>NC_079154.1:40498267-41748267 GCF_947563725.1 Argiope bruennichi | reverse complement strand
AAATTAAAGAAAAAAATCATCATTAGTAAGAACTCTCATGAAGACCGATATCTTCTTGCTTAGTTTAAGTGTACCAATTGAAATCTTAAATATGAACATTGGTATAATTTTATTTTACATTGCGAATAGGCTATGAGACTTCTGTTAAATTATATACACATATACACACATATATGTGTATGTGTACATATGTATGTACAAATGTATTTACACATATATATATGTGTGTTTATGTTCATACACTTCATACACACATATAAATATGAGTTTATATATATTTATACACACATATATATGTGTTTGTGTATATATAGATAATACAACAGTTATATAATTTCTAAATTAATGCATTTAAAATTAATTAATTGCATTTGTTGTTGTTTTCTTTTCTGCCTAAAATGTATAATCTATTAACTATATTCATTTCGAATATTTCATTTATGCTAACAAAAATGTTCTCTTTTGAGAAAAGTCAGCCATTTCCCTCAACTTGAAATATTTTAAAAGTATTTAATTCACAAAATTGGCAACATTCATGAAACGAATAGCTGCCAAACATAATAACATGCAGTTATATATTTCTTTCTTTGAATGAATATCCAAATAAAAAAAGAATAAAAACTGTTGAAAGCAAAATAAACTGCAAAACATATACCGAAAAATATACTTGCTTTAGATATTTTCTTTCAACTGAAGCCGCCGATATGTTGCTAGAATACAATGCATCTCAAAATAGAAACTATTTTGAAATGTATTTTGAAGATCTTATACATTTTAGGGCTTTAATGTGTATTTATTTACCTACAACCACATATCGATATTATCGAAATCCTCCGAAGCAGCAGCATAAGGCCCCTTAGAAAAAATAGAAAAGCAGTAGAAAAGGCATATATTTTGCTTCACATATTCCAGTGGTTTTATTATCAAATATCATACAGATGTTTTTGCAAAGGCTCAAAAAATAGCTTGTTTGTTTTAAAGAACATATATTTACACAATATTATTATGGGATCATTTTGAAAAATTCAACTAGTGTTTTGGAGGAAATAACAATTGTTCAACAACATAATTCATTGCACAAAGAAAACACCCGATAAAATGGATGGCTGCAAATTTTGAAATTAAGGATTTAAATTTATTCCTGTATATATTTAGAGAAAATGAAGACGATAGATCCTGCACATAAATACATGACATCAGTTTTCTGCTTTTAGTACGGTGTGAAAGAGTTAAAATATAAGGCTGCTCCTTTGTTATATATATATATATATATATATATATATATATATATATATATATATATATATTTCGGAATTTAACTGGATTCGAAGATGTTATTAGATGATATTATATGTTGAGTTATTAGAAATGTAAAAATCTTGGACGAGTTCGTAAATGTCCAATCTTGCTCAAAAGAGGTGGAAATGGTGGGGGTTTAAATTTTCCTTTCACTATAACTTTCTTAACATTTTAAGATGAAACCCAACCAGCCAAATTAGAGCCTCATTAAGACGAACAACTTTTACATTTCAAAGTGTTTCGATAACTGCAATATCTTAGAAGTTAGGGCTGAATAGTGATTTTATAGCCCTAATTTTGACTGTTTCTAACGTCAAAAATTTATGTTGCCAGATAGTAACTCAGATGTAAAGGAATCTACCTTTGTTTTCCAGCTTGCCGAGAGGAATTTTTTTAATTTCAAAGAATTGAACAACTCTTTTGTTCTTAATTTCTGCATTTATTACTTATTTGCACATTTTACCTCCTTTCTTTTAAAAAACTTTCTTTAAAACTTTATTAATCAAATTATTATTTTTCTTAGTTAAATTGTTTATTAATAAAGTTTAAGTCTTTCGCAAACAGTTTTTTTTAGTAAACACTATATCGTTTTTGACATTTTATTAATAATACATAGACAAATACAATTTCAACTAAAACAACTGTAACTGTTCATGAATTTAAAGAATTTTTTTTCTTTGGAATTGTAATAATCTTTTTTCAATGGAGAAAACCCTTAATTGTGCCTATAATTGATTTTTAGTAATTTTAAGGTTACACAATTAATAACTGCATTGAGTTCATTCTACTTCAGGCTACTCAGCATACAATTTACTGCATATGTGCCTCTCCGCTTTTTATAGTTTATGTGGCAAGGCGAAGAAGTTTCTAGAAATATGTCATAACTTGCGTCCTAGTGAATCTATTACAAAGATTTTTGTAAATTTGAAATCTTCTATTTTGCCATGCTTTCCATACTTTCTTTATGAAATTTGGTTCAACCCCGGTGATTAATTTTTTAGCAGCAATTTTCAACAAACAGGACGCGTTAATTCATGCCCACTCTTAATTTACATTTTTATTAAAGAAATTATACATGTTAACTTATTTAAAACATACTTATGCAATGTCAATATTTCAACAGATCAATATAAAATAGTTCAAAATATGTATATATTGAATAAACTATACAACAATCAGAAAATAAAATACTTATTATCTACTGAGTGTTAAATCTACCGATTTTAAAAGCACAGTCTTTCATTAAGTTGCTTTAAATTTAAGATAAAATAACACAAAGTCAATGATTAAACATAATGTACTGGGTTAAAATTACTGATAATAGGAAATACTATTATCACCTAACCATCTAGCACTGAAAGACAGCTGATATGCTCTGCATTTTCACGACGAGTGAGCTTTTAAATGCACTCTAGACTCTCAAACAAATCTAATCCTCTCCTTCGCAGCTTCTGGAGTTAATATCCTCCTGAGTGATTGATTAGTCGTTCGCCAGCTGTCGCCATCTTGAACGGTAATGTAAGAGTAACCGAAATCTTCATCCAATCAAGGTTGTTTGAGGGCCTATTTAATTAGGATCTATCAAGAGTTTTCTGTTTTTCGCGCTCTCTTAAATTTCAGGAGGCCGGATTGCTTGTTGAATCGTGTAAATTTAAAATAACTTCCAGCTATTTTCATTTGCATATTAAAGCAGGAATTTGAGTGCTACTCAATTTATTAGGAGCCAAATCCAAAACTCGGAAAAGTTATTCCTTGAGAATAACTTATAACTTAATTTAAACTGCGGGAGGATTCAGAGAGGAGATTTTAATATTGGTTGTTATTTAGTAAAGGCACAATTTTTAAATTTAATTTATGTTAGCTCCTTTCATTCACTTTGGCATTTAAAAGAGAACCTGTTGTAGATGAGAATACAGTAAAGAAGAGATTGATTAATTTCATCGAATTTATTTATCTGCTTAGACAGATAGGTTTCAGCCGTACTTTATATTCATTTGGATAGTTTGCCATACATTCATTGCAAGGAATGCTATTTTATATTTTTATATACTGCCATGTTCCATACTGCCATACTGAATGTCAATAGCCGTAAGAAGACCTTAGAATAAATGGTTAATAAATAAATAATAAATGTTTAATAAACATGTAGAAATTAAACGTTTGTTTGTTAATATTTTCAAACTGCAAAAATGATAAAGGAGAAAAGCTCAGTTTGTTCTTAACAGATTTAAACATTTTTGAAGATTATTATAATGATTTAAAAATTAAAAACCTTTGTTCTTGTTTTCAATATGGCATCCGTAGACCATATGGCAAAATATTGTCTAATAGATCGCCATCATTTTTAATTTTTGACGTACGACTTACTGTAAAGTGAATGACCGGATGCCAGTTGTTTAGTTTATCTTTGGTCAGTTTCATTGTTTATCTAAGAGGAAATTTGATAATTATTTTCATCACTAGAAAAAGGAAGTGATATAGATTGAAAATTATACTTTCGCCTTACTATATAAATTATTTTTATGAAATAAGATGAATGATAGAAATTGGATTATCCGTTTCATTTTTAAAAATAAGAAAGAAATTCTAGGTAATCATGAAATTGATTAAAAATGATGAATTATTCCATTGCTGAGCTCTACAGCCAATGCATTTCGAACAGCTATAATGCTTTGATATATATTGGATGAGTGTATTTGAAAGAGTGAAAAACGACAGAAATATAGATTTTTTCATTTTATTTCGTATATTTTTGGATCATAAGCATATTGTATTAACTTTTAGATAGTTAAAAGAATGAAAAATGAAACACAGGCAAGTCGATAATTTTCCGTCCCTAGTTATTAACAGTGTTCTGTTTTCAATACCAGACAAGAAATTATAATGACAAGCGATCGAAGAACCAGTTTTAAATTAAGCTTAATTTTCCCTAAATTCCAAAAACGTCAAAGTTAACAATTAACTTCGAATTGCTATCTTTTGGATGATTTTCTCGGTTATGCTATTTGAATTCTCATTTAATGTCAAATCCAATGTTATTGTTCCAAATGATTAAAAGTCAAAATCCTCTTTTTAGCTGAAAATTTTAAATGGATTTTCAAAGAACTTTTTTCCATTGTTTTTGTCCATTTATTTTCAAATAAATTAGAGATTTTTTTCGAAAAAAAATAATTTAATTTCCTTAAAAGCCTTTTATATTAATGAAAGAGCGATAAATATTTTTGGATAAAATAGTACTTGCTCATTTGTTCTTAATGGGTGTTTTGTTTTCTTAAATTGTCCAAATTACTTTGAAAAAAAATGTATAAAAGGCAAAAGAAATGTTTCTAAATTAACTCAATAAATTTCAATTTATGTATAACAATTTAATATCAAATATCACATATTTAAGTTTACAATCAATGAAATATAATACTTGATATAATCCAGAGTTTAATAATTTGTTCATTTAGTATTCATGAGCGTTTACCTAATTAATTAAAATCGATTAAATATTTTTAAATTATACTCGCATTTTTTTAATAAAATGTTTAATATATTTTTTCACATGATTTCAATAAAAGAGAAAATATAAGTGAATCTGTATTTTCCAAAATTCATTAGTAGATGCAATATTATTCCTTGAAGTTGAAATATATTTAATTTAAAAACAATAACAACATTTAGCAACTCGAAATATATATATATATATATATATATATATGCTTAGTTATGCTAAAAACAAACTTCTGCTGTATTTCTAAGTTATTTGTAATTTTTTATGTTACTTATAATATTTTCAGTGTGCACGAGTCATTCTAGAAAAGCTCTCTGAACTGATGAGCAGATATGTTTTCATTAAAAAAGTAAAATAAATTAATTAAAGCAATCACGCAATTATTAAATTATAGAAATTATATATTATTATCATATCATATTATCTTTGTTTTTTATTTTAAATAGATACATTGTTAAAATAATAGATTAATTTCAATAGAAAAGAAAAAAAAATATCATTACTAATTAATATGTTAAAATTAAAGTTAATTATTTAAATATCTGCCAAATAGAAATTTAATTAATTTATTTTTAATTCATTTTTCCTGCTAATTGAAAATTAATATTTTACCGATTTTCGAAGCCTTAACACTAAATGAAATTACTCTAAGGTAGAAGTAATCATTAAAAACACAGCTTACTTCTACAAAATTCAAATCTACTGTTTTATTTATAACCAGGATTTAAAACCAAGGAAATTAGAACATAAAATCAAAAACATTTATTTGGAAAAGATTATAAACAAATCAAAATACCTATGAAGCATGTTATTAATCGTATAAACGATGCAGCAGTGACCCTACATTTGCATACTAAAATGTAAATTGTTTTTAACTAAATGAGAATCGAAATAAGGTTGTCCTAGATTTTATGATCCTGTACACTTAAGCTTTTTCCAGCTGCTTTGCTTCCGAGTAAATCAGTAAGAGTGATTTCCCCTAAACTTTACCGCATTATTTCTAATAAAGGTGCATCCCTCCTCTTCAGCCTAGTAAAATAATGAATATTAAGCAAGGACGCGATCAGCAGTACTCAGATTTTTATTTCTAGAATCCCATGAAGAATAATTGTGTTTTTCATCTTTCACACACACAAACAAAAAAAACAAACATACTATGTATTATGACCTCCTTTTGTGTAGAGATTGAAATCCAAATTGCCGAAAAAAATTTACAATAACAACTTCAAAATTACATTTAAGTCAGGGCTTTTTTTAGTTATCCTGTTTTCATGCATCTAAAATTACATACCGATAGACAGGCAACTCTTTGAGAGATTTGGTCCAAAATTTGATGAAAAGCTACCCTTTAGAGATAAAAATTGTGTTCCAAACCTTTAATTAATTGGTTATTTTTCAGAGGTATTACGTTTATACGCATGCAGAATTACATACCTACAGATGGCCAATCTCCTTGAAGAATTCCGCTTCAGATTCGATGCGTATCAACTCTATAGATGATAGACCAATGCACCAAATTTTATCTAGAAGAATTTTATTTATTTATTTATTGTAGTTAGGACTTTCGACTTCCTCAGTTTTTGAGTTATATGTTCACAGACAGATAGACAAATATAATACCAAAAATATATGTTTCGGTCATAGGAAAGTCTAAAACATGGAATTCGTCAAAATATCGAGTTCGGTTGAAAATTTTGAATAACAAAATGTAAAAATAAAAACTCAGAATCATGAAAGGGATTTAATATTATTTATTCAGCAGACAAATTATAAATATTTATAAAACAGAAGAAATGTAATTGATTTATGTTTTATTTTAGATCGATTCAGAACTTAACAACATAATTAATGGTATTGACGAAATTTGGTCTTTGCATTGTTTAAAATTTTTATCAACTAAGCGAGATGAACTCTATAGTTCTACAAGGGTTATACGTTTTAGATGATAATAAGTCATTTCTAAGTAATGCTTCATTGATAGTGTAATAATGAAAATATCCTCACGAATTAATATACAAGTATTTAATAATATTGCACTGTACATACATATAAACGCAGTTTCTTAAACAGTTCAAAAATATTACTGTTAAACATATATAAAACATTTTGTAAAATTTATTAAAACAAGGAAAATATGGATGTATAAATAAAATTGATAAATAGATATTTTTCAAAAAATTTAAAATAAAAAAAATTATGTTTGATGCATTTATAAAAAATAGAGGAAATAGAGGAAATACATAATAATTAGGAAATAATAGAGGATAGTTAATAGAGAAAAAACATAATAATTTTTAAAATCAAATTATAATTTTGATGGAAAGCATATAATCATTTATTAAATCGATAGCTTTAAGGCTAATAGCCTTCTCAGAGGATCATTTTGATTTTTTTTTTTTCGTAACAGATGTGATATATCACAATTTATAAATATATTGCTGTCTTTGAAATATTGTCATTTTAAAAATATGATATTTTAAACATACATAATATATATTCTTGCATTTAAACTGGAATACGGCATCAAATTATGCTACAGTTTCGTGTAGTGATATTGTGAATGGGAAAAAAATGACAGAACTTTCATGTAATCATTTTTTAAGATTTCACATTTCAATTTTTTAAAAATATCTTGAGTTTCAAGTTACAAAAAATTTTTAATTTTTACTTCATTTCATTATTGGTAGTTTGAAGTGCATATTTAATTAAAGCAAGCATCTTTACATTTCGATATTTTTTTTTTCACATAAAGCATTTTGTTGTTGTTGAAATATTGCATAAAAAAAATCTAGTTGTGAAACATGTACTTAGTTAGATTAAATTTTATTTGACGGTAAATAAAAATATTTACTAATGCTTTTTTATTTAAATAACATTAAAATGTTTATAAGATAAAGCAAGGCAAATAATTAATTCATTCAATTAATCTTTATTTAGCTTCAATACCATTTAGTAGTTTAAACTAAATTCAATTTGAAGATTTGCTCTTTCTTACGTCAGCGCTATTTTACTTGCAAAAGACATAATCATTATTAATTCAATTGACTGATTTCTTTTTCACATAGAAATTTTATTACATTTACTTTTAAGAAGGAAAGCACTGCAACACATTTTGTGGATATTTGATTTCATTTTTAGTCTTGATTTTAGCAAATTTAGTGTAGATTTAGAAACTACATTGTATATAAATAGTTGTATTTATTAAAATGTAATTACTTAAATAAAAAGGGCAAGATATGTTTATGTTCCTAATGTTAATCCGCCATAGGTAATTTGATGATTTTGTAACGAATAAAATGTTGAAAAAATATTGGCACTCATAACAATAATAATATGCAGAAACCGCACTTAAGAGTAATTAGTAATTTACCATGTCCATGCAGACGTTCGAAATTTGATTTATAGCTCTCTTGAAAAACACTACAATTTTTGGTATTCAAAGTAAAAGTGTATTCTGAGTTAAAGCATTGCAGTAGCAAGTTTCTGAATACTAGACAACCAAATTCAAGTCGTACACAAACCTTCTGGTCTATATTAGCAGTCTGTATCCTTATGAAGCTGGTATTTTTTAAAACCTGTCTTTCAGAAAATATATCGTCTGCCATAGGTACAACTGAACAAAAATAAAATTTAAAAATGTAATCATATATACTAGAGAAAGTCAAAGAATAAGTCATATCACTGACTCTCCCACCCGTCCGAAGGCACACAATGAAAAATAAATACTGAATGATCGGGCCACCGCAACAGCAACACTTTGGTTGAGTCCTAAGGGCCATCACCGGAAACGGTACAACCTCTCCCTAAGGAAGTGCGTCCTGTCATCGATGAGAAGAGCCAGATCCCCTACCTTTCTGTGTATCCTCCAGGGTGGCGAGATCCAACCATGATGCCGGAAGCATCTCATCTTCATTTAGAGGTGCCTCCACCGAGGGGGGTAGGGGTCAAAGAATAAAGGGACTTTTGTAATTTCTGTTTCCAGGGTTAGAAAACATTGCTAGTATTCAGCGCTGAATTAGTATAGTTGGAAACACTTTTATTTAACTCTTATTCCCACATTAGTCGTTTGAGTGTAGCATATCGCTAAATATGACAGCTCCATTGTTGATCTGCACCAAGGAGGAAATGAGGGCAGTGATTCGCTTTTTGTTTGCGGAAAAGTGTAAAATCTGCTGAAATTATTCGTATGCAAGCGTTGTATGGTGACAGCTGTTTATCAAGAAGCTAGATCTGCAAATTGATAAAGGACTTCAGAGGGGGAAGAACTTTTTTATATGACGACGAAAGATTTGGCAGGCCATCGAAATCAACCATTGAGGACAATTTGAAAGTCCTTGAAGGTATGTTGAAGGAAAACAGGTCCTATGGCTGGCCCAAACAATAAAGGAGTTGTGATTCGAAATGCTGGAATACTCTTTACATGGCTCAGACCTGGCTCCAAGCTGATTTCATGTTTGTACCACTGAAGAAAGCACTGAGGGGAAGAAGATTTGGATTCGATGAAGAAGCCATTGATGCAGTGCAAAATTGGTTATAGACACAACCGAAAAGCTTTTTTTTTCCACGGAATAAAAAAAATTGTGAAATGTTGGGAAAATTGTGTTGAATTCTAGGGTGGTAATGTAGAAAAATAATGTATGTTTCAGTTTTCTATCATTAAAATAAATGCACTTTTTCTCAAATGTTCCATTACTTTTTGACTACCCATCGTATATTTTTAAAACTTATCTTTGAAACAGAAAAAATGTTGCAAGTCAATATAAGTGCCGAACACAGTATATTGATGATATAAGTACGTATTTCTCTTACAAGGACGACATTTTAAAATAGAAGGACACACTAAAATATAATCGTCAAAATATTCGAACTCTAGATTTTGATAAATCTCTACATTTCGGACCACCACGTCTCCAGAAAACGCATTTTTAGTACAATGTCTAGCTATTTTTCAGTCTGTTTTTGAAGACCATAACTCAAAAACGCTTTCAATCAGACCGCTGAAATTCGGTATATAGAATTACGATTAAATTTGAAATTCCTATCTAAGGAAATCTGTCTGTCAGGCTACTCGAATACAAATGAACTCAATAAATATAAAACAGAAAATGCCATGTAAATACAATTTCCTGCATGGCTTCAGAATCTAAAATTGAGAAACTTACCGAATTTCGAACCAAATCCGACAAACGTTTGACTGCCTGTCGATCTATAATTTCTCATGCATGTAAGCGCAATAACTCATAAACGCAATGAATTAAAACAATAGAATTTGGAATGTTTCCTTGTAACTATATTTGTAGTTTTATATCAATTTTTTGGTGCTAATCAATTAATAAAGGGTGCTAGATGCTTAACAAAGATGCCTAAATTGGTGCTAATCAATTAATCCAAAATACTTACTCCGGCGATAAAACCAGCAAAAATGCTAAATGCAAGCCAACTTTTACGTTTTTTAACCTATATTTCGTAAGTAAAGCTCACCAATTCTATGCAAGGCAGCGTCCTTACCCAGCTCCCACAAGTTTACTTGGAGGAAGAGGGATAAGACCTTTATTAGAGAGTATACGAGTAAGTTTCGGGGAAAGACCACTTTCCCTGACGCCATATGTGATAGTATGCCGGTTTACTCAGCCATACATTGAGGAGCTTAGATGCTTCAATCTTTTATCCCATTCTCAACTTATTATAACCAATGAAGTACCAGTTTGTAATTTATTGAATTTACTGGTTTGAGTTTCATTGAAAAACTAAATTCCATTCTGGTAAAAGTGCAACAAAATATTTACAAAGCATTCCACGGGAATGAAACTGACAAATGTGATACAAGTATGTAATAAAAAGAAGCTTTTCTGTTTTCAAATGAAGTAGAAATTAATACATTAGACTTGCGCATTAGAATTTTCGGTAGTTATTACTGCAAAATATAAAAATATCACTTAGTTTCTTAATTAATTGAAACAAAAACTCTAAGAAGAGAATATTAGCACCTTCCAAAGTATATATGTACCGAATTGGTAAGTCATATCACTGACTCTCCGACTCGCCCGAAGACACACTGATAAAGAAACTGAATGACAGGGCCGCCGAAACAAGAACACTGACGGGAACTGTGGTTGAATCCTAAGGGTCATCACCGGCCACGGTGCAACCCTTCCCGAAGGAAGTACGTCCCATCATTGATAGGAGGAGTCAGATCCCCACCTTTGTGTGTACCCACCAGGGTGGTGATATCCAACCACCATACCGGAAGCATCTCATCCTCGTTTCGAGGTGCCCTCCCCCCGGGTTTGTGCCGAATTGGTAAAGTAAATAAAAAGGTCTATGATATAAAGCACAAACATTCAAGCATTCCAACATTCTCTTTTAAAATTAGCAACGATCATTATAACAACTCAAAACAAGACAAAATTATTGTTTCGGAAGTATATATTTTTTAACTGAAAACGAGTAAAGTAATTTGCAAACAAAGAGTGGTAATTTTTTTTAATAAAATTTTTAATTGATGAGTCTTATTTTAAATACTTTTGGATAGATTCAGTAATTTTTAATAATTTACTCAAAAAATCATGTGTGTTATATATTAAATTTCCTTTTAAAACTTTAAAAAAATGAAACTAATTGAATTTCTTTACGTGGAATCCAGTTATTATAGAAAATAACTTACACTCCATAAGAAAAATTTGATGTCGAAGTAAATAAAAAATAATGAACGAAAACAAGGAATAACAATGTTTATAAGACATGGGGCATTTTGAAGCAATGACGCTCTGGATTCCTACGATCAATAAGCAAACACAAGAAGTTTCTTTGAAAGAAATAATGTCCAATTTTGCAAGAAAAACAATATGTTTACAGAAGAAAAACAGAATTAGCGGAATACGAATGCAATTTAAAAATAGATTAAAATAAAAGATATAAAAGAAGAAAACAGATGATTCTAGTCTTCTGAAAGAAAATAAAATTCCAAGAATATTTATAATATTTTGCATACATTCGACCTTGGTTTAGGAAAGTTTCAGAAAAATATTGTGGAAGTCTTCTAAGAAATGCCCACGCAAATGTATGCAGATTCAAAAATTGATTTTATATTTTAAAATTAAATATATGTTTATTCTAATTCTATTAAAAGCTAAATAACTATTTATTCTAATAGTATGTTTAGAGGGAATTTAAATATTATAAATTATGTATGCGTATTAACATTCTTTAAAGCGAAAAACAATTAATTTTTATAGAATTAGAAGACAAAATGCAATTATATCATGTTTTGAAATTAAATAAAACATTTTGGATAATTCTCAAAAATTGTATAAGCTTATTGATACGGATGAGTCAGTCCATCTGCAAATTTTATTTGTTTAGTATAAAAGACAATTTAAATCATACTTTCTTAATTCTAATAATGTATGACTCATTTCATTTTGTCAAGAGTCACGTATTAACATACTAATAATAAGTTATAATCTCAATTTAACTTTCTTTTCGCCTCAGAATACTATATCTTTAAACAGATTGCAGCTCATAATATTTAAAGCATAGAAATTAATTACCTTCGTCAGAATTTAAGTTTTCTTTCTCGGCATTCAGCCACTAGCAAAAGGAACCAGAATTCTAAAAATATATAGCTAACTAAATCGTTAAATATCACATGATACTTTGGTAAGCATTCATGGTTTGTGATTTTAATGTGAGAAAAAACTATTTCAATTACATATGAGTATAAATACAACTAAATTAATGCCGAAAATCACAACAATGTGCTTTGAACAAATAATAAAATAACTGTATTCAAAGAAACATTCTGGCGGGTTGCCATACAGGTATTAACCCCTTCCAGTAAAAATTAATAATAAAAAATTGTGCATGAAGTAACCATTTAATTTTTATTTAAAAAACGCTTCATTTTATAATTTTTACATAGTATTAGTTAAAATTATATATTTCATATAAATATAATTGCAATTCTAAGTTCATATCCAACACTTCGTCAAAAACTTTTTAATGATTTTAGATTAGCACATAGTTTCCCAACGTCAGAACGTTTACACCAGTCACTCCCGTAAGTTTCTTTATTTCAAGCACATTATCTATTTCCTTCCATTCTTCTGATGATGTGTCTACGATTCCAGAATATTCACTAGAATCACTTATCAGTCGCCTAGTATTTTTTCGTCTAATTAGTAATATTTCACTATTATGAGTTTCATTATCAGTATGGCGTAAATATTTGCTTATTTTCTTCTGATTCTGCAGAATCTCTCGACTCTCCTTGATATCCATAATCTGCATTTTCCATTACGGTGTTTATTTCACAACATGTAAAATTATATATTGACCTGACCGATGTTTATAAATGTTTATTAGAATGAAGTCTTACTGGCTAACAACAATTTGGCCATAACTTGTACCAAGAAATTCTAACAATAAACAATGCATGATATGAACAAAAGTAATAAAAGCGATGCCAAATTCAGTACGTTAGAATTTTACTAAAATTACTATCATATTCAACAGTAAAGTTAGTCGCATGACGGGTGTAGCTCGTCATAGTGCTGTATGGCATGATAATTCATTGGCGAGCTATATACGTCATTTACTGGAAGGGGTTAATCCAGACAGATTTTAATCCATGGGTACCTACAGCATTCTTCTGCCGCCATCTTAACATCGCTGGTGAAAATTGCATTCAAACACATTGTTGCGTAATTTTTAGTACAAAATGTAAGCATGTTTACAGACTTGTACCCAATACAACAAAGATGAGGAGGATAGGGATAGAAGAATAAATATTATCTTAAAAGTCAAATGCTAAATTTTTGAAAAACGAAAATGAAATGTGAGCGTGATAAACTTAGTAAGAGCATACAATCGGTGAACATGGACTATTCCTATTATCCCAAAAAATAAAGAAAAGTTTAAGAGTGATGTTACAAAGGGCGTGATCAGAATTTCTAAGCGATTGACATGTACTCAAAACGATGTTGAAAGTTTGCTTCTCACATAGATCAACGCAAATTTAATGTGACACTATTAATTGTATCAAAATTTGTGAGAGGGTCTCGTGAAGATGGTGCTGGTGTCATCAATGGGACGAAGAAAGAGGATGTATGGAAAGCCATAGGTGGTTTGAAAAATTTCATAAAAGATCCAACATCCATTTACTCATATCGGTTCAAACAAATTAATAATCCCAATGTGTCATCAATGGGACCAAGAAAGAGGATGTATGGAAAGCCATAGGTGGTTTGAAAAATTTCATAAAAGATCCAACATCCATAGTTTTGTGAGGCTTATAGAAGCAGCAAGCTTAGATAAACAGGTATCCGAATGCTTTTAAGATATTTAGTAAAATTGAGCGTTAACTACCTCAGTAGGTTTTTAATTGTGATGAGACTGGCATATTCAGGAAAAAAAAGATATCATATTGCAGCAGAGAAGAAGGCATATCGGTTCAAACGAATTAATAATCTCATACACAGTTGTTTTCTGCACAATTGTTTATTTGTAACAACTTTTACCTAAATTGTTGCTAGTTAAAAATTTGTACAATCCACCAGCCTGCAAGAGATATAATTCCTGAAAAATAGGCTAAATTTCATGCGGAGGTCCAACTAAAATGCTTGAGAAATATTGACATGTTTACATATTTGTTCTATAAAGTGTCTAGTCCGTCTACTAAAAATAATTTCTGCTTGAAATGAATTTACAACTGTGTGCCTTGCTTGATATAGACAGCCTCCTAGCCAACAAGATGACTTTCTTGAAGAATCGGAATTTTTTAAAATTCAATTCCTGCCTTCCAATACTCCTTTAGTGCAGCCCTTGAACGAGCAGTCATCTCTAATTTTGAAGATCTCTGAGCTAATGCGTTCCTTCACTTTTGCTTTGAGGTAATTGAGGGAATCAATTTAACTTTCAGAAAGTTTTGGGAAGACCCCTGACAGATCGTTTAATGCCTAAAGATGGTTGATAAGATATGAAGTAAGATAAAAAAAAAATGAAGAGGGAGATATCCCGTATTTCTCATGGAAGGAACTTGGATCAGAAAGCGTTTCAACCGCGACTCCGAGGTGTTTGAGGAAGTATCTACGAAGCCTGCAATCGACAAGATTGTGTCACTGGCCAAGGTTATAGGATTAGAGGTAGCAAGCAACGACATCGGCAGATAATAGACTTCAATAGCTAATGGAAGAACATAGTCCAGAATTGACAACCGAAAAGCATATGGAGCTCTTTGGTTGAGCCTTCATTCTGCGTCACAGAAGACTGGTGGGAATTTTTTTTTTCAGAAAATAAAAAAAATAGCAGTTCTCACAGAGAAACTATCTACTAGTGAAATAAGGGAGATACTGGAAACACGGGAAACCTAATAAGGTAGTAGCTATGCGCGCTGCAAATTTATTTAATGATAATGCTTGGTTTCAATTTCTACAGATTTTGAAATGTAAGCAAAAATGCATCCTTAAGACAATTTTCCTTTTAAAAAAATATTTTAATTAATAAATATCTTAGAATATTTCAACTACATTATTATAAATTTGTCAGAGTATTCTTTGAGGAATAGAAAGTGTCATCCTATTTTAAATAGATTCTATAGGGGGAAAATGAATTCATTTAAAAATGTTATTTCTTTATCCATATAGCTTCGTTACATCAAAATTCGTTATTTATTTGGAATTATGATGTCTCTTATCGATGCCTAATGCCCCTTAGTTTTTCTTTCATGCGTTAAATAATATGAAATGTTTTACAAATGAGTTAATTAATTTTCCAGTTTTTACCTAAAAAGCAAAATGCATTAGGAGATGTTAAGGAAATCTGTATAATTCATAACGATAGCTTTCCTTTTCTGGAGAAATTTGCTGTTAAAACTAATTAAAGCATAAAGTAAAATGTGTTATACAGCCCATCGAAGTCAAATAGATATAAATACATCTCCCCTCAAAAAATCCCACAAAATAGAAAGAAAATTGAAAAGAGTAAAAAAAAAAAAAATGACAGCAAAGACATTTCTATATATGTATTTCGTTTTCTTATTTAGCCATCAATGATGATCAGCTAGTTCGGCTGGAATATTCGCCAGAAATTTCAACAACACACATATTCAAGCACCAACAAATTTCCCCCTCTATTTTTCGTATAATTATGGCATTCGTTATGTTCTGAACAATACTCATAGAATTGATTTACTTATTTTGAAAACAACAAATCAACTCCATTAGTCATTTGTATTGTGCATTCATTTGTATAGTATTGTAGTCATTTGCATTGTACATTCATGTACTCTTTTGTATTGTACATTCTCATAAAATGTATATCAAATGTAATTGATTTGGAAACAATTTTGGTTTCTATTCCAAATTTAGCTATATTAGCCCCTTTCGACAACCAATCACTTCAAATGGGTGAATGATAACTGTTGCAACGTATGAAAGTTTAACGTAAGAAAATATTTGAAAATTTTATTTTTTTATAAATTCAGTGTTATTGCTTCATATATAATAAACCTAAGAAAAATTATTTTTCCAAATAAATTTTCATTAAGCATTTTTTAATTCACCTGATATTTTATTAAAGATTTCTTTTTTTTTTCCTCTTGGTGTTGCATTTAAAGTGATTTGATTTAACCCATTAGTTGATTGTAGTTTGGTAGTGTGCTATGATGTTATTCCACTGATAGGAACCACTACAGATAAGATAATGACATGGATTAACCATGACACATTAATAGGATGTTGAAACCTGCATTACCATCAAGTAATTATAGGGTATTGAGGTCTCCAATGAATTAACATAGGGCATTTAAGATTAATACACGAATAGATATAGAACTATGTAAAAGGAATTTAATCTTTCCAACCATGAATCACACTGAACTTAACATTTAAATGCACATAAATTGAAAAGAATAGCGAATCAATAAAATATTCTTAGTTGTCTTGAAGAAATTCAATTTTTTATCTCATGTTCATTCACGATATTAGGGTTTAATCAATTCGATATCGATTTGAGATGTATATTCAAAGTATAAGTGTTTTGGCTACCACTGCAGTGCCTCCATTTTATTTATGTTTGTACTAAATATTTTCAATGAATGTGCAACATTTAAAAGTATTTATATAACAAATATTTATTGTATACTATATTATTTGGAGATATGTCAAGGGAAAGGGAGGAAAATGTAAATGAATATTTCATTTACTGTTCTATTAACAACAATAAATATTACAATAAAATCATAAATCATTTACATTCTTTCTACTGACACAATGGTCGACTACTAACTTTTAAAGATAATCGTGAATACAAAATAAGCAATTATCCAGTATTTTTTGCAAGTGCTTGAAAACAAGTTTTAAAATACAAATTTTTAATGAACCATTATTTCCAATTTTCAAACTCTTTAATTGCAACATTTGAAAAAGAATGATACTTGCTTAATCTTACTAATTATTTATTTGGTAAATAATAATGATACGTTACTTATCGAAAACATTTAAAAATATTATTTTATTATGGTATTATTATTTTAAGCTCTGAAAAGATATAGGAAGTTTGCAGGTTTTCACATATTTGACAATGGAAAATCTTCAATCCATTGAGTATAAAATACATTGCTAAATATAAATTTGATAGAAAATTCATTTTAAAGGTGCTTATATTAGTGTGCTAAAAAGTAGATTACTTTTTTAGGATCTTTTTGCTGAGCTTTAATTTACATTTGATTCCTATAAAATTTATGAGTTCTTAGAGGAATCTTTTATGAATTCACTTCCAAATGGTGCCACTACGGTGCAATTAAAATTTTATTAAATCAATCTATTTAATGATTTTCGTTGAAAATGCACACTGCAAAGAGGCAAATGCGAATTTCAAAACTTTACAACAGAGAGTGAAAATTAGATTGCAACATTCCATCTTTACAAATGTTAAACAAAGTTCTGTAGTGAGTGATTTAATATTGATACCACATGTATATTTTTATATATAGTTATAGTTATAAGAATTCAAAGTTTAAGTTGCAAAGAACAATTTGTAAAGATTTTTTTGGATTATTATTAAATTTTAAGATATTTTTAATTGCATTGAAAAAATAAAAAAATCTTTCTTATTTTCCAATTAAGATTCAGGTAATTGTAATTTCTTGAAGAGAGACTATTTTATAAAGCTTAACTAAGGGTTAAACTATTTAATTTAAAAATAAATTATATAAAATAAAAGTAAAATTCATAAGTCACATCCTAAAAATTCTCACTTAAATTTTTCAAATTCCCATTCCAAATTCTAGTTTTAGAATTAAAATTTTATCTGAATTGAAGTTAGGCATTCTTAAAATAAGATTTCTCAATTTTAAAGAAGTTAATTGGGAAATCGACCAAAAAATTAATATATATTTCCGATTAAAAAATGCATTCAAAATAACTGAAAATAAATTTCCAGAATTATTAAGATTTATGAAGCACTTCATATATCTTATATGGTTATATATCCATATGTTAAAATCTATTCTGAAAATATAATAATAACATCCAAATAAACATTACATTAAGATAATTAATTTTTTTAATCTCAAATCCAGGATTTTAACCAAACTATTTTATGGTCATATACACAGAAAATTATTTTTTATCAGAAAATTGGTTTTTATCTTAAAAACCAATTTTCTTTTTTTATAGTAGAAGAAAAATAATAAAATCATTTTTTTTATTCTTTTCTTCTTTCACTTATAAATAAAATTATTTGTATTCATAAGCCCTCTTAAACTTACTTCTAGAAATTTTGAAATGGAACTAACAGAAATGGAACAATTAACAAATTTATTATGCATTTCTCTTCAAGATTTTTTGCGTTGAATTATTTTCGTACATAATTTTGCTTTTTTTCTTTCTTAAATTATTCCTGATAAAATTAAACCTATATTGAAAGTTTTTCATGACGAAACTAATTATTTAAATAAGGTTACAATTGAAGAGGTGCTTCATAAATATACTTTGAAGTTTAAGAATATTTATTGCACTTAGTGGTTTAATAATTTTATAATATTTTATTTCATTCCTTTTCAATTGTGGATGGAATCTCTTTATATGAAACATATGCTTGACATGGAAAATTTCGCTAAAATTTCCCAAGTATTTCAGTCTCAAAAAGTTTAATTTACATTATTAGAGAAAAAAGTTCAAAAATTCACTCAAATTAAATGAATATTATTATTAACAATTTAAAATATGCTTTGATGGTGAATAAAAGAAATCTGTTAAAAATCTTTTAAAGTGCAGACATCATTTAAATTTTTATGATTCTTCATAAACAATTGTTTTTATCCTGAAAAGTTTCACAGAATCTTATTGATCTGCTAAAATAAAGATATTACTATTTACTCCATTATTGTCTGGTTATGTCTTCACTGTATTTGATATTTTATCAATAAGTAATTATTTATTAATAAATCGTTATTTGTAGTAATTGGTTTATGCGAGAGCATTTTTAGCAATTGAATTCAAACTTTTAGCTCTTATAACAAAGCGTATCATGATTGTTTTGTTAAAAAAATGTAAACAAAACTGAAATACATCAGATAAGGGAAATATGAATATAGAGATATTACGATATCAAATTCTTCATGGTTATATGATTTTCATTTAATAATTTTCCTGAAATATAATAATTTGCTGTATAAACAACAATGGAAAATCAATCCAATAAAAGCAAAATTTAAATCATTTTTTTTTAAAAATGAATTTGCTGTTTTGCCAATTTTATATAATTCGGTTGGAATTTTCCTTGAAAAGAGCACTAATTATTATTTTCTTCGGAAAAAGGTTTGTAAACAATTAAAACTGAAGCTTCTTATTAAACTCCCGTGAAAAAGATTTAAAAAATGATACATTTGCAATAAATATAATTTTTCTTAAAATATTTTATCTAGTTTATGTCGCAGGAGAAATGGAAAACTTTTTTAAAACTTTTTCTTAATTTCTAGTAAATATGTGCTCTGCAGTTTTATTTATTTATCTTTTTTTATTATTTTTCTTTCATTATTTTACTATTCTAGAATTAAAAGCCTCTAAAATAAAGCTATTTTTATTTCAAACCTAGAAGTTTTGCGAGAAGTCTGAAAATAAGCTGCAGAATGGAACTCGATGTTTGTCTTGAATAAACTTAAATGAATATGCGCCTTTGACAGTGTTTTTCTCCTTATAATTTTTTTCAGCGTTATGTTTCAAAATTACTTTATAATACAATCATATATATATAGAAAATCATATTTTTTGTCCTCTTTGTCTAATAAATTGAAAATGATTTTATAACATGAAATATTTTACAAAGTAAAAATAGATAAGCTTGTATCTTCTCAGAAAGAACTAAAGTAAGGCATTATTCATTATTAATGAAACTTCATACTAACACAAATTTTCTTCATCGATTATTTCATCGGACCAGTTGAAGAGATTTTAAATGACAAGAAAAATTAACATTAACCTAAGCTATACTGTGAGTAAAAATGTGTTTTGTAAACTATTGTAGTAAAAATATGATTGAAATATATATTAATAGGCATCTATATTAATAGACGTTGAGGGTCAATACAGACAGAACTTAAAAGAGATAGGCCCCAGTTACAAGAGTGGTCCATTTAGGATATACTTTGACTTTTAACTTTTTAAAACTATACAAAACCCTTTTTTGGATTTCTAAAATTTGCTTTTAATATTAAAGATGTTCATTCAAATAGGACTAATATATCGTATCCCTTAGATGATTGCAACTTAGAAATGGTCAAAACTAGAATGGTCATTTAAATATGATTAATATAATAGTTAGGTGAAAGCATAAAATTCATAGAAAATAGTGATTTAAATAAGATAAATATAACACAGTACTTAGGTGAAAGCAAGCAAAGAAAACATAAAAAAACACTTATAGAAATTAATTTTTAAAAAGAGTAATATCAGTATTATTAATCAGATTCAAATGAAATGGCCATTACTTTATCCTTAAAAAGATCCGAATACTACAACTATTAAAATGTTTAAGAATTTTGATGAGATCATTTAATAGAAATGATTATAATAACTGTACTTAAAAAAATTAATATAATAATCTAGCAGATTCCATATTTATGGCACAACAAATCTCACCAACAATAATTGCGAATTAATTTTGAATTATAAATTTTTTTTCAATGGGCTACAGTAGCAATTCATTTAGCAGTTTCTTAGAAATTTTAATAAACATAGTTAATTAATTTATAGAAATATAGCAAAACACATTTGATCAAGTCTAATTCAATTTATGTCCATTATATTTCAAATGAAATGTATTCTGAAATAATATTGCTTCACTTTAGGCTTGGCGTCACTTTTCTATAGTGAATTCTGTATTACGCAGTCCCCTTTAAAAGGACCAATAGAAACAAAGAAACTGAAGATTTTGGAGATCAAAGGGAATTACGGGAAGTTCCGGAAAGCTGCTTAAGAAGATTAGTGTTAACTACTAATGGCCATTATTGTCAATCGGATCTCAATCTTTTTACAGAAATAAAACAGCCCACAGAAGCTCCCTTTAATCGAAAATAGCATATGTTAAGACGTATACAGACGTATTTGGAGAATTTTATCAATTAGACTAGGTTATTAAAAGTGGTATTTTTTTACTATATATCTTGCATAATACCTGTTTTCTCAATTTGAATCTTTTAAACGCCAGAATCTTTTAAACGTCTTGAATAATCAAAAGTTGTTCAAGAAATGAAAATAAATAAAAAAAAAGGTGAACTACATGTAGAGAGAAGACATTTTTTTAAAGAGAGGCAAAATTGGACTTCAAGTAAACAAATTTTTCGTCCAATTTAAAGTAAAGATTTCTCGGTTGGAATATTAAATTATCTAAAATTTAGATAAATATGTCATTTATTACTTGATGTTCTTTGTTCTCTCAGCAAAATAATTTTAAATATCCAGATGGAATAAGATTTAAAATTAAGTAATTTTAATAGTTTTATAGTGATAATAAATAATTAATAGTTTAATAGTGATTGTCTCTTGTCTATCTGTCAGTTATGGTGGAGGATCTGTCATGGTATAGGCAGCTATATTGTGATTTTTCAGCTGGCACAATAGTGAATCCTCAAAAGAAGGGTCACTGGGGTGAAGTTTAAGAGAAGATCATAGAGAAGTATAAGTTGACCATTCCATCTTCTAATGCAAACTTTATTTCCTGCAGAAGACGGACTTCTCTAGGATGTCACCGTCATCTGTCGGAGAACATTTGCAATATCTCCATGAAGAATGATACAATATACCTCTAAACACTATTTAGAACTTGTATGATTCAATTCCCAGATGAGCTATGTTACTTGACAAAGGTGTGGTCTTACGCCTAATTAATAAAAACTTTTGAATTCATATGTGGTGTTTCTAATATTTTGATAACCACCTGTATATACATATTAATATTTCAATAATGCGTAATATGACATTTCTAAGTCTTGCTTCGCTTTCCCTTTGGGTTATGGTTCCTTTTTTTACTTTCCTTTCTCACTAATGTACATGCTCCACAGATAATTTGACTTACACTTGATCAGGCGAGGGATCTGCAACGATAATAATTATAGTAATATTTTCATTGAAATTTTCTAAAATATGGCATTTTAATGTTGAAATCGTTTGCTCTTTTTTAAAAGTATATTAAACATATTTTAAAAGAAATTGTCTTGATCAGATTAGAAGCTTTTAATGAAGTTTGAGGATAAAAGAGTGATGCACATCATGCATTTATGCTGTCGAAGATTTATACCATCTATAATTATTTTATTGTCAAAAACTGCTGACATATTTTTCATAACATTCATTTTTATAGTTCAATATTTCAAAATTTCATGAAAACAAGTAATAAATATTAAATACCTCCTATTTGCTAAGAAATGTTTTATAATGTGCCATTCATAAAAAAATGGCGATCATATATTTATAATTCATATTTCAATTACTGTATATATTTATCAATTCAAAAATTTCCGATGAGTTTGTATAAATCCTAGATGGATACCTTAAATTCGACGATCAGAGTTTGACAGTAAAATATTCTTACCACCCGAACTGAATCATAGATTAGGCTTAACTTAAGCTGTCGTGGCACGGGAATTGAAAAGTAGTTTGGAAACTTTCGCTTATCACCTAAACACGGATATAAAAAATGTTGAGCGTTGTTTGATGCATCGGTAGATCGATAGCGTTGTAGAGTGAAATAAATAATTCATTGACGTTGTCACTCATCTGAAGCATATGTTCGGTAATGTTTACACGCACATAATGCATGTTACTTTAAATAAAACTGAGTATTTTTCAGTAAGGGAAAATATTTAAAAATTTATAGATTTAAAGTTCTTTATGTTTTAGGAAAATTTGAAAAGATGCAGTTACATTTTTTAAAAGGGCTTTACATATTTATATTTGTTATTATATAAAAATAAAGAGAAAATAAAAAGTAACCGAAAAAAATGAATATTTTACATTAGCTAATATCGTATTTCAGTAGTATTCTATATTATTGTTAACAAATCTGTAATATCGTTCACCTATGCAGTAAATTTTAAATTAAAGAAAAGAGTTTTGCATATATTACTGAATGATAAATCAATGATAGGTCAGTGAACTGTGCCTTTAGTGAGGAGGATTAGGAAACTTTGGCAGCAAATACGAAAAATATATGGGGATAGAAATATTTGGGGATGTCTTTATTAGGATAAGATATCCTGTTCTTCTTCTACAAATATTCGATACACTGTCCTGGAGACTATTTAAGCGGAGATTCTCAATAAGTTCAATAAATTCTCGGATTCAAATGATGATCGTTAAAGCGAGTTCTCTAGTTTTTATTTTTCTTTGAGTGCTTTTGTGTTGTGCTGTTATTTAATTAGATATTTGCTGTCTTTTAATGTATTGTTTACATCTGCAAGTGCTGCCTTTTTTTTAACGTTTCTGTTATATTTTCACCCTGTGTTTCTAATTTTCTTGTGAAATAAAGCTTTGCAATTTTATCAAGCGTGTTGGACTTCTGTATATACACTTACCGGATTTGAATATTAGATAATACATAATAAAACAAAATGTTTTCTTTTACTTTTATTTTTAGCAAGTTAAGTGCTTTCGATGCGTATACATGTCAAACCAAATTTACATTTTGGCGCCTCCGCTGTGTAATTCTTTGTTTATCTAATAAAGATGAAATCTTATTTGGTTTATTACGATGTATTGCAAAATTTACTATGCAAATATCTGTACTGCGTTCGACATATATATGCGTCAACATTTGATTAAAAGAAAACGAATTTGAGGGTCTGAAAATTATAAAATCTGCAATTAACTCATTAAAAAGCAGCCGAAAAAGAATTAGTATCTCTAAAAATTCCAGGTATATCCTTCATTAAAAAAAAGGAGAAAACAAATGTTTATTCGGAATATTAACTGTGTAAGATAAGATTATTCTAACTAATATTTGAGCCATACAAGAAAAGTAATGAATATTATGGAAATGAAATATCGCATTATGTATATTCGGTTGATAAAGGGGATTAAAGTATTACTTAGTTATACTTTACTATACATAGATATACTATTCAGATCCTCAGTGCTCATTATAGCTCATGAATATCCTAGAAAAATTTGCAAACTAAGCAAATATCTGTACTGCGTTCGACATATATATGCGCCAACATTTGATTAAAAGAAAACGAATTTGAGGGTCTGAAAATTATAAAATCTGCAATTAACTGATTAAAAAGCAGCCGAAAAAGAATTAGTATCTCTAAAAATTCCAGGTATATCCTTCATTAAAAAAAAGAAGAAAACAAATGTTTATTCGGAATATTAACTGTTTAAGATAAGATTATTCTAACTAATATTTGAGCCATACAAGAAAAGTAATGAAGATTATGGAAATGAAATATCGCATTATGTATATTCGGTTGATAAAGGGGATTAAAGTATTACTTAGTTATACTTTACTATACATATATATACTATTCAGATCCTCAGTGCTCATTATAGCTCATGAATATCCTAGAAAAATTTGCAAACTAAGCAAATATCTGTACTGCGTTCGACATATATATGCGCCAACATTTGATTAAAAGAAAACGAATTTGAGGGTCTGAAAATTATAAAATCTGCAATTAACTGATTAAAAAGCAGCCGAAAAAGAATTAGTATCTCTAAAAATTCCAGGTATATCCTTCATTAAAAAAAAGAAGAAAGCAAATGTTTATTCGGAATATTAACTGTTTAAGATAAGATTATTCTAACTAATATTTGAGCCATACAAGAAAAGTAATGAAGATTATGGAAATGAAATATCGCATTATGTATATTCGGTTGATAAAGGGGATTAAAGTATTACTTAGTTATACTTTACTATACATAGATATACTACTCAGATCCTCAGTGCTCATTATAGCTCATGAATATCCTAGAAAAATTTGCAAACTTTGATCGAATTCGATTTATATTAACTAATTTTCTAAAGAATTTTTGCCCTTTCTGAGTGATTAAACAAAGAATAAATTCTATCCAAGCCATTTGGTTTTCCTTTTAAATGCACCAAATCAGGTTTAATTTCTTTGATCAATATCAATGAGTTAAAACATGATGCAACAAAAATTGGCAGTTTTAAATTTGATCCATTAATTGTTGAAACTTTATTTTTGATAATCGAAAATGAGCTTATGTTCTCCATTAACGTATTTTTCTTTTCTTTTCAATTAATGTCAGAAACGTTTTTAAACAATATATAAAAAGAGACACGATTTATACTTCATTTAAAACATTCGTTTTTTTCTGAAAAACTATTCTTAATATTTTTTTTATGGTGATGTTTCGCCTGATTTCTGAATATGTTAATTCTTGCAGTCAGTAAAAAAATTTATCTCATAACAGTTAACAAATTCAATTCGATACTCATTTTAATTATGCTATTGAAGAGGCAAAAGATTACGTATCAAAAATTATCCAATAGCTGAGCAAATTTTCCTTGTCACCATCATTTTAAATATAAATACCGATCACCATCCATGATAAGAATAAATATTATGACCCTCACATAATTTTTAATCTTATCATGATCGTGTTATTGTACACAACATGCAAAATTCTAACCGTCGCATAAAGAATATTCATGCGCTTAATAAATCCCCTAACCTTGATCTATGCTCCTATTTACTATGCAAAAGCTCAATAGTGGCAGCAGCTACTAATACATGCTTGTCATTGAGTTAGATAGGATATATACTTATTTACAGAATAAAAGTAATTAGTAGTGTTTGTCCTTTTCTTTAAAATAATTTTTACGGCGCGGCAACTTTAAAAATATTTATGATAGACATCAAAATGAAATTCATAACTACATAATTTAAATAATGGTAAGAATATTTTTTTTTATTTTTAAATTATGACCAAAAAGCCATAAAAATGATATTTTATAATGCATTTAAGAAGAGTTACTATTGTTCTTCAAGGAAAATGCTAGCTTATTTTATTGCATTTTATTCCATTAAACTGAATGTTTAAATATGTATGTTTATACATATGAAATGTTCTAATTACTTGTGCAACTAATTAAAAGCTGATTTCAAAATTCAAATGCTAATTTCCGACATCAAATTAGTTTATATGCATTTCTTGATTATAAAGGGTGTTATAAAATTTACGCAAAATTTGAGTTTGCCACCATTTGTGCAATAAAGTGTTGGTAACCCTATTTTAAAACCATCTGACAGCTGATAGTTACGAGTTAGTAAAAATGGAGCTAATGTGAACACCTGTATACGCAACAACGTGTTTACGCAAGATGTGAATTAAATAAAGAAACATAGTTAAATAAAAAAACACAGTTTTTTCCCAAATAGTTGTATTTTTATTGAATCATAAAGTATATAGGAAAGGATTGTATATGGAATAACATATTGGTCAAATGGCTTTCGTGGCTTTGCTCGCACATGCGCACACTTTTGTCGAAATTTTCCATGGCCATTTTGTATAAAGGTGGCTGAATTTTGTTGATGTAGAATTGAATTTCCTCTTTCAAAGCACGCATGCTTGTGGGCTTGTTGGCATAGACATTTGGCATCAAATAACGTCATAAAAGAAACTCAGTGGTGTTAAATAACATCTAACATAACATAACATCTAGGAAGTCAATTCTCAAATTTTCGAACTGTAACCACTAGACTTTTATTACTTTTGAAATATTGTTCAACAATGAAAATATGTTGTTATATCATATAATGCTCCATTTTTTCTAACTCTGAACTATCAGCTGTCAAATAGGTTTTTTTAATGGGTTACCAATTCTTTATCGCACGAATGGTGGGAAATTCTAATTATGCGTTAATTTTAGGACATCCTTTAACCCCCCCCCCCAAAAAAAAATGATTGCATACTTTTTTTGTTAAGTTATCCTCACGAAGTTAATCAATGTCACATTGTTATTGGTCGAGTATCAAAATTAGAACGATATATTAATTACTAAATTCTATGTAGCGTATAATGTTTAGTTTATATTTAAGTTTCTATAAAACGTGTTTATTTTAGCTTATATTTGAATTTCTATAAAGTGTCGTTATTTCAGCTTATATTTTAATTTCTATACAGCGTCTTTATTTCAGATTTAGTAAATTTTAATCATTTCCGAAATAAAATCTTAAAAACAGACACTAAGATTTATAATACATTGTTGTTAACTAATTTTTTTTCTTCAACTGAGCTGCAAGAGTTAATTCATTGTTTAAAAGTACTATTAAATTTCCTTCATTAAATATATCCTTGATTGTATTTAATTTATTTCCCATTGTGAATTGAAACAAGAATTATAATTAAAAAACTATGCAATCGAAAATACATTCTGACTTTCGCAAACTACAGTGATAAATCTGTGGAAGAGTAATTTACACTGGTGTGCAATAATCTTTTGTCATGCCCAAAGGACTTTTAATGAGCAGATTATTGCCAAGAAAAGGTTTCAGATTCTTTCAGACAAATAATGAGATACCTTGAATCGCAGTGAAGTGAAAAAAATTAAGAAGAAAACGTTTTGAGATGCTCCGTAATTGTCTTCTTTTTTCTTATGTAGCTTTCAAGAGAATTTTTAGAAGCAAATAATTGCAGTAAGTTTCTGTTTTCTTGGAAAACTAAATATTTTGCCATTTATAAAGTAGAGGTGAGAAAGAAGAACTGTTTATTTTCCAAGTTTCTTAAATTTATTTGGAACACCAATGCTCAAAGATGGAAAATATATTTTCTTAATTTTTGAATCCTTATTTCGTGTATAAACTTTTCATTAAATTAACCATTATTTATAATTTTAGTTTGATATTTAATATTACACGTGATTAAAAAGTTATTCATTACAAAAATAAATGTTGATAGCTTCGAAGAAGTGAATTCGTCAACAATCATAATCGTGTAAATGTATTATTCAAAAACTACTACTTTCAATAATATAACTTGTAATAAAGACGTAGTATCGCATTCAGTTGCTTACTTCCATTCCATAATTAATATTCGCAATAAGAATTAAATGAGTCTTTTTAAAGTATAAACTTTCTTATTCTTCGATTACATGAGTACTCTATTATAAAGATGATGTTGATTCTTGCTTTCAATATACTTCGACAGATCACATGAATATTAACTTATCAGAGATGCAATGACATCTCTAAATCATCAAAGGGAATAAACAACAAAGATATTTTAGGATTTTATAAGAAAATATACACAATACACAGCCGAAAGAAATAATTTATTGAAAATAATATAATGAAATGAAAATAAAGAAATGAAATTATAATAGATGAACAATATAAATTTTATTCTCTTTCGGTTTAATTTTGGGCAGATACTATAATTTTGAACAATGTTCAGATGATGATAGTAAAGTTGGCCTCCTATCGTCAAGCTTCGGTACAATACTTGCGAGAGGACCTAAGGAATCGAGCGTGCTTTGAGCCCACCTACACGGCTACTCTTCAAAGGAATCTTGTTTAGAACCTAAAACTCCAGTACCGAAGTCAATAACTTATTACCTGGCACACCAATATTATTCTATAAATGTTTGTAAAAATATTAGCATCATGATTGGTTCTACAAAGATTTTGTTTTCCAACAAAATTATCCCTAAATGTTGCTAATTTCATTCTTATAACCAATTGCTTTAATGTTTTGAAGACCATTTAAATGTATAACAAAAATCTATGAGATTATTTCATCTAACAGGACTTTCTTATTCAGTTGAAATTTTTATACCACAGGGCGTATTATAAAAGTGAAAGAAAATTAGATTGTTATAAATAACATCCACTAGAATTTTTAAAAATTGACGATCTACATGTATTTTAAATTCCCTTTCTTCTATCATAATATATTGCTAAAAAATATTATAAAAAGCGTTTTGAGATACAATTTTCATAATTTCAAATTCTTTTCCTTCAATGAAGTTTAATATAATAATTTTAAGAGTTAAAAAAACCTTTTCGCCATTAAAAGTAGAACAATGAATCACTTATGTTCCATTAAGCTCATTTAGTCTTTCTGTTGGAGTGTAGTACATTTTTTGAAAAGGCTTCCCGATAATTTTTTAGTTATTGAATCACTGTGCAGTATGCCACATGGTTCATCTCCGTTATCTTTGAAAAGTTTCTTTTGATGTCCATGATGGGACAAGAATGTTTTTTTTCAAACCTCATACTTAATCAAAACGATTTCGACTTTGATAGAGCTAGGCTAAGCTGTACCACTGTTTTGTCATGTACCTCACTACAAAGACATGCAAAAGTGTTCAGTTGGTTGTTCAATGTAATTTTTCTCACAAAGGATTTCACTTTACCGTCGTCTTTAATGTGCTTTATGCATCATAGTTTCTGCCGTGGAAGCAAAGATCCATTGCTATTTCTGGGTAACTGGTGGTGATCCAGCCTTTCCTGTGAAATGTCGGTGAACTCTCAAATATCAAATCAAGTGGATGATAGTATGCTCCAAATATATCCTCAAGAGTAACAGCAAAACGGTTATTCCGACCGACCATAGATCAATAAATACGATTTCCATTAAGTCACCGGATATGATAAAATGGAATGGTATAGACATTACAATCTTTTTAGAATAATTACTCTTCTACTAAATATTGATTCATGAATAAAAAAGAATAGGGCCAATTTTTTGTACAATAATTATCTTTCCGATCTGTACTACCGAAACGAAAATTAATGCTCTTCTCATCCGAACTTTTGCAGACGGTTTGGGCTGGAAATTATTGCTCATTTCAGAGCATTAAGATTCGAGAAAGTTCTCCAGCTTTTATTTCTCTTTGGCGTCGTGCATAGAATGTCATAAGTCTGTCAATTGCAATTTTCGTAACTCTTAAACAACCTTCCTAATTGTGGCACCTATAGTCTGGCGTCCTTAGCGCAATCTGGATGCAGTCTTTCTAGATACTCCAGATTAATCGTAAGTCTATCAATTGCAATTTTCGTAACTCTTAAACAAACTTCCTAATTATATCCTATATGGTCTAGCGTCCTTAGCGCAATCTGGATGCAGTCTTTCTAGATACTCCAGATTAATCGTAAGTCTATCAATTGCAATTTTCGTAACTCTTAAACAAACTTCCTAATTATATCCTATATGGTCTAGCGTCCTTAGCGCAATCTGGATGCAGTCTTTCTAGATACTCCAGATTAATCGTAAGTCTATCAATTGCAATTTTCGTAACTCTTAAACAAACTTCCTAATTATATCCTATATGGTCTAGCGTCCTTAGCGCAATCTGGATGCAGTCTTTCTAGATACTCCAGATTAATCGTAAGTCTATCAATTGCAATTTTCGTAACTCTTAAACAAACTTCCTAATTATATCCTATATGGTCTAGCGTCCTTAGCGCAATCTGGATGCAGTCTTTCTAGATACTCCAGATTAATCGTAAGTCTATCAATTGCAATTTTCGTAACTCTTAAACAAACTTCCTAATTATATCCTATATGGTCTAGCGTCCTTAGCGCAATCTGGATGCAGTCTTTCTAGATACTCCAGATTAATCGTAAGTCTATCAATTGCAATTTTCGTAACTCTTAAACAAACTACCTAATTATGGCACCTATAGTCTGGCGTCCTTAGCGCAATCTGGATGCAGTCTTTCTAGATACTCCAGATTAATCGTAAGTCTATCAATTGCAATTTTCGTAACTCTTAAACAACCTCCCTAATTATGGCACCTATAGTCTGGCGTCCTTAGCGCAATCTGGATGCAGTCTTTCTAGATACTCCAGATTATCGAAATACATTTGACTGATATTGCTTTCTTTCTAGATCTAGCGTCTAAATGATTTATATCTAACTCATTTTTTTAGGTAAAAGTCTCAAAACTTGTCTGCTGAATCGCAAGACTACGTCTGCTTTCGTCGCAAAACTTAAATGCTGAAACTCAAGCTTTCACAGATGAAAATATCAAATAAGAAAATTAAACAATTTCGCATTTTCTACGTAAATCACATTTTGTTAATTTTAAACGCATATAATGTAGCGAAAATGCGTAGATGTGTTTGATCTTTAAGATGACTTGTTTCACGAAATATAGAGGGAGATTTTTAATCGGTTTTTCATTAACTGCTTCATGTAGTGCTCTGAAATTTTGTATTCTTCAGTATTCCGAATGAATATACAGTATTCTAAAATTTTTGTAAATGAATCGTTAACCTATTAAATTTAGTTCAATTTTAACAGAATGTGAGAGATGACACCTTAAAAGAAACCTGAAAAAATTATAATAAGATTCCATATTAATGAATTATAAATTAAATATTAAAAAAAATAATAAATATAAATAGAAAATAAATGAAATAAAAATAATATCTATAGGTTAATGCTTAAATGAAAGTGTCTTTTAAACCCATTTCTAATATTTATTTGAATATTTTTAACTTATATTTTGAGTATATGAAACAAATGTGTTTATATAAACTCTTAAACACTAATATATTTCTCATTTTCTATTTTAGATCCCACCCCCCACCCCATTATGGTTAAAAAAATATTTTTATTTTTTAAAAAAAATTTTAAAATGAGAACATAATACATTTATCAAGAAGGAAACTTTACTTTTAAATTCGAATATTGACGCTTCTATCTATCAATTCCGTTGTAATTGTGTTATGTAATATGAAGTTTAAACTAGCTTCTGCAGTTTTAAAACGAACTTCTGACTGCCATTCTCCCAAAATAAAGTGGACAGCACTTTTATAAACTGCACGTTACAAAAATTGTTAAGAAAGAATATAAGGATTGGTGTATAGAGAAGGTAGACAAAAATGAGACAAACGAATCAAACCTAAATCATTCGCAATCTACAATTTTCAATTTGAGGTTCGGAATTGTTTTTAATGTTCTAAACTTAGTACCAGGTATAAAATAATGATTCACGTTATTAGATTATCAAATAATAACTCTAATCAAAATATCCTCCATTTGAAAATAGTTTTGGAGAATGGATGAAAAAATACCAGGGACATTTTTCTGTTTTGCATGCCTAAATATTGGAGTATTATTTTTTTTTTTACAATTTCAACAGTGCTATTATTTAAGAATTGCTTATTTAATGTGTGTGGATTCAAAAGATTTTATTGTATTCATATGTACCGAAAAATCAAAAGTAATGATTTTATGTGAATTTTGCCAAGATTTAAACAGTTTTTGATTTAAAAATCTTGTACTCTTTAACATGCACATGGAGGGCGGGGAGTTAATATTTTTTTAATGGTACATACAAGTCAAAACATTTAAAATCACAGATGTTGGGTCCAAAATAGAACTCTTCGGTTAATTCCAATTAATAATCTTTCAGTGCGATATTTTCAGGTAGAACAAGCGTAGGCTTTGATTTGTATAATTGAATTATGGTTTATAAAAATCTAAGCATTAGAAAAAGCTCATTTGATATAATTTTGACTGCATTTATATTTTACGCACTTCTTGACTTGAGCAAAATATGAATTCTGTAGATTCCAATCAAAATATTCTATATTATTCTATAATATAAAATAAACAAGTCATTATTTTCCATACTAAACCTTATAGATTTAATTTTCTTTTAAAGTTAAAACCTATACCGAAAAAAACGGCAGTTTCAACCAAAGAAAAAGAAAGAAGCACATTCACTGTGAGATATATGCAAGTTCCCAAATAAGCATTAGAAAAAGCTCATTTGATGTAATTTTGACTGCATTTATATTTTACGTACTTCTTGACTTGAGCAAAATATGAATTCTGTAGTTGCCAATCAAAATATTCTATATTATTCTATAATATAGAATAAACAAGTCATTATTTTCCATACTAAACCTTATAGATTTAATTTTCTTTTAAAGTTAAACCTATACCGAAAAAAAAACGGCAGTTTCAACCAAAGAAAAAGAAAGAAGCATATTCACTGTGAGATATATGCAAGTTCAAAAATATGCTCCAGGAGCAGTTGCATCATTAAATATTTTTAAATATAAGGAAAAAAAATCATTTAGAAATATTTTTAAATACAGGGGAAAAAATGTATTTTAAGTCGTATTAAAAGTTACTCTTAGGAATTCTTACTTCATTTTAAAAAAAAATAATTGTTTATTTTTCAAAAATCATTTGCAAAAATCTATAACATAATAATTGAATGAAACTCCAATGAAAATAACAATGCATATTTAAAATTTTAATTATGTAAACTGTGCTTTTTTGTGTGTGAGAACTGTTAAGAAACATTAAATATAATAATATTAGATCACATGGGCAGATTCCTACATCTGTTATATAATAACACCATAAAAGAATTTAATTAGAGTCGAATCGACATTACTCGAATTTGATACTAAATAAGATTAATATCTTTGAATTTAATGAATTTAAATTATGAAAGTGTGCAATGAAAGAATTATGAAAGAAAGAACTATGGTATATACCTATTTTTCAGAATTATTCCATTGTTAATAGTCATTCATATTTATTTAATGTATCGAAAAAATATTTTCTTTTTTTTTTCTTTCATATCATATTAAGAAACTTAAAAATGTTTGTTACAAATTATAGGATTGATTCGAATGACAAATATATTTTTATAAATATATTTTTCAGACAAAAAAAAACTTAAAATATCTGAAGCATAATCAAACGTAAATAATCTGTAATTAAATGTCTTGCATAGGTCTTTCAATCGTAAAAATTCAAGAGGAATTTTAAAAGAAAAATTTAATTAAATAACTATACATATATATTATTAAAATGCAATTTTAATTGAAAATCCTATCTAATTAAATTAGAAGTTTTTGTTTCTCCGCATAAAATATTTTAATGTGGTATTTGAAAGTAATTATAACAGCATTTTTAAGAAACAAATTATTTTTTTCAACTCAGAGATTTGAAATATTTAGAACAATATGTAAATACATAAATATAATTATTAGTATTTTAAACATTTTTTTGCTTTAAAATTTCATTACGTTTATATGTTACGAAGAAAGATTTTTAATTCATTCTATTAAATACTTTCATTAGAGAAATAAAGCCATCTATTTAAATACCTAAAACAGTTAATTAATATTCTTATTTCCCTTTTAGGAATACATTCCTTGCTTTCATTGTATCAAGCATTTTCAAGAAAAAAATTCCATTTCGCAACTGAAAGACAAATCCGAAATGTATGCAGCATACTGATTTTCCAAATTAGTTCCTTGCAATTTCTAAAAGAGAAATTCCTTTGATTCTTTTTGAAGATTTCGCCGGTTTTTTTAGCGGAAAAATTTATTTGCTTCCATTTTGAAAACATGTTTCATTTCTTTACAAATACATTCATGCGTGAATTAAATTCATCCATCTATATCATTTAGCATCGAAATCGTATTTTTGTTATTAATGAAACAGGCAACAGCTTTTTGTATTTTATATTAAAAGAAAAAAAGAATTGCTATGCATGTTTGTTTCTTTCAAAATCCTCAAAATCATTTATTTTTATCTATATGGTTTTATACAAGATGCATTTTTCTCTTTGATTTTACCTAGACAGCTAAGTGAAATTCGAAAAATATATTTTCTTTAATTTTATCAGAAATAATATCTTTCCACATATAAAATAATTATCTATATTTCTCTGAGACATTTAACATATTTAGAATTTTTTTCTGCTTCGTTATTTCTCTAAGGAATATAATAAAAACATATATATTTGCCATTAATTCAAAATAATTTTTCATCTTCTATAATGTGGCTCAAGAATCTAATTAACTGAAATTATCTCTGATGTTTTCCTGCCTAATGAATTCATAATTTATTCTCCAATTAATAATTAAACAGTAAAATTTTTGCTAAGTTTGCTTCTAATTATTTTCTTTTAGTGTAATTGCTAAATGTGATTTCTTATTAATAAATTAAATTTTAAATTAAGTGAATATGTCCAAAAATAAAAAAAAGAAACATAATCTAAATGTAAAAGAATAAATGTCAATATTTAATTTATTCATATGACAGATGAAACAAAATAAAAAAGTGATTAGTTTGTGGTTTCATTCAATTTTTAAATGAAGTGCAAAAAAATATATTTTATAACAATCCAAGATTTTTGATAATTTTTTGAGAATTTCAAGGACTGAAAAAATATCAAATCAAGGAAAAAATAATTTTAAAGCAAAGTCTCTATGTCTGCCAGTTAATATTATCATAAATAAACGAAAGAAGAATGTGGGTATGTGTTCAGTATCCGTAATTCGATGGCTATTTCTCTATGAGTTTTCGAAGAAAATCCGTCTTCAAAAAATATGTTTTTCTATCTGTATGGGTATGGGAACAGGATAATTTACAAATATAATGATGAAATTTAAAAAATATCAATTGAAAAAAAGAATTATATCAAATTCTGTACATACCTGTCAAAAGATTTACTACATATAGGTTTGCATATTCCCTTATAAACATGAAAATGTGAAAACTCAAAAACGCGTTTAGTTGAATAAAAGAAATTTGGTATGTGTTTTTGAAATCTAGATTGTTAATCAATTCCAAATATTGGGCCCAATCGGAAGTAGACGTTACTTAAAATGCCTATTTGACTCTCGAATGTTCATTCGAAATTGTAAAAATTCTAATCTCTAAATATAAACTTATAATAATACAAGGAGATTTACAAAAACTGATAAAAAATATTCACTCATTTCATTATTGACTCTATTATTACTCATAACATACGTCATTTTAGAATTTACCTCTACTTGTAATAACGAAGAATATGGGTGTAGTTGGGTATTATGTAGCATATAGGCCGCACCGTTGGATCTAAAATTACGATATATGGAACAAGATTATTTTGGAGCGCAGGAATAATACCTAGGAGCTATTTTTTAAAGTTTTAATTAATCGAAAATTGTATTCATGCGATTTTCTTTTATTGTTGGAAGTTGAGGGTGAAATATTCTATTTATATTCTGGGGAGTTCACATAAGCAGCAAGGATCTGGAATTTTATATCGCAAAAAAAAATCATGCATTTTAAAATGGGATGGCTTGTCAGTTAAGTTTTTAATGGCATTGTGAAATCCTGGAATTCAAGAAAGGTCCATGTTCACAGTAATCAGAACAGGTATAAGACTATTTAAATAGAAGTCTCTAAAGTATCCCATAATTTAATGTATAAAATTAAAATTTTCCTGAGAGAATTATGAACACCAAGATATTCATAAGATACTAATCAATATAAAATCAGCTAGTCGCAAAAGATGATCATTTAAAATATCGAACAGGAACAAATATTTGCACTTCGTCAAAAGTCAGCTATTAACGGCTTGTCTCATATGAATTCAAAATTATATGAAATTACTTTAGTATCAGTTGTTTTCAGATGGAATGAATTATTGTCTGTTGAGTTATTTCATAAAATAAATCTAACAAAAAAGCATTTGCGCATTAAATGGATACAATTTGAAATTCTTTGAAGTTTCACATACATCTTACATCTATATAATTCCAAAGAGCATTAACACTTTCAATACAAATGCAGAGATCACTACAAATAAAAGAAGATCAACGCGAAACTTTAAAACCTAGTTAAGAAATTCAAATATCTTTAAAATTAATGAATATACAACTATACTACATTTTGAACATCCTGATCACAATTATATCTACAGAAGGAAATGTTTATTCTAGATTCGTCGTCTAACTTCACTTATGCAGTAATTGTTTATGAGATTTTCGAGGAGTATAAACAACCATCCATATCTATTGAAAATTCGCATTTCAGTTTCTGTATGCATTTTCTGGTGATTCTTTAAATTTCTCATTATATTAAGATCATTTTCAAAATACCTTTGATGTCAATTTCTTCTCCTTATCAATTTCTGAAAAGCGTTAGAGACTTGCTATGAATATCTGAATGATATCTAATATTGATATCATTCAGTTAGATTGACTGACATAGACTTTAGAATGTTCTGTAGTATATAAATTACTCCTTTTGGAGTTTATGATATACTCTAACTTAGACATATTGATATTTTGCGATAAATTTAAATAGAGTTAGACTTTTATTAGAGTGAAACTGGTACGTTACATTTTGCACTGAAAAGTGAATTTTCCAGAATATTATGTCGATTTTTGGCGAATGCTGTATTCACGGGACATTTTTTCCTTGCAATGTACAGTAAAATATTTAATAGAAATATTTTTAAAATTCAGTTTCTCAATTTAGTTCAGAAATATATTATGACTATGTTTCAAAACTTAAGTTATATGTATTGCAAACAGATGTCTATAACCATTAAGATAATTGCAATCTTAATGTACAGAAATTGAAAATGAAAAAAAAAATATTTTGAAAATAATTTCGATTTTTATTTATATTTAAGAATCTAAAGAATACTTAAATATAATGACTAATAATGGCAAAATTTTCCTTGCAAAGTTACAATGAATGTGTTTTATAATATCCGTACTGACCTTATATTCAAAATTTAGATCTTAAAAATACTATTAACACAACCATTCATACTACCATAGTTAAATCAGAGATTGTCCATTGATATTTTAATCACAATATTATGTAGTTACAAATAATCAGCTTTAGATCATTCTTAAAAGGAATGGAATGCGTTGCGTCACTAAACACCTTCCATCTTATTAAGAAAGTTGTATTTCACATAACTTTATTTTTTCTGCAATATATACTAAAGTGTTTAATGGAAATAGTGTTAAAACTCAATTTGGCAATTTATTTCAAAAATATACTATGGCTATGTTTCAAAACTTAAGTCATATGCATTACAAACAGACGTCTATAACCATTTAAATGATTATAACCTTATTGTCCAGAAATTGGCAATGTAAAAAAAGTAAATGATTTTGAAAATCGCTTCTATTTTTATTTCTGTTGAAGAATCTAATTAACACTTAAGTGCAAGAACTGATAATAGCAACATTTTCTTAGCAAAATTACCATGAATGCGTTTTATAATATCCATACTAACCAGATATTCAAAATATTAATTTAACCTTTCATACAACCATAAGAAAGATCAGATACTGCCCATTAATATTTTAGTCACAGTATTACTTAGTTTCAAATAATAAGTTTTAGTAAATTCGTAAAGGCTATGAACATATCTGTATCACTAAACGCATCCATCTGATTGCAAAATTTGGCAATAAGTTGGAATGAAATATGATTGCAAATTACCAATTGTAGTAAATCTCAGCTTATTCGAGGTTTGAAAGACTACCATAAAAATTCAATCATGCCAAAATTTGTAACATGGATACAAAAAGACAGCAAAGTGCAGAAAAAAGAAAATAAAACTTTTCTAGTTGAAAGTATAGCAAAGATTTTAATTTTTGTTATTTAATAATTTTAATAAATAAATAGACAGCAAGAATTTTCAAGAAATTATATGATGATAGCTGTTTTGTTAAAAAAATAGTAACTATGAAGACATTTTAATTAATAGATGATTATAATCAATAAAAATTACAGCATATCAAATACTCCTATTTTACAATAAAAATGTTAAAAATAGACAGTATGGATCAAATATAATGAGAGCTTTTTAAAAATTGAGAATTTTAATGCTTTTTAGACTGAGCACATTATTACTTCAAATATAAGAAAATATAATAAATAAAGTGCAAACATATTTATCTAAAAAAACTTTTACTGCATTTTTTAATTATTTCTTTGTGATTACCAAAACAAATCCGAATTCCAAAGAAAAAAATTACATATGTTAATAAAAAATAGAAAATATTCATAAACTTGAGTATAAGCTAAATTTCACCGGCTCTTTTTGTTAAGAGAATGAGTCATTTATTGTTATTCATTAAATGCTATTTCTTTGTTCCTTCATTTCTATTTGTATTAATAAGTTACATTTATTTAGCGGCAATGTCCAAAGTTTATTTAATTGTGCAAAGTGGGATATTCATCATGAATATAACACTAAAAAGTAATCAATACATTAGGCTATTTCTCGAAATATGCAATTATCAGTATTATTCAACTAAACCGAGAATTATCTCGAAAAGAAACACACACGATGCCAAATCACATACACATCTAAGAATGAGAAATAGCTATCTTTTCACAAAATGACCCATTTTCTACAAGATATATTTTCAGAATGAGAAAGCCTTAGAAATTTATGCGGTAACAGAATACTAGGTATCCAGAAGAAAAGAAATGCATTAATATTAACATAGCATGAGTGCTAACTCACTAATTTTAGACGCTGGCTCATGTGACCACATCCATTACTCATCCAACAACAAAGAACTTCTATTATCTCAGAGCATAGCAAGAAACTGCATGAGAATTCCCATGATTGAGATTACAGCGAAAGTAGCCCATTAATCACCGGTTCTTAAGCCAATTCTAAGGGACTAAGGCCACCTGGTGTATCGTACAGGGAGCGCTGAAAAGCATCACAAATTTGGTTGCATATAAATTGTTTAATTAACACTTATAATGAAAAAGCGCCCGAAGTAGAATGTTTAATTGGTAGTTTTTGGCAAATTAAAGCAATTATTTACTTGCGTAACAAATCGGTATCCGATATCATATTAGCGAATCCAATAATTATCTCTGTGTAATTAAACGCAAACACTTTTCTTGTGGAATTTTTTGTATCTATTTGCTTAGCAAATCAATTAGGAAAAAAAAAGAGCGTTAAGAAATGTTTTGGCCATTTTTAGATTTTATTTTAGCTTTTATTTCATGTTATTCTCATTCAATGCTAATGAATATTGCAGCACAATCTCACTTTTTTTTTTACTTTCTCGTAAACGAGGTATAGAAAAAGTAATCTTCAAAAAATTCAAACTCGAATTTCTACGTTTTAGACCTACCTGAGTTCGTAAAATAGATATTCGGAAAATGTCCATCTGTGTGTCTGTCTATGACAAAGATAACTTAGAAACGCTTTCAGCTAAGTAGTTGAAATTTGGTATACGGTCTTCACACCAAATTTGCAGATATCATATAAATTTTGAATAAAATATATGCCGAGGAAGTCCGGTTGTTCAAATATAATTTTGTTCAATAATTAGAAAACGAGAGAGCTAAATAGATAAAATTCAGTATATAGATTTAACTCCTATACTTGCCAAATTCTGAGCCAAATCCAAATACATACGGGTTGATTATCTGTCCATCTGTATTTTCAGAAAAATGTAAACACGGTCATTCAAAAACGCAATGACTTAAATGCATCACATTTCATTTGTAATTTTGTGAATACAAGTGCATTTTTGTGTCAAATTTTTATTTCAGTCGGTTGCGAAGAACGTGTCTAAAACACAAATTGAATTTTTGGCGATTATGAACTTATGCCAGGGATTAATCGCCAAATAATTTGCCAAGGGTGATGATAGATTTAATAAAAATGCTAAATTCAAGCCAATAGTTACTATTATACACTATTGCCATGTAAGGCGTTCTCTGGCATGGCAAGCTTATTAGAGAGTAAGCGAGAAATCTTTTGGAGGGTACTATTCCCTCTAAACTCCTGTTTTAAAGTTGCTTTATTCAATTCGGTCTTGTAAGATATTATATTTAATTTCTTATATAAAAATATGGGAAAGTAAAGTACTGAAATCGTTAAAAGCGACGATTTTGAGATTTTTATGAATTTTTAGAATGCATGTGCTCGAAAAACACATTCATGGGATTTTATCTGTTTACCTATCAGCTTGTGCGATAGGTAAACAGATAGAAAAATGTTATTCCGTATATTATCCTTGTACGAAAAGGGTAGGTCTATATCAAATTTGATTTAAGAAAGTGAAGTCTATACATCTATGACTCTTGCACATTTGAATTCAATTGCTAAAACTGGAAAGACTTAAAAGATGAAATATTGATTTGTTAAATAAAATTGTGCTAAAACTGTGCAATTACCAACAAAAAAAAAAAAAACAAAAAAAAAAGAAGAAGAAACAGAATTTAGTAATAAGTAAATAAAAGCATAAGTAATATAAATTTTACAACTGCATTGATATAGTAATTCTTAACAATATTGTAAGAAAAGTAAATTGAAATCATTAACACACTTAGAAAGAAGACCGTGGAAATATTGATTTAAAAGGGTTTTTTTTTCTCGTATATTTAAGGGGGCAGTGAGCTTTGAAATAAGCAAAAAATCGACAGAAACGTGAAAATTTATTTTTATCGTTTCCTCACAAAAATATATGTTTATATTTGACTAAAATAGTGTTATAAGATATATTGTTCAATAAAATGAATGTTTCAAAAGCCAAAATTAAAAAGCCACATTTTAATAACTTTCTTCAAAATGATATTGTAATTAGATATAAACATCTTTAAAACGTTCCAGGTGTCTTAATTTTTGAAAAAATTAAATAGAATTGATAATAAAGATTTATATTAAACATTGAAAGAAAATAAAGTATGCATTTTGTAATTCGAGGTTTTTTAGATAGTTAAAAGTCAATTTTAGTTCAGAAAAAACATAAAATTCTTATGAAAAATTCAGTAAGTATGGGTAAAAATATTTCTAAAAAATTAGCATTTAATTGTAATTACAAAATTATACACAGTTTTATTCCAAATAAATTTATATTGGGTAAGATGGAAAAAAATAGAAAAAAATTAAAAATTGACTCGAAATTTTAAAAATCTGTGCATCTTTAAATTTTTTTAAATAATATTTCGTTTTAATTTTTTTTAAAAAGAAATTTGATTTTTATATTTTAATACATTTACCTAAGAAATTTCATAATTATAATTAGCAGAAATGCCTCATAGAGCTCACTGTCTCTTAACAAAAATACAAGATTAGATATACAATGAAAAATCACTGTGATTGTCAATAATTTACAATTCAAAATTTTGACGAATCTCCTCGTTCCAGACTTCCTTGAATCCTCAAAACACATTTTTGATATTATGTTTGTTAATGAACATAATAACTCAAAGGCGCTTTGTGCTTGGCAAATAAAATTTATTACATGTCTAGTCATCATATATGTATGTTTTTAAATAAATTTTTCAATGAAATCGGATATCTGTGTTTTGAATTGAAAAATGTATCTGATAATCTAAGTAATGTATCTGGTAATCTGAGTAATTGATCTGGTAATCTGTGAACAAAACAAGCCTTAATGAGCAAAATAGATAAAATTTATCAAGCAGGTTTAGCATCTAAAATATTGATCTGCACTAAATTTGTAAGCAAGTCCTGTCTAATTTGTATCCAAATCTAATGACTGGTAGTCTGTTTATTTATGCATTTGTATGCATGTAAATTAGATAATTCATAAACTTAGAAGGATAAAATTCGATTGCAAATTTTATCCCCTAAAACAAAGGTTCTTGTCCAATTATTAATTAAATTAATCAAAGTGATGCTCGTCTGTTAGTCTATATCTTCGCATGCATGTACGCGCTGTGACCTAAGTATGTAATGACTTAAAAAATAAAATTTAATATGCTGTCTTGATTCTATAATTGCAGTTCTGTGACAAATGTTCGCTTCAATCAGCCTGAAAAAAAATTTAAAATACGTAATCACGTTTTATGGTACTTGGGAATTAATTGCTAAATAAAATCTCAAAATATTGCTCGTTAATAAGTTTTTTATAAATATTGTCACTAGCAATCAATAGAAAAGTAGAAGTGTTCTTAATATACTGCCGCATTGAAGAAAGTCAGTCGAATCTCCATGGCCGAATGGTCATGGCACTGGTCTCATAATCGAGAAACCGTGGATTCTAATCCCACTAGAGACAATGCGATTCATAGTATATGTAAATATTTAGTTCCTTGTTTTCATGTTTTCCTTTATTTCGTGTAACAGAAGATACTGGACTTTTCTTACTGTCTCCAGAAAAGTATTCTGGAACTTTCTCTGCTTGTATAAAAGCAGAGGATTTGTCAGTCGCTGTATTCTCAGTTCTGAGTTCAGTTAATAAATTCGCTTACTACTTCTTGTGTGTGTCATTGAGTTTCACATTGAAGTACCTACGTGACATTCTTTGGTGGAGGCGCCGGGTACGATTCCAGTCAGCGTGGAAACGAATTTATGAAGAAGCGATCGCCTTAAAGGCTTTGAACCAGAATTTGGACTTTATTACCCACCACCCAGAAAGGCAAGGAAAATGCCTGTAGAACAGGAAACTAAACCTGTCATCCTGACATCTGCGCGGCCACAATACAGAAATCCATCTGTATTTAAAGGATACAGGGGACAGGACCCAAACAAAGGGCTAAAAGAATATGACAGGGTGTCGAAATTCAACATATGGCATGACATGACTTGTCTCGCAAATATGTTCTTTTTTCTGGACGGCACAGCTAAACTATGTTTTGAAAACAATGAAGACAAATTGACTTCTTGGGATATTTTCAAATCAATGTTAAAAGAGGCATTTGGAGAAACGCAGCACTATGCAAAGAAAGCAGAAGATGAGCTAAAGAATAGAGCTCAAAAACCTGGAGAGAACACGCAGTCGTATATCCAAAGCGTGCTGGGGTTATACCATCAAGTCAAACCAGATATGTCAGAAGAAGAGAAAGTGTCTCATCTTATGAAAGGAGTCGCCGAAGATGTTTACCAGGCACTGCTGACTAAAGAGATAACCAATACAGAGGACTTTATAAAATGGTGTGGAAAGATCGAAGGGATGCAGCAAAAGAGGATCCGTGGTAGGAAATTTGAAAGGCTCCCAAATGTGGTACCAAAGGTTGCAATTGACCAACAACAGGATATGGTATCACTAGTACGTCAAATAGTGCGAGAGGAGGTCCAGCGCCTCGTATCTCCAGTAGTCGATCCCGAACTACAAGACAAAGGCATTGAAGCCATTTTTCGAGAGGAAGTGGAAAATGCTTTGGCTCCTTTGTCACAGACAACACCAGAGTGGAAAAAGGTAAAACCAAGACGACTCTGCTCTTACTATCGTCGATTTATAAAGGACTTTTGCCATAAAGCCGAACCTCTACAGTTGTTACTGATAGGGGAACACGAAATTCTGTTGGGGACCTGAACAAGTGGAAGCTTTTAATACCTTGAAGAATAATCTTACCTCCGATCCTGTCTTAGGCCTTTATGACGAAACTGCACCAACGGAACTTCAGACTGACGCGAGTGGATACGGAATCGGCACAGTATTAGCCCAAATCCAAGATGGGAAGGAAAACGTAATAGCTTATGCCTCGCGCACTCTGACGAAGGCTGAGAGAAACTATTCCACAACTGAAAGAAAATACCTTGCTGCCATATGGGCTATAACTACGTTTCGGCCATATCTCTTTGGAAAGGCTTTCAAGATCGTCACTGACCATCATTCCCTGTGTTGGCTGACAGGACTGAAGGATCCCTCTGGAAAACTCGCTAGATGGGCGCTGCGACTCCAAGAATACGACGTATCAGTGGTGTACAAAAGTGGAAGAAAACACAAAGATGCTGATAGTCTGTCCAGAAACCCATTAAAATCGATACTTCATGGTCTGGGGATTCCATAGGGACCACTTTATTCACTAATCTCTCAGAAGAACAGATGAAAGATCCGGCATTGGCAAAAATAATAAGAGGCCAACAAAGTACCGAAACAAGTAGGCTGGGAAACTTTGAATTAATCGAAGGTGTCCTCTACAAGAAGAATTTTGATCCCTCCGGAAGGAAATTTCTACCAGTGCTTCCGAAGCACTTACGGCTCAGTATTCTAGAATCTCTCCATGACGGACCTACCGCCGGACATCTAGGATTCATCAGGACGTATGATAGAATAAGAAAACGATTTCATTGACCAGGATTGTACAGAAATGTTCGAAGATATGTGATGCACTACCGAGAATGTCAAAGGAGAAAATCTATTCCTCAGAAGCCACCATGTCATCTCGTGCCTATTCCACCAACTGCCTCTCCTTTCCATCGCATCGGAATCGACTTGCTAGGACGATTTCCAAAATCTGACGATGGCAACAAATGGATTGTAGTATGCACCGATTTTTTGACATGGTACGCAGTCACCAGAGCTTTACCGGCGGCTGAAGCTACACAAATTACCAAATTCCTACTAGAGGACATAATCCTGAAGCATGGAGCTCCACGAGTTATCATTACAGACCGTGGAAAAGTTTTCCAGTCCAAGTTGGTGTCCGATATTAATCGACTGTGCAATATCACTCATCGAATGACAACAGCTTATCATCCTCAAACAAATGGTCTGACAGAGCGATTCAACAAAACGCTAGAAGATATGCTTTCTATGTATGTTGATGTCGAACAGAAGAACTGGGACCAGATATTGCCGTTCGTCACATTCGCCTACAGCACTGCCAAGTAGAACACGACAGGTTTTACGATTTTCTACCTACTACATGGGCTAGAAGCTGAAACGCCATTGGATACGATGTTTCCTCTCTGCCCCAACGAGTTCAGCCAAGAAGACGAATACGTTAGCCGTCTGAAAAATAGGGCAGAAGAATCGAGGCAATTAGCTCGTGTACGAACTCTCGAGGCTCAGCAGAAAGATCACCGGCATTATGACTCCAAACATCGGATAGTCGCATACGAACCAGGGGATTTGGTGTGGATTTTGATTCCAGTTCGTAAAAAAGGGCTTTCCGAGAAGCTCCTCAAGAGATACTTCGGCCCTTATCAAGTATTGAGGCGGTTATCCGGCGTCACCTATGAAGTTGCCGATTTCGATCCTAATTCTAGAAAGCGGAAACCGAAGGAAGTTGTCCACGTTTTACGCATGAAGCCATACCATGATCCAGAAGAACAAGACGATAAACATTCTTATAAAATTATGGAGGTTCCGGAAAGAGTCATTTCTCAAGAGACTACTAGTCGTGAAAACAGGGCAACTTATACTGGCCATGTGACTAGATCAAAAACTAGAGCCACACAATGAAATGTCCTAACATCGAGACGCTGTTCTTTTAAGGAGGGAGCAATGCCGCATTGAAGAAAGACAGTCGCACCTCCATGGCCGAATGGTCTGCCATCTTACTCATAATCAAGAGACCGTGGGTTCTAATCCTACTAGAGATAATGCGATCATAGTGTATGTAAATATTTAGTTCATTGGTTTCATATTTTCCTTTATTTCATGTTCCAGAAGATACTGGACATTGCTTTAGTTTACCAGACAAGTGTTCTGGACTTTTCTTACTGTCTCCAGAAAAGTATTCTGGAACTTTCTCTGCTTGTATAAAAGCAAAGGATTTGTCAGTTACTGTATTATGAGTTCAGTTAATAAATTGGTTTAGCTCTACTTCTTGTGTGTGTCATTGAGTTCCACATGTAAGCACCTACGTGACAATACTAAGAACTTTCACAGTGTAGGCCGGGATAGCCTAGTCGCAGGTCGTTGGATTCACCACTCTTGGGTTGCGAGTTAGCCGGATATTCTCCATGTGTGTGGTGTTTGGCACCCATATAAATCTTTATTGGTCACAAAGTCCTCCATGTCGAGAATAATACCACTGGGGTACTAGTTCAGAGGTGATCGTCCTCTGATTCAGGTAAAAATTATGAACTGTGGATGCATGAATGAAGTCCGCCCTGTAAAAAAGGGTTGTGACGTGTGAGAAACTAAGTCGTACTCTTGGCCTTAGTTGCTGCTACCGAAAAAACAAGAGACGTTCATTCGGCCTAAATAGCTGACAGATAGGTGTCAGCGAACTTGCAAAGTGCCATAAGTCACAACAAAACCACATATCTCATAGGGTGGGGAGAAAAACCTGAGAAATGAAGATGAGAAGTTTCCGGTATGGTGGTTGGTCCTCGCCATTCTGAATCGTACCGAAAAGGTGGGATTTGGCTACCTCCTATCGATGACAGGACATACATCCCAGGGGAAGGGTTACACCGGGGCTATTGATGGCCTTAAGAACTCAACCTTATTCCTCGCCAGTGTTGCTGTCAAGGCGGTCCAGTAAGTTAGATCAATCAGTGTGTCTAAGTCGTGGATCGGAGTGGTCATGTTATTGTTACTATACTACGAAATACACAAGTCTCTTGTGTGAGATTCTGAAAGTAAATATGTGAGCATTTATACTTACAAAGCCTTGTCCGAAGTCCACAATTTTATGGTTTAACAGAGTTGATAATGTATTTATTAGAGAATAAAATGAGAAAATTTAGTGGAAACCACTCCTGCTGACTTTCTTCAAAACATTTTTCAGCCGTGATAATCTAAAAATATATGTAATAATCTACAAAATTTAAGAAACGAGAAATCAATTGCAGAAACAAAAGAAATAATCTGTGTTATTAAGTTTCAAAAGTTTTCTGAAATACGCTGTCTCTAAACAAAGGTTTTCATGAAATAATAATTCCTTCAGGTTGGTTAACGTAATTTCTGAACATAAGAAATATAAAAATCGTTACGTGAAAAAAACAAAACAAATGTGATACATAGACAGAGAGAGGATGTTATTTTTTGAGTAAATGCTCTGATATACATACAAGAGACTTTTATTCATTATATTAATACAGTCAATCCAGATAAATTAGTAGATAGTAGAATAAAGTCTAAAGAATTATCTTTATGTATCTATCTTAGTCAAAAGCATTATCTTTATGTATCTATGTTTCTTGCAAGAGACTTATTTTTAGCTTTCTTTTTTATTCTTTCACATTTGCTCTTCTGTTTGCTAGATTATTGTACTTTATATAAATTTAATACAACACATCAGGAATTTATTATTATTTATTGAATTTTGAAATAATACACTAAAAATGTCATAATTTAATATATTTTTCGCTATTTCATCTATCAATAGCAACATTATGTAAATGGTGAAATGTTGCTTTATTTTAACTAATTTTAATTCAATGATTTATTCTATTAAAAAATGCCTTCGGCGACCAGTTAAGCCATCGGAGATCATGGCTATATTTAAACTCAGGTCAGTTGTTTAAATATAAATTTATATTCATGATTCCTTGAAATTGCCAAACAATAAAGCCGTATCATTTTAATTGTCTTGCTTATATTAATTGCGTACATGAACCTTTCTAATGGTGACTTGTTTACACAACATCACGTATGATGTCACAGTATTACTGCCAACTTCTATTCAACGATATGTAGTGTATTTCAAGTTTATTCTTTAGATAATACTATTTTAGCATCCTAAAAATGTCATTTTCAATCCGATGCAACCGATGGAAATATCTTTATTATTTCTAATTAATTCAAATCTTTTAACTAGAAATTTGTGCTCAACCGAATGATTTAAAATGTAATTTCAGATGTTTTAAAAGATACAATTAATATACTAATAACTTCTTCACGACTGATTGCTATGACACCATAGGTGACGTTGTATAAAAAAAATTACAGCATTCAAAATTTCTTCATTGGTAATTTTTGTAAATTCAGGAAAAGCTTAGTTTATGCTCAACTTATCCTATGATATTAAAGCATTATTAAAAAGCAAATTGTGCGAATCATTTTTCTTCTAAATTTCAAGGTATTGTAATTTGGCTTTTTTATTCGTCTTGTAAACTACACATATATTAAATAATATCGTTCTTTAGTTTTCAATGATGGAAAAAAACGCGCAATCAAACAACAAATATTTGGCGGCACAATGAAAACTGTTCGAATATCAGCCCAAGAATCCAATGTATTGTTGGAAATTAAGCAATTTTTTAAAACCAAATTACCAAAATTTAGAAAAAACTGCACGACTACAGTTAAATTGATATTATGAAATTGAGAATTTGTTAAATTTTGAAATAATGTCAAAATCATTTTTGTAAAATAATGCTTTAAGAATTTGCCTCGAGAAAAATCTCTTAATTCAACTGAATTTTAATTAATTAAAACTGTAACTCAAATTTCAAAATTCACTCCATAGTTCAGATTCTATCACCCAAGGTATGTATGTCTCAATTTGGTATCAATTGGTTAAACGATGTAGCCTGTAGAACCCCAATACACATACAAGCTCATCTTTATTATTTTTAGAGCTATAAGCAGAAATTTTTCTATCATTTTCATTCTTTTTTTTTATTGTGAATTTGGTTTCCAAATTGAAATAACATCATATCACATTTTGGAACAATGGAGTTTCTACACAAAAATTTTTATGCCTCATTTCATATTTAAAAATATCTTCATTATGAACACATTTTCTTTAAAAAATATAAAGGCGAACTTTTATTAATAGTTTAGTGTGACTATAGAAATCGGAATTCATTTGATAGAAGATATTTTCATTTCATATTCATTTCAATCTAATAAAAAAATATCCTAAAATTCCGAACCTCTAATATGAAACATCATAGAATAATGACATAGCATCTTCTGATTTCATTGCTTTAGACTTTGTATTCTGCACATAATATATCACGCTATTCACCATACAACGTAAGATTGATAGCATTATCATATTAAAAAAGTATAAAACGAATTTTATTTAAAGCATATATTCCGAGTAAAATATTTGAAGTTCTCTGAAGTTTAGTAAACAACATTATTTTTACGATGATGCCTGAAAATCCCATATTACAGATTTTCGAAAATTAAAAACAAATGAAGGAATATTTAGAATAGTAATAAAAAATCTCATTTGCGAATGCATTTAAATGACAACCACAAACTATTTAAACTCGTACCAAAGGAATAAACAAAACAGTAATTCAGAAACGTATTTCCAGAAGCAGTTTGATTCCCCAATAAGAAGAAAATTCAGACAGAAACTGTCGTTGAATCTTTCTTAAGCTGTTAAATGGCTGAAATAAGCATAAATCACTCGAATAACATTCAGACAAATTCAACAAAGAGCCTTTTTACTTTTCTGAAACATAACACTAACGCTCGGCATATTAGAACCGTTCGCATGGGCTATCTATATGTTCAAATGGCTCGCAAAATACCTATTAACTTCTGACAGTTTTAAGGCGGTTCTTTATTGTTGCAAGATACAGCGAAACGATGTGTACTATTCAGACACTGCAAATCAATTCTCGTAAAACTGGATGGTTGATTTCACTGCTTTGCTGGTCGAAATCACATTCTGAGAAACGCACTTTACAAATGTTTAAGTCATAAAAAACTCAAGGAATATAAAAATAGGAATTCGATTTTTTGAGCTCTTTTCTTTACTAATTTGCAACGGGAGCAAAGCGAAAAATGGAGCAAGCAATTATTTCGTCAAAATTATCAACTCATAAAATGAATTTTGATATTCCGATAATAAATTAAATCAAAGCTTTTAATGATATTTTAAAGTGCAATTTTTATGGTTTATAATTATTAAATTTAAAATTCATGGAGTTTGTAATGGAAAATTCAGGTGATTTTTCTGTTTGATATATTTTAATGCAGAAAACATTACAGTTCTTAGTTAAAAATCTGAATAAATTTTAATGAATTCAGCATATATCAGTGTGGTATAACCATTTATTTAATTTAGACTTTTCAATTGAACTATTTGATTAATGAGAAATTTTTATTATATTTAGCTCAGTAAAATTTTCTCAGCTATGTATTTTAATTATATTTTTTTAAATTTTTATAAATGGATTCAAATTACTTTCAGCGTAATAATATAATTTAAATTATTTCAATAATTCTAATAATATTCCATCACTTATAACAATGAATACAGAAAAGCAAAATCTTCCATTATTATACAAAATATAAAGTAAAAAAAGTGCATTTATAAAATAAATTATTGAAAAACTTACAAAATTAAGAACTAATTTTCACCTTTTTTATTATAAAACTTACAAAATTATGAAGTAATTTTCACCAAATTGTTATTCCATCTCAGAAGAATCAAAAACATTTATAGCTGTTAATATTAAGGCTTATATTCTTATAATCATGTGAAGATTACTTATGCGTAAGTAGACAATATGAAAGATTTCGGATGCTGTTTTCGTAGCATTGGAGTTGTTATTCCTGAGTTAAATTTTGATGCAAATATTCTTAGAAATTCATTCGTAAAATTGAAATTTCGCCAGTACTTGATAATTTAAATAATATTGTTTACACTAATAAGATTTCATGATTATTACCTCTTTAACAATTCATTATGAAATTCACTTCTCTTAATCGAAATTGCTATTCCAACTCACAAGAAATCAAAAACACCACAAATCCCAATCGATTGAAGATTACATCTGCGTAAATAGACAATATGAGAGATTTCGGATGCTGTTTTCGTAGCATTAGAGTTGTTGCTCATGAATTATTGATGCAAATATTATCAGAAATTTATTAGCAAATTTGAAATTTCGCTAGTACTTGATTAAAATAGTGTTGTTTAAACACTCATAAGATTGCCATGGTTGTTACGTAGTTACCAATTTATTAAAGGATTAAGTATTCTTAACTAGAACATATCTAACATGTATTTTATGCTTGGTGTTTTATTTAGATATCAACAAATAAGATTGGAACCAATACAAATAGATAATAAATTTGATGTTTGTTATACGTGTAATATATTTTGATATGTGTTTCATTTTAAGGAAATACGTGGATTACTTTAAATACTACTCTTATTTATAGAAATACTAGCCGCCTTTGGCGACCAGCCGGTTCGCCAATCTTAATGTTCGTTAAAATTTTCATAATTAATTATTTTATGCAATTCCTACTTTAATAGCTTCTTCATCAAAATATTTTAAAACTTCCTTCAGTCATAACGTAATATGTATCTCTCTCATTTTCTGTTGGCTCCCATAGAATTTATACTTTAAATTAAAGTGGAAAGGATTAATCTGCAATTAATATAATAATATTTTTTACTGAAACAAAGTATTTTTTTTTGTAATATGGTTATTGAAAACAGTCACTGAGTGTTTAAACTTTATGGGCACTAAAGAATATCTTTCTTAATTTATGTAATATTTCAAAAATTTGTCAACAAATTTTTCTCAGATTCATCATGACCAGATTGATTAATTAACAATGTTTAATTTTAAATGCATCAAACACTTAAAAAAAAAACGTATCGTTTAAAATAATCGGTTGAAAACAGGTTAAAAAAACTACTTAAAAGACGATGGTCTTAAAACTATAAGCATACACAAAAAATTTATAACTAACATAAATTTCAAAAGCATGCAACTAATCTAAAAATAATTTAAATCGTCCGTTGATATTGGTTGTCATGTCAACAATCAGAGCACAATGCGCATGCGTGAATTTACAACGCTAGTTACGGTAACGCAAATGCGTGAGTTTTTCTAAGCCAGTTGGGGTAACGCTATGCAGATTAGAAATTTTTATTTCCTTTATTCTGTTTTATTTTAATTCAAAAGTATTTCAGAATGAATCTGAAAGATCGATTAATTAACAATGTTTAATTTTAAATGCATCAAACATTACGAAAATAAACAGAATCCTTTGAAATAATCAGCCGAAAAATCTTAAGCATAGCCTCATTACTGTTGGGAAAAAAAACTGAACTCTTACTCATTTGGTGGTAGGGAAAATGAATAATTTTTTGTCGAGAAAGTTAGCTTTTAATTAATAATTAAAATTCTAATTAAAAATTCAAAAAAAGTGACCCCAGGTGCACATTCCCGACCTCTAAAGTATACATGTACAAAATTTGGTAGCTGTAGGTCAAATGGTCTTTTCTGTGGAGCGCCAACACACACACACACATTGAACTTTATATATAAGTATAGATGTTTTTTAAAGCAAGCGAAGAGGGGAAAAAAACTATTCTAAAAAATTGGGTAAAGCAGGTGTTCTCATTAAATAAGTAATTTTTTAAAAAAATGAAACGAAAAAGGGGAAAAGTTATTCTATAAAATTGTGTAAAGCAGATGTTCTGTCTTAGAAACTTCTTTTCCCTTTCCAGCTGTGTTGCCATAGAAACCGGCGCACAGCTGTTTACACGTTTATGTTTATCTATTCAGATTTTATAACATCTAATCAGAGTATCAGTGTGTTCGTGTTCGTCAATAAATGTTAATTTTTTTAATAACATGATTAACGAAAACAGAGTCACTGAGTATTTAAACCTTATGGGAACTAAAAAATATCTTTCTTAATTTATGTAATATCTCAAGAATTTGTCGACCAGCCGGTTCGCCAATCTTAATGTTCGTTAAATTTTTTATATTAAAATATTTTATGCAATTCCTACTTTAATAGCTTCTTCATCAAAATATTTTCAAACTACAAATTTTGATAGTCATATAATTCACTCATAATATTATTAAGGCCTTCATTCATAACGTAATATGTATCTCTCTAATTTTCTGTTAGCGCCCGTAGAATTTATGCTTTAAATTAAAGTGGAAAGAATTAATCTGCCATTAATATAATAATATTTTTCACTGAAACATTTTTTTTTTATAATCTGATTAATGAAAATAGAGTCACTCAGCGTTTAACCTTTATGGGCACTAAAGAATATCTTTTTCAATTTACGTATTATCTCAAGAATTTGTCAACAAAATTTTCTTAGATTCATCATGAACAGATCGATTCATTAACAATGTTTACTTTTAAATGCATCAAACACTAAGAAAATGAAACGAATCGTTTAAAATAGACGGTTTAAAACAGGTTTTAAAAAAACTACTTAAAAAACGATGCACTTAAAACTATATGCATATACAAAAAATATATAACTAACATAAATACATTTTAATTACAAAAGCATGCAACGAACCTAAAAAAAATTTAAATCCAGTCCGCATCCGTTGATAATAATTCGTCAACACAATGCGGAATTCAGAACACAAAGCGCATGCGTGAATTTTCAACGCCAGTTACGTAACGCAAATACGTTATTTTTTTTCTACGCCAGTTGGGGTAACGCTATGCGGATTAGAAATTTTTAATTTCCTTTATTCTGTTTTATTTTAATTCAAAAGTACTTCAGAATGAATCTGAAGGATCGATTAATTAACAATGTTTAATTTTAAATGCATCAAATATTAAGAAAATAAACAGAATCGTTTGAAATAATCCGTCGAAAAATACTAAACCTAGCCTCATTACTGTTGGGAGAAAAAAAAAACGGAAGCCTTACTCATTTGGCGGTGGCGAAAATGGAAGATTTTTTTGGCGGAAAAGTTAGTTTTTAATTAATAATTAAAATTTCAAAAAAGGGACCCCAGGTGCACATTCCCGACCTCTAAGGTATACATGTACCAAATTTGATAGCTGTATGTCAAATGACCTGGTCTGTAGAGCGCCAACACACACACACACACACACACATTGAGCTTTATTATAAGTATAGATTAAATTGGATACTTAAGTTCCGTCTATTGCCACGTTGATGGAAATCGATCCCAAAATCTATAAACAATTTAAAAAATCGCTCAAAATTGTCAATGTGTGCCCTGGAAGGTTTATGCCAAGGTTGCTCAAACTTCCTCTCAATTCAATGAACTGAGGCGAATTAGACATGATAAAAATACATTGCACAGACGCTCACAGAATGCACTTGAAAAGGGTGAGAATTTGAAGTGAATAGAATATGGCTTACAGTATATTAGCAAGGCCTTCACCGATAGTTTGGAGGACACCTTGTAATTGAGGATGAGAAGCATCTGGCGTGGTGGTTGGTTCTCGCCATCACTGTGGGTACACGAAAAGGTGGGGGTCTGGCTTCTCCCATCGATGATGGGATGTACTTCATTAGGGAAGGTTTGTAACGTGGCCTTAGAATCAGCGTATGACTTCACCGATAAGTTAGACGGAAGAAATTATGTAGAAATAAGGAATGTCCAATTTAAATGATCTCGCAAAATGGATAATTTTAGTAAAGTTACATTAAATTTTATATTTGAATTATGGGGCATTAATGCTTAAATATAATACAGGCTTTTAATATAACTAAACATTGATGTCCCATTATAAAGAATCTCTACCCTATAATTTTGAACTGCACATTCTAGATGACAAAGATGATACCTACGTTGACACCTTCCCTATCCCAATTGATGGACGTATGGTTTCGAAGGATTTAAGATGCACCACACCCGCTTGTATAGCGATTTCTCAGAGGAATTGGATTTTGAACTTCAGTCCTCTGATTAAGTTAATTGAATGGCGCGGAATGGTAGGATCATAAATGACCGGCTATAAGGACCATAAATGAATGGTGATCTCAACATAAGGATAATTTTAAATGCATAAAAAAGTACTAGGATCTAAAAAGCAAGTAAATCTCAGACTTTGTTTTGCTCGCTTGTTATTATAATGAAAATAAATGAAGTTAAACATTTATTAATGGTATTGAAACTAAAGTTTCGCTGTCCTTTCCGTCATTGTGACAAAATTTAATATATAAAATAAACCCTTTCAAATTTGTTAAATTTTGGAGAAATTTCTTTGGTGGAATTTTGTTTTATTGCCGATTTTAAATTTTGGCGAATTTTTTTTAAAATAATTTAGGTTGTCATTTGTTAAATCAGAGAAAAAATGATCTCGATATCCATCTGTATTAAGAAAAAAACAAATAGTTTGAAAATATCATCTTAAAGGAGATCTTCAAAAACGCCTGAAATATTCTTGAATCTACTGAATTATTTTGAATATTTGTTAACACTGATTGTTATTTCTGATTTTATAAATTTCTTCCGAATTCAACGATTGCCTTGAGCTAAATTATTATTCTCCAAAAAAATTTCATGGCATCGATAAAATGTAACGTTTATTTTATAGACGGAATAGACCCGCTTCTTTCTAGAACTAGTCACTTATACTTTGAAGACTTTCAAAATGCTAAGAAATAAGTGGATTGAATAGTAGAGACATCTTCCTAGTAACAAAAGATATCCATGTCAAAAATGTATGAAATGATATCTATACAGCTTTTTCTTTACGACTGGAACAGTCCATTGAAAAAAAAAAAAACAGTCATAGTTCTCTCAATAAAAACCAGTCTGAATTCTCCTCCACTTCAACTGGCTACTCGAGCTCAACTAAGAATTTTTATTCTCAACACATAATCCAGAAGCAAAATCAATATTTCAGTATGTGACCAGTTTGTTAAAATATATGCGGGACTGATAAAAGTTATGCAAACTATATAAAATGCAAAATGGATAATGGCCGAGAAGTGTGGAGAGAATTTGAAATACCTATTATATTATCTTCGGTACTTCGGAAGAAGTGCTTAAGGCATTTGGAGAGAGAATGAGCAGATGCTACGTATAGCTTTCGAATTTCAAGCTAACAAGAAATGCAAATCAAGTAATGCCCATTTAAAAAAAATGCTGAATAAATCAGGGATCTCAAGAAATGGTTTCTGGTATATTACATTTGAAGTATTTGGTTATTAATATATCCCGAAGCTTCTTACATTTCCGTATTTAAACGTTCCCCACTTTAATCATTTTACTTTTTTTTTAATTTTATCTCTACAAATAATAAAGAAAAATGTGTGTAAGTGTACATGTCCAAGCCAGGCTGGTTGAATTAGAGTTAACGAATAAGGTACAGATATATTTTGGAGGAGTAAAATATGCATTCTGGATCAATTTTTTAGAAATGTCAGTAAGATTTGCAATTATTTGAATATAAAATGAAATGTTGGACGTGATAACTACCAAAACTATTAATTAAAAAAGTGATTTTTTTACACTATTTTAAAATTAAAATTAGTTTAAATGTTTTTTAAATTTTAAATTAAATAAATTTTTAAATTATCCTTAGTGATACAAATTCGGCATTTGGGAAACGTTTTCTTGATTTTTTTTTCAATTTTTTTTTAAATATATATTTTTACTGATTTTCAACAACAGACTTCACTGTTAAAAAAAAACAAAAAAAAACACTGTTCTCATTGTTTCATTAAATACTTAATCCATTTTTCTCTCCGTTAAAGCTAAGAAAGAAAAACTCGCTTATTATATGATGAATCAGAAAATGAAATATAGCAAGAATCAAAATGCAATTTTGAATAGATTACTCAGAACATTAATGACACTATGATGTCGTGAGACCCTATACAAGCCTCACGATTTATGCACAGACTATATGTAATGCTATTAAAATGCCTGTCACAATTAGAATGCTTAAAATTACTTTGAGGGAATATAATCATCAAGGTATGAATTTAATTGAAATTAAACGGAGCCAATATTACCTACAAATTGACTGATCACCAGAGTCTGATCGTAAATAAATAAAAACTACATGCAAAAAAATGCATGAAAAACTCGTAAAGGAAATCCGAAATAGTACAATTTCTTTTATTGTTTCATTATCTTGATGGCTTAATAACACTCATAAATCTAAATTAATTTTGCCAATGTAATGAGTTTTTATATATTGTAATATAAATAATATTATTTCATATATTGTTTGTAACTATGGAAGGAGGGGTAGTAGTTTCATTTTCGAGAACGAAAGACATATTACTGTTTTTGAAACCGATTTCTAAGATTCTGTATGAATGCGGATATGGAGAGCATTACATCTAATTTCGAAATTTAGGCAATCTCCCATTCGAGAAATGAATATGTTACGGTCAATGTGGATAATTGGTTATGCTTAATATTAACCGGTCATTATTAATAATGACCGCCACTTTTGGTCAAAGTGAGAACTATCGCAAATTATTCACTTTTACCGGTTTTATTAATATTTTCCAATGAAATTTGGACAATGTGATTAAATGGTTTATATAGGACTGGGATATGGGTGTGCCTCTTTGTATATGTTTTTTAAACTTGCAATGGAGTTCTTCTATGATATTTTTGAACTTCTTTTACTTTATTTCATAATTAACTAGTCTCATCTTTTTTATTGGGGGGAGGGGTGATTAGTCATTGAAAAATTCCAGTATCTATATGTTAATGGAGTAGAAAGGTAGATATTTTGAAGCATTAAAAAAACAAAAACGATCGGATTTAATGGAGGATATAGTAGATTCTTCTCTTGTACATAACTGATAGTTTTTCACCATTTTTTGATTTAGTATGTCTAAATGGTTGCTGAAACGTGACTTCAAGACTTCTAAATCGTCATCTATTGTTCGTAGTAAAATTTATTAAAATAACTATCTTAATTTGTGACAATGCCAAAAACTGACAATAAAGGATATTGTCTGATTTTGTCTAGCTGTTAACAACACATAAAAGAAAGAAAAAAAAAACTGCGAAAAACTGACATTGACCAAAATTTATTGGTTCGTATTAATAATAACCGATTAATGTGATAGATATTCATAAATTATTCACTTTAACCGGCTTATTTGGTTATTATTAATAATAGGAGGTTAATATTAATAATAACCGATTGTTAACATTGACTGTAACATATATTCGGAAAAGGGAAATCAGGATCCAGTTACTTCCTTCCATTCGCCTAGCATTGTCTTGGCATTTTGAGGTTCTTTCCTAGAGTATGGGGTATTAGCATGTTATGCAAATTGATAATTGCTCTTCAGTTATAATAGTAAATTTAATAGAGTAGCAAAACTGTTTAAATTCCGGATTTAGAATTTGTCCTTCAGTAATTTTGGTTATAAAAATATAAAATAAGCACAAAAAATATCTTAAACATCTTATATTCAAAACATCTGTGATATTAGCAAAATTATCATGAAAACTTTCAGCCCATTCCCACTATACCATTAAGCAACTTTCGAATTTTGAATAATATTTACTAATATTTAATTCACTATAAGAAAATGGAAGTCAGCAGGGATAAAGAAATTATATAAATTCATTTTTACAAATAAAGTTTGTTAAAAAATGCTTATGGATAAAGAAACTAGTATTACTTAGTGTTATTTTTTTGTAATTACGAAAGAAATTTCTGATAGCTTTAAGAGTTTTGATTTGTATAATTTTCGTGTTAATTTTATGCAGATTATCAGGCATAGTTAATTAGTTAGTTGATGTTATTTGATAAATTCAGTTTTAAAAAGTTAAAATGAAATTACTGTAAATAATGTAACAAATTAATTTTAAATTATTTATTAAATGCACTACGAGGTGCAGACCGAAATTTTTCAATTTAAAGGATATATTATCCTTTTATTTTTCCTAATTCACTACTTATGATATTCACTTTCTGCATATATTTATCTTACATTTCCAAAAAATATATTGATTAAACAGACAAATGAACGCCTTTTATCCAAATTTTTAATTTACAAAACATATGATAATTTTTTTGTAATTGATTTATAAATGCATTTATTCAAATATTGGATTTTCTTACATTTCAGCATATTTGAAGAAGTTTATACCTTTAGAATTATTTTAACTATTTTATGATTTAAAAATTAATTCGGCGTGAAATAAGTTTTAAAAGGCTTATATCCTCTTTATTTCATTCATTTCTTTTTCAAGTTATCGTATTCTTTTTTCTCTTTTAATCAAGTTTATTTTTGTTAGAATAAATTCTGGAAATTTTTTGTAGCTCATTTCCTTTTTTTGATCTTCTGTAAATACTGAAATACGCGCATTTTCTATACATGAACATGTACTTAACATCGTTTTTTTATATTCTATATAAGTACTCTTAAAAAGAGTAAAATGTTATTGCATGGTGCATGGCTCATTTTTGTCAAATAAAAACCTTACTCTTATATGTTTACATTCTGTATTTACTTTTTGTTAAACTCCCATGTTTAAATACGAAAGGTTTTTTTTTTTTTTTTTTTTTTTCATACATCTAACGATATACTATTTTGAATTGCAAGAAGATTAAATCTTTACTTTTTTTTTTTTTTCTTTTTGTAATGAGGTCATTTCAAAAATAGGAATATTTATGCAAATTTACATTTGTGCTTTTTTATGTTTATGTAAATTTGCATTTATCTAATTTTTTTTTTCCTTAAAAGAAACTTCGATTTGGTATCCTTAGATTTTTACATTTTTAAGCAGTTCAAATTGAGCTTATTTTAACTGCTGATTAAGTGATTAATTATTTTTTAATCCTTTGAAATCATTTTTTATTACCCTAATCACTGTACTCAGCTTTGTCAAATGCATCTTTTTTTATTTTTTTTATTTAACATTTTATTAAAATCAGGCTGAATTTTCATACAAACTAATTTTTATCTAAGGATAAAATAATGCATTTATCAGAAAATGTAAAACTGCAGGGATTTATTTAAATGAGACAAGAATACATTTTTAATGACTAATCATAGTCATACCTGAGAAAGTATACAATTACAAGTTACAATTCACTAGAAAAATTGCAGCTACTGTTAAACATTTCAGAGAATTTGCCATTTAGCTCAAATTTTTCCTGTTTCATTTTATTTGCTCAATTATTAGTTATTGATTAGTTATTTTTTTAATCTTTTGAAACCATTTTTATCATCAGGATCACTGAACGTGGGTTCGTCAGATACGTCTATCTTTTTATTTAGCACTTTATTAAAATCAGGCTGAATTTTCATATATGATCCAAACTAATTTCTAACGAATGAAGCATATTTTACAAGGAGAAAATAATACATTTATCAAGGAATGTAAAACTGCAGGGATTTATTTAAACGACAAAGAAACATCTTTGATGACTACGCATGGTCATGTCTGAGAAATAATTCATACAAGTTATGATTCACTAGAAAAATTGCAGCTGTTGTTAAACATTTCAGAGAAATATAGATTGCACCATTAAGCATCGCGGAACTTCGAAGGACATAACTAACGAAAAAAAGCACAAAAAAATGAATGTTCCAAAAGAGAAAAGAACTATTCTACAACAAACAACATAAAAATTGTGATAGAAGGAATCAAGCCAAAGTTCATGACCCTACGTGACCTTGAGGGTTAGACGGTCTAACCGAGTCTCGTGCCTCTTTCTTCTGAACCGCTCATCTGACCTGCGGTTCATCGAAGAGGTTATCATCGTAAAAAGTCGCATCTTCTTTCCACCGTTGTATCAAAAAGCGCGTTTGTACAATGAGAGCGTGCGCACGAAAATCGTGAGTTCTTATTGGCTTATGCTGGATTTTTGATCCACCAATCCAAAGAAGGTCGAGAAAGGTAATGCAGCTCAAAACAAAAACAAATTGTAGGGATTCGAACCCGGATGCAGAAAGATATCGTGACAACTGGTCCGTGAGTGTCGTGCGCCATATGATTTGCTTTTTAAATGATTGCGAAACGTGACGATTTACTTTCTCTTTCATAACCTTTACAGGTTGAGTTTCGCAACATTTATGTTGTTTGAGAAATGAAAAAAAAAGGGCGCCATCATTCGGTGTTTTTCTTTTAAATTTCAACATCTGATTCGCTTGATTTTATATCAGAAACACATTGAATTTTGGTAATCATGAAAATAGGAAATGTATATATATTAATAAACAGATTTTTAATAGATGGCGAGATTAATAAAACTGTTTTACACATCAATACATTGATTTTTTTCTTTTTTTTCATTTAGAGGTTGTCTCATTGTTGTTGTCAAGTCAAAACAGCATGGATGTTAAAATCTTTTGATAATATTTTAGTTTCTCAGCTACTCTTTAATCAGCTAGGTGAGTTCGATGCATATAAGTGTCAATCCAAATCTTCATTTTGGCATGCCCGATGTGTAATTTTTTATCTTATAAAAATAAAAACTTATTCCATTTATTATGATTTTTTTGTTGCTAACTTTAGTATGGAACCAATTGTATTGCGTTGGACATATATATGCGTCATCGATTGACTCTGAAAAGAGGAATTTCAGGAATTAAAAAAATAAATAAAAATCCGTTGTTAACAGATTAAGGATCTAATTTGCAACGCATAAAATACGTTGCTCTATCTGATTAGGAGATCATATAAAGCTATTATTCCAGGAGAGAAAAGAATAAGTCATATATTTAGCGCAAATAGTTCCTGTTGCATTTGCTTGTTCTGTGTGCATTTGTAAGAAAAAACAATCTTATTCATTGAGCAGAAGTTATAAAAGCACAATGAAAAAAGCATATGTCATCTAAGATAGAGGCACGCCACTAATCCAAAATATGTACAGGATAAAGGCATATGATATAAAAAACAAGATTTATTTAAAAAAATTAAAACTTTTAAAATAGTGATAAAATTAAGGGAAATTTTGAAAAAGAAAAATTGCAATAACTATAAACAATGCATTTAAAAAGGAGAAATTACTGAGATCTCATATTAAACTGCACTAGGAAATAAAAACAAAAATGTAACTATTAGAGATAAATTTTAGCGTTTGCAAAAGCAGGAGAGAGATAAATGGAATTTAACAATAAAATGGATATAATTATTCAACGAAAAAAAAAAAGCATTGGTATAAACTATGTTAAAATGATTTTAAAAAATAATCAAAATTAGAAAAATATCCTTACAGAAAACAAATTTAGTTTATTAAAAAGTTAAAGTTTTAAATTTTGAAATGGTGTAAAAGTGATTTATTTTCGTAGAGATCCAAAGTTCTAAGTGAAAACCTTAGGATTATTCAGCTTCCTATATATATATACATATATTGTTCCATAGAAAAATATAACTGAAGCAAGTTATGTTTTGTTTCTACATTTTACATCAATACAAGGAAAAAGAAAGTTAAAACTAAGCAACTTTTGAAAACAACTACATAGTAAGCAACATAGCAAGATAGCGTTCTTTTGTGTGTGAAAGTAAATGGCTGATATATCATAGTAAAAAAAAAAGCACTGCATTTTTATCTTGTGCCTATTTATACAAGCACTCATTCTTTCACGAAAGGCAGCAGTCCATTTCTAATCAAGATAGCATTTTGCTATGGTGAAAAGGACATTTATTTTAATATCAGTTTCCTTTTTTACCTACTGAAGGAATACGGGATTCTTTTGGCCATTATTTTTCTTCCTTTTTAATTTGTTAATGTAGTTAAGAAAATAACTTTGTTTTCTCTTTTTCAACTTTTTCAACATTTTTCAAAACCTTGAATAAATACTTAAACTCCGTGAAAACGGTTACTTAACGTTTTTAAGGAACATATTTTTTTACAAAATTAAAAGAATAGTAAAGAAGTTTTTAAAGCTTAAAATTTGAATGATTTTTTAAGTGTTTTTTTATAAAATATGGATGGATTCTCTATCATTCTTAAACAGTAATCAATGAATCAAATATGTTGAACGTCACATTACATTAGTATATTTCGTTAAACTAGGCTAAAAAAAGTAGAACCGTTTTTTTGAATCAGCTAATTTATCTTGAAACTAACGTCATATATTTGAGCACATTAAAAAGTGTACAATTAAATATTTTTACATTCTTGTCTACAATGTACATTATGAGAAAATGTTGTAAACATCAAAATTTTCGAATTCGAAATTTTGACAAATGTTCAGACAAGTGTCCAAATTTTCAGACCTCTCTGAGTGTAAGAAACACAATTTTAGAATAATTATTGTCCGTCTGTGAACACGATAACTCAAAACCGCATTTAAGCTAGATGGATAAAATTTGGTATGCAGAATTTATACAAATTTATTCATATCTGTTAAAAATGTGAATGAAACATATTCAGAGAATGTTTGTCTGTACAATAATGAGTTGTGCAATTGTGAGTTAACACAACAGTAAAACAAAGAGAGCTTCCAAGATAAAGATTGAAAAGTAAATTTAAAAACCAATGTGTAAATAATGGTCAAGTTTGGGATCAAATACATCAAGAAATCAACTATCCGTTGGTCTGCGCTATCTTAAGCATATAAGCGCAATAACCCAAAAACGCAGTGATTTAAATGTATGAAATTTGAGATGAGATTTTGCGATAATAATTGTAAATTTGGGTCCACTTTTGGTGAAAATGTCGAAAAAACACAGTCGGTGCTCTTTTTATTGTGCATTAATCTTATCCTTGCGAATGATCGTCAAAAAATCGCCCAAGAATTGTACGCTAATAGATGGTTTGCCATCGTTGTTTGTCAACGGCATGGGATTAATAACGGAATGGGATAATAGAGTAAACGGAAACGTTTCTGGAAGATTACTACCGTCAGTTTATGAAAACTGATGCCTAAAGATAGAAATAAAATAATTAAAATTTTGTATTAGTTTTAGTTAAACGGTGCCATTATTAGTTTTGATTGCTCATTCTTCCCATTTATTATTTTATCTCTTTCGATTATTATTAAAATATGTTACTCTCCATTACAAAGTGCTGTTTGTTTGGTCTTCATCTCATTTGTTATTTGATTTTTTTAAAAATCAACGAACCATTCACTTTTAAATCAACGAACTTATTTATGTGTAACTTTTTATAAATTATTTACTAAACATCGAAATATGTTTTTTGTAAATTAATATTCCATATTATCTATCAGAAAATGAAGCTGTGCTCTGTTTGCGAGTTACTTTTAGAGTTTGGGTTTATTTCCTTTGAAACTTCAACGACAATTTCGTTTTCTAACAAATTATTCCTGCAATTCTTCATCTTTAATATACATTTCACAAGAATGTGAAATTATAACTTAACTTTTGGAACCTTTGGAAATATTATAAAAGAAATTTTTCTTTTAAAAGAAGAGCTTTCTTTGATTAAAAAGCTATTCTCATTGACTTATAATTTTCAAAGTAATCTTGAATATTTGAATAGTTGTCGCTTTCTTTGAAAGAAATGCGAACTGAATTCCTTTCAGAATCAAACATTGCGATCCGGTGCATCGCATAGAATAAATATTAGTTTATTGGTTTAAAAGACTGAGATTCTCATTTACTCTTTCACAACATTTAATTAGTGTTTACATTGCTAATCTCGAAATGAGTTCGCTAGTTGTCATGAAAATTTACCATTTGAATGTATCCAAAATTCGTATTTAAAGATCTACATAACAAATCAGAAAATTAATCGTTACTGAAGGTGCTCGGCGGCATTTAATTCTTTAGTTAGTTTTAGTGAATAATATTTAAAGATATACGGCTTTTAGGATACATCATTAACAGTTTCATTTTTATACATTATTTAATAATTTTCCGAGGAAAAAAATTGTTTAGAGAATAGATGTTGAAAATAAAATGTTATTCTACAATACTACATCAATAGGACATAATTTACATTAGGCTTACTAAATTATCAGTGATACAACCTATATTATTTAATAATATTTCGATGAAAGGACTCTTTTTAGTGAATAAAGGGTGAAAGGGAAATGTTTTTCTAACAAACAAAAAACATCCATAAATCTGAAAAAATCATCTAACATGAAGAATTTGAAGATGGTGAAAAGAAATCACCATCTAAATTTTTTGTATAATTCATTTTTTTTTATTACAGTCTAAGAGTTTTTAAAATCTATAATTCAACACAATGTATTTCCTGAAAAGTGAGTGAATCATATCATTATTTTTGAAAGTCGTTATGTCACGCGGAAAATTTAACGGTCTTATCGGTAGTTTTTAATGAGAGCAGCCCAAAATTTTATTCTTTGAGAAAAATGAATTTTTTAAAATTGAGTAGATTCAAAAGAAATATTGAGCCTTATACAACAGAATGTAACAGCAACTGACACACTTAAGTATCATTTTCCTTTTAATCTACAATATCTCCATGGTCTTCTTTAACAACATCTTCATTTCATGCTCTTCTTTTATTTCTTTTTCTAAATTTTATCACAAGCATAGTTTTTTTCTTGCTTCCTAAATTGAATTTTAGACATTGTCTCCTTTTCCCCTTCTTTAAATTACTTTAAAAATTTAGTTTTTAGTTTTTTTTCCCTTGATATCATATCCTTGACCCTGTCGCTGCTTTAAAAACGAGATGTTAGTATAACTGAACTGCTGGATCCTGTTGGATGAGATTCATAAATAGATTTATAAATTAATATATATGTGCACAATTTTTTGCTATAAATATTTGAAAATTTTATTTATTGTTTTATGTATTCCCAAGTATTTTATTTATTCTTTGCTTCTTAACTTTTAATTTTATGCCCATTCCATGCTAATTTTATGTTTTTCTTTAGCGATATTTCTTTATGTATATAGATTTTGTTATTTAGTTCACATTTGCACTTGATGAACATAATACGCATCGACATTTTTTTTCCTTGAACATTTCCTTCAGGCATGAAAATTTGAATTTATATCTATATTTTGTGAATGTAATTCAAATTTCGAAGGAATTAACGACTTTATTTTAATTGCTTTCTCTTTTTTGCTTTCTTATATAACGAATTATACAGAAACTTAACAATAAAACTTAAAAATAATAAAAACTTATAATAAACTGCCTGAACATAAACATAATACTCACAGATTTCATGTATTAACAACATATAATATCAAATAGAAAATCTGCATGGAAAATCTTGATGAATTTCCACTCTTCAGACCTCCTTGAATTTGATATACAATCTTTAGACCAAATTCGTAGATTTCTATTAAATTTTGAGCAAGATTCGTTCAGGAGAAGTCTATCGGTTCCGCCATTCGCATATAACGATAAGTAAAAAACGAAGAGAGCTAAATGGATAAAATTCAGAACACAGAGCCAATTTCCACAAGGGGTTGACCGTCCGCCAGTCTGTATTTTCAGAAACATGTGAACCTGATAATTCAAAAGCGCAGTGGTTCAAATATATAAAATTTGGTATGTGATTTTGTAACTACAAGTTTCGAATTTGTGTCGAATTTTTGTTTCAACTGGTGGGAAAGAACGCATCTAAAACTCAAATTCGTTTTTCGAATACTTTTAATCGCATGCCAGGGGTTGAAATATTAATTCATGCCGAAGGTAAATATTTTGTAACCCTTCTATGCCAATATCAAGCAAAGCGCTCTCTGGCATACCATCTTTATTTGGGAGTATGCGAGAAAGTTTTGGGGAGACCATACCCACTGGTTTCGCTTAAAATGAATCAAGTATACTGCAATGGAATTTGTCATTTTGTTCAAATTTGCACTTAGAATGTTTATTCTTCTATCGTAAATGACTTCATTCATAAATAATAAAGTCAATAAACCATTTTTCCTTATCGCCAAAATTTTGTAGATATTGCGGTTATTTAATTGTAAGTTTGCGGTTTCTAGACTTACGAGTCGTGACTTCGATACTCGATACCGTTAAAGATCTGGTGCCTGTCAAGTCCGTTTTAGATAGCCATATCTTTCCGTTAAGAGAATGAGTAAAGGGTTATTGTTTCCGACATCATACCTGCCGAATAAATGCCTGAGATTGAGGAGGTTCAACATAAAATGATTTTCTTGTTACTTCAAACTGAAAGGACAATATATCTAAATTTAATTTCGCTTTATATGTTATGGACAATAAATTTATATAGTTACAAATATAAAATTATTCATTAAATTTTTAGTAAATATACTGCAATTGTTTTCAAAAAGAAATAACATTGAGATCATGGTTATATTGATAAGCTGAGTGGTCATACTTTAATAATTCAGGTCACGTGATTAAATCTCGAAAAGGCTACGAAAAGGCTGACTGGGCGATATATTGTAGAGATCGCGAATACTACATAAGACAATTTATTTATTTTTCATCTATACATTAATCCTCACTCATCTTCTCCTACCTTTTTAACTTGGTTTTTATTTTTCTTCCAAAATATCTGCTTTTAAAGTTTTTAAGTCCAAGTTTATAAAAAAAATAATTAGTTTTCACCGTCTACCTATTTTTGCTGTCAGGGCAAATATATATCCGTGCTACTTCTCAGACGGCCTTATCACAGAGTATATCCGGTTATATAATGACAGCATGGTAAAATTTGCATATTTATTTACAAAATATAATTTATATTCCAGGATTTATTGCATATTAGCCTCTGATTATATTTATTTTAGCCACTTTGGCGACAAGCTAGTCCTCCAGGATAATTGCTCGCCAAATTTTCAAAAGAATATTTTAAATAATTCGGTCTCATATTAGCTTCATATTTTTAAACTCCAAGTTTTGATAGTCATATAACTTGTATTATTATAGAAGCTTTATGCAATTCTGTTCATTGCATTATATTTATATATTATATGTATTGTATTATATTCACAGTATTATATTTTCTGTCAACTGTAGTAAAATTTGAATCTTAAATTGCAACCGAAGTGACCGAAACTTAATACTGAAAAAAACCAAAAGTTAATGAAAAACTTTTGAACATAATAATTTTCCTGAAGCCAAATATATTTTTTTAATGAATATGAGAACAGAAAACAAAATCCTTTAGTATTGAAGTCCTAGATGCCTATAGAATATTTTTTTAATAATTTATGCGGTGTCTCAAAAAATTATTCAGTAAAAATTCCTCTAATTCATAATACCATTCAGTTTTTAGTTCCACTTTTAAAATGATTTAAATGACGTTTTATTTTGTTTCTATTAATATATGTATTTCTGAAAAAATAATGAAATCTACATTTTATGCAGTCCTAAAGAATCATTTTCAGAGAAATATTCTTGACATTCCAACTTTTCAATTAAAAAAAAAAAGTGCTTGTTCTACTGATCTGATCGATTATGGAGATTCGAATATTACTATTTAAAGACAATGAGTAGTTTCTTAATTTTAGACTCATCAGACTTGTGAAAACTCCAAACGTCGATTATAGTATATCCTAGAAGACCAATGGAATGATATAAATAGCATGTTTTTATAAGATAGTAAAATTCAAATTTTCATAACTCACTCAGTTTACTTACACACTCACTTTACTGAATTATGCAATTCGATATATTTGGCATTCTTTTCATGCACATTTACTTCACTTTCAAGCACACATGAGGTCAGAGTTAAGATCCTTTGATCAGAGTTAAGAAGATTCGACTAGCTTCAAAATTTTAAAAATATGATGAGACAATTAAATTGATGTATACAAAATATTATGTTATCCTGTTTTAAAATATTCCTCCAAAATTCAATACACTGAAGAAAACAATTTTTTAATCATCATCAACGTTTTTATTCTCCTGTTTTTTATTCATCTACTCAACCATTTGAGAGAATATTTCCAAAATCATATACAAAAAAATTTGGGCATTTTGGGGATATTGTTGGAAAATAGCTAGTATTAAAAATCAACATTTTCAAGCACAGTGTATTAGGTACTTTAAAATGAAAGGGGCTCTTACTAGAAAAATATACTTAACTAAAAATCAAAACCTTAAAATATATAGAATTGCGGTAAAAGAGCTGTATGGTTAAGAAAATAAATAAAATTAAATAGTGATATTTAAAAGCAATAAACAGACTTCAAAGAGGAAAAGAAAGCCCTGATCCAGAAAGCTTACTTTCACAATGAAAATCCACCTTTTTCTTCAATTTCTTAAATGATCCATATGCCTTTAAAATAATCTTTCAAGCCTACTATTTTAAATTCATAACTCATGTAAGCATTCATGGGTTATTTAGGCACAAATGGAAACGTATATCATAGAGAGTTAAAAATATTTCACGTATTCCATTTATTATTTCCTTACAAAAGACGTGCGGTTAAAATAATATTCGAACTATTCTCTGCGGTCCATGAACCTCCGTTTCAAAATAAACCCCCAAAAGTTTACATAATCGATAGATCGTGACAGATTGTACCTATTTTGAATAACTTTCTCGTTAGAATTTTAAATGGATTTCCTTCATGGATTCAACAGTTAACTCTTATCCTCAGTTGAAGTTGAAAAAATAAAGAAGGATATTTGCAAATCATTGTTAGGCGTAGGCAGATCGTACTATTTTATTTAAATCGCCAAAAAATGTCACATTTATCAAACGACTGTCAGTTTTTTTATGAGCTTTCAGCACAAAGATCTAGACATTGAAAAAAGAAATATATATAGATAGATAGATTCTAGTTAATCGATTCCGTTAAAATAAAGAATAGTTCAGAAGTTGTTATGATAAATGATCTGATCATTAAAGAACTAAAATTCACCAGTGCCCATTTGAAGAATAATACATTGATACAAAACATTCATTGCATCTATTCATTCACTAAATATAAAAGAACATTGACTACTTGTTCAAAAAAATTTTTGGAATAGTAGCTTTTAGATATACCTAGGAGGAGTCATAAAATTGTCATTCAGATATAATTTTCAATATTTTAGCTAATAGTTTTATGCTTGTTGTTGGTAACTTGATGTATTTACCTTTATCACAAGTAGAATCCTGAAATGTTTAGTATCGTTCGAGAAGATAGCAGAAAACATAAAATTTATGTTGCAGAAATATGGTGCATCAATTGAAAATAGGTCATTAAACATTATTTAATAAACAACTATTTAGATCCAAGAGATACGGCATTTTAAATGGTTCATGTTAATGAGATCCAAGAGGTGCGTCAGTTTATTGACATCATTATCATTATTCAAACTGTGTTAAATTGTTATAGAAACGATTTTAAGTTTATTGAAAGAAAAATTTTCCGTATCCCTTCAGAATAATCATTTAGTGGTGACTGAGCAAATGAAGAACCATTTTTAAAACTGTTTTTATTTTTCTTTAAATATTAAGTCTTTTTTTTTAGCAAAGGTTTCGTAAAAACTTAAAAATATGGAATGTCAAAAGTTTAATTTATAAAGCTAAAAGTATCAGATACGTATTTACTCAATTTTCCATTTTCCATTATCATAGCTATGACATCATAAAAACGTCATTTTTTTTTAATCTGAAATAACTATATTTGAACAAATCATATCATAACAAATATAAGCGATCGATCTGCATATTAAATACAAGAGCAGTACTTGAGTCAATGTTTCCAGCATGCGATTTTATTCTAAACAAACGTATTAAGCATTTACTGATTGTTTCCAGCATGTGCCGTTATTCTAAGTGAACATATTAAACATTTAAAATTACAAGGAAGTTAAATACGAAAGTTGAAAAAAGTGTTAGAATTTACCCACCAAATTTAAACATACATTCGCAATTTTTAAAAAGAATTCACCTCATTAAAGCTCTTTTGTAATTAGCAACTACAGAAGTATGCAATAAAGAAATAAATAGTGGAACTTTAAGCAGGTTGTTCAAAGAAATAAATGTTGGAGCTTCAAGCAGGCCATTTGGAAAGATTGAAAATGTAGTTGGTTTTTGCATTGAATTATGAAAGTCAAATATTCGTTAAATACTATTCCAGAAAGAACATAAGAAGAAAAAATAAATAAATAAATTGTATTTTAGACGTGATGTAAAATATATTCATGCGATTTGATAGGTAATTCAGATAATAATTGTAAAATTATATCATCAAATCAGTTAGGTAAAGATGAATGAAACCTAAATCTTAAGAATTTTAAATTAATTTAAATTGTAGATTTTTCATTCAGTAAAATATTTGAAGAAAGAAAGAGAGAAATCTATTGAACACGAAAGTTACAAATTCGTTTAAAAAACAGACAAAGGAACAAAACACATGATGCTTACATTTTTCTTTTATATAATTAAAAGAAAAATGTTCTATAAAACTACAGTTTCGATGCTGAAACTTTCAGGCTCATAATTTTTATCACTCCGAATGTAAATAATATCAATTAAGGACAGGCTTCAATGTTAAGATTTCATTTTTCTTTTATCTACAAAATAAAATGTGAATGCCCTGGTTCTATAACCACAGAAGTATTGATACAAACATATAGAAAGCTTCTCATGTTTTTGCAGACACAGTTAAAATTTTAATCGATGCATTATAGAATACATTATCTATACTCTATAAAAGTTTTCCTTTGAAATTCACTCTTATTAAATAAATCTAACTATTACTAAAATTAAAAAAAAAAATATTTTCAACTAGTCGCCTCGGGCAATTGGCTTGCATATTGATGACATTGGTTATATTCAAGTTAAATAAAAAGTTTAGATATAACTTCATGCACAGGATTCCAAAAGTTGTCGGGTAATAAAGGCGGGCTATTTTAATTGCCTTTAATTGTTTGTTCATTGTATATATGAACAAACATTTCAAATGAAAATCAGTCCCATAACATCACACCGCTATTCAGAACATATATGTCCGATTCATCTATCTTCTAAATTTATCGGTATTGTTACTACTTTCTTTATGAAGTAAACAAATATTAAACAGAATCTTTCTTCTTTATCTGTCAGTAATGAAAGAAAATCACACAATCAATATATCTGATTAAACAATAAAAAGTTTTTAATTTTAAGGCAATAATGTAAACTATTATTGGAAATTAGGAAAAAGTATATTTAAGAAACTGCCAACATTTAGGAAAAATTTTCACATTTACTATATTGTATTATTTAAAAAAAAAAAAAAAAAAAATCTTAATTTTGAAATGGTGCAAAGTTAATTTTTGTGCAATGCTAGTTTTGGAATTTATCGAGGTAAAACACCAAAATTCAGCTCAATTTTAATTAAATAAAATTCCAATTAAAATTTCAAAAAAATCTTCTCGAGATACACACTGGCACTCTTCAAGATATGTATGTGCCAAATGTTTCAGCTGTAGGCTTCAAGCACTGTTCTGGCGGCCTTGAGCATCTAAAGACAGGCACATTTTGCCCTCTTTTCCCTTTCCTGTAGTTTTTCAGAGTTATTTGACGTATCTTCATTTTACCGATACTTTGCGGGAATCTCCCGATCGACGTCCACAGGCGGAGGTAGCTCGGTACCGCCATATGATCGTAATTGGTCAGATGGCAGATGACCATATGCGTAATGGAACGTGCCGTCGTAACGGGGTTCACACAGACACAAACACGTGAACACAGAGAGAGAGAGAGAGTGAAAGACAAAGTCAGACAGGCTACACATTTATATTTATTGTTATGAGAAATTTATCTTGCTGTACATAAAAGAAGCATACAGATAATCTGATGAAGAAATTCGGTTAAAGTTCCGAGTTTTAAATTAAAATTTAACTTAAATTAGCCTTTAAATTGAATTTGTTTCATTTATCATTGAAATGGCTCTTCTTGAGTTAAATACGAATTCTGATTATTCGGAATTTTTTATATCATAACATGTGCAGGATACATTTTAGGGAACTCAAAATTTTATTTGTAATGAATGATATTTAATTCCAAAAACTTTCTGGGCATTTTTTACAAGATAATCATTAGTCTTTAACGAAATCAGTCTACTTGAAAGTTTCAATAAAATAATGAACTGAATAAATATTTTCCGCATTAAAAACCACAACCAAAATATAATTCAAAACAATATCCACATTTACCATTTCTCTAGCCAAAAACAGCACAAATCGTCTAACGAAAGCATATCCCTCGAGGAACTTCAAACAAATGTTCATAATAATCGTCATTAGTAAAAAATACGTTCAAATTGCCAAACAAACAAGACAATTGGAAAAAGAACTCATTTTCTTGGCCATTAGGTTGCCAAAAAATAAATAATCATAAACCATTTCAATATCATTTTTGTAAACTTGACTTTTCAGCTACCGGGGAGATAAGGAATTGCCCATGAAAGCATCTAAATTTTACATTTCTAATTCAACCACATTTAATCTCTAGAGAGAAATCTTTCCTCTTCTTTCACTGATACATTATGCTTTTAAGAATTGGATCAAGCCATCATGCTATTTTCAATTCCCCATAAAAAACAATGAACAGAAACCTTAATGGTATTTCCTTTACTTTTAACTCTCCCAGGGCAGCTAGATCTTTCTCAGATAGATCCAACCAGATTTATTTCCAAATGAGACGCTGGAGAATAAAGCTCGGTGTTGTGCATTTGCAAAATTGAAAGAAAAATTTAGAAAAATAGGGGAAAAGGAATAAAAAACGGCTGCATGTTTAGAAATCCACCCAGAATTGGGAATAAAGGATCATTTTGATCTGATTAAAATTTTGGATGGTTCCTAAATTCCGAATATGGTCTTTTGAATTCATTTGGGACGCACTGGATTTATGAATAAACATTAAAATTGGTTTGATCTTATTGAAATTCTTGCTCGAGTTTTGGTTAAATTGCTTAGAAAATGCTTTGCCTCGACAATTCTCTGAAGATGTATATAATTGATGCAATGCCGGACTGGATGTTTTATTTTTGTTTTTGTGCATTTAAAATAATTTTGTGAAATATGAAAATAAGAAATGGTAAAAAAATAAATAAAATTTATCTGATCATTGGGACTTAAATAATTGAATTGAAAGAGTTGGACATTATTAATTGAGATATGTCAGTGCAAAGATGTAAATATACCAATGAATATTTATAGTGGAATTCGAATTAAATGAACATAAATTAATTGCCTGAAAAAGTATAAGGAAAGCAAATGTTTTCTAGACAATATAACAGCTGACGATAATGTGTTTATTTAATACTTCTAAATGCAAAATTCTACCAATTCTTTTTATTATCTACAAAATTATCAGTTTTTAAATTGGCCATGTAAAATGATTTATTCTCTCTAATTGCAGCTTCTATAGCTTAATTACTTTAGATGCCAAACAAATACTAATAAGGTGTACCTTAGATGCCAAACAAATATTAATAAGGTATACCTTAGATGCCAAATAAATACTAATAAGGTGTACCTTAGATGCCAAATAAATATTAATAAGTTGTACCTGCCAAACAAATATTAATAAGATGTACCTTAGATGCCAAACAAATATTAATAAGGTGTACCTCAGATGCCAAACAAATATTTATAAGTTTTACCTTAGATGCCAAACAAATATTAATAAACTATAGTATCGCATTACTATTTTTAATAAAAAATTCTTTATAGTTCATTACTATCATTTTGAGTTAGTATTATTGTTTCTTTAACTACAGCTGTAAAAAAAAAAAATATATAAAGTAAATCCTTCTCAAATTTTCGATGAAACAGCAAAAAGATTCAATATCTTATCTGGAATCTTTATAATATATTCTGAATTGTCGATTCATCATTAGTTAATCAAATATATTTTATGTAATAAGCTGGATAAATTTCACTCTTTAAATCAATGCTAAAATATTTTAGCGTATCGTAATCGGAAAAAAGAGGTTTTTAATAAGTTTGGTTTATTCCTTTTTAATAGATTTTGCAGTAGATTTACTTTTTAAAAATGCGCATTTTGATTAAAAACTTGGAATTCTTTTTTTTAAATTAAATTAATTAAACAATTAATTGGAATTAGGCGTCTAATTGAATTTAAAATTGAAAAATATTTTATTTCTACAACAAACACCAATGAACTAAAAAAATCAATTTCACTTATAAACGTTTCATTAAGCTTTTCTTAAAATATGCTTTGCTTTCTGATTCATATCATTCAATAAGCTTTATATGAATCTTATAATCAACAAGAAAATGTTCTATCCTTGTTTATAAAATAGAAATTGAGAAATCAGTTTTCCTACATCCATGACAATCGAGTTTAGAAGTTATGGTTTTTTTTATTCATCAAAAACAATAAACACATCAATCTACATTAACTTATATGAAAATTATCAGTTTAAATGATAGATTCTTATAAAAATTTCATATAAAATATTATTTTATTATAGTATTGTTTAGCATTTAAAAATATTCTTTAAATAAATGAATGAAAAATACTCCTAATAAAAAGTCTCTCAAAGAGAAATTTGTATTTTTTTTATTAGTCTGACAGAATTTATTAATTTAATTTGATAGTATATAGTTCTTTGTAATTCATGTAAGATATTAAAACAAGATCTTCATTGCTATTTAATGTAATAAAAGTAATTTTTTACATGAAATAATAAAATATAAATAAAGGCATTTGCCTTCCAACTGCATTCGAATACAAATCTTTAGATTTAATTCGGCTTTTTTCATTTATCCATATTAATTCAATTATATAACATAAAGTAAACGTGTTTTATATTTCTTTTTTTTTATTAACGTCATTTACAAAATTATTTCAATTATCAAACAACAATCCAATTTACAACTCCTCAAGCAAAATATAAAGCTGTATTTCTATGAATTAAATACCTACTACATCATCCCGTTTACGATAGGTTTAAAAATAACTTTCCTCTCTAACATATACGTGAAAGACCAATGCTAAATAAAAAATGTTTAGATGCAAGAAGTAAATATGCATTTACCTTGAAATGCTAATATTAAGAGAAATGAAAGTTAAAAAGAATGAAAGAAAACTGAGAATATTTCAAGGAACTGAAACAAAAAACACCATGCCACAGAAAACAAAAGAAATACACCACAGTCTAACACCGAACAATTAAATCAATTGGGCAACAACCACACAAAAGCTTATGCTGTCAAAAAATGTCCAGATTAAACACTCCGAGTCTTCAGAAGATGATTAGATGATCGGCCCCGTAGGTGTCGAACCGGACACGAAGAAAGGCGCGTGGCACCAACGGACCCCCTACTCAACATCCGCCTCTAAGCAATACCCCTACCCACAGACCCTAAGTACCTAACAGATAATACTTATAGCCCGGATCTTCGCGGCGTGTACAAGGGGCGTTCTTGACCCTTGAACCTGGCTCGTGCTCTCAACGAGCACGAGCGCGTGCCAAAGTACCCTCCCCAGCATTTTTTTACCTTAATATAGTCCCCCCACTGGAGTCAGCCAGGGCGCAAAAGAAAAGGTAAGATGCAAGCGTGGAGGGGAAGATTCTGTCATTATCGTGAGCGGTCAAGCGTTATTGATGGTACTTGGCGAACTGTTGGAGTCAAAGTTCACCAGTGTTTCGTCTTCGAAGACTGACAGAGCTTTCAAGTGCTTTACCAGATATTGAGTGACGGGTTGGCACAATTGGCGATTTATCAATAGTAGAAGTATGGGAAGATTTAATTTAAAATATTACAAACGGTTTTGAAGTTATTTAGAGAAATGTCAGGTGAAATCAGTATGAAATTAAAAATTCCTATTTTCAAAAGATTTTCTGGAAAAAAATTATTTTCATTTTTGTTTTTATAATGGAAGATAAATATATTACTTTATTTATATCAATGATATTTAATAATATGTTTCAATGCGCAAAACAAGCAATATAAAATATTTTATATACATAAAAAAAAAAAACCGCTTTTAAAAAATATTTTGGAATACAGTTTTCCTTTTTCATTCCATTTACCAAAACAACTTCCAGTAGAATATTTCAAATGCTAAAAAATAATTCGGATGAAATCCTTCGCTCACAATGTAATTAACATTAATTTAAAGCCACCCAAGTATAAAAACTTTTGAATATGACATTGCTGTCGAAACATAACAAACATATCTAAATTTATTCATTATTAAAAAGCATGTAAGTAATGAAATATTAGATAAAGACTTCAACGAACAAAAGAAATTCAGAAAACTGATATATACTCCTTGAGTCTAAGCATTTGTTTGACTGTCATCTTATTTCTCTCACATTTCATATAACAGATCAGAAAACATAATCAAGAATGTAATTTTGATAAATGGTTGGTTCAAATAATATATTATATATTTATTTCACTTTTTCTAAATGAAATTGTTTTTAGAAATGTCATTACTTCTGCAAGACGCATGAATTTCCGTAATATGGAAAACGATGAGCATTCGTGCATGTGATACCGGTATCGCAATACATAAATTTGTATCAGAAACAGGTTTTTAACTGCAACTACTAGTTATTAAACTTGGAATAACAGAAATATATAATTTTGAAGTTTGAATATGCCTTTCAGAATGAAATTTTAAAATATTAATAAATTTACAAATTATTAATTAATTTTCAATTAAACAATTTAATGTTTTAAAATATTTAATTAATTGAGATGTAAGCAACTTTTTATTTATGTGGTTGATAATTTTCGAAAAGATTATCGAACAAATGTTACGTTTCTATCAGTTTAAAATTCAAGGAGACTAATTAATTGTTGAGAAAATATCTAATTCCGATTGTTTCAAATACAGAGCAATTTTCAATAACAGATACAATTTATTTTCATACAATATTTTCATAAAACTACTTCACAGTGCTGCAATGAAATTGAAATCATTTTCATTGTTTCTACTCATATTTAATTGTGCGCTTTACTTCAGATTTTGAAATCTAAGAAATGGAGATTGTGTAAAATATTTTCATATTTATTTGCAAAGTTATAACGAAGTTTTACTTATTTACATATTAGTTTTTTATCTTCTAAACGTCTTATTTATTAAGTACTATATCCAGTATTCTGAATTATATTACTTGATTTCCTTAAACACTTTCTTTTATAATTTCAAACTAGTTAGCAAGTTTCAAAATTTAATAATATATTACTTGTTTTCTATGTGACTGAGATCGTCATATAGCTTGACTTCCTGAGGAAGATTCATGTATATAAGGAAGAGAATATGTGCGAAAATGCGAAAATAAGACGGTTTAAATGTATATATTAAACTGAATATTAAATTTCCGTATGCTGAGGGATCTATGATTGGATCTACGGCAAGGAATTATTAAATTCTGTTTTTACTTATTTATTTATTATTATTTTTTACAAAAAAAAAGAATTTTGTATGAGATCGTTATACAGCAATTGAAGCTTTAATGATATAATTCATTTGATTTTTTTTATTTCATTTTTCATTTAATCTTTATATTTATTAGTACTATTATTTAATTTATTTTCATTTAATTTTTATTGTTTATTATTAGTGTTATTTAATTTATTTTCATTTATTTTAACTCTTTGTTTAATTTTTTTATTTCATTTATTTTTCTTTTAATTCATTTGAAATTTTTAGGATTTTCTCTGCTATTTAAAATATTCGTTGTTTTTTTTTACATTGTTATCGCATTATCGCTTTGCATAGTTTTAATATTTGCATTTACTTTTTGTTCTTCCTTTTTATTTATGGACCTCTTAAGTTAACACCATTGTGAAACTTTCTAAAAATAAAATAACAAATTTATAACAAGATTGCCGTTTATTCCTTTATTTATTTGCTTTTCTGTGAATGTATCACATTTTTAGTTCATCAAAGTAAAATAAAGCAGATAAAAATGTTGATAAACAAGGATTCATAAATTTCGATTAAATAAAGGAAATATTCTTCAACAGAAAATTGCTTAATTTGTTTTATTTTTCTTTAAATTTGTGATCTTGTTAATCACATCCAGATTTCCATTACTTACCAAGTTGAAATTCATTAGAAACTAAAGTGCAGTGAAAAGTGAAACGAAATTTTCCTTTAACACTATACTTATATGCATAACTTCACTCTTGAATAATGTTATACACCGATATACAAAAAAATACAATTATTTTCAAGAGGTGTGCAACAGAATTTCAAGGAAAGTGTAACAGAGACACTTTTTTTTTTTTATAAAAAATTCAAAATCAATTTCTATGTACGAATTTCTTTTAAAAAATAAAATAAGAAATTTATATCTACCATTATACTTGTATTGAAGAATTTGCAGAGTAATATTTTAAAATGCAAGAAATAAAGAGAATATTTCATGGGAAAATATAAAGTTATGAAAATCGGTGCTATCGAATGACTAGTTGTTAAAAAGATGTAAACAATTTCCAAGAAGCCATAAATATTTTTGGATTTTTCTAACGTCATATACTTTGGATTTCAGAAAGGTAACAAAATAATCGTGTCTTTCAAGGTTTCTTGAGTTCAATAAATATAATATAAACGTTTCAACAAATGTCTTCATAAAGGATATGGTGTTTTCAAACACAAAAAGAATCCTCATTTTTTCTTCTTTTGCACTTTATAAAAATTCAACAAACATGGGGAGCTCACAAATAACGTTTGTTGCATCTTTAAATCAAAGATAAGTTGAAAATATGAGAAAAATATAAAGGGATTGAAAGATAATATGCAAGTTTCTTTTTATTTGATGTTCTCATAATACTAAAATAAAATAAACAAATATTAAATTTCTGGTCCGTTTTCAATGAAATTTTTTTCGGTTCTTATAAAGCTATTTCACAAAAACTTCCAGTGAAGATACATTATTTGAGAATCTATATATGCATTAGTTTACTCTGCCGATGAAACAAATATTAAATTGGAGATGTAAAAATGAAAAACGTTAAAACAAAAAAGAAAGAAAGAAAAAAGATACGTCCGCTATTTTTATTGCTCAAATTGATATTTTTAGAACAATGATCCAATTTCCTTTCAATTCCTTTGTCGTAAAAAGAGAAATATTTTCTTTTTTGATGATACAAATGTTCCCCCTTACAAGATGGGAAGAATAAAAGGGTCCGGGTAAATAGATACTTGGATTCGATTGAAAATATATGCATAGCAAATAAATAGAAAACAAAATATGGCATCGATTTGAATGAAAATACTGCATTCATATCTATGCACGCAAAGCAACAAGAGAAATGTGTCCATGCGAGGGCGAATTTGTATATCTATTTATGCATTAAGTCATTCGCGTGTTTCGTTTAACAAAACATAGCTCACAATTTTTATCATTATATGTTAGGTAAATTTGTTATTTTTGCTGCAATTTACCAATTAAACGTTACTCATTATAACGGAATTTAACTTAAAAATATATATGAATTTGAAATATATGATATGATGCAATTCCACAAGTTTATCAATCTTGTTGTTCTGTTATGGTCTCTTTCATCCGAAACGTTTTTGAATTTCTTATGAAGATGATGATATGAAGTTATTTTATAGATAATTCGTGATTTTGCAAGGTGGGATGCATTAATTTTGTAAACATATTTTTTTATTCATATATTTCTCTAAAATATTTTTCAAATTGGATCAATGTATCGATTGGTCAATAGACACGATAATATTTTTCTTAACTATACTTATGATTTTGCACTTCATACAACTAATTAAACTAAAAAAGATAAAAATAAAAATAAATTCCTGAAAAACATGCTTTTATATAATAAACTAATTTCTTAAAAAAAATATCGCATTGATAAACTTTATCCTGTTAAGGAAATTTCGAAAAAGAAAGAAAAAAAAAAGGCTAGAAATTTAGTCAAAACTTTATTTTATGAATATGAAAACATTACAGTAGATGAAAAAATCACATCGCTTTTATGGCCAGGGGACGAGACATGCCGAATGTATCCTCTAATTATGGAATTAAAACAATGCATTTATGCAAAGTGAATACTTCATTGATTCTAAAGATACATGAAGTATGAACCGGATAAACTCTCGTTAATAAATAAAAAAATCTCAAAATATGGGAGTTGTAAGTGATCTAGCATATAACTAACAATAGTAAATGTGGCAATTTCATTTCTCACAAACTAAGTGAACTTTTTCTGAAATGCAATATTATTTTATTTGATACTATCAAGAATATAAAACAGAATTTTGTGATCAAATGACGAACAAAGAAAAGCATAGTAAAGGTCTTTTCTTTACAAATGATACATCTGATGTATATCACATTATAAGGAAGTACAAGAACATCACTCTTCCGAATACAGTGCATCTTGATAAGCCAATAAATAACAGACATTATAAAAGCTAATGCATAGTATTAGATTACAATATTAGTAAAGAAACTGTAGATAATCTTGGTCAGCTTTTGAAATTATACACTATAAAAGGGAAACAGATAGCTGAACTAATATTATACTTTATAATAATTATTTTGGTAATTTTTCTTTACAACACATTCATCGACCAAAAGAAAGCTCTTTTTTTAGAAAATTTAGACAGATCACAAAAATTCAGTCTAGACAATATCCTCTCAGAAATGAAGAGTCTCCTAATATATTCGAGAAATTACAGATTAAAGGACAACAATTATCATCAATTCCACTGTTAATTGATAAATAAGTATTAAGTGTAAGTGTTTCAGGCTCTGTGCACCAAGCAACATAAATAAAATGCGAAGGAATAAAAGAAAATTTATCTGTAAGTTCTTTGTAGTATATTTCTGTCTGAATAGAAAATATCGAAATAATATTTAACCAGCGTGGGTGTTCTCTTCGAAATTTTTCCGTTTACTCTCCAATGAAAGTATTATATTCCTTTATCTTATTCCTTCCATATCCAATAAAAGTATTATATCATATATCTGCATAAAATTGCTGATTTTGGGCAGCTTACTGAGCAACTTGCATGTCATAAGTGAGCGATAAATATGAAATAAAGATCTCTGGCATAGATCTAGCATTTTTACTGAATCTATTATGCGATGGATGGGTGTTTTTGCGACCAGTTGAAATCAAAATTTAACACGAAATTATACTGTTGTAGTTAGAAAATAGCATTTTGAGTTCCATTAAGTGATTGCGCTTATGAGCGATTATGTTTACATGCCTGTCAATCGACAAACGGCAAAATTTTGAACATAATTTAATAAGTATATTTATTATATGTATATATATTTAATATATGTATGTATTATATTATGTATGTATTATATTATGTATATTTATTATATGTATGTATTATATTATGTATATTTATTATATGTATGTATTATATTATGTATATTTATTATATGTATATTTTAAGTATGTATATTTTAATGTCATACCTGTGCTTTGAATTCTATTGAATTCAAAGCACAGGTATGACATTAAAAGCACAGGTAATTCTATTGAATTCTTTCAAAATTCAATAGAAATCTACAAATGTGAAAGTAATTTTATAAAGCAACCAAATTTCAGTCATCTAGTTCAAAGAGTTTTTGAATTATCGTGTTCAAAGACAGACATAATATCGAAGATTCTTGGTCTTGTCGAGGTCTGAAATGTACAGATTCATCAGTTCGAATTTTCGATGATTGCAATACTTTCTCTGTACTTCGAGAAAGTAAAATATAAAAGAAAAACGTTAATACCTTTTTTTAAAAATATAGATACATAAACAATATATTTATAATTTTTTTTAAATAATCACGTATATATATTCCAGTAAAAAAAAATCTTATTTGTTTCAAAATACAACATTTTTTCTAAATGAAGGAAAAGCATAAGTTCTTGAAATTAATATGAATGTTCAGGCCATATCAACCCAAATGTTTTATTCCTGTGATGAATACGAACAGAGCAGCAAGGTAACATCAACTTTCCAACTATTAAATTTGCGAAATTTTCACTTGAAAATTTAAACTCTCGAACTTTTAATGCAAGATATTATTAATTGATACATGAAAATCAATAAAAAATTGAATTAAGTGATGCATTTTCAAATAACAATACTGGTGACATAGGAAATAAAAAAAAAGAAACAAAAAGAAAAATTGATGTATACAGTTTTAGTCATAACAGTAATCTCAACAGACATGCAATTCATTTCTGATGCATTTATTCATGAATACAATCAGTTTCATGAATTTATTCATGAAATTTTTAATTCATCGATATGATATATAAATATTAATACAGAATTTGATAAGTTGTTATCATTACAACAAAGAGAAATAATAACTGCATAAAAATGTAAGTAGCAACATTAAGTTCATTGTACATGTGGCCTGTTCATATGATTTCATGTTAATCATTTGCTCTTGTATAGGGGAAATCGTAGGTAAATTTTCTGTTATTAAAATAAATGTAGAAATTCTGATTTCGAACAACAATAATTTCGATCTTTTTTTTTTTCACAATTCAATGTACATTGCCCTTCTACATCATACCATTTTAAAATCAAAAATCTAAAACGTCTAATTCCAATCTCGTATTATTTTTCTGATTTTTTTATGTAAAGTTTGCTTATGTAAAGAGCAATTGGTCTCGTGTTGTTAAAGGCATGTTTTGCTACACTTTGTATTAATTCATTCAATAGATATAAGAATATAGATGATATTTAAGAATACTTGTAAGCATTACAAAATTATGAAGAAAAAAATTAGGAAAAAAGGCATCTCGTCGATTCTATAGATTACATTACGTAATTACAGATTACATTATACAAAGCAACATTGTTATTTCTCAGTATCCAATAAATGGCACTACGTGTAAATGACTAATAAAGATGCAATAAGAAAATATATTACGCAAAATATTTATCTTCTGTTTTAATCTAAAATTACTGAATATAACGTTCTATGTTCGATCATTAATTACTGACACGGAAACCAGAAGTCAACATGCATGTCAAAGTCTTTTTCTCTAAGATTGAAACCAAATTTGGGTATTGATCTATACTTATATTTATAATACCACATACCAAATTTCACTCGTTTTACGACATTATGTTTTTGTATAATTGTGTTTATATAAATGAGACATTACAGACCGACAAATGACATTATGTTTTTGAATAATTGTGTTTATATAAATGAGACATTACAGACCGACAAATGATATTATGTTTTTGAAAAATTGTATTTAAATAAATGAAACATTACAGACAGGCAAAAGATATTATTTTTTAAAAAAAACTGTGTTTATATGAAAGCGACATTACAGATCGACAAACGATGAACACCTTATAAAGTTCGAAATTTGATATGGATCTCAATTTTAGATGATAAATCGGTGTACCAAATTCAAACCATTTAGCTCTTTCGATTTGTAGTCATAGTAGTAATTTTTACTTTGATTTATCTTAATAAATTTCATTAAAGATTTGATAGAAATATATTATTTGGTTTTAAAGCTCCGTATATGAAATGTCAGTTATCTAGCTCAAAAGGTTTTCTACTTATTCTGCTCATAGACAGACATACAGAATGAACGTCAGGTGATACAATTCCAAAATATATTTTTAGGATTAAAGGAAGTCTAAAATGTCAAGATTCGTCAAAAACTGGAATTTAAATATTTTGGCAAATATAATAATTTCTCATTACAAATGTCATATAGGAGAAAGTAAAGAAGACTAATTTATAATAATTTCATAAAAAATAATCATTGTAGAAAAAGAAAAAAAAAAGACTACAACAACTTTAGAATGAAGTGAGATAATTTTTATTTTTATTTTTAAACCAGAATTTATTTATTTTTATAATTAAGAAGAATTTAATAGTTATTATTACATTACCAATAAATTCACGGAGCTTTGTTTCAACTAAATGTACTGTTTATTTCTTAATGTCTATTTTATCGGAAGAAAAAGTTCAAATAAATATATATACATATACTTTTACTACATAAAAATAAGAAATAATATTCTACAGAAAATAAATACTTATTGCCTTATACTATTGTGTGGATGAAAAGATTGGTAAATTTAGATCAGTATAAACATTTTTTACCATTTCATAGTTTAATACATGTATGATTTCAGTTGTTTACTACGTGAAAATATTAAGTATACTTCATTTTCTTTTATGCCTGAATTACAAATAGTGTAAATATTTTAACAGACATTATATTTAGACTGTAATAAAATTCAAAATTTTTTCATGTTCTTTAATTTATTAAAAGAAAATTCGCATTACAAAAACTATTATATACAATGTTGGACAAAAAAAAAATGAAGATCAAAACAAACAATGAAAATAATGAATTTTGAATGTGCTAAGAAATATATATATATATATATATATATATATATATATATATATATATATATCAAATATTCTATATTATAATATTATCCAAAATTTAATTATTTGCATTAATTATTTTGCTGTAATTGAAATCAATATTTTATAATATATCTGCGATTTTCTATTAAGGTATTGATTATTCTGCTGTAAAGGAAATGGATATTTTATAATATAGCTTCGATTTTCAATAAGATGAAAACAATATATATTATTTATTGCTGCTTTAGGAAAAGCTGTGAGAACTGGAGTAAGGTTGTTCCACAGTAAAGAAATGGGCCAAAAAGAAATGAAATCAATAGTGTTGCTGAAAAATATTTCAAGAAATATAAAAATAAGACGGCAGATCACACAAAAACAGAGGCTGAAATTCTCATAACACGTGAGAAATATTTGATTGCTTTCATAACAGGAAATTCATCAAGTTATTTGATATAAAATGAAATGTAGTTCAAGAATCGTTTGTCGCAGAATGAGGAAATGTAATGGAACGTATTTTTTTTTCTAACCGTGTGAAATTTCCCATATTTTTAAGTTCACCTTTATTATTTTAATTTTCACTCACCATTTATCATTCTGTTCTTTCAGGTTTCTAAATTGCTAACAAATAAACTATTATAATAGTTCAAAAATTGTAATCAAAATTTTTCGCGGGATGTTTTTTTTATTTTTATTTTGTCAAAACTCTGAAAAAATTATTAATTATATGTCCGGAAGTTATCTCCTTTCCGGAAGTTATTTAAGCTATAACTAAAGATTCTTAACAAAAATCTGAATGGATCTGAGTCCTTCATGTCTAGAGCAATCTCAGTAATAGTGGAATTTTGTTATTATAAATTTTATGATTACTTCAAATACTATTATTTCAAATAGAATTACATAAAGTTTTCTTAAAATTTGTTTCACGAATTTAATATGTCTTGATTAATGTTTAAATGAATTAATTGCAACTAATATTTAAAATTCGAAAGAAAGATTTACTCTCATACGAAAATAGAACACAATTTCACTCCTTTTTTAATAACGAAGTTATTAATTTCTTTTTTAACATAATGCTATGTTTACTAAAGACATTTAAATAATGTGTAAAGTTCAAGAAAGCATGTAAAGCTCTAAAACTATCAGCCAAAAAATAATGGATGTAAACAAAAATATTTTTTTTAAATATAAATTTCGGAATATGTAACCAAATTGGGCACTAATTATTTTTTGCATCAAACTCATTACTGTTATTTTTAACTGATTTTTCAGTAATTTTTTTGCTTAGTGAAACACTTTTTTTAAAAATTGTTTTACTTAAAGCGACGAGGGACTTTCAACTTATTTTTTTTAAATTCTAATTTATCGATTTATAGTTTTTCAGTCATAAATAAAAATACCGTAAAAAATATTGTATAAACTTTCATTGCAATATGCTTATTTATTCATTAATTTTTGATATAATTATAATGTTTAATAATTAATAATTGCTTTGACGCCAAATCTCACAGGTGTTTTAAAATTGTTTGAAAGCAGTGGAACTTTTTCTATTAATTATTTAAGAAGGGAAATTCAAAATATATATATGTACAAAACTATTCATTTGGAGGAAACATATGACTCCCATTTGATTTGAAAATAAACATATATATATATATACTTTCATTTTAAATTCCCGTCTACATGTAAAAATCCTCTACAAAATCTCTGCTACAATAGTTTTCATATATCTAGAGAAATTTAAAAGGAATTTGAAAAATATTTAAAGGACCTGGGGAATTTTGAATTTTGGAAGATTTTTATTTTGAGCTAAAAAAATTTTTTTATTAAATAACTGCTTACAAATTTTATTTTAGTCAATAAATTGCTTTCTGTACATATTTAAATTTCTTTTTAAACTTTTAAAACATAAACACATTTTTGTAGTATGATCAAATAAATATACAGTTTTAAATATGATAAAAACTACGAATGTTATTACATTCATTTAGCTTTAAACCGCAGCAGGTGTAATATATTAATATAAAAAATAGAAAATGATTAATAGACATTTATTTCGAATTATAAAGCCGTAATGTTATTTATTTTTAAAAAATAATGATCCCTAAAAAAAAGTCTTATGCTGTCAAAATTGATCATGGCAGTTTTTTTTACAAATTCTAAGTGCTAGAAATTCCTTTAAAAACTATCGAAATGTAAGTTTTTTTTTTTTTAAATATCTGAAGAATATTTTTTATTAACATTTATTATAGAAACTGAAAACAATTTTTTTTTTTAAATCTAAAAAGGGTTCGAGAAGAATTCTTTGGTCACCTTAAAGAAATAAAAGCTTCTGTAAGCAAAAAAAAAAAAAATCATTCCAATAATTTATTTAATTATTTTTAATTAAAATTTTAAATTTACAAATTTTACATATTAAAATTTTTAAGCATTTTTTACATTTTTTCACATGCAGTCATACATATTTTGGAGAAAAATAAAAGTAAAATTACATTTGTCTAAATACTAAATATTAAATAATATAATACTAATATAAATACTATTTTTTAAGCCTTGGGATAAAAATGGAAAAAAACTGAACCATTTAAAAGTAACATATTAACTTTCGCATAAAAATAATTTAATTTTTTAAAAAATAATATAGCATTAATATAATTAATAATTATAATAATTAAATTATATAAATCTAAACGATTTTTCTAGATAATTTTTTTGTCATTAATTTCTCAAAGATTATAGTTGAAGCACTTTTATTAAATGCTAATGAAAATAAGTGTTGAAATTAGTTATCTAAATAACATTGGTAGAAAAAAAATATTCAATGCAAAAATTATCATAAGCTATTACTTTTTATAATAATTTTATAAAAAATAATCATTGTAGAAAAAGAAAAAAAAAAGATTAAGCTTTACTTTACATAAGCTATTACCTAAATAAAGTCTTCAGCTTTCTTGGCGACATTTCATTCGCTCATCATTATCTTCCAACAACCCTGCCTTGGATGCCGTAAAGGCTAGTGTAAGGGAAGGACAGTTCCTGGTTTCAGGTCAAGAAGTCACCCTCGGATTAGGGTTAGCCAAGTCTAAGGATATTAAAAGAAGATAAACATGATTACTTTTACAGATGACTATCTCTCATAGCACCCTCTGACCCTTATACTCCCAACCCCCCATACGCCACCACTTAACGGTCTCTGCAAGAACTCGTGGGTGAGCTATAATACTAAGTGATTTACTGCCTTGCTTATATCCACATTTCTCAGGCACGCAGCAATCGGTCTCTTTCCAAGAATGTATATTTTGTGTTTCATTCCCTTTTCTAGAATAGTATCATGCTCGAATTACGAGAAGCCAATCCCACATTTTACCTAATGGAGAAATAATTTGTTCCCCTCACCAAAAGCAATTTCCGCCAGACTTTCAACACAGGTTGAAATGGTTTGTTTTATCTTTTGTTAGCGGAGTTCGGGAATAAGGCTGTTTAACATTTTCCTACCAAAAGCATTTATTCGCGGAATTGTTTTCTATTTATTCATTCTGGTTTTTTTTATTTGCCATCAAAGGGTATAAGCATTTCGTGATCTATTGTGTGGGAATTCTCGAAATATTTTTCAGCGGTTTAGGAATCTGCGATTTCCGTGCTCTGTGGGTATTTGAGGGGAACCGAACAACGATCTGTGGTCATTTGTTTCATTATTGGACGAAATTATCCTATTGCGTGATAAAGTTTCGTACCAAGAAGAGGATTTAAAAACAGATATCTGCAACTGAGTTCGATATTTAAGTGTGAGACCTAGAGCGTTTTTATTTCTTTTAAAGGATAAATTATAAAAGAAATTTTCGGTTGAAATAAAAGATGAGTATCTTTTATAAAAAGAAATATCGCTTCAAGAAGGGGAATTTTTAATGCAATACATTTTCTATCCAAGCTATGAATCACTCCCCTTTTTTTAATGCTCTGAATCGATAGCGGTTAATAAATTAAAAACAAAACTACGTTCCAAGCAAAACTGAAGTAAATTTTTATTAATGAGAGAAGATATAAATTATAATTAAGATTTCATAAAAAGTGGTAACTCTGATTTTCGTTTATAATTAAAATGCAGGCAATATTTTTGGAGATTGCATAGAGCGTAGCTAGAACGTTTGGGTAAGCAGAATCATTAATGTAATACAATTAAGATATGATTTTGATAAAAAAAAGATACAATTTTTATAAAAGAGAAGGATTGAATTAAAGAGTTGAAAATCTCGGAACCAATACAGATGTCTTAACATAAGATGAATAGTATTTGAGGAATAAAGATACATATTACTTCACTTAAAAAATACCAACACTTACTTAATTACGGAATAATGAATACAAACAAAACCTCGTTCATCTATGAATTTTAGCCAAAGTTCTGGCTTTTACCTTGATGAAACGTTTCGAATATCTAAAATCAAGAGCTATGCACATGTTCTGTACAATTTTTTTTTTTGAACTGAAAGGAACCAGTTCTTATTGATTGCATGTCTGAACTCTTGGTTTGTGCGAATTTATAACATGGATCCAATCGTTTAAATTATTTTATGATAAAATGTGTATTATTTTCTCACCATTTAAGTAAGCGGAAAACACATTCTTTTTTTCCAACCTAATTAAAAAATTTCATAATTTTAGCTTTAAAATATATTTAAAGATGTTTTAACTAGTTTGTTTCTTTCATTTTCATATTGAAAAAATCCCTTAGTGAATTGTTAACTGACTGGTCATCCTGAACGAATCCCACCCAAAACTTTTTCCATTACTAATAACGGGTAAATTGAGATATGCTAATTTTTTTAAAGTCACCTGTGAAGATTTATGCTATTCACCTGTTTCTAAAGATGTATTTGCTATTCCGATAGAAACGTAAGGATCTCAAGTCTGTAAACAAGTTAAATCGGCCTTCAGTGTTTTTTTTTTTTTTTTTCATTCATTTTACCATCACATTCACTTTTAGTCGATGTTGCATTTATAGTTGAATTAAAATAATATTTTGAAAAAAAAGAGACTCTTTACTTCCTTTTTTTATGGAATTTAAAAGCATGTTTATATAATATTTTGAAATAATATTCTAAGTTTAGAAATTTAAGAAAACTTCGTTGCAATTCTTTTTCACAGAAAATATGCAGTCCGATTCTTTTTTCACAGAAAATGTAAAAGTGAGGATGACAGAAATATTTGAGGATCTAAAATAAGAGGTTTAACTCAAATTGAACGAAGTTTATTCCATCAAAATCTTAATATTTGACACTTTTTCTATTAGATATGAAAACCTTCTTCAATTAATTATGTAAGGAAATATAATGATTCCTTATCCGAGTTTCACAACTTTCATATTATGATATTTAATCATCTAACTAACTGAAAATGAGCAATATATATATATATATATATATATATATATATATATATATATATATATATACTGATGAAACTAGTTTCCAAGATATGCATTTGATTCTGGGTTTATATTTAGAGTCGGTTTTCGTAATGAGATTACTAATTTAAAAAAAAAATGTCCTTATTTGAAACTTAGATTAACTTTAGTTATTATCTTTTCGTTATTTAGAAGCTCTTTTAGAAAATAATTCCTTTGACATTGCATTTGAATAAATAAAAAAAAATCGTAATTTTATTTTCATTGAGGGTTTTTTTTTTTTGAAAGATTACAAAGACTCTGCAGAAGTAAATCAGTATATAAGTATTTATATTACTTACAAAATAAATTTTTTGAATATATTTCAGTATGAAATTTTATGTTCGGTACCATGCTAGGATGGCACATCTATATGAACATGTATATATATATATATATATATATATATATATATATATATATATATATATATATATATATATATATATATATATATATATATATATATATATATATATATATATATATATATATATATATATGCGCTGGTCTTCCTCAGAATTCCATTCCATGCCATCATGGTTTTGGACGAAATTTTTCAATTCGTCTTCTTCATAATTTTCAAATACGCAGTCAGTGTTCTTAAATGTTGGTATTCTTCTCATCGAAATGCCAAATGATTTAGCCGTTAAGATTTTCTTAGGGGCTCAATTATCAATCAATCCATTTAATCCATCCATCTCTGTATTGCTGCAAATGTTATTATGTATTGCTTTTTAAATAGCTTGACGTTTTGAGTTTGTTCTTCTTTTCCAAGTATTATCACATTTTATTTGATGAGACTTTGCAAACTTGAAACACAGTAAGATAGTGGAAATGACAACTGACATCCTAATGGCACCCTACCATTCTATCTAAACATATCAATGAAATGACGTTTCATATAAAGAGAGTTAAACGTTCATATACCTTAGCATTCTGCAAATCGTTGAGAAATTGAAATTCGAATTTTTAATCCAAGATTCTCTTTTCTAAAACCCTATTTTCTACATAAGAAGGCTACCATCGTTCGTCTTTAGAAAGTATTTTTTATTTTGTCATTCAAAATGATAAATTTAGATTCAAATAAATTTAAAATTCACAACCATTTTTATATTGAAAGTAATCGTGCATTTGAAAAATGAAACGGTTAACTCAATTTGGCATATTCTTATTTTTGTTCTACTTACTATGAGCAATATCAAAATCATAATTGAAATATGATATTATATATTGAAGTTGGAGTTAAATTCTTCAATCAATTCATCAATTAAAATTCTTCAATAAATTATTCCAATCAATTTTCTTTTAAAGACAAAGAAAAAACTTTATCCTTACATGAGTATTGCAAAATTTCAATTTCTTCGAAGAAACTCGTGATGAGGAAGATAATATTGTTGCGTGAGGCGAACAGTTACAATCCTCTATTGTTACAAATGCTTCCGATACGCATCGTAAAAGAATAAGGACAGAAACGTGGTGATATTTTGAAAAAAAAAATGACGTTTTATTGTAAACCTTAGCTAAAGTGGGGTTATAAGACAATAGAAAGGATCAAAGGAGATTTTAGTTGTAAATAAAAATACAATTTCACTTTCACTGTAGAAAAACAATGGAGTTTAAAGGACTTTTAGTAAGGCGATGTTACAAGGAAGTTAGCTACCTCGTTTGTTCGTTTCCTATTTTGATAATCTCTATCTGATCTTATTGTTTATAAACGGACGAATATGAAAACAAGTGAAACTATTCTCTATGTTTATTTTCATAAAGCAGCTTTACATATTTGTTAAGAATATAGAAACTAATAAAATGGCTGAATCAAAACATTTATTCCTCAGAAGCCGCTTTAAAGCCACGAACCGAATATTTTATTTTTGATATGTTTTTCAAATACAATAGATACGTTAAAAGAACCTCTTACAATGCAATTATTTCAAAAATTGTTATTTAAATAATTAGTAAGATTCTTATTTGCTATATTTTTATGTATATTACATGTGCTAACTATAGGGAAAATACAATATCAAGTATAGCAGTGTTTGGAAGATAAAAAATAAAAACTTCCGATCAAAATTCTGCATCAACGCTAATTATGACTAATAAAACTTAAACGATTGCTAAAATTTCGTCATTAAATATGTTTCAAATTTTATGTTCATTTATAGAAATCTGTTCATAAAAGCATCAATTTGATCATTCTGCTTTTAAAATTACTAATGTGAGATAATCTATTTCATAAATTTGTATTTAAAGGAAGTTTAAATTAAGATTATATTACTCTTCTTCTTTCACTAGTTTTGAGTTTATTATTTCCAAAATCTGAAGTTCGAAATTAAACGATAGCAATATCGTTTAAAGGCGTTGTAAATCGTTTGGGAAATAATAGCAATAATTTTGTCCAGTTCTAATAATTGACAATTTTGTTTTTACGTTCTATAACTATGAATCGTTAAGGAATACAATTATTTATTCATTCAATATATTTCACATTCTACCTAATTTTAAGAAATTGATTCATAATAGCATGATTTTGTTGCTTTAGAAATTGTTAATGTGAGATAATTAGTATCATAAATTTCTACTTGAAGAAAGATGCATTTACGAGATGAATTCTGTTTTCTTTTACTAGTTTTGTACATGTCATTTCCGAAATGTTAAAAAAAAAAAAAAAAAAAAAAAAAAAAATGGCGGAAATGGAAAAGAGGTGTGGCATTTCTCGAAAAACTGTCAATGCTGTGTAACGCAATGATAATGCGGATATCACTATGATCCATTAAAATTTTATTATTGGTGAAGTATTATTAATAACAATAATTATACATTATTTTATGCCAAATATCAGCTTATTAGAGAATGCTATATTTTAGATGTTAGTAATATTTATTATATTTTAAATACATTCCTTCGATTTCCATTTCAAAATGAAAAATTGACAAGTTTTTAGTTGTCTTGAGTTAGGATATTACTCTTGAAACTTAAAAATGGCTACATATATAGATTTCTAATAAAAACATAAAAAGAACTGAAACTATAATGCTGATGATAAACTACTAAAATCATCTAAATAAATAAAAAATAAAAAAAAAACGAATTAATGTTTTATTTGTTATTTGATAATGTAATGTTGTAATAGAAAAAATATGTCAATATATCATAAGTGCATAGTTTATTTTTCATAAATAGTGATATTTGGAATTTTTTCTCTTATAGAGGTGATTTTCCAAAATTACAAAAATAATCAATTCATTGTTATTTTCTGACGATTTTATCTATTCTATTAATACAGTAACCGCACTTAAAATAATAGAATAAAAATAAAATGCATTTTTTTTTAAATTTACAGTTAAATCATGTATTTGCTTAAATATTTATACTACTAAAATAAACTTTTTATAAAACATGTTTGATTTTACATCTGTAACTCACTTAATTCTAGATAGTATTTGATGAGTTAAAAAAAAGGAAAGATAGAGAATGTAGCTCTCTTTTTTTCTAATCCCAAAGAAATTTTTTGGCATATAAGCAAACAAATATAAGTATTTATCAATGAATTAAGCCGTTATGAGTGCACATTTAAGCTTACTTAGAAGATCAAAGAAATGTATTAAATGGTTAGACAACATTTTTTTCGTCTTTTTGTTCGTCATTTATTGGGGAAATCAAAAACGCCATAAATCAACCGGACGCTGACAGCATCGTCATTAATACTGACATGATTTTTTTTTTGCCTGATTATTTTTTAGCTTTTTTTTTTTTTTTTTTTTTTTTTTGCTGACAGGAATCATGTTTTTTATGTTCTTTTTTTTCCTTCGAAGTTTTCTTACAACATACTGTTGCAAAAAAGCGTTTACTTTCTGATCAAAATAGAGGCACTTTTGATGCAACACTTCCTGTAAAAAAATTTGTTGTTATTATAGAAAGACAGATTCATTATTAATGACAGTCATGTGTTGAATTCCTTAAAACATTATTTTATCTCTAGTAGAAGTTGTATGTATCTGAAGGTTCTCGGTATTTGTCGTTTTCTTAAAATTTATTGCAAGAGTTTCAAGCTAGTGGAAAATTGGTTTTTAAAACATTTTTTTTTTTAACAAACAATAGTAGAATGTAGCCTTCGAAATCTGCAAAAATTTCACTGAAAATACAAGCTAATATATATTAAAATAAATACAATAACTTTACCAACATACTGGAGCGAAAATACTGCAATAATTGCAACGAATGTATGGAAAATATACGAATCAAAATTTCAAAAATGTTCCAGTGATAAGAAATATAAATATCAAAAGTACACACTAAATAATGTTATATATGAAATCACCAGAAAAATATTTTTTATCAGTAACATTAGAGCTATATTTACATATAAGTGACCTTATACTGAGAAGCTATTAGAACTATATATATAATTTATTAGAGTTTTATATTAGATATTAAGCTCTAACCCTATAATCAGAATTAGAGCTTTTCTTTTCTTATATACGCAATAACGATATATTCGATAGCGATAGAAGGATCGACTCGAATGGGAACTGGCAGGAATTGAAACTTGCATTATCGCACATTTTCCTTCTTTCTATGAGAAAACATCTGCGCATGCTCAAGACGGTATCGGTCGTGTGGATTCTCTTCCTCAAACATTACTTATTTTTTTCTCTTTTGTTTAGTCATGCTTCTGTTTTATTTCTTTTATTATTCGAAAAAATGTATTCCCAGTTTCTAAATTTAGCTCACCCCTTTTAGGTTAACTTTCATTAACGAATTTTTCTTCTTTCATATTCTTTTAACGTTATCTCCCTGTTTGGCTTTCATTTCAAATATAATATTTAAATTTTCCTCGCTTTCAATCGCTTCATGTGTTCACTGCCATCTTTGCAAAATGCCAGATGTGGTCTCGCCAATGTTGGCTCGCTTTTACTCTTTTTTTTGGCAGTTAGTTAAAAATAATTTAAAAACAGAATACAAAATACTCAATATACATTATTGTTGTATACATTTTATTGTAAACGGGGGGGGGGGCGAAATGAAAATTATGATTGAAAACTGGGCCGCGAATACTGAAAGGGTGAGAAACGCTGTTCTTAATGAATTGACCTTAATGTGAACACTTATTCTAAAAATATAATCCAGAGAGAGAATTTTACTGGTAGAATATATTCAGAAATACATGCGAATAGATAAGTCATATCACTGACTCTCCGACCCACCCGAAGGCACATGGATAAAGAATACTGAATGACCCGACTGCCGCAACACCAACACTGGCGGGACTGTGGTTGAGTCCTAAGGGCCATCACCGATACAACCCTTCCCGAAGGAAGTACTCGATGGGAGGAGCCAGATCCCCCACCTTCGTATGTACCCTCCAGGGTGGCGAGATCCAACCACCATATCGGAAACACCTCATCCTCTTTTCGAGATGTAATAAATATTTTTCAGAGTTTACAAGATTCTAATAAGTTCAAGAAACCTCCTTTTTTCATTCGTACAAATTAAATAATTGATATTTTATTCTAAACATATTCTTCCTTACAAATACTCCAATCGAAGGTAATTATAAATTTGAAAATCTATCTTTAATTCCATACCAGTTAATAAAATACAACTTTCTTCCGATCGTACTTCCATGTTATTAATATTCCATCGCATAAATTGATACATGTGACATTTATAATTTATTGAGAAAATAAAAATGTAGTCAGACAAAACTGAAATATTTTAAAAATAAGGCACTTTCAGTAAGAAATATTCTTATGAATATTATACACTCTTGCATTTATTTATTTCCTATTTCCAATTAGCAAGGTAAAACGATTCTTCAATTAAGAACAGATAATCCTCTATAATTATAAATTTAATTTATTCATTACTCCATAAAAATTTCAATGAAGCTAGCTTTTAACTAAAGAGCTTATAACAACTAAAATATACAACACTGCTGTCGAGAATCAAATAATTCATTGAAAGACTCCAAAAAGTTTGAGTTAAATATTTAATCCATAGATTATAGTCAGTGTTTATCTATTGCAATTAAATCCTGCATTAACGAACCTTCTGAAGAGAAAAGCTCGTTGACAAGCATGAGCTTATTCCTAGTCAATTTACTTATACTAAAAAGAAATAAGGAGTTAGCTTTCTAATTTAGCTTCTATTATTTGAAATGTAGAAGAATGTTTTGGAAAGGAATTTTACATCCGATGAATGTTGAAATCCTAAGGCTGAATCTAAGCACTTCTAAACGTATTCTAAAGAATTGTTTTAAGAATTTACAGCTAATTTGCTTTCTCGTAGTTGAAATAAATTCGAAGAAAGTATCGATTTTTGCATAGATATTTTAGCGGTGCTTTAGCGCTTAAGACTTGAATGAATCCGAAAAACGTTTTTGGAATTCTGCTTTGTTGATGCGTGTATGAATTATATGACTCAAAATTGCATCAGAATAAATTTTAAAAAACTATTATTATATCAAAATTTTAAATTAGTTTAAATTTTGAACATTTCCATTAACATGTAATAATAAATCATTTTACAAAAATTTATTATACAGGGTGTTAATTAATTATTGTCGAGGTTTCCGTTCCTCATAACTTTCGAATAAAAAGTATTACGCAATTACGTATTCGTAAATTACAACTCAAAGAATTTTATTAATTATATTAAAGTGTAAAGCTTGCGCAATTTGCACTTTGTAGGCATTCAGTTGAAGGCGATTATGTATTCGCAAATTACCCCTCAAAGAATTATGAATACGTAAATTACAACTCAAAGAATTATGAATACGTAAATTACAACTCAAAGAATTATATATTCGTAAATTACAACACAAAGAATTATGAATACGTAAATTACAACTCAAAGAATTATGTATTCGTAAAGTACAACTCAAAGAATCTCCTTCAACTGAATACCTACAACGTGCAAATTGTGCAAGCTTTACACTTTAATATAATTAATAAAATTCTTTGAGTTGTAATTTACGAATGCGTAATCGGTTTTTGCGTAATATGTTTTATTCGAAAGTTATGAGGTACGGAAACAGCGACAATAATTAATGACCACCCTGTATATTAAACTCTGCCTAATACGTTTGTAGTAATAGGTGTTTCTTGACGTCTGTATCGAAATTCCTTTTCAATAAAATGATTTTTATATATATGAACATTCCATTTATTTATTTATACGTTGCTATTAACCTAAAAAAATATATCATAAAAATATCGTGACACGATCATCTTCACAGGCTTATACTAACAGAAAATTGTATGATGCACAAGTATGATGAAAGCAATAGTTTACAATGCACTAAATAGAAAATCCCTGAACAACAGAGCTAGTAAATATTGCTAATATTTGGATAATGCGTAGCTTATAAAATAATGATTTTTCAAAATTTTAAAAGGAATTTAAATTAAAAATAATTAAAATTTTACAGCGATAATATATTCTAAATAATATTTTTAGAGCATATTAATGAAAGTCTTTTTACGTTTATTTTTACGCCTTTTTAAAATTTAGAAAAACATCACAGTGATACTAATTTATTCTGATTGTAACGGATTACCCTAAATACACTAATTATCATTGACTATAATTTGTATGGATTTATAAAATTAATTTTTATTTATATTTTACAATAAACTTTCAGTATTTTAGTTACTGGATGCTTGTTCAAGTGTTTTATGTATACATTATTACTGAAAATAATTAAGAGCAAATAAAAAAGAATCAAATAATTATTGATAAGTAAAGTCTAAAAAAAACATGAAATGATGTTTCGAATGGAAAATTCCAATTTCATTTAAATTATTGAGCTACATTTAATTTAAATTATTGAATTTATTCTTATGAACCTTTCATGCTATATCCAACTTATATTAATGTTGTATAGAATGAAAATGTTAGCATACATTTAAGGGATTTTTTTTAATTCAACATTTACTAATGTATTAAACAAAATATTCTTTTTATTTTAATTAATTTATACTTTTCAATCTTAAAATCTAATATTTCCTAAAACCATTACGAGGTGATATAGCATGTAATTTGATTAATGATTAACTGTGTATATCAATACAAAAGTCAGAAAACTAATAAAACGCTGTCCTTCTATTATGTCTGGATTAACAGTTTTTAATTTGAAGAATAAATAAAAATAGCTTTTTTAAAATAATATCTTGTACAGAAAAGAATGAAAACAGTAAAATTGCTTGATTAGAAAAACTGTGATGAAAGTCAGAGGAAAGGATATTTCCAGTTGTTTTACGGAAATTTTATTAATGCCAAGTATTGCGGGATTAATGATTAACAAGTTGACAAAGTTGTCTTCCAGTTAGCAATTTACACGATTTTCTTATATGAAAGTAGAAAGTTGATTTTTTAAAAAAAAATTCACAAAATAATTCTTCCTTTAAGCAATTTAATAATTTTTCTAAAATATAAATGAAATATACATTCCAATAGAACTGAAAATCAGAAAAAACAGTCATAAATAGAAATTGAAGATGAATAAAGCAAAACTAGATCACATGGATAAATAATATGATTGAGCGAACTCATTCATGTCATATAAAGATATCAAAAAATCTTGTTTAAGTTTCCTACGCTCATTATATTTATATATATTTTAAGGGTATAAGGGATCAACAAATGACGGATTATTGTTCTATTAACAGTGTTCGATGTAAGATTTATATGGCAGAATGATTCTGTGTCTCAGAGGTCTTCTTGCATAAAATAATTTGTAATTGTGTGTAGTTGAGCGAAGCAGAAATATATATATAAAAAAAAGTAAAGTTCCATATATTTCACAAATCAAGCTCAAGAGAGAATTATTCAGTTTTTATCCTTAGATGTAGGCAGTGGAATTCACATTTATTGAGATATGATGAACATGCATTAGCCTAAGAATATGCCATCTAGCACAATTTATAGACGATACATTTTTTGTAGTAATCCCACGTATCTCTTCAAGTTTTTTTTTTTTTTAATATAGAAATATTTTGAATATCCGAATATAATGATTTGTTGCATTAAAAGGTAAGCATGTAAAATAATATTTTAAGTTTCATATACAGAAGTAAATGAAGTGCAATAACATAAAAGAGTTAACATTTTACAGATAAATGCCTTTTAATGACATAATCTGAATTTTTATCAAAACCTTTATTCAGAAAAATAGCATGAACAACTAAATTCTAAATTTCACAAAATCGAAATATTGAAGAAAAGATAAAAGCTAAATGAAATTTAATAACGCTTTCTTTCGGGTGAATTTGTAATTAAATAATATATACGTAAAATTCACAATCAGAATTCAATAAATATTTTCAATATCAACTATTCAATAAACTTCTGAGCTGAGGATTAAATCAAATTTTTATCAGACATTATAATAAATATAAAATTAGTTCCATCCTTATTTATTTTCATTTTTCAAAGCAGTTTCTATAAAATTAAATAGTAATAATGAAAATAATGCGCCATTTTATTGAATTAAAAGATAAGCCAAACTCATTTTATATACTAAGACATTTGCGTAATGTCTCCCATCTGATCCTTTAAAAAAAATTAACTAAGCATTTTTAAAAAACATATCTCAAATATTAATTTTCTTAATAAATTATATTTATTGTTAGAAAAAGAATATCGAAAAAATTACTAACCACAAATGCCAAAGAAAATATTTCTATATGTAGAGATTTATTGAAAAATATTATGATTTGTTCTATTAAATACACATTTTGAATCATCAGATTTTATCAGAATAACAAAAATATTTTAGTGCAATTTTAAGTTAAAGCTTATCACTTTACTTCAAAAAGAAATGATACCAAGGCAATCCACCTAAATGTTGTTTTAAAGTCAATATTTTTTCAATTATGTCTATTTCAAACGGATGTTAGGTTGTTATGAAAATATTCTTTCTATGAAGACTAAATAAAAGCAAACTTATTCCACTTTTTATCAAACTTATTTAGATTTATGCTAATATCATTCAAACAAACCTTTTATCTTCTTTGATCATCTATGTTTTGACTTCTTTGGGAGTTAAAAATTGTATTAAAAATGTTAAAAAAGAAACTTTGTCTCACATGATAAGCATGCTTGAATATCTGATATCAGTTTAAACAGTTGAATATCTGATATCAGTACAAACAGTTTTACACTGTAGAAAATAATTTTTCGTGATGTAAATACGTAAAAATTATTTGATGATTTGCATACAAGATAAATAAAATAAATGATAAAGATAAGATAAATAAAATAAGAGTAGATGTACCAAGTTTATTTCGCGCACAAATAATTTGCTTTGCGCTTTGAAGTTAAATCTTCTCAAATGAGATATATGACGCACCAGGACTTTTTCAATCCGCTTAGAAGCATTTCTACATCAGCGAGTAGTTTCAATCCTCTTTTATTCTTTTGTTGACAAAAAACTTCGCAAAAATAGATGCATTCACATTGTAAGGAAAATATATGTTTTGCCAAGATTTTCACTTTCAGAGTTTCAGAAAAACGAAAAAATGACTTCACTGCATTCTAATTATTTTCAACAAAATATCTTGGGAAAAAGCTTTGATCTACAAGAAGCTCAATTGTATAGTACGGATATCATTCCATAATAAATAAAAATCCGTAGGAAAACTCTGTTTCCCATTTATTTACAAAAAAGGAAATAAAATTTCTACATTTTTAAACTTCAGACTTATTAAAGGACAGAAAATTTCTTTTTGTGTCAAATTAAAATTATTGTGTTTGATATAAAGTTTCCTTTATCGGAAATTTATAATTAAATTATTGAGCGGTTAATGAAGAAGATAATGGCATTAATTCTGCTGATTTTGTCTGAAAGAGTAAAACACAATATCAATTTAAAACACACTTTGGAAGCATATTTTAATACTTTCGTTAATAGCTTCTTTATAAGAGGCAAACGCGCAATTTTCTCAAAAAAAAAAAAAATTACATTTTTTTTTTCAATTTAAGAAAAATCTTTAAGTCTTTTGAAGAAAAATTAGAATTTTTTAATAACGTCGTTTTGTATTCAATAAATTTTTTGGAAACATAGGTAAATAGATGCATAGATGTTTCAAACACTTCTTAAGGGATTCATGGTGACAAATAGATACAACTTTTATGCTACCTTATAATATTAATTTTAATGAGGGGAGAAAAATAAATCCGAGTCCTAACGCTTTTGCACTAGTTAAGCTATTGAGGATGACTAAATGTGAAAACATCATACTGTTTTAAAACGCCACTGACTTTCATTGCGCCGCTTTATTCCATGTATTTCAAAGTATTTCACTATTCTGAAATGATTAAAATCAAAATTAAACCTATAAATAAAGACTTTTGACTAACTGAATTAAATTTCCATTCTTTTACACAACTTTAGAAGTTATTTTTAAAGTCAATGATGTATAATTAAGCATGGAGAAAACGTTTAGAGATACGTAACATTTTGGAGCTAAAATGTATGGGAAAGCAGGGAAAGCATGGAAAGCATATATCTAAGAGATAGAAGAATTCAGCATTTATTTCTGTTTGTTTCTGTCGTGAATGACATTTTCTCACTAAAGATAATTATCTATGATGGGTCCCGATAGATGATATTGCATTGTCTTTTAAAGAACATGAAGAAATGAAAGTGCATGGAAGGTAATCCCAACATATTAGGATAAACCCAGGCTAGCTCAATACTGTACAACAATATATTGAATTATTCAATATTTAACAATATTATATAATATTCCGAATATTAATTAATGTAATGCGATATTATATGATATATTTGGGTTATTAGAGAAGCGATTATAAGTCATTATCTCTATTTTTTTTTGAGAAAAAAAGCGAAAATGACTGTTGAGTTATATTTAATTGAAATTGGAAAATAGAAAAGCAAAGGTTGTTGGGAGTGGTGATAGAAACGATAACGAGGCAGAACGCACAAGAAATATTAAAAAGTAATTGAAGTACTAAAACCTAATGCGGATAGAATTGTGTGAAAATAAAATTTCAGCAGCGTTGAGGCTGGAGTTGAAATTTCTGGGACAAAACAAGGTATAGAGATTCATTTATGTCAGTGATATCAATCATTTATCTGCATTTAAGACACTATAAATGCATGGAAAATACTTTTTAAGTCTATATTTTAATTATGTAAATAATTGAGAAAAGGAATTAATTTTCTAAAAACTTTTAGGAAAATTTCGTTTGTTGTGAACGGCGAAAGGAATCTAATTTTCTTGTTGAAAATTATCACAAATTCACGATTATTTAAAAATTTATAATTTTGTCAAACATAAAATAACAATTTTGAAACTAAATAAGTTTATTTCAAAAATATTTACATTAAGGCTTGATGTTTTATATATATTCGTATCATCTGGAATTTATGGAATCTGAAAATTTGATCCCGAATTGAAGAAATTAAATTTTATACACTATTGTCATTGAAATAATGTGGAATTTTGAATAATTTTATGTTATGAAGTATTAAAATTTTAATTTATTAAGATGTAAGCTACGAATCTTGAAGATGAATACCTAAGAATAACGCAATTCAGATCTTCTCCTCAAAGCCTTTCTTTACTTTAAATGTAGTAATATGCTAAAATAACACTTGGAGCAATTATTTCAACAATAATGATTTTAATTTAATTTATTTTATAAAAAATAAAAATTTGCTTATCAAAGTATGTTAAGTTATGAGTTAACTAGGTTTTATTGAGAAAATACAGTAGTAATGGGTAAAAAGTTTTATACATATAAATGGTATTATTCATACAGTACAGCATGTTGAAATGAAATTGTGTTGGATGACTGACATCTTCATCACTCATGAAAAAGTTGAATCATGATGCATATTTAAGATTACTAGATTGATTAATATGTTACTAGTTCTAAGTAATTATTCAAGAAAATTTGTTTCTTGGCGTATAATAGTCTGAATATGACTCGACACTACTGACGTCACTAGTTCTTTGTTACATTGTCCTTATTAAACTTTCAAATTAATGATATATCTTTTTAGGTAATTTAGATATTATTAATGTATTTTAAAGAAGGTAGTTGACTAGAAATTATTAAAAAAATGAGATAAATCCTTTAGACAAGTAACCTTTTGCTCAAAACTTATGAAATTACCATGAAGTTTAAAACATTAATTTTATATATCACATTTTTAGTACATTTTCCTAAAAATATACGCGACATCATAAATCCAGAAAATCGCTAGTCTGTAATTTAGAATTTTATCACTTCTCCATAATGCAATACTCGAGTGATTTTTAAGAAATAAGAGGCTAAAGTTCCTTTCAGGAAGATGTTGACTTTTACCTTCGTTCATGTAGGTGTTTCAGGGTCTCAATATTTATAATTATAAATGCTTTTTTTGTTAGTGGGAAGATCTGGAATATTTCAATTCTGAAATTACAATCCGGAAAATGATAAATTCTTTAATTTTATATTTAATGAATCGATTTTAAATTGTTTCCTCTAGACATCTATAACTGTGCAATATTGGAAAGAATGAATTTTGTGGAACTTATGCTGCACAATCAATATCGCATTGATTTCACTTCGAAAGTGTAAGTCTATCATCACTCTAGATGAAGTTCTAGGTATTCATTTCTGAAATATGTGAAATTTAAAATATAAGATTCTAATAAATATGTCTTCTTCTTAATTTTATGTAGAACGGAATTATGAAAAAAATGTAAATAGATGGCAAGAGGAAATCTAAGATAATGTCATTATCATTTCTTAATACAGATAAATAGAAATAGATCATAAAAGGGAATTCATATTTTATCATCAGCTTAATTTAAAGTGATTCTAATAATCACTCTCATTTTTAAAAATAAATAAAAACATATTCAAAATCGGAATAAAAAACTAAAATATTATTAAGATAATAGAAAAACCGTCTTCGTCATACCTGAATTGCAATTATTAATTCATTCAAGTGTCCACATTTTTGATTCGTTTAAAACTATTTAATTGACAGTTGTCTCGATTTGTCTCCCTCCCAAATCTCTAAGGTGACCAGGGATTTTTCCCCAAAACGGTTTGAATAAAACATTTTCCCCTTTTTTTTCAATTGAATATTGTGGATATAAAAAATTAAATATTAAAAAAAATTGTTTTTCGATAATTTTTACAGGAGCTATGGACAATTGAAGCGTAAAATCAAAGCTCTATGTCCACGTTTCAACGATTGAAAACGTTACTGATGCTCTTACTTACTCGTTATTGATGCTCTTACTTACTCGTTATTGATGCTCTTACTCGTTATTGATGCTCGTTACTTACAAAAGTGGTTTAATTAAATAAAGCAATTTAAATTTGAAGTAAATGTATATTAATTAATTTTTTAATTTATTTTTTATAATAAAATCTTACTATTTTTGTGGCTTACAGCTAAATTAATGAGGTAATTTTCAAACTTTTACAATATTTAAATTTATTTTTTCATCGAATAATACTAGAAATATGTATGTTATATTTCAAATGCATGTAAAAGGTGTAAATACATAAAGAGTTCATTTTATTGACTAAGTTTCAATTTATAGACATTAAAGCTGTCATATTTAAAAGGCTGTTATCTCAAAACAAAAAATGAAAATTTCACAAATTTCAAAGTTTTACAGGCATTTTAATTTCTTTTCAAATTTAAGTATACAAAAACTTCTAGAGAAGTGATTTTGGTATACATATTGAAGTTATTTTGAAAGTCATTAATATCTATAAATGTCCCCCAAAAAATTCAATATTTTTCTGTGATTATATTATATGTACAAATTTTAAAATTCTCTGCTCAAAGACAAAATTTAATGAGAAACTTGGGCTTAAAAATAGACAAAATGACTAACAGATAGGATGAAACTATCTTTCTATAATTTTAGAACGCCCGAGATATTTATCATGAATACTATTAATTTTTATAATTATGCCTATAGGTCAGATATAAACGACTAAATTTGTTATGTTTACTTTCATCGTTTTCCTCTTAATGCATATGAAACTTCTAATTGATAAGTTAAAATATTTATTTTGAATGTTAACATCTTTAAAATCTTCAATTTAATAAAATTTTGTTAGAGAATTTCTCCGTATAGTTTCTCCGTAAGTTTTGTATAAGAAAAACACAAGGAAGAAAACGAAAGATAGAAATGATTTGAAAATATTAAAAAGTTAATATAAATAAGATTGAAAAAAATGTGAAAAAAAATAATAATTTTAACTCGTTTCGCTTTATGTCCCATGGATTTTCTAACTTTGAAAGAAATACTAAGTTATAAGTTATATGACTGTTAATGATTATGATAAAACTTATAAGTGGAACCAAAATCTAGGATTAGCATTTACTTTTTTTTTCTTTTTTATACAAGCTTTCTTCAGGCTTAGTTATATTTTATAAATATTCATTGTGTATTATCAATAGATGTTTATTTTATAACTCAGAATGAAAATAAAATCTGAAACATCAAAAAAAAAAATATTTCATTTGATAGCCATTTTATCTAATGCTTAATAATGGCCTTTCCAATGAAAAGATATTCAAAATGATTTGAAAATAACTAATTTTCTCTATTTTAGATTGTCAGATTCTAAACTATCCAATAATTTGCTTAAATACATTTTAATGTTCCTTTTTATTGGATGCGTGAAATAAATAGACAATGGATTTATCTTTCATGCTTGACTTGAAGGTATATATACATTATAAATAGAAAAAGAAAAGAAAATGTTTCCTTTAATTAACATTTTACTTCTTATATAGATGAATATTAAACTGATATTAATAAAAGAAATATAACTGAATTTTAAAGTAGGATAAAAAATTAGTAATTTTTCTTGTTAATTCGAATACAAACTGCCTTTAAATCAAAGTTTCATATCTTTGTATATTCAATGTCATCTTGGGAAATTGCTTTTATGTTTGACATCGACTGAAAATCAATTCAGAATAGATTAAAAGTAAAATTTTCATTTTTATCGCGAATGTTTCTTCCCTACATATAAAAATTTGAAATCATTCGAATATAAAAACCACGCTAAAATCTTGGGTGAAAAATTTCTTAGTATTGTTTCTTAAAGAAAACCTACACTTTTTTTCTATATTCTTGAATAAAATATTCAATTCTGAGGATTTCATTTTGGAGCTCAAAATAGAGCCTCTTTTCCTTTTCTATGTAATTGTTTTTTCTTGGGGCACTCTTAGTGAAAAAAAGGAGTACAAAAATCTATTCATTTCCTTTCAGATTGAATATGTTTATTTGAGCACTCGCAATGGAAAAAAGTTATTTTCCAATTCCTTTCCAGTGTGTATCAGATTCCGAAAATATCTTTTCTCCGTAATGACATTCTGCAAAAGTTTAAACCTTTCCTTCACTCAGATGTCTGCGCCTTGAATAATGATCAAGTTGAAGATTTTCTTGGGAATGAAAAATTGCGCCTCTGTAGTACGCTTGAAAGTTGATGCAAATCAGAAACAAATTCATTTTTAATGGTCGCTTGGATTTTTTATAGTATGCAAATTTATATAAAATGCACTTAAATCCTTTTTTGTAATTTATTACACGACGGTTGTCATGTACATTTCAACTAACAATAACATTTGAAAAATTTGTTACTTTTAGTTCCAAGAGAGAAAAGTTTTGTTTGATTTTAGTTACATCTTTTAAATTCAGATCTAAACAAAACGTATTAATTTTTAGTAAACAAACTTATGATAGATTGTAAGACGGTCTCTCACAAATGTTATACTTTTCTACTAAAACTCACATTTGAGAATTTGTTACTTTCGGTTTACTAACAAGAATTTGATTTTGGAAATTGAGGTTAAATTTTTTGAATTTAAATCTGAATATAAAACAGATAAAAATTTGAGTATTGATTTCCCAAATTCAATGGACGACTTAACTCTCCAACTATTAGGCAAAAACTGAATATTCTGGAAAGTAACAAACACCACACAACAGCAATTTCTCTAAATACCGAAACTGTCTTCAATAAGAACATATGTTTAGATAGCATAAATTTTAATGCAGACATTAAAGTAACCCTTAACGAAATTCCCATAGAATAGCAAGTTATCATGCAAATAGCTCAATATTGCGTTTCCTATAGTAACAACAAGGGCGTGAACAAAATGATTTCACAAGTGCTGAAAATTCACAAGTGTATTTTGGAAGCATATCTGAAGAATAGTCATCATGTGTGCTCCTAAAGGCTTTTGAAGTCGGCTCTGCCTTCATAATTTGCGCCTTTATAAAGAAGACATCAAAATAAAATTCCGTAAGCCTTAATTTTCAAAGCTTAGACCGATAAACATAATTAAATAGCCACTACCAAAAAATAGGCTTTTCCTCACCAGCAAAGCAATAAACGGTCCTACAATACCATGGTATGAAATTGGTTTATGACTCTAGTAGGTATAACAATTGTTTAAAAAAATGAAACTGGCTTGTGCGTCTCCGGAACCTAAATTAAAAATGTCCTTCAAACCTTCAAATATGAAATTTTTTTAAGATAGCCGGATCCACTAGGGGGCTAATGAGGATTTCAAAAGTCTTGGAGCCTGGGTGTATTCTTTCATACAAAGGCAAAAGCGGCTTCTGAAATCAATCCAATGGAAATTTCTACTGAACGTTTTAAGATGTTATCGGGTTCCTTCAGCGGCACGTCATTAAAAATCTTCTTCATATCAAAGCACAACACGAAACACCTGTGTTACAGCAGCTTCAATTCAATAAATAACTGCTTGGATTTTACAATTATTGCATCACTGTACTCAACAATGTGATAAAATTTGGTAATTTTGCATTATTTCATTTGTGAATCTGTAATATAGAAATATACTCAATCAAAAATTCATAAGTGATTTAAGATTAAAATTTATTTTCTCTGCTAATTGCTGTTAAAAACTATATCTTTATGATTATATGAAAATAAATTGCTAAAAAAATTCTTTGGAAGTATACTGAAAAAATAAAGAGAATATGCCTTTTAAATTTTCAAATAATATAATAAGTAAATAAATCGGAAATTCTTCATAGAACGTGTTTTTCTTCTTTTATTCTTCTTTTTAGATAATATTTAAGGGCAAAAAACGAGATATTTTTATTGCAATCACAAAGTAACTTCTTTTGGAAGATTTTGATTTGTTTACAGTTGCATTATGGGAAATTGCATTATCTCCTGAGCAACGAGAAGCAAAAGAAAAAGAAAAAAAGAAAAAGTTACAGAATTGGTTACAGCTAATGAACGCATTCGCGGTACTCATAATTTTATTTATTATTCAAGAATTCTTTGCATTTAAGAGAGTGAAAATATTTATTCCTCCTTATAAATTTATTTTCAGCATTACATTTCAAAACTGCATTCAGTTTCTTTTTAAATCTTTTGTTAAGCAATTGTAATTACTTTAAATTTTTTATCCGAAAGTATTACAAAGGAAATTAGTATTAGATAATAATTTGAAATAAATTTTGAAATAAACTGCATGTCCTAAACTAAATAATAAATTTTTGACTCCAAACAATTTATAGTTGAAAATATTTAAATAAATGAGCATCATTTTGAACTAAAATTAAATTGAGAATTTATTAAATAACTACCCATCTTTCTCTACCAGGAATCCATAGTTTTGTTTCAAACTATGTTTAAAACGCAATTCTTGAAATAATTTAATATTACATAAAACGCTCTAAAAATTTGCGTTTCTTTCTGGAAAAGAAGTCATAACTTTCTACAGCTGATTTGAATTTAGGTATAAAATATACAAAGTAGCAAGCATCGGAATAATAAAACATGAAACATAATTGTAAAAATTTTAGCATGTGGTTATCGCCTTTTCTTTAGTCAGTCTTTTATTAGTTTATTAATTTCATTTTATCGCAAATATATCGTTGCATAAAGAAATGAATATATTTGCATTTTATAAATAATTGATAAATCTCAAACATAGAAATTAACAATCCCAATATGAAATAATTTCTATTATATATTTAAAGGAATTAAAAGCAATAATTGGTGAAGTATAAAAATCGAAAATTCTTGAAAGCATACATAGTATAATATTATGTTTTTAATTTTAAGAATGCTGTAAATCTATATTAATAACCGTATTTCGAAGCAATGTATAAGAAGAAATTTTGGTAACAGTTTTTATGTAAAAATGTTTTAGAGCAAAAAATGATTTTATGATCGGTTTTTTTATAACATTAATATTTTTTCTTAGTAACGTTGATTTTAACTCAAACTTTAACTCATAAAATTAATCTGCTGTTCTTAAAATTATGTGCAAAAATCTTATTTCCTATTTCCATATAAAAATTGTTTTCATATACGAACTTCTCACGCATATAACTAAAATATACATAACATATTCCATCACAACTCATAATTCATAAAATATCCCTTCTTAGTTACATCTTTATTCTGTAATGGATATTACTTCCATTCAAGGAATAATGACACTGATTCCTTAATACTTTCTAAATATTACATTTTTCTGTCACAACCATTCTGTAATGAGCTCGCTAAAATGATTATAGAGTCTTAAGAAAAGGATTGCTTACCTATCAATATTATCCAGAAATCTATAAGACTACGAAGACTTTTCAGTCTCGTATTCCAGATGGTAATGTTGAGTTATCATAGGAATAAAATTAATATCTACTCTTAACATTTTGAAAATAGAAATCACGATTTAATGGAAATCAGAATAGAAAGCATATGTGATTACATTAACTTTGAAATCTAAATGAGAACTACAAATGAGCATCAGCAATAATCAATATTTCATCAGCAGTTATTAACTGATGAAATTAAGACCAAAATTATATTTATTATAATAAAATTTCTGAATAGTGGAAAGCTAACAGAAACCAAATTTTCGTTTTAAAGACAAGAAATAAACAAAATCTCATAAAAAATATAAAAATAATTTGAAATCTAAAATCGTTTCCAATATAAAAATGGGAGTTGCAAAGATGCCACTTAATTGGTAACAGCCAAATACTCTTCCACGACTTTATCTCGGCTTTGTTACACAGATCTTATCTCAAGAAAAATAAAAGATAACATTTCTATCTTGAAACAGAAAAAAAAACAATTTTTAAAAAAATCTCTCTCCACTTCAAAAGATGGATTAATCCCCAGATGACCTGGATTGGGTCACTAACAAGACAAGAGTGTAACAGCATATCCAAGTTAAAACTAATACATCCAATCAAGATAAGTGTGGTTCATGTCACCTTTGCGTTCAGGAACGAGGCTTTCAATTTGACAGCTCCTCCCGTTCAAAAGACCGTTTAACGGATGGATTCTATCAAAACTTTGAAGAGTTAGGAGTAAAAATCTTTCCCCTATGGCCTTAACTACCTTTCGTGGATTTACTTAGATTTATTTCAGAGTGCAGTGGCAAGAAAGGAAATTTCTATCAATTGATTTTTATCGCTCTGCTGGCTTTCGTTTGAACAAAAGGCTTTGGCAGTGTCGTTGCTTTTGAATCAATTGCTGATGCGTCCCTAGAGCTTGGTTTGATGCCTGAAATTCGCTTCTTTAGAAACAATCAGTTAAAAAATCAGGTTGGCATTTTAGAGAAAGGGGAAAGAAATGAAAATAGGAAAGCAATTAACTGCTTTATAATAGATAAATAATTAAGAAACCCTCTGTCGAATTACTTTTTAAAAACAGTGTTTTATCTAAGATTTGAAATATACAAGATGGCTTTAAAATAACTTTCCGTTTTAGGATGAATCTGCAAATAAAATTAATGAATGGATTGAAAATGATTTTTCATATGCACACTGTGATTGGAGAGATGAATTCTGGGAAAAAGTGTCAAACATCAACATAATATATTCTGTAGAACAGGAAGTTCAGCCAAATAAAATTATTTCACGCGGGCCAGGATCCCTAATGCTGATCAATTATCTCTATAATATTATTTTCTATGAGTTTTTAAGGTAATTATTATTCTTTTCTGTGTCCGACTTTTCCATATCTGTCTCAAACATTAATGGAATTTTATATGCACTCTTTTCAATGCGTTTATGGTTACTAATCAATGAGTTTAATTATAATAAGGTCAACATGTTTATTAGGTAATTTCGTGAATTTTTTTTTTGACAGAATTCACAATTTATTTGACAGCTTACCGTAGTTTCCATGTCAAATTTGGTTTCATTTCCTTTATTATATACAGCTGCATATACTTTCAAACAAGGAAAGTTAAATATGCAAAGTTAATTTATGGTCATTCTGTGCTATTTTTTTCAAATGTTATTGAATGCCATTTCACAGTTTAAAGTTGGCAAATCTTAATATTTTTGCCAAGATTGCATCGACTTTTCTGAAAGCAAAGCAATTTTCGAATATTATTTGTTTTACATTTTTGATGTTTTACATGTAATGACTTTCATATAAACAGCTTACTTTACATAAACTAATTAAAAACCATAAGTTACAAATTATTAGTTTTATTACCGATTACTTTATAAATTTAAATCTTGAAAAAAAGAATTTTTTAATGTAAAATAATTTCAAAATTAATCATAAATTTCTAAAAGTAATTATAATAATTATAAAAAAATAATATGTAAAGGATGATATAATTAATCTCAGCGTTATCTTTTAAATAATTTCATCGGCCTCATAGTTGGCATATAAGAAAAATTTAGCAGATGCAATATCATTGGCGGCCCTGTTGACACAACGTGTTACTTTACCTTTAGTGATATGATTTCTTTAGTTCCTTGATATTTTGAATGCCATGTAATATCTTGAAGATATCGTAACAGTAATAGCATAATTACAGCCAACATGAATGTCATATTATTATAGAACACCGAAATGTATATTGAAATGTATATTGAAACCTTATTTTTTCAGGTATACACATTAAAATGCATTTATATGTAAAAAAAAAAATAAAAATAAAATAACCTTATTCACTTACTGAAATTCTGTTTTACCCATTCTTTTATGTGTATGGTGGTTTTTATAATTGTAATAATTTATTTGCATCTATAAAGAAATATTATAAGGGATAAAGATTGATTTTAATATACACCAGACATTTAGTTAAATATAAATGTTGTATACAAATAGAGTTTGGGAAAAGAGATAAGAGAATTTTTAAAATGTTGAATTTCGTTTTATAAAAAAAAGCAGAATTAAGTAAATGATTGTTTTATTGCAACCACGGTTTAATACTTTATATGCCGATAATATTTCTATAAATTTAAAACGCTGTAATATTTAGGAAACAAGTACATGAATGTTTTCTATCATTATTCAAAAAAGAAATAATAATAGCATAGAGAAAATGTACTTAAAAATTTTAATTTTGCATGCATTTCATTTGAAATTGAAATTGCAAATTAAAATATAAATAAATCCCGAGACATCAAGATGCCCTTTTAATACTTTTCTTCAAAGAATAGAGAGCAAACAGAAACGAAGTAAGACAATAAATTAAAGTATGATATTTTGGCATATATTATGTCTTTTTAACGTACTGTAAAGAACAATTATTCATAAAATAATAAATCCATTAAAAATAGGTTATACATTTGAAGTTTAACAAAACATTTCGTACACCCTGCTGCTTAAAGGATGGCCGAAAGCTTAGGCATTTTATCGATCTCAGAGACTTGTCAATTTTTCACGTAAGAGGAGAAGCAAAAGATAGAAAAGCATCCCATATGGAGATACTACAATTTTAAGGAAATGTTTCATTTTCTTCTTTCACTACAAGGTTTATTTTTCACTATAGAAAAGAGTTTGCTGAAAAATTAATGCAATATAATAAAGTAATATAACTTAAGTTGAATTGTGGAATTGTTTCTTACTCTTCAATGTAATCTTTCTAAATTTATTAATTACCTTTTAATACTTTTCTGAACGCCATCATTTGATTATAGCCTTCAATAATTTCGAAAGTTTCCATTGATATTTTATTTTCCAAGGAAGAGTTGTTTTCTCTTAAAAATCGCGTCGATTCAGAATAGATTGATTTGTGATGCACAATGAGTAATATAACTTAGAATAGATAATAAGTAACTTAATTATTGAATAACTTAGAATAGATGAATCAAGTCAACAACATTTCATTTTTAATGTGATTTTTTTTTAAATTCTGAACAATTCCATAAGCAACGAACCACTTTGTATTACATAGCTAATCTTTAAATGGTAATGTTCGCTGTAAAAAAAATACGTTTGAAATGACATTTTATCACATAAAATATTGAATTGTGTTCTGCATTTACCATTCATTGAAAAGTAAGGATTTTTTTTCATAATGGAATACAAAACTTCTAAGGAAATAAAACTATATACAAAATCACAAGAGAAAAAACAATTTGATTTTGTATGATAGTGAAATCATGAGTTTTGTTAGCAGCTTTAATACAATCCGTAAAGGAAATGGAAGATCATATTTACAAATAAGCCTAAGGATTTTCAGGTTTTTTTTTGAATAAATCGATTGCCGGATATATCTTGATAAGTTCAGGCTGCTTATATGCAGCATTGTATCTCCATAAATAGTTATTTTTGACATAAAATTCTTTGATCTGTATACTTCACTTTTACATTCATAGAGACTTTTGATTGCCGTATTCATAAACTCTTCATTCTTGTCTTACTGCCCACTATAAAAAAAGAACAGATATAACTTCTGAATAGCATTTATTAGATATAAATATTTGTAAATATTCATTGGCATTTATTGTAAACAATTAAAAAAATTAAATCAACTATGTAAAATAAAAGTATCTCAAATCCTTTTAAAGTAAAATGTTCTGGAAAACTTTCATCTCATACATATTTTTTCCATATAGCTGTCTTCCTACCACCAAAAAAAGAATTATTTATTAATTAAATAAAATCTTTAATGCCCCAAGATACTTACCGCAATCAAATGCCTTTTACCCTATATATCAATAAAATAAAAGATCGTTTAGCTAACCGAAATTGATCCTCTAATGTCCTGTTTAATTAGACAATTCCATTCCTTTTTAAAGAGGTTTGCATAGCCAATAAATGAACTAAATGCGCGTTATTTTGATTGTCGTACATTAAAAGCAGTAATTAGCATTTATGTTTTAATGGCTCGTACTTAACAGAAGCATAAGACTTGATAAAAGCGAGGCTATTGAAATTCACGGGAATTGTAAAAGGTAAATTAGGATACTATAAAAATACATTGAAATGCTGTTTATCTAGAAAAATGGTTTATTTATTAATTGTAGGAAATTTGCTAATTGTTTTGTGATAAATTGAAGTAAATAAACGGTAAATAAATATCACTGAATTATATTTTAAAAGTCTTGTATTATTATTCCATGGAAACCACATGAGACGAAACTGCTAATAAAACTACTCATAAAAATGTGTCTGAAATTTTGATGAGTTTTGTATTTCTTAATATTATGTTGATAAGGACTTTACTCTAGCTTTTCCTATGCAATAAAGTACAGCATTTCAAATTAGAAATAAATATGTTATCACTGAACTTATCAAACAAAAAAAAATTTAATACTTAAAAAGGTGCAGTAAAACGTATTCACTTTTAACCAAGTTTGAATCTAGTTAAATTGGTTTTGGTTTGCATTAGTATCACTTGAAAATACATTATACAAAAACCAAGTAACAAAAGTTTCTTTGTAAATATATTTGTTTTCATTTCTATTAATTTGTGTTATGATTCAAAGTGATATTTATCATAATTTTGGAATTCATAGTATAAAATATTTTACAATGTGTAACAGAAATGTAGCCATAGAACATAAATTTTAAAAAAGACCAACTTTCTAATATCAAGAACCCTTTACGGAGGATAAACGATTTTTATTTAATGAAATTCATCAATTCATTCTATCAAATTAATATCGGAAGTTATCTGCCCAACTCGTTCTTTTAATAGACATTCCACTGAAGTTAACATTGATATTTCTCATTTGTACTGAATAAATCTTTTTCAGCAAACGAAAAAAAAATCATGGCAAATATATTAGCTTACCTTCCGCTTTATGCATGCATTTATTCGAAGAACTAACTTAAAACCCGATTATTTACAGAATAATGCTTTTACTTTTATTAATCTTAAGAAAAAATGACAGACACGCTTTGTTGATGATTGAGAAACAGAAATCTAAATTAATTGTGTGAATTGCATTTCACTTAATTTTTTCAAACTTTACATAATTAAAATGCGTAAAGCCTTATACAACAACTTGGCAAATGCTGTTGTTGTTGTTACTTATAGCACTTGCCATAGACATGCCCGCTGACGATGTCAGTGATTTAAGCCGAGATTGTGCAGTAGCTTCTGTGGGTAAAGGCCCCTGAACACCCGAGGGCAGAAGTCTGACTTCTAGCTCATATGAAGTTAACATTCATATATTCGCTAGCACAACCCCTTTTTACAGGCGTTGAGTGGGGGAGGGGGCTCATTCACACACCTCACGGATAGAATTCAGGTTAAAGAACAACCATGTCCGAACCAGGACTCGAATCTGGGACGCCCAGATTATAGGAAAGACGCGCTACCCCTAGGCTAGGACGTCGACACTTGGCAATTGTTCTTTTCATTAGAATAGCATTCAGACTTTTTCATTTTCGAACATCATAATTTGTAATAATTGATAAACATTTTCCATTTTTGCTTTACACATGTCCGTATAACAAAAGCTGTAAATTATTTATCTTATCACAAGAAATGATTTGAATTCATACAAGTTTTATTTGTATTTTTCTGCATTTCTAGAGATTGTCATCTTTTGACCCTGTCTTGTAAGTTAATTATTACATAACAATAATGTTTAATTTTTCTATCTTTAAAACATGAAAACATCTTCAATCATTAAAAACTCCAGGGTGTTTGGAAACACCATATTTTTAATCACGGGTGATATTTCACGTATAGAAATGATGCACAATCATTGTTCTTGGTATAAAATATTATTCAATATCAAACTTCACTTCCCATTCATTTTTTAACCGTTGAAATTATTTATTATAATAATGGAAATGACAAGTGAAATTTATTCAGTCTTTTTAAAAAGTTTTTTATTTCTCTTTTATTCTGTATCTTAAGCCATAAAGCCACGCCATGGCCATATGATTATAATATTAATGGCAAACATTGTTGCGAACATAAAACATTTTTTGAAGTATGCAAATGCAATATATGGAGGTTCTTATATTCAGAAAATTGTGGAAATAATAAATTAGCTTTTTTCCTAAACATTTTGTTTAAAACTTTTTCATGCTTTAGAAATTAATAAGAAAAAAATGAACAGTCTCAAAATGCATTTTGATAAAGTAAACAAGTCTTACAAAATTTTTAAAATATCATTTTCAACAAATAATATCCATAATTAACTTTGCATTTGTGATGCAAATTCCTTCAATATTTAAATATTTACACTATTTTGGCGAAAACTATGTTATTTGCAGAGAAACAGCCTTAAATAAAAATAAATATACTCCAAATAATGTAATAAAGAGCGAAAGAAAAAAAAAGCTTTAAAACGGTCTACTAGAATAGTTGTGTTTAGAAGATTCCTTGGCAAAATGCATGTTTGCTGGAATTGAATAATAAAATAAAAATGAAAAATGGATAAACAAATGCATTTGAAAACAAATTGTTCAAATCAAATTAAAATTAAAGCTCATACATTTTACAGAAAAATAAAAGGAGAATATCCTCAGAAAGAATGGAAGAGAATAAGAAAGAAAGGCTTGTTTACGTCTACCGTTAAAGAAACTAAAAGAGAAAGAAAGGTAATTAACAATATTTATTCTTGTAAAAACAAGAACTTTTTAAAGAACTAACTTCAAAAATTGAACGCATAAAGCTCAGAAATCTTTTAGAAGATTCAAAAGCTTTGATTTTTGTAGTATAAAATTAGATTATAAAAGATTCAAGAATGACTTTGTCAATGGCATAATTGACAGCTCTTACGAAACTCTTTTAAGTGAATTATAATTGAAGTTTTGAGATATGTTACACCACTCTCTATCAAATTCTCTGAAATATGGATTCAAAATATGAAAAGTATTAGGCATAAGTTTGTTGTGGATTTCACAGGTGCTCGTGGCAGGTCGTTTAAAATCTGGAAAAGGCCAAATATTCTGGCAGAATGTCGCGTTAGAAATTGAGAGTTTTCCGTAAGGCTGAAAGGAAGTTCCAAAAACTTGGGGTTCAGTAAATTCTTAGAAAATTTTAGCCAGTATAGTAACCAAAACTATTTCAATATCAAAAATGTCAGTACACTTGATAGTCACTATCTGTTCAAAAAGTGCGATAACATCGGTAATATCATTTATCTCGTCTGAATATTCTGAAATGTCTTTTTAATGCGATGCATTTACATTTTAGGAATAAAAATATGTTTCCATTTTACGGATAATGATAATAAAATATTCTTACCTCAAATAATATTTCTGACCCTACACTAAAAGGATTTTTCACTTTTAATAAAAAAACCACTTAAAGTATTATGAAGGAGATGAAAATAAATATATAGGCTACCTACTTATTTTTTGAACATGAACCTACTTTTAAATGTATTTATGATAAACGACAAAAAACATAGAACTTTCTTATTTTCCAAGGGCAGTTAGTAGATTAACTTAAATTCAAAGACCACATTGCATTTTAGTGCCTTCAAGTTTCTTTTATTTATTTAATTACAAGTTTAAATTTGAAGTAATTCAATACTTCGAATAGCAACAATGTAATTTACATGTTTAAATTTTTTTTATAAGTTGTTTCAAAGATCAAGTTTGATCAATTGAGTATTGAAACAACAAAATGCTTAGTTATTTATAGAATGTATAATGAATATAAGCATGATTATTGGATAATTATGATACAGGAATAATTTGTAGGAAATAGAGGTATTGTTTGGCGTTTTATGAGGTATCATTACAATCACAATACTCATTATAATTAAAAAGATACATAAAAATAATCAATTACCTTTAGGAAAATTATGGGTGAAAGCTGAAGAAAAATTATTTGACCATGATTAGAGAAAAATATTTTCAATCTAAGGGCAAATTTAATTTTAATAAACCTTAAAAATTATTAAAAATTAGAACATAAGAATGACAGATACAATATATACTTGATGATTTTTTTAAAAAAAAGCATTGTCAAATTATTTACAGACATTCTATTGCACTTTATATAGGATATAGATTTAATCGCTCTATTATCTTATTAAGTGACAATCAAAAACGCTTATTATATATATACGCTTTTATAACGCTTTATATATATATATATATATATATATATATATATATATATATATATATATATATATATATATATATATATATATATATATATATATATATATATATAAAGAGAGAGAGAGAGAGATTATGCTTCAAATCCAAGATTGAGGGAAGAAAATAATTGTTACATAGACATTCTGAAATATCAAGCTAAATCATAATGGAAAGGAATAAGACTGAAATAGGTAAGTATATTTGATAATTGGACATGTATGCACATTTGAATAAAATTGCTGATTAATAACCACAAGATGACGTTTAATGCATTCCTTTAACAACCATAATATCCATTTTCCATAGCATAGCAAAATATCATTGGACATTAAAAATTTACGCATTTTTTTTCTTCTTCAAGCATTTGGAATGGAATTGTATTTATTTAGATCTAACCACTGCTGATACAATTACAAATTCGATTCATGCGTTCTGCCTGATCGGTTTCATGGTCGCATGAAATAGCATACGACACGTATTATCTTCCACAATTCAAGAAATATCAACATACATATAGCAGTTAAATATTTCTTGTATTATTTCAGCAAGTAGCTGACGTATATGTCAATAGAGTAGTTAAAGAAATTATTTAGTCGACATTTACGACTTCTTTGGACACAATGTCGCTACAGAAGTCAAACAGTAGAAAGTTCTCTATTTTGTAAAGAAACACCAAAAAAGAGATGCAACAGATTCTAAATTGTCAACTTATGGTATGCATGAATTTCTTCGTCCGAAAATAATAATATGATATATATATAATGTATGAATATTACTCCATGAACTTCATCTTTCAACTAGAATTATGATGTGACTTAATCTCGACTAAGCATAGGACACTAGAGTCTTACATACAAATGCTTTCTGTATTGAAACTTCACCTTTTTGTGGTACATGTATATTCTCCTTGAACCTCCGCCAAATGTTAGTTCGAGGCTCTGTTTTTCCCAGTGATCATATCAACTCCTTTAACCCTTTAAAGAGCCATTTTTTCTAGTCATATTATGTTAAAATATTTGTGGGCTTGAAATTAGAATAAGAAAAGGGATTCATTTAGCTTATTAGATAAATTTAATTTGACTAGTAATTAATTTGGTTAATTAATAATTAAGTATCAAATCAAAACACATCATTTTGTATAAAATAAAGAACTAAAGTATCAAAGTTTCTGTCTTACTAAAAAAAATTGTCAGAACAAAAAAAATTTCTAAGAAAAATTTCAGAAAAATTCTCATTGCCAACCTACATAAATTCATACAAAGATTGATAAATTGGTGGGAAGCATACTTCCCACGGCCCTAGAAAGGGTTAACTAGTCTGATTTTAATTTGTTTTTCCTACTACAGCGCGCGAAAAAAGTATAAGGACAACATGTAATTGCATGAAAATATGCTTTATTTCCATTTCACCTAAATGAACTTTTTATATTTCTTACTTCTGCTGCATAACTTTGTGATAACACTTATACCACATAAAAAACATAATTTAGCTTCAAAATATTGATTTTACAAAATTTAACATTAAAGGAAATACGGAAAAAATTATAAGGACATGTTGTAAAATACTTAAAAAATGTTTCAATAATCAAGAAAACTACCTTTTTTTTCAATCACTTGAATAATCCGAGAGGTCATAGATCCTGAAAGATCTTTTAAAATGACCACAAATATTTTTTTCCAAGCGTCTTTGATAGCGACGGCAAGATCTTGTGTACATTGATACTGTGTGCCGTTTTTATAAACTTCTCGGGCTAAAAGTCCCCATAAGTTTTCGATTGGATTAAGATCGGGACTTCTCGCCGGCCAATCAAGTAAATTTACAGAATTAGCTTCAAACCAGAGTTTTGCACTCGCAGAAAAATATAGTCCCCTGAAGTAATTAGTGGCGCTTCAGGTAACAAACTTTCTCCTAACATATCAACATACCTGTCCGAATTCATTTTATGGTTGATGAATACAATTGGAGTGGTTCCATTTGCCGCAAAAGCGCCCCATACCATAACCGAGCCACCACCATATTGACGCCTGGAAAGCACTTCCTTGGTCTTTCGCAGATCATACCAAAAATAACGAAAACCATCAGGTCCATCAAGATTGAACTTTTTTTCGTCCGAAAAAATTACATCAGCCCACTTTTGACCAAGAGAAATGTATTTTTTGGCAAAGTAAACTCTACTTTTCTTATGATGATTTGTAAGAGTTACACTAATTTCCCATAAGAAACTTGAGGATGTTTACTCAAAACATTTTGAACAGTCCTTGTTGAGCATGGTAAACTCAAATTTTGTCTAACTTCATTTGTGGTTTCTATTTTCTCGCAAGTTCTCCTTACAATCATTCTTTTTTGTGTACGAGTGAGAGTTTCTGGTCTCCCAGTTCGCTTTTTCATACCATACATCCCAGGATTTTTTAGAAAATTATAAACCACTGTTTTAGATCTCTTGATTCTTTTTGAAATTTCCCATCCACTTAATCCACATTCTCGAAAAGCAACAGTTTTTCCTTTTTCAGAGTCAGAAAGTTGAGTTCCTTTGAGCATTGTTTAAAAATTCACACTGAAAGTCGACGAGTGGGAAATTCTTTTCGCAAATGAATCTTTTAACTCAGAATTGTCATTTTATGCTTTCAAATATGCAAATTTTTAAATAATTACTGGAGAAAAAGCAATGCCCTTATACTTTTTTCCGTTTTCATTTAGGTTTAAAAATCAAAATTTAAATTTTAGCAGATTTAAAATTGAAAATTTTAATTACTTTAGACATAAAATATTTTAGTTTTACTTCTATTTTTGCTGCAAAAATTTGCATACAATTTTGTAAACAAGGCTTCTAGATTTGGAAATTTTTCGCTTGTCCTTATAATTTTTTCGGGCACTGTAGGAGAGATATCTCCTTCCAATTTATTTCTGTTCTTAAAAAAATAGGAATTTTAGGTAAAATCTGATTTTATTACATTTACCCTATTACCATTTTACTAGTTTTTAAGATGATTTTGTTGCAACTAATACAAAGGCTTCATAATTTAACCTTTTTCAGCGCAGTATGTCCGAGGAATGGATCTTAACATCAGGAAACATCCATATCCATCCATCTGACAGTAAAAAACATAATATAAGGAGTTCCACTATTAGAAGTTAAGTATCTGAATGTCATTTATTGATGAAAATGTGCATGTAATCGCTCTAATCTAAGGTAGCAAATGATAGTTATGCCTTTGAAAATCTATTATTACCTTCGATAGCTTAAATTTCGAGCTCATATTACAAAAATACCAATCATTTTGTTTCCTTGATCCATATCTAATTTCACTTACTTACTTTCTTGTTTTATAGAATTTATATAGCATTTGCCAAAGCAAGTAATTTTTTTCTCACAAAAGCAGCTCACCCATCAACACCTCGCTCATGTTTTTGTTTTATGTAGATATTATAGAATCACTGAGAAAATGGAGCACTCAGAAAATTTCCATTACAATCTGGAGAAGAAAAAAACCTTTCTAGTTTGAATTTAATGCTTTTCCAGTGAAAGTAATTTAGGATCTAATTTTATATTGTGTTCATCTACTTTTCTTAATCAATAATGCAGAGACAATTACAAAAAATTTAGAATTTTTCAGCATGAATCATAATTAATTTCTTTTCACTTCAGCCAGAAATTCAGACTATTCAGCCTGAATTAATTTTAAAATTGTTTTTTAAAATTACTTCAAGAACAATTATGAAATAATTTTAAAATTAAAGTTTCTTTGAAATAAATAAGTTTTGGATGAAGTAATAATTTAATATAAAATTAATGATTTTGAAATATTATTCATAAATAGCGACTAATTGGAACATGCTTTCTAATTTATTCTGAGATAAAAATTATAATTTTATAAAAATAAGTAATTTAAAATTTGAACTAATTAAAATAAATTGTGAAAGATATTAAAATATCGGTATATTTATGTTCAGTACAATATCAATGACGACTTCAACTATAAAAAAAATATGAATTAAATAATAAGAATAAATTTATTTCTTCTTATATGAAAAATACTAACGATTTTTTTCCCAACAGCTGTTTGCTCAGAAATCTTTCTTTAATATAAAAAATTGTTAATCATTTTCTTATAATTCTTGCTATTAAAACCTTGAAGAATCTTTGAAATTTCATAAATTGAAACATTAATGTGTGCATCTTGGATTTTTTATGGATTTCCTTTAAAATAATATTAATATTTAATATTTCATGATATTAAATATTGATATTGTTTTAATATTGCATATCTTTCATACACATATATGAAAAATAAGGAGTTTCTGCCCTTTTTTCTTTGCACATTATATCTGTATTATATCAATAATTTTCTCCGATATATTCAAATTTTCCCCTACTACAAATATATATTTAAATGAGAACAATTTGTATAAACAAAATATTTCTTGATTATTACAGAATAAAGTGTAGTATCGATTCTGGGGGAATTTTTCAGACGATATATTAATCTTTCAAACTTTACTAATTGCTAGAATTGAAAAGTGGGAGAAAAGCAACGTCATGCAAGTTTCAAAATTGAAAATTCGAAATTGCACTCAGAAATACCAATTGTATTGTAACTATGATATCAGAGCATTGATCTATCATATGAAACAATAAATTTTATAACAAATATTTTTATAAAAGGAGTTACATTTTATTTGCATGCAATGAGTTGCTTAAAATTCAAACATTAAGTTGAATTCTTTTACAAGAAATATCGAGCTTCTTAAAATTTTCAAAACTGCAAGACAGTTCTTGAATTCAAATGTAAAGTTTAAAAACGAACAATTTTATATTCTGAAATATTTTTGATCCTCACGAATTGAAAATGTAAGCAATCTTTATAGTTGTGGCTCTTTTCAAACTGCCTCCGTTCCAATTTGTAACGCTTCAAGTATTTTGATAAATTATGGCAGTGAATGGAAGATATTCATGAAACGGTTATTCACATTGGTAATGTTAACTTTACAAGTTTTGAAGTGATCCATCTTACACTGGCTAAATTTACCGTCCTGGATTTCCTTACTTTTAAATTAAAATTTCTAAAGTAGTTTCAGCATATAATAATATAGATGCATACTCTTTGAAAAGTAATATCGTGAAAAGATATCAGATTTAAATATCTTTTAGTCTCTGTAAGCAAAATAATTTTAGAATGATGAACTGTAATTTAAATTTTGCAGAAATGCAAGTAGTTGGTTTGATAAAGTAGAGCAGAGTAATAACTTATTTGAATATAAATTTATGCTTCAAAATTTGAGCAATAAAAATAAATTCTGATTTTTTGGGGGTGAATTACATTGTTTACATTAATTTAAAGTTTCACTTCATATAGGTGAATGGCAATAAGTCAAATGTTTTTAATAAGGATATCAAAAGCAACATTTCTTTCCACTTGAACGAACAGGAAAAACTGGACTCAAAAACAAAATAACAAGAAAAAAATTATGTAATATCACAAATTTTACTGCATAATACTTCTTCTTTGTTTCACACTTTGCTTAAGGACTTAAGAATATTATAAAATAAGACTAATTTAAATGGAAAAATAATTCATAATCTGTTTTTAAACACTACATTTATATACTTATCAAATATATAAATGTATATCAGACAAATCCCATTTAGTACTTTCATGGTAAAAAAAATATTAATTTTGATAGGACTTCAACAGTTATAAAATTCTAATAGAAATGGAAAATCAAGTGAAAATACTCAAAATTTACCAACAAATATTATTAAACACTAATGAAAACATTTCGAATTACTGACGTTGATGTCGGTTGACAAATTTTAAATTTTGGTTTGCATCAAAAAACATGAATGGGATTTCCTCATTATTTTTAAATACTAAATTTTTGCAATTGGCATAAGAGGATATTCAAATGTTTCTAAGCATTTAAGAGAATTCTGTAGGCCTTCTAAAATGATTAAACGCTACTTAACCATTGTGACCGAACGCAGCGCACATCATCACATATTTACTACTACTTTGCTAACTGAAATAGCTCCTGGATTATTTTTATTAATTATGCCAATACTTTATATTCCTCTCTGGTCTATCGAAGTTTCATTTTTTTATCACTGAAAAATGCAGCAGTCCATTTATTATCGTTATTTCTAATGACACTTAATATAGACAAGTCCACTGACTTTAGAAGTCAGTGATTTTATGCCAAGTATGCGTTGCTTGTTTCTTCCGTAGCGCATTCAAGGGCCGAGAGTACGACTTAGATCACACACATCACAAACTTTGTTACTGCGCAGACTTTATTCATGCATTTCATTCACAGATCTTATTTTAGACCTGAATCAGAGAATGATCACCCCTGATCCAGTACTCCCAGTGGTATTACTCTCGACATGGAGGACTTTGTGACCACTACATATTTATACATGCGCCAGCTACCACACACATAGAGGGTCTTCTGCCGGCGGGGTTTGAACTCGCAACCCAAGGGATAGGAACCCCCAACGCCCTACCAACCAGGCTATCCCGGCCCACTTTCTAATCGTATGCCTTATGTTTACGAATACACTTTAATTTTTTACTCTCCTGAAATTTTGAGAATGGCATTCGTTGAGCCTTTTTTTAGGTGGATCATTTAACTAAATTCTAAAATCCGTCTATAAGCATTGTTTTTGGATATTAGCAATCAGACCTACTCATTTTACGAACTGACATTTTCTGATACTAAGCCATTTTTTTGTATGGATATTACTGCAAATATCTGTTATATGTGATCTTAAAGTACAAGACTTTGCCTCATATGGTGTCTTACTAGCTAATACACGATAAATCATACTTTTAGAATGATTTGAAAGTTTCGAAATTTCCTTAACAGTCCTTCCCAGCAAATTCAAATTCAGAATTTTATTCACGTTTACTTTAGAGAGTTGTTAAACTTTAGACATCTTGAAACGCAGATGAAAGTGACTCTTTCTTTTTCTTACAAAGTATTTATTAAGCTTCTAAACGTCAACAAGATTACCGATGTCCTTTTTTCATAAAATTACATTTATCTAGAAATTTTGGGCAGATTATTCTGCAATATATGAATTTGCATTAAATATCCAGGATATAACTACTGATTATTCAATATAAATGGCTAACTATATCTATATAATAAGTCCCATCAAAATGCATTACATAAAAAAATATTAAAAATTAACACGAATGTGCTTGGTAATAATATTTATCTTCCTTAGAAAATTTTTATGAATAATAAAGTGGAAACAAAAATAATATCCAAAGAAGTGTTTTCTGATTTGTGCAATATTTTCTTTGCACAAAGCAGATTTTTCTTTGCACAAAGCAAATTCTTGCTTTGTGCAATATATTATTTGCGTATAATTGGATTATATGCAATTACAATGCACATATAATTTGATTGCAACATTTTTTTATATGTTCTTCTAAATTCTTTTGGATCCCAGATACTGGGAAAGTGTGCAACAAAAATTCATTCTTCTTTATCAATTTCTGATATGAATAAATTTTCGTAGTTTATCATCCTGAGACTATCAATCAACTTTGAAGAGATTCTTCCATTTTATTTTAAATTTAGAATTTATATTTGGAGGCTAAAGGCTAACTAATGGACATGGCTTTACTAATACCCTATTTATTTTATTTTACTTCTGAAGTTTAAAATATTTCGAAGTTTAACAAATAATTTTCCTTCTTTATTCTTTTGTTATGCACTGTGTTTTCTCGTTTATTTAATGACATAATTTTTTAACTATCAAAAATTTCATATCTGCTTTTAGTTGAAAATTTATTAACAGTACTCTAACATTCACTCACTTCATAAATAAATATATATTTGGGTCTTAATGATGATTAATTTTTTTTCTATCTATTTTAAGATAAATATGTCTAATGATTAGATCATGCAAAAGTTGTTTCCCCAAATAAGATTTATTTCCGAAGCTATGGAATTCATAACGGAATATAATGAAACAACAGTAATTTTTGAAACAATAAGAATTCATAATTTTTTAGCTCTAATTAAAAACTCATATTGGTGATTAAAGACTTTTTATTTATTTATATTTTATCTAATTTATTTCAGCGTAAATAACATAAAATTCTGAAAATACTTACATTATTTTTTCTAATAATATTAAATAATCAAATACTAACATTTAAAACGAATATTAAATTTGATAGTTTTAGTGACAATCAACACCATCTAAGCTATAAATTTCGAACTGGCATGCTAATGCTCACCTCTTGGTGCTTTACTTTTCCATGTGAGATAGCGGATTCAAGAGCAATAATGATTTAATATTTTGTTTGATTCATTATAATCAATTCAGTTTAGTTATATTAACTTCCCACTTTAAAGCAACACTAAGCATATTTTGGGATTGATTTCGTAATTTTGAACGGCGGTCATATGAAGAGGACGACATCTGCGCTGGCATTTCCTCCCTAAATTTCCACCCTCAGCAGTAAGGATTAATTATTATGAGATGAGTACTGTATACTTTTCTTTTAAAAGGAGCAGAAGTCCAGGAAATTTTGGAATCTCTTATCTAAACCTACCAGAGATGTATATAAAGGAAATTATAAAAAAAAAGTCGTACATTTAAGGAAAATAATCATAGTTACTACTCCGACCTTCTGAAATTCAGAAATGTCGGTTGATATGAACGCCGCGACATCACTGGTGGGAACTATGCTTAAATCTTATGGTCCATCACGGCCGCGGTACAGGAGGCACGTATCCATCGGTAGGATGTAGTCTAGGTATCTTACAGGAGGCACGTCACTCCATCGGTAGGATGTAGTCCAATTATAAAACAAATTAGCACATTTAATTACTTAAGTTTTATTAACGTCCCGTTTAAAGCAACACTAGGGCTATTTTTGGGACGGACCTCGTAATTTTGAACCGCGGTCGGATGACGAGGACGACACCTGAGCTGGCACCCACCTCTCCACACCACACTAATGGGAGGCCCTGACGGACTTATCGTGCAACAGACCCCCTTACTCTAGTCTCAAACCTGAAACCCTACGGCTCACAAGCCGAGACCTTACCACCAGGCCACCATGCCCTATTAGTACATTTAAGAATAATAATCATAGTGACTGCTCCGGCCTCGAATGCACACAGAGATTTTGAATGATGGGAAGCGCGAAGACAGAATAAGCGAAACTTCGAGTGAGTCTTAAGGGCCATCAAGGCCACGGTATAACACTCCTACAAGAGGCACGTCATTTTATTGGTAGGTGGTAATCAACTTCACATCATTTTTTGAGCTTACCAGACAACCTATAATCAATCATAAAAACTGAAAATCTTATCTAATGTCTGAGATACCTATCTAGGGGATTTTAAGAATAATAAAACATAAGTACATTTCATAAATTCTTATATTGATATTTAACATCTGTCCAGATTGAAACATTTACCAGACTAATTTATTTATCGCAATGGTTCAAGCAGTTTTTGTTTTTTTAATACATTTATTTCTTTTTGTTATAAAAAATTAAAAAAAAAAGATTCCTTACGCGTCTAATTTTGAAAATGAAAATTCTTTCCAACAAAAACAGACAGCTTAAATCAAGCTACACATTTGTTACAAATTCAAAAATATTCTGCCAAAATACCGCTAATCGATTACTCAAGAGAAAAATCTTTTCTGAAAAGGATCTTTGAGCAACCTTGTTATGCTGTCATAAAATTCGGAGGAAGAAGAAATGCTTTTTCTCAAAACTGACTCAAGTTTCTCCTACCGTGATTGATTGGCATAAAATTTCGCTAAAGTAGTGTCAGATACACTTGCCTAGCTACTTATATCAGGGAGAGGAAAAAATATAACTCCCCGAATCTCTTTAAACTCATCACACTTCTTCCCCGGAATGCTTCACATTCAAAACGTTCTGTTCTATTTCAGCAAAAATGCCGAACACTGAGTTTGATGTATTTTTTACGATCCTCCATTTAGGGACGGGGCGTCTCCAAAGTACCCTTCTTTCAAATACATCGCAGTTCAGAAATTGCTGAATTCCGCGGAGAATTGTCTCTCCATTATCCGATGGCATCAGGCAAAATGCAGGGATTTTGATTAAGACCTTTTCAGTGGCGTGTGAAATCTGGGAATTGTGTAGAGTGAACTGTTCAAAATGCAGGATCCCATCGAATTTTGAAAATGTAGAAAAATATAGAGAAGAGGTAACGTATAGATATGTGTTTAAAATCCGTGCTTTCTAGTATTCCGTATGCTGGAGGCAAGTTCCGTGCAAATATAATGGAGTAACCATGTCTATATATTTCTTTAGTCAAATATATTTGTCAAATAGAGAATAATATGTGTTTCTTTCGTGGTTAAATTACTAAATAAAAATATTTTGAAATTGAAAATTAATATTATATGCTTCTTTATATTAGTTAACTGGAGAAGTAAATATTTTTTGTGGTTAAATTAATATATAACATATATTGAAATTGAAAGCTAATATTTACCATTTGATTTTTTTAATTAAAATTAATTTTGTGCTTACAAATACAGAACTTTTACTAGAGGCAAAATGCGTGCAATTATGATGTAGTAACCATGTCTATATATTTCTTTATATTAGTCAAACTAGAGAATTAAATATTTTTTGATGGTTAAATTATTATATAAAATATTTTGAATTTGAAATCTAATATTTTTTGTTTGATTTATTTAATTTAAATTAATTTTGTACTTGCATAAATAGAACTTTGAGTGGAGACAAATTGCGTACAAATAAGATGTAGTAACCATGCCTATATATTTCTTTATATTAGTTAGCTGGAAAATTAAATATTTTTTTCGTGGTTAAATCAATATAGCAAAGCTAATATTTTCCATTTGATTTTTTTAATTAAAATTAATTTTGTGCTTATAAATACAGAACTTTGACTAGAGGAAAATTGGATACAGTTATGATGTAATAACCATGTCTATATGTTTCTTTATATTAGTCAACTAGAAAATTAAATATATTTTCAGGGTTAAATTATTATATAGAATATTTTGAAATTGAAATCTATTATTTTTCAGTTGATTTATTTAATTTAATTAATTTGTACTTACATAAACAGAACTTTGGAGACAAATTCGGTGCAAATCTGATGTAGGTACTACGCCTGTATGTTTATTTATATTAATTAACTGGAGAATTAAATATTTTTTCGTGGTTAAATTAATATATACAAGCATTTTGACATTGAAATATAGTATTTTTCATTTGATTTATTAACTCTAAATTAATTTTGTGCTTACAAAAACAGAACTTTGACTAGTTGCAAATTACTTGCAAATATGATGTAGTAACCATGTCTATATGTTTCTTTATATTAATCAAATAGAAAATTAAATATTTTTTCAATGTTAAATTATTATATAAAACATTTTGAAATTGAAATCTAATGTGTTTCATTTGATTTATTTAATTTAAATTAATTTTGTACTTACATAAACAGAACTTTGACTGGAGACAAACTGCGTACAAACAAGATGTAGTAATCACGTCTATACTATATTTCTTTATATTAGTTAATTGGAGAAGTGAATATTTTTTGTGTAAAATTAATACATACAAGCATTTTCAAATTGAAATCTAATATTTTTCATTTGATTTATTAAATTTAAATAAATTTTATGCTTACACAAACAGAATTTTGACTAGTGGCAAATTACTTGCAAATATGATGGAGTAAGCATGTCTCTGTATATTTCTTTATATTAATAAACTAGAGAATTAAATATTGCTTATCGCTGTAAAATTAATATACATAAAATATTTAGAAATTAAAAGCTACTACTTTCCATTTGATTTATTTAATTTAAATAATTTTTATACTTGCGGAAACCGAACTTTATCTGAATCAGAATTTACATGGCTAAGATGCTTTTCTTTATATATTACCTCTCTTCGGCGAACAAATTTCTTAGTAAAGGAAAAAAATGATTTAAGTTCTTTCTATATCAGTTAGCTTTATTAATAATGACAATCACATGCTTAACATCAAGTTTACTCATTACTTTGATGAGTATATTTGATAGTATCACATGACAAGGATACTTGGTACTGAAGACAAGAGAATTCGTTCAAATCAACTTTACAAATTATAGAAAAGGTTTAATTAGAAAATACCATTCAGTTTATTCCTTTTTAAATACAATTAATTTAAAAGTGACAAGAGATAAAGAAATTATATATATATATATATATATATATATATATATATATATATATATATTTTATTTTTCAGCAATATAATTTAAGAAAAATCTTAAAGCTAAAAAAATTTGTTTATCTTAATTATCAAAAAAATTGAAAACAACTATAATGTTTATTTGGAATATAATTATAATTAAACTTGATAGCCCAATTGCATTGTATATTTTTCAATTTATATCATAAATTATATTTAATTTTTAATTTTATAATATTTTAAGTAAATATATTTAATTATGCATTGTTTTAAAAATTGAAATAGACATTATAGTTATATATTATGTAACCAAAAAAAAAACTGAATCCATTCTGATCGTTCATTACTCCAATCACTTTTTTTTCTATTTTTAACCACCCAATGTAAATTTTTAATTTACCATGATGATGGAAAAGTTGTCTGCCTAAATTAAACTAATATTTCAAAGAATTATTATAGTCCTCTGGTAGAGTTAAGATGTGACAAATGACAGAGATTTTATTGTATTTAAAATTTCTATCGAAAATAATTGAAATTTCTGTAGCATTTATCCTGAGGGTAAAATATTGAAATTAGATATGGGATTAGGATTGCAAATGAATTGCAATGATTCTCTATTGATATACATTTTACCCAATCTAGCAATTTTGAAATTCGCAATTTCATTTTCAGTTAGGCCAGGAAATAGAATTGAAATGAAGGTTACTTTTTCATTCAAATAAATATAAATCCTTTCATTTTTTGGATTTGTGGTAGGATAATTTTAAAGATTTTTTTTTCAGAATCAGAAGATTGCGAATTTCAGTACCATTTACTGAGAGAATAATTGTGAATGTCGTCTTTATATACATTGAATAATGTGGGGGAAACGTTAATGTAAGAATTGAGTCTAATTTCACACTCAAACCATTTTTCTTGTGAAGCGTTTTGTTCATTATTGTATTGTAAGGAATATTCGAAATGTTGTTTTTGCATTATAAAAAGTTTACATTATGCAAAGAGGCGAAAATTGAAAGCTTATTAAACATCTATAGCGTAATATATACTTTCATATTTCTAAGAAAATTTCAAAGAAATTGCACAGTGTTTGTAATCACCTGCAGCAGTTCCAATCTCACATTCTTTGAAAAGTATGGGTCAGTGTAGAGTAAGTAAAGTAATATGTGCATATGTTATAAGTAAATATGTGCATCAAAACACAAAATTGCCGTAGACTTTCTAAAAATGTTTCATTTTTGCGATTCATTATGCATATGACACTATATAAATGTGATATTCAAAAATAATAAACATATAATTATAGAATAATTTTAAAATGTAAGAAACTATTTTAATATAATAAGTACATTTTAATAATGAATCTTTTGCAATATTAATCATAGGGAAATAAATTTACTGAATAGACGATATACAGATTAAGAAATTCCTGATTATATCAAATTATGTAATTATGCAATAAAGTTAATCATATCTTTGAATTATTCCCGCTGGTAATAATACTATTTTATGCAAAATTCAGTTCTATCGTTGCATTTATAAGTAGTGTTTTACAGCTGACATGCATTTTATGTTTAATTTTTTGTAGTTTCATAATTATTGGAATGATTATCTTTGTGTTATACCCAAAATATTCCAGCATCATAATTAGATTATTTTGGATTCTTTTCTAAATCATTTTCAAGATCAATAATCATATAAATAGATCATATAAATCATATAAATAAATCATCTAAATCATATAAATAAATCATCTAAATCATATAAATAAATCATCTAATCATCATATCATCCATCTAATCATGATCAATAATCATCAATAAATCATCTAAATCATTTTTTCTAAATCATTCTTTTTTTCTAAACTTATTTGTAACCTAAAATGGGTCCAAGCTTTTTGCAACATAAATAATTAGTTAACTTGGATATTTTACTGAATCAGAATTCACTTTCATGGGAGGAAGTATTTTATATTTTTTATTTTCATTACTCACTCAAGTTTATTTAAAACTTTTCAGTTCTTCTATGATTCTAATTTGCAACAATAATGTGAGAATTCTGTGTTATATAAGGTATAGAAATATGTACTTCTATTTTTCTTATTGTTTGGATGTAATGTAGGTAACTTGGATTACTTCATATTTCTTAAAAAAATTCTTTCAGACGATAACGCAGATTTTTAAACAATTAAAATAGTTTCAGATGTATCAAATTTTGAATATTATCCAAGGAATTCTAAAATAATTTTCATCAGTTTTCCTCTAAAAACATGATTTATTTAATGCTAAATATCTGTTATAAGGAATTGTGTGTCCGAAAGTAAATCATTTCATTTTAATTTAGATTATTATCTAGACGTACATTTTTCAACGTCGTTTCTCAGATGCGTTTAACTCAATAATTTTTTTCCGTATTATATAGTTAGGTTAAACATTTTTATGCTTAACAATTAATTTCGTGGGGGAAAATACAAGGAAGTGTTCGTATGGAAAAGTAAGAAAATAAAACCTTATTATATTCTTGTTTGAGAAGTAGAATATTTTCTTCACACTTTGTTATTCTAGACAAAGTTTTTCCTTCTTACTTCTTCTCTAACTGAAAATATATTCATGAAAATGCTTGAACTATGTCTTACCAAAATAACTAAAGATTGACGAAGAAAGGGGGAGAACTGCATGAAAAAAAAGCAGTTCAATAAATAAACAGTGAAACAAAAACAGAGCCCTACTTAGTTGAGAATGCAAAAATATTCCAGTTCTCCAGCTGGTCTTCTTCGCATAAAAATTCCTTGTGACTGCCAAAATTTGCGTCAAAATAGTCTGCGAAAGAATGAAAAAGTGCATGCGCTCCATCTTTATGTAGGCAAAGAAAAACTGTGCATCTATGTGTGGTTGTGTTTACTGCTCTTCATTAGAATAACATGAGCTTGGGAACAAATAGCAAGACATATATGTTTGATCTCTTATATTCCACCAATTTGTAGTGTGAGATATTTTACATCTTCCAATGCTTTTACGAGTTTTTTTATAGGAAAAAAAACAGAATATGATTGTGATATCATTCAATGATATTGATTTTCACTCTTTATGCTATACTCTGGTTTCTAATTCTAATCCGCATCTTTCTATCAATAACTTGAGATTTTATTCTTTAAGGAGACAGTGGATTTTGAAATAAGCATAAATTAACCAAAACGTGCAATTTTATGTTTATTGTTACATCACCAAAATATATATTTATATTCAACTAAAATAGTGTTATAAAATGTATTGTTCTAAAAGATAAATATTTGAAGGGTTAAGTGGAAAAAAAATCTTAATGACTCTTCTCAAAATGATATTATAATTAGATTTAAATATCTTTGAAATATTCCAGGCGTCTTAATTTTTGAAGAAATTGAATGAAATTGATAATAAGATTTCGGCCAAACATTAAAAGAAATTGGGGTATGCATTTTATGTTTAGATAGTTAAGAGTCACTTTTAGTTCAGAGAAACATAAAATTTCTATGAAAATTCAGTATGCGTGCATAAAAATATTTCTAAAACATTTCCATTTAATTGTAATTGCAAAATCAGACCTAGTTTTATACCAAATAAATTTACATTGTGTAATGTTAAAAAAATAATTAAAAAATTTAAATTAAAATGCCTGAATATTTTGAAATTTTGAAATATTATATATCTTTTAAATTTTTTTAAAAATAATATATTTCGTATAAAAATGTTTTTTAAAGAAATTTGACATATTTATATTTTAATACATATGCAAAAAAAGTCATAATCCTAACCGAATAATCTCCAAAAGTCTCTAATAGGATCCACAGTCCCCTTAATGCTTGTAGAATATTAAAACTAATTTATCATTAAATGTTTAATTATGTTTTGAGTTATGTTAGAAAGTTGAATTGTGAACCTTATTTGAACTTTTTTGTTAATGAGTGCCTTTGAAATTAAATTTTTGGGAACAAAAGCATGCCAATCAGACTAGCAAACATGAGGTAAAAACAGCTATTTCTGGAAACTTATTTATTGAAGTTAAAAGTCAGAAGGTTCTATTCATTCCTTTATCTGAATGCCTGAATATTTTGAAAAAAATTGAGTAATATGCAAAACACAGCAATTATACAACTTTTTAAATGTAGACATTTTTTACATTAATAAAAGCTTTACATATAAAATTTAAATTATTCATTAAATTATTATTATTATTATTACTCATTATTATTAATATTATTATCCATTGAATTATTCATTAAAAATTGGAGTAATTTCAAAATAAAAATATTCAAAATAATTGAAGGATTGTGGCTCACTAGAAAATAATATATTAATTACATCGAAATTTTTAGTTTACATTATTGCCGCATTGAAAAGTTGCAGTCGACTTTCCATGACCGAATAGTCATAGCACTGATCTCATAATCAAGAGATCGTAAGTTCGAATCTCGCTGGAGACAGTGCGATTCAACGTCTGTGCAAATATTTAATTCGACGATTTTATATTTTCCTTTATTTCATGTTCTAGAAGATTCTGGACATTTCTTTAGTTTACCAGACAAATATTCTGGACTTTTCTTACTGTCTCCAGAAAAGTATTCTGGAACTTTCCCTGCTAGTATAAAAGCCGAAGATCTGTCAATCACTGTGTTCAGAGTTGAGTTAATAAATTAGTTTAGCTCTACTTCTTGTGCGTGTCATTGAGTTCCACACTAGAGTACTTATGTGATAATATGTTTTTTTTTTCTATAATGTTGAGTTTTTGTCTACAGTATAGGGTTGCATGAAAAGTCTTGCAATTGAAAAAATTCTTGAAGAAATATTTAGAATTATTCATAGAAATAGATTTAAGGGATTTTCAGAATTTTTAAATTTTTTTAGGATTACTTAAAGGCTAATTGAATAGTTACAATTTTATGTTCTAGGTTATTGGAAGTCAAAATAATTAAGTTACAAATTGTAAGGTTATGCTACATTGGCAAAAATGATACTGCATCATACTATTATTATATTCATTCAACATATTTATTTAAAAAAGATTTCAGACACAAGATTTTTTTTTGCAAAAATATATAAAGATGTTCCTTGATTACTTTACCGTAAATGAAATGTAGTTCTTTATAAATATTCTGTAATAAGTGTAAACAGGACAGAAAAATTCAAAGCAAAACTCCAGTAAGATGGTTTATGATAATCTTTTTAAGTGAACAACAGTAATTGATATTTATTGGTAACTCAAGGTTAATAATATAATTTAAACTAGAAATCTTCATTTTTGTTACATATATATATGAAAAACTATTCTATATAACAAAATAAGCCTTACGTTGATAAGAACAAGAATGTAAAACAGTGAAAATGAATGTTCTAATTTTAAATTCAAGGCATTTGAGAATTTTTGGACAATATATTTTGTAGAAAAGGTGGAAAAGATCTATAATGAAATGGTGCATTTTGAAAAAAATAATATAATTGGATTTTATTTTGAGTTTTTTTTTAGGCACAAAAGCCATCTTGTGCTAAGGTGATCCACCTTCATGGAATTAAAATATTGTATATAATTGGTGAGAATGAAAGCAGTGTAAAACGAATACAAGTAAGAAAAAAAATTAAAAATACAAAAAATAATCCCAACTTATCAAGAAACGGAAAAATATTTCATGACACTGCGAACTATGTAAATAATCAGAACAAGTCTGTAAATCTGGCGTAGTAAACAATTACACCAGAATAATTCATTATTATATATGCTTATCTTCTGAACATTTTTAAATGCATAAAATCTTAATAAAATAAGCATATTTTAATTACAATGTGTATAAAATTGAGAATTTCAGAGAAATTTCAACAAAAATCGTAATAAATTTGAAATTATAAGCAATTTTTTTGCGAAATTGAGAGCAAGCAGGTGTTTTTTCATATTAATTATTTGTAATTTTATAGCTCTTTAACTATCCTCTTTAAGTTTCAAACGTTTTACTTTCAAATTATTATATATACTATACATTTGCTTCAAGTAATCTTAGAAACGAACTTAGTGCCTTTTTGTACTAAATATATTGCCTATAAATGGAAGAAATAAAATAAATTTCGAAAATTTTCAGCAATACAAATAGGCACATACATTAACTAACATATATCTAGTGTAGGCTCACATCATAATAAAAGAAATAGAAAACTAACATCTACTCAGATTACAAGAGATTTCAATGGAGTTAAAGTCAATTATAAGGGAAGTTAGAAACACTCGATTTGTTCCAGTGCATGAAAATATGCCTTGTTTGTGTGGTTCAGATAAAAATGTCCAGAATACTATGGAAGGCAGATTTTTCGTTGCTGCTGATGATGATGAGTACCATTTTTATTTTGGAAGTAAACATAAACATATTCCAATTTGGAGAGACTGACACACAACTAATAAATCTAAAGATTCTTATAAAATGCATTAGTATAAGTGTGAAAGTATCACTATACAGGTGGGTGTCAATTTGAATAGCCACGCTGATTTACACATGCTTAGCAATGCAATTATGTTTATTAAATTACAAAGGATGATATTTTCTAGCACTTTGCGAGTTTCTTAAGGTTACTTATTCAGCAATAATTTCCTCTGAATAGTCCATAATTCATATCTTCACCGTATTGTTTTAGTAAAAATTTACCTTATGGACAGTTCAGTTAGTATTTGGAACAGCTAGAATATTAAACAAATGACATACTTCAAAAGATATTTTCCTTCCATTTACAAAAATCGATTTTTTTATCATATTCACAAATTATAAATTGATTTTTATTTATTTTTATTATAACAAAAAGCCTTAATTCAAAATTATTTCATAGCGATTGTGTTATGAATTCGTTCAATGAAAATATACTTCATGATCAAAACTCTAGATGCCTATATATTTAATTATAAATAGATGATGTTCTTGAACCTGTTTGGATATTTAGAGTTGGTAATCAGCAATAATTTCCCTCGAATGATTGATAATTCTTATCTTAACAGTAGTGTGAGAAATTAGTAAGACATTTTCGTATGGGCAGTTAAGTCCGAATTTTGAACAATTCAAATATTAAAAAACATATTTCTCATGATATTTTATTGATATACATATAAAAAAATGATTTTTTTATTATATTTACGAATGATAAATTAATTTTTATTTACATTTATAATAATAACAGCATTAGCTTTTTTCATAGCTAATGAGTTGCAAATTTCTACATTGTAAATTTACTTCATAATCAAAATTCTAGAAAAATTCTATATGTTAATTTTTTTAATTTATAAAAACGGACCTTTACTTGAACTTCACGCAGCTCAAAACTAACACTGAGAAATACTTGATTTGCTCAATGTTACAAGGTAACAGTAGACATAAAGCTTCTTGGTGATGCTAAAATTTAATTTCACAAAACTGTGCAGAAATTATTAAAATTCTCAGCCGCTTCGTGTCAATGATTATTTCATTTTACTTATTCTAAAAAGAAATTTTTTTTTCCATATTTGGCCCCTATTCTATTCTGTTTTAAAAAGAAAAAAAAATTCTTCAATGCTGGTTCAGTATCATATCGCTCTTAATGCACCGTATATGAGGTACGGTTTGAAAAAAAATTAAAAAGTATGGAAACAATCTAAGTGGTAACTCTTGGTTGGCACATAAACTTTTTTCTATCTATCTTACTATCAAAACTGCTGAAACAGAGCTGCAATATCTCCATCTTAATGAAAACTATTAAAAATATTTTTATCTGAATACGATCTGAATATATATAATACGAAATATTACGAAATATACGAAATATTACGATCTAATACAAATAACTTTATTCCTCTGACCACTCTCGGTTGTCAATTTTAAATATTTTCCATGCTGAAATTAAGGATAAAAATTTTAAGTTTTAATAAAAACCTGAAATTTTACGGTCCCATTTAATTTTGATTTGACAGATATTTTTATGTTATTTTACATTAAAAATTTTGAAATTATCAATAAATAAAAGGTATTTTTTTAATTTCATTTTTTTTTTTACTTACGGAAAAAAGTTTTCTATTTACATGCTGCATCATTGTGCCAACAAATCCATGACAACAAATATTTTTTTTAAAAAAAACCCCAAACAATGGATTAATTTACTTTATTTTTATATAAAAAAACTTCAAATGTGCATTATATTAAACACTTTGTTTCCCATTTAAGTGAAACTAAATAAAAAATATAACAAATTTATTATATGCAATAAAATTTTATGCACGTCAAAAGATCATTTTACACACCAGAACAAAAGGAAAAGAAATAGAAATTCCAATAAAGATAATTTCACTCTCTCGAAATTTATCTTCCCATCAATGTAATTTTTTTTCTAACTGCCTCAATTAAATTAATGCGCAGTAAAAAATAACGGCCAATCCCACCTAATCCAATTGCCTAAATGGTGACCAGTTTTAAGGTTTACGTGCCAAGGCAACTGCAAGAATAAATTTTGCAAAAACCAGCCTGGATAACGTCATAGATTGTGATCTGAAACTCTAATGAAATACCCATTTTATTGTAATGTCATTTTTAAAAGCAAACACCTTTTCAGTTTGCCTCTAAGAAAGTGAATGACTAATATTAAAAGTAAATGAATGGAAAAAAATCAGTTTGGGAATAAAATATTAATGGAGTGTAATTTATTGTACTTCATTCTTTTCTTTTTCTTTTGTTATTATTTAAGTTAAAGAAAGAATGAAATAAAGTTATATTATTGTTTATGATTGAAAATAAATGTTAATTAGGAGAAAAAAGTTTTCAAATTTTGAAATTATATTAAATGTGATAATTTGTTCAGTTGTAAAAATATTTAAATTTTTAAAAGATATTCATAATTTTTCTAATCGTAAAAAAATTAATGAACTATTATAATTGCAGAAAAAATGAATAAAAAAATATATATAAATAATAGGACATGTAATTGTCTCCTTTCATATTATTTATATAAAAATAAATAACGGCACATCTTTTCAATTTACCTTCAAGAAAGTGAGTTACGAATATTAAAAGTAAATAAATGAAAAAAAAGCAATAATAATGAAATAAAATATTAATGGAATGTAATACATTGTACTCCATTTTTCTTGCGGTTTCTTTTCTAATTATTTATGTTAAAGAAAGAAAATCATGTTATTGTTTATGACTGAAAAAGTCTAATTGTGAGAAAAGAATATGCAAAATTTGAAAATATATTAAATGTGATGATTTATTGAAATGCAAAATTATTTAAATGTTTGAAAAATATTCATAATTATCTTAATAGAAAAAAATTCGAAATAAAATAATTGCTAATCAATTGATGATTATCAAAATATTATAATTTTGTTGAGATGAGTGACAATTTTTTTAATATAAATAATAGGATATATAATTATCTTATAGTTTGTGATTGAAAAAAAAATAATTATGAGGAAGAAGAATGCGAAGTCTGAAAATATATTAAATGGGATAATCTATTCATTTGTAAAATTATTTAAAAATGTGAAAGATCTTCATAATTCTCCTAATTGTAACAAAAAAAAAAAAACGAAATTTTATAATTGGTGGAAAAAAGAGATATTCATAAACTCCTAAATGTAAAAAATGATCGAAATATTATAATTGCTGATAAGATGAGTGACAAACAATTTTTATATAATAATAGGAGGTATAATTGTCTTATTGTTTACGATTGAAAAAAAATAATTGTGAGAAAGAAGTATGCAAAACCTAAAAATATATTAAATGGGATAATTTATTCGTTTGCAAAACTGTTTAAATATTTGAAAGATCTTCATAATTTACCTAATTAAATAAATATAATTACTAAGGAGATGAGTGACAATATTTTTTTTATAAATTATGGGATGTATAATTGTTTTATTCCTTATGAATGACAAAAATTAATTGTGAGGAAAAAGTAGGCAAAATTTGAAAATATATTAAATGTGATAATTTATTCAATTGTAAAATTATTTAAATATTTGCAAAATATTTATAGTTCTCCTAATCTTAAAGAAATTGACCAAATATTATAATTGCTATTAAGATGAATGACAAAAAAATTTCATATCAATAACAGGATGTATAATTGTCTTAATGTTTATGATTGAAAAAAAATAATTTTGCGAAAGAAGTATACAAAATCTGAAATTATATTAATTACGATAATTTGCTCGATTATAAAACTATTTAAATATTTGAAAAAATCTTCATAATTCTCCAAATTGTAAAAAAATGATCGAAATATTATAATTGCTGATGAGATGAGTGACAAAAAATTCTTATATAAATAATCGAATGAATTGTTGTCATATATTTTTATGATTGAAAAAAAATTGAGAAGGAAGTATACAAAACCTGAAAATAAATTAAAAGGGTTAATTTATTCATTTGTAAAATATTCATAATTCTCCTAATCATAAATAAATTATCTAAATACTATAATTGCTGAGATGAGTCGCAAATAATTTTTATATAAATAATAATGTGGTTAATTGTCTCCTTTCATATTATTTATACAAAAAGAAACAAAGTTTCATTCCATTATAAAAAACGGAAAATAAAAACTGAATTTATTTTTTTATTTTCATAACCATCATCGCCAATTAACCAGATAGCAAAAATAACTTTTTATGTAATTAAAAAGAACATGGGAGAAGAATAAGTATTTGATTTAATTTTTTTCTGATTTGTAAAGCTACTTATGTGGTTTAGATTATTATTATACTCTTTGCTTTATTTTCTTTAGGAAAAAAAAATGTAAAATCAAGAAGGCATGTATGATTAAGTTTCGTTTTAAGGAAAAAAAATACAAGAAAAAGAACAAAATTACTGCACATTAAAGGGTTTTATTTTATTTGCTTTGAAGAACAGAAAACTGTTAAAAAAATCTTACTTAATTAGACATTTTATTATTCCCTTTATGTATGCTTAATAATAGAATTCTTTTGCTTTTCAGTTATAGATTAATTTCTCTACTTATAACAAAGGCGCATGCATATGTTAATGTATGCATGTGTGCATTGTTGTTCTGCATACCAGGATGAATGATATAGATCATCCATTTTTTAAGATTATATTTAGCATTTTAATTAGTTAAGAATTAAGTCGAATTTCGAGTTTTTTCTGCGATAAATTCCAAAAGCATTACTGCACAAAAACGGTTTTTACACCGCTTCAAAATTTAAAAAATCAACTTTTTAATAATTATGCGCGTTTCCTGTTTTTTAAATATTATTTCTACAGTTCCGATACATTTTAACAATTGATAAGATTGTTGATCTGCCGTCGTCATGGCATAGGGATAGCGCGTCTTCCCCGTGATCTGGGTGTAGCGGGTTGTAGTCCCGGTTCGGGCCTGTTTGCTCTTCTTTGAGGCGTGTGAGTGTGCCCCCCCCCTGTAAAAAGATGTTGTGCAAGTGCATGTGTGGTGTGAAGTAGCTAAGTCGTGCTCTTGGCCCTAGTTTGCGCTACTGAAGAGACAAGAGACGTTCATTCGGTATAAATCGCTGACCGATAACTGTAAGCGGGCTTATAAAGTGCCATAAGTAACAAGAACTGCAAGAACGATAAAAGTCTTTTTTTATCGTTTCATTGAACATTTATTCTCTAGACTTTCTTCTTTTGAAAATTAATTAGTTTTTAAAACGAATTAAAATATATATTTTCCACTACCGTTAAAATTTGAATAAAGATGAATCAGAGAATTGCGTTCTTAGCAGTGCTGCGATGTCACGGGACTTCTTTTCATTTTTTAAAGCTCATCTACATAAAGAACAAAATATATGCAAGACGTCTAAACATTCATGTTGATGTGGGACAATTGACGAAATCCTGATATAAAATTGCGTCTAGATGATAGAACTAAAATGACATATGGCGAATATTCCCGGAAATCAAACTGGTTGCAAAAGCCTGCTGTTCTTTAATAAAAGGAAAATAATTTCTCATAATTTAATGCTAAGATATAGTTTATCATTTTTAATAGCACGTATCGTTTTAAAAAATTCAAAAATGCTTCTGAATAATTTATTATATGCAATAAAATAAAGTATTCACATTAAAGTATATATACTGTATGTCTCTCTCTAAAATTTTGAATCGAACTTCTTCAATGATAGCACACAGGAAGGGAAGCAATAACTCATTTGTTAATTGAAACAATTCGTCGTCATTATATAGACAAGTATTATATGAGTATTGCTATATACTCAGACAATTGCTTGTAAATATTTTAGGACCTTACGTTTCATACCTGATACTGTATACCTTAGCTTTTGTGGGTATACCTGGTTATGGGGTGATTTTTCATGATGCTGTATAACACAAAAGTATATCATACATGCATACGCCCAATAATTTTTAAAGAAAAGTATATTCCTAATGTTCATCACTGCTATTGCAATCGTATATACAGAAGTACTTGCAAACATTCTTCCTAAATGAGGTCGAAATTTATTATCACAGTCAAAATTTTTTTTAAAATTTGAATTGAATGATTATTTTTATTGTTTTTTACTACATTATATCCCAAAAATGAAATAATTACTTTCTCGTATTTGAAGTATAAAGATAGCATAATAAATTCGTATCCGTGGTTTTGACGAATCTCGATGTTTTAGAATTCATTGAGTTCGAAAATTACAGTTTTAGAAAATGTCTGTCAGTGACAAAGATAACTCAGAAACACTTTCAGTTAGACGTTGAAATTTGATATATAGGACTCAAACCAAATTTGTAGATTTCAATCAATTTTTGAGTAAAATCCGTTCAAAGGAAGTCTCTCTGTACTGCTATTCGAATGTAACTTAACAAGAGAACTACAAAATGAAGAGAGCTAGATAGATGAAATTTAGTACACATATTTAATACCTTTCGCATACACGCCTCCAAAGTGTTGAGTCAAAGCCAAAAAGGGGGTGTTCTTCTTTTGGTCTTTACCTTCAGAAGCAAGGAAACGCAATAAATCGAAAACGCAATGACTTAAGGTATGTGCCTACCCTAAAATAAGCGTTTTCGTGAAAATTATCGAAATTTTTATTATGTTCTCATTTTATAGCCCATACATTTGCGATTCCAGAACTGCTTCCTTTTTGTTCTTACGTTAATTAGAAGCAAAGTTACAGCCTAATTAATAAACCGGAAGTTGATTTTTTGCAACCGGAAGTGGGGATTTAAAGGGACGCAAAAACGTGAACAATACATTTACGCGTCTATTTTGTAATTTTTAATTGATATAAATGCCAAAATCTATTTTAAAAATATAAATAAACGTTTCTTTTTTCATTTTTTAATTATTTTTTAAAATCTGGCAGCAATTTTTTAAATTCAAGTTTCAGTAACTGAACGTTAATGCTGTTATCATTTGTAGCTTGTTTACACTCGTAATTCAAGGAGTTTGTCTTGTTTTCAATTGATTTGTTCAAAATTTTAGCATAATTCTTTTTATACAAGGGGTTATTAGGAAATATGGAAGCTGTTGGGGCTTACAGAATTTTTGAAAGATCAGTATTGAAACGAGAATTACAATACACTGAATATTTTGGTGATGGAAATGGATGGTGTCTATGGAAATGATACAGTCACAAAACTTGAATGTATAGGGCACGTTCAAAGAAGAGTAGTGTCACGACTTAGGAAATTGAAAATGAAGACCGAAGGACTCGGTGGAAAACGAAAATTAACTGATAGGTTTATCGATAAATTTCAAAATTAATATGGAATTGCTATCCGTAGTAATGTTGGAGATATTAGAAAAATGCAATCTGCTGTTATAGATATGCAATCTTTCTTTCACTGCTGTTCTAGCAGTAGAAACTTAATGCATAGGCAGTGCTCAGAAGGGAGTGAGAGCTGGTGTCGATATCAGCAAGCTATGAGCAATGGATCAGAATATTCAGAAAAATCACCAGAGCTTCCTAGTTCTGTCATGAAAGTGGTAAAATAAACATATTTAGAACTCTGTAATAGAGAGTTATTAAAAAAATGCTTGCATGGTATGACATAGGTGCATATGTGGCAGCCATATTCTTTAATTCTGGCTATATAGGACTATTACCTATTTTTAAACAATTGGAAATTCCAATGACTCCTCTGACTTTAAAAATCTATATGGGAATCGATGATGAGCGCATTCAGAAATCGAGATGTCAATCATTGCCCTCCACTAAACTGACCAGAAAAAAGCTGAAAGCTAAAAAATAATCAAAATTAGTTAAAAATGAAGTTAAAGAGGGCTTGACCTACAAATATGGTGAATTTTAAGAATAAAAAAGGAGTAAAAAAATTTTTAAGGTGCATTAAAATCTTTAAATGTGTTTTTCAATATTTTGCTTTACGCTAAACATCACCAAAACATATCTTTTTAAGATATTGATTTGAAATTTTGCGAAAATGTTTAAATATATTTTATCTGTGTAATGAACTAAAATCTAATCTCCATCTTCATTTTTTTTCTCATTTTATTGCTTTTTTTGTGAAAAAAACATGAGTCTTTTTTTTAAAAAAGTGGGGTTTGACACAAAATTTCAAATAGTTCAAAAACTTTCCAATATTTTGCAACTCTTTTAGTTCATAACACAGATAAGGGTGTTATTTATTTAGTGTATAAATATTATTGAAATATATTTATTAGAATTTATAGTAGAAAGTTTACCGTAAGTGTCATTTTTCGCTAAAATTTGACTAAAAATGACCAATATTTCAAAAATTAAAAATAATTTCAAACAAATTACATTTAAATTGAAAGTTTTATGCCCCATTTTAAACAAAAACATCTTTTGTTTATTGAAAATTTAAATATTTAAAAAAAAAAGTCTTCGAAGGTAGGCACATACCTTAAATCTATCAAATTTGGTATATGGTTTTATGACTACAAGTGAAGAATTGTACCATATTTTTGTCTCAATAGTTTGGGAGTAACAAGTTTGTTACCCAAATTTGTTTTTTGGATACTTTTGACCGTATGCTCGGGATTAATCGTCAAAACACTCACCAAGGATCACATGATAAATTCAGTAAAAATATATGCCAAGGCCATGCAAAGTGTTCACTGAGATAACATCTTTATTAGAGAGTATGTGAGAAAGTTTTGTGGAGACTACCCCAGCTGTCTTTAAACTGTAAGTGCATCTATAACTTCCTACCTTTAGATTGCAACTACTTATATTTAGAAGACATTCAAAATTACATGAAGCAATTTTGATAAAGAATAATCAATGAGCTTCTTAACATGCATAAATTTGTTTTCTTTATAAACATTTAAACACAAGTACAAATAGTTAAAAATAATGTAATAATTATACAAAATGTCCATAAATAAATCAATAACGAAATTGTGTGGGGAAAACGAAATGCTGCTTTTATTTCCAGCAATACATTTTTCAACAAATAAAATAACTGTTTCCTTTTTATCTTAATTATGATGGCTTATTTTTCAAGCACACGAGATATAATTTAAAATGTAGCTTTCGGGTGAGAATTTTTCATTACTTAAATTCTGAAATTGCTTCATATAAGCAATTCTAAGCTTATGAAATATTATTTTTCAATTACCTCTAGCATAATAATCTCTTTCTTATTATTTCCGATCATTCCCAGATGTTTGTTTTCGACTAGAAGATAAGAGAAATTTTTGAGCTGCACAGCTGCATATTTTAAAGCTGAAAATGAAAAATACTAATCTCTTTGTATTTAAAATCCGTGAAGAGTTTCATCTAAAAGTGGTGTAAGTCTTTAAATAAGGGTATTTCTAGTTTTAGATTATTTTTTTGAATTATAAATTGACGTACAATGAATTTTAAACTAGAAATGTACAATCTAGCTTTTGAATAAGAAATTTCTTTCTCACTTTCTATTTTTTTACTTTAATAATGCTTTAATATTTGTTTTTTGGTATTATATTTTTATAATTCGAAATAAATGAAATATTTTAAATATATCTGCCAATTAATATCGATTTCATAACAATGCATATTCACAGTAAAAAGCATTAGTGAAACTACCTAATTCTTTACTCGTTTTGCTTCATTTATATTTGATTAGATGTAAATGAACTGTGTGGTGGCGGGAAACTTTTCTTGTGATGGTCGGGACGACGTCACTATCGTTTCCTCGCACATTCTTTTCTGTTGGGCGCCAATGTGGTGGTATGTAGATTATTATGATCCGTGCAGGAAGAAACAGGACGAATGGTTTTAGGAACATTTCTTTTAATAATCACATTCACACACTAAACAAGCACAAATACAAGACCTTCACGCGCACGGCTTCACAGTTCAGCGTCACATCTCATTCTAATTACAATCGCAATGCACTATGGGATGACATATGGGATGGCCTAATCAGGCATTGCCATTTAATATCCCAAAAAGAAGATAAGAGTAATGCAATTGCTACAACTGGCTTATTTGTTGAATTAAGAAATCGTCCATAGAAAACGCTATGTGTTTGCAAACAATGAATTATTTTTATTTTGACTCTTAGCATTTTTGATTGACATAATTTCAACTTATAATTTGAGAAAAGATAATTCTATATCAGTATGGCACAAAAGTTCATTGGAAAAGAAATGTGAACTAATCATGACAATAATTCAAGAATATCTCAAAAATATTGGCACGCAATTCAAATTACAGCTAATAATTTTTGAAAAGTCACATTTTAATACCAGATTTTCGTAACAAGTTTCAATTTAAGAAATATGAATAGAATAATATTAAAAGTTGAAATAAACTAGTTTAATAAGCCTGACATTGACGAGATAAGGAATTCTGTTCTTCATATTTAATCTTTTAAAATTCACATTTAGATTATTCTGATTCAGATAAATCTTTCCTATTAAAAATGTTTAAATATTTCAAGAGGATCTAATTCCCCTTTATTGTTTTTACTTTGGAATTCAATGCAATTAATAATGCAAGACTTTTCAACAAGAACGTAAGATATAAATGTGTAAGCAAGTGAAAGGTATACTTATTAATATTAAGCTTAGTAATGGAATTGATTTTTTGAACAGAAAAAACTAACCACACACCCTGAAGGCCCGACAAAGAATTTAGGAGTTTAATTCAATCGTCTTCTGCAGTTAAAATCTTCCTTATGTAAAACAAAAATATTAATCTCTTCAGTAAAGCTTACCACAGAACAAATACGATATATTTTATTATTGAATAATGATCAAACATTTAACATTTGTTTTTCGCAATTTCAAATGAAAAAAAAAACCCCAACAGAATGCTTCCCATGTTCCTTAAAATAGGATATCAAATGTTCCTATTAAGTTAATTAGAATTAAATTTTACATATTCCTAAAATTTATGGTATATAGATGTTTGTTTTCACTGATATTTTTGTTTATCTATGGATATTTTTATAGCATTAAGAGATGAAAATATGTATAACAAAGAATTCAAATCACATATACTAGTAATAGTCAAAAATGATAATTTTCATGTTTTCTTACAGAAGCTATTCAATTTTAACCTATAAAAATGACCAGAAGCAAAATGTCACATATTTCTTTCGTTTCAAAAATTAAATGTGATGTCAAGAAGTTAAAATATCAGAAATATTTCTTATATATAATTTTAAACGAATGATTTCGAGCAACTGTTAAATCAACTGTCCATCTGATTTATCACTATCTTTTCAGTGCATCCGTCCATTTATCAAGAACTTCGAAACACATTTGCTATTAATCATCTTTAAGTCATTCATCACCAAGCCTGGGGATGGTGAGCGATTCGTACGTATGATAGTCCAACTGTCCGACTTACCGAAACACGCTTTAACGAACGTGAACATGTCGTCAGATGCGTTCAGAATGGCTTCAGGATCTGCATAATTGCAGGAAAGGACCCCGCCTTTACAGGATATAGCAAATGACTTGTTTCCGCCGAGAAGGCATACATCCACACGGGCGAAATTTACGGTATTTCGTCACGAGTCAATATTTATCGCGTTGTTGACGTTAGCCACGTTTTGCGTTTTGGAATTGCGAAGTGACGAGAATCTGTTAAAATTATTTCCTGCAAGACTCTTCCTTTGAATTATTCACGCAAAATATTGCTATTAAATCGTCTTTTCACAATGTGATGAACTTTTCGAGACAAATCCGTTTCATGCTCCACCCACATTGTAGCTTGTTTATGAAAATTATTAGTATGAAAATGACTAAAATAAGCTTTGTATTGAAAAACTGTATTTTGCACAAATGATGTTTGAAAGACGAGGACTTCTACAAACATGAGCTCTTCGTTATTTTTACCGCATTTTAAATGTATATATATATATATATATATATATATATATATATATATATACCTCCATTGTACACCAATGTACAATGAAAATGAAAATTATGGGTATGAAAATAACTAAAATAAACCTTTTATTGAAAAACTGTATTTTGCTGAAATAATATCCGAACGACAATGATTTCTACAAATTTGTGTTCTTCATTATTTTTACGACATTTTTTATATTTTTTTAATAAATATCTCAATTTTCAGGGCAGTATTTGAGCTTCTTTTCTCTCCTACTAAGCCTCCATTGTACGCCAATGTGACACATTTATGAAAATTATGCGTATGAAAAGGACTAAAATAAACTTTTTAATGAAAAAATGTATTTTGCTCAAATGATATTCGAACTACAATCACTTCTACAAACACGAAATCTTCATTATTTTTACGACATTTTTGAACTTTTTATGATAATATCTCAATTTTCAGAGCAATTTTTGAGCTGCTTTTCTTTTGCATACTAAGCCACCATTGTACGTCAGTATGAAAGAATATGAAAGGCACTGGAAACACGATTTTTGAGTAAAATACCCGTCATTACTTTGCTTTAAAGTAAAAACTTTTCCCATCACAAGTGAAGTATACTTGAGTACTTCATTAAAGTAAATGAGATATTTTCTTTTGTTATGTTTATTAACATTGGGTGAGTATCGTTGTTACATAATCACGTACTGAAATCTGACAATAGTATCTGACTCAGCGACCATCTGAATAAGTTTAATGGATTATTGATTTTAATGTAATGAAATATGTTAACTTAAATTCAGAGCGTTTGTAAAAAAAATGATATGCATTATAATAAAAATTGTTGCTGTTCAAAATCCTAAAAGAAATATTTTATATTTATATTATTATTCAAAGTTAAATTTCCTAATTGACTTAAGTCTAGAAAATATATGTGCTTACATTTATAAGAATTTTGTTAATCAATGAATTTATGAACTTTATTATTACCTGACTCACTTATAATTAATTAAGAAAAATTCAACCGAAAGCATAAGCATTTCATGTGATAAAATAATCGCATCTTAATTTAAAGGAAGGTAACGAGCTTTACAATTATTTTGATTTCATTGCCTCTACCTTTGGCATTAAATTATTTATACATAGTGAAATGATCAGACCTATATAAAATTGTGTTATTTAGAATGCTATAATCTATGTTATTACTTAATTAGCTTCGTATATTTTGAAATTTTCTGTTTTACCTTTCATCCACTAAAGCTGTAAATGAGGGCTGTATACAAAATCGCTATAAAGGCAATAGTCGAAATCCCTTATTTATGTGAAACATGTATATTTGTGAAATTTACATATAAAATAGATATTCGCCGGCTTATTAATATATTAATTAGAAGTCATCAAGACACCAAACATATTGAAGTCTACTATTGAAAATAAATAGTAAAAATATAACTGCTAATAAGATGACAAATTCACCATTTACGATTGTTAAACCATTTGTTCACAACTTGAAGAATGGATTCTAAGCACTTGATGATTTCAAGGGATATTCAAATCAGGTTTGACTTTCTTTGTCCTCTGAGTGAGAAAAATAAAACTGAAAATAAGACGACTGAGCCTAACCGATAAATAAAATTTATAAACAACTTGGTTAACTGCTAATAAGAAATATTCATAACAGGCAATTCAAGGATATTTATACCATAGTAAACTACAATTGTTTTTAAAGATGCCGGGTTTTAAAAATTAAATATAACTTTAATTATTTTTTAAATAATGATTTTTAAATCTTAGCTTCTGCAATTCATTGGTTTCAGAAACAATTTTATTTTTAAATATAATATGCATTCAAATTTCCAAAACATTTTAAGCAATTCATTGTAATTCCTTTTTAATTTACTTCGTTTAACAGAAAAAAATTAGATTTTACTTTAAAATATGGTTAATTATAATGCAGAAATGTATTTTTAGAAACTAATAGAAATATTAAATGTCACTGAAGAAGCATTTTATAAATAAAAATTTCGTAAATACACATTAGATATATATCAGACATTAGTAATAATATATATTAAGTGAAAACTAAAAGTGAATTGAATAAAAAATGAATCTTTGTAATGGTATAATTTTATATAAGCGAATTCTTTCTTTTTTTAAATATTAATGCTGCCATTAAAAAAAAAATGTCTGAGACGACAGCTAGACGTCTGGGTAATTTTCTTGAACTAATTTTTTATTAAATAATACTTTTTTGCTATTATCAGCATGAAATTCCATGATCTTCTCAGTCATTACGTCCGGCTTGTGCTCTGTCAAAGGATCATTTATAGATAAAACGTTCTTTAAAAATTTATAGTGAACAATTTTAAAAAAAAGATAATCATGTAATTTACTAAGAAAGTTATATACGCTTTTGAGTTTATTAAAGTATATATTTCAGTGCAAACTGACTAATCAATTGCTTGCTTCAGTATTTTTAAAACTTGTTTCTGAAGCGAATTTGAATTAAATGTAAAAGAAATGGAGGAAGTTGTTTAGAAAAATATCAAGTGAAAAGAAGGAAAGTTATTAAGAATTTTTTTCGGTTTGTGTTTCAAAATTGCATGTTTTCTTAACATGCTTGAACAGTCTCATTATTTATAAATGCATATGAAAAATATTATGAGATATTATTTTGTTCAAAGAATAATATAATTTACTTATATATTAAACAAAGAATACAGTTATTTGGCTATAAAATTAGCCTTTGAATAATATCTCAAAATTACAGTTCATTTTGAAAATTTCAATTTTTTATTCTTTCCTAAAATACTAGTATCTATAAGAAGTAAAGATACTTTGCAGGTTTTAATAAGACTTGAGATTTGTAGTTCATAACAAAGCTACAATTGAAAATAATTTTCTTTAGAATTTTAAAAATAAGTTTTTTTTTTTTTTAATCTAAATGCATGGTTTTAACAAAAGATATGCGACTAAAGGGATATTTTTAATTTTCTGCTTCTGTACTTTTAATCAATTTGATAAATCAAGTAGTGCATTTATCATATCAAGAAATTAATTAAATTCTATGAACATTAAAGATATATTTAAATATGAATTAATTAAGTTATTTTTTTATAAAAATGCCGATGAAAATCGTAATTTATATTAAAGCACCATCTTATTTTTTGATTAGATGATATATTGAAAATTAAAAGTATACGAAAAAGTTGAATCATTATTACATTTTTAAATATTATTTTTTAAATGTATTCCTTTTTGGCTTTAAAATATTCGTTAAGTGAAATGATAATAAAGAATGAAATCATTTTATTTGACTGAAGAAAAAACCTGCCAATGATTGATATATTCATACGACTTGCATTATATTATATTTATTATTTATTTGTATAATAGTTGTGGTCACTTTTATATTTATAATTTATACAAATGGCATAAGCTAACATATATTTACATCAAATTAATAATAATTATTGTTACAAGCCTATAATGCTGCTTCCCAGCACGGTCAATTCAATCACTGGAAAGACAGTTTTACGATCAGCTCTGTCGGGCGTTAATCTGGTGGCGCGCCAGTGATCTGAGATCTTAACGATCATTTTGCGACGAATTTGGCGATTTTCGAGACAAAATAGATATTGCTGGAGACTTCCATAATTTTAACGATTCATCCGTTAGGAACTGAGATACGCCTGATTGGTCCAGAGCCTTCTCGGGCCGTCTGCAGTAAATTATAAAAGACCAACAGTCTCAAGATGCACTGAATCGCATTTGAGTCATCGAGAGGATAGCAAAGCAACGGAGGAATGCCAGAGATGCGTGGAGCCCAAGCTATTGCTGAACTGAGCTTCCATAATAGAACAGTCATGTTGTTTATTATGGAAGCAGCATCAAGTTTTATGTGGAGTAGCCAGTCGTATGTTAGTAAGTTTGCAGTTGGACACAGCTAAAGCGAGAAGACAGTGGAAAATTTCATGTCTTCTGGATGTCATAAAATTTGGTTTATAAGTCAGATTAAAAACAAATATAGAATATAAAAAATATTAGATTTTAGGATTATTTTTAATTTTTGAACGAATTCTCTTGATAATTCATCAACAATTAATTATTTACTACAGTGTATGATTGTAAGTGTTTTTTTTTTTAAATATAGTAGTTTATAAATGCACATTTTTATTACTTATGTCTAAATTTATGATGTTAGCATTAATTTTTCGGAATTTGGCATTTTATGATACAAAAGCAGGTGTCGACTATGCTGAGGTAATACTGTCTAGACAGTGGAAATTAATAATAATAAAAAAACATACGGTTACAAAGCGTAAAAGACAGTCAGAATCCCAAAAATCAGTAAAAACATGTGTTAAAACCTAAATTAGAGGTAAGATAGCTATATTTCTAAGAAAAAGGAACGGATTTGGGTGGGGTCTATCAACCACTAAATCTTTCAAGTCAAAACCGGTTGTTATAAAATAGTATAAACTTGAAGCGATAAAATTAGGGTATTTTGTTAAAATATAAAAATACTATTAGGATAGGCATGTTTCAACATATAAAATATGTGTTTTCAGTATCAGCTGTTAAACAAACAAACAAAAAAAAAAATGCTTGCATTTGCACATAGAGACGCAATAAGCTTGCAGGGCACTTAAGACTGCAAGCTTATTGCGTCTCTATCAGTCACTATTGCGTTTTTTTTAAAGACTGCAATAGTATTTACTGCAAATGCTAACTCATCTTACATCAAACTGTTTAGTTAGCGTCAGATTACATAGATGAAGAAAGTTTAAGTTCCTATCACCACACCTCAAGTTAACACTTATGTTCTAGCCTTGGGAAACTCTAGCTTCAAGACTTTAAATATTTTTCAAAAAACAAAAATCCAAAAGGTCAAAAAATAAAAACCGAAAAGGACAAAAAATAAAAATTTAAAAGGTCTAAAAATAAAAACCCAAAATGTCAAAAAATAAAAATCCCAAAGGTCAAAAAATAAAAATCTAAAAGGTCAAAAAATAAAATTAATTTATTAGATGAAAATATATTTATCTTGAATAGATAAAAGCAATAATATGAAATTTCTGTATTGAATGAAATTCTCATTTCTAAAATACTACAAATCTTGAAAAACTCCAATAGCTAAACTTATTTATTTCTTCTTAGTTTTATGAAATGGATGCAATATAATTTTTTTTATCGTTTACATCATTGTTGTTTTTACTTTTCTAAAAGGATGTTGGTAAGCATTAATTTGAAAAACTGAAACTGCAAACAAAAATAATTCACAATCATCTTTCATATATTATTCTTTTTTCAAAAGAAATGTATTTCCTCTTCAATATAATGGTTATGGCGTTTGTTTATTGTTGGCCATTGTTTTCTTTAGAATAAAAGATTTTTCCGAATGATTCACAAATAGATTTTGTCTTACGTTTTTTCTCAAAAACAATTTTTATGAAATATTGCCAATTAGCTACTTTATTATACTGAAGTATTATGACATTTGTATTAAGAATTAAGTTTTCAGTTAATTATTTTTAATAAATAATTCTAAGAAAATGAAAGCAAATTATATTTTTTGTAAATAATATCGTTTGAAATTAATGAAATCATTTATTATTCTACATAGACATTATATCTTTAGCTTTGCATTCAGTTCATTTTTATCATATGATCGCATGCAGACATTTAGCATGTTATTTCCCAACTTAATATTTAAATTAATCATTGAGAGAGATTTGAAAAATGAATCAACTGTGAAACACAGTTTCAAAAAGATTTTAAGAACCATAAAATGGAAAAAAAATTGTTTAATAGTTTAATTTCATAAGTATACTATTTTCAAACTTATAATGATGAAATAACTCTTTAATCGATTTCCCATTTTTAGTTGTTTTTGATAATATATATGAATTTTTCTTTTGTGATGTTCAACTTCAGGATGCAGGTGAAAGAAAAAGCAGCTCCAAATTCACTCTAAATGTGAACAATAAACAAATTGAATAGGACAATAAACAATTTCCACTTTCATAAGTGAACAGTGCAACTTATTTCTATCGGTCAGTCCCATTGCCGTATTTTGAAATCCCCTCATATCTCTCATTCTTGTTGAAAATATTGAAACTTTCATAACTAAATGATTTAGACCATATCATACATTAATTTTCATTTGGTATTTTTATGAGATAATTAGATATTCCTACTTATCTGCATCTTTTTTCCCCACTATTCCAGCAATTATTAGATTGTCCCAAATGGCTTTATTTATATGCAGCGATTTTCTTTAGCAAAAAGGTTTTACTTGATGAGCAGAATTATAATAATTATTTCTTTCTTATTTCATAAAGCCTTATCTACAACATGCTGTACCTAGTGTTTTCAAAGTTCTGAATTAATATGTCACATAGTTAATTGAATGGCTTATGTCATGCTATTTACATAGATAAATACTTTAGATCTGTCCATTTGGCCTTTGAATCAGACCATTTTTTATACCAAAGTAAACATAAACATAACAAATTAGTTTGTTAATTGAATGTTTTTTTTTCTGATTTTCTCACATATTTTCATAGATAAATACTATAGATCTGTCCATATGGCCTTTGAATCTCACCATTTTTTGTACCAAAGTCAACATAAACATAACAAATTAGTTAATTGAATGTTTTTTCTGATATTCTCACATATTCACATCTATAAATGTATTTAAATCTGGCCATCTGGCTTTGAATAACAACATTTCTAGTACCAAAGTCAACGTAAACATAAAAAATTAGTTAATTGAATGTTTTTTCTGATATTCTTACATATTTGCATCGATAAATGTGTTTAGATCTGGTCATCTGGCTTTGAATCACACTATTTCTTACACCAAAGTCAACATAAACATAAAAAATTAGTTAATTGAATGTTTTTTTTTCTGATTTTCTCACATATTTTCATAGATAAATACTATAGATCTGTCCATATGGCCTTTGAATCTCACCATTTTCTGTACCAAAATCAACATAAACATAACAAATTAGTTAATTGAATGTTTTTTCTGATATTCTCACATATTCACATCGATAAATGTATTTAAATCTGGCCATCTGGCTTTGAATAACAACATTTCTAGTACCAAAGTCAACGTAAACATAAAAAATTAGTTAATTGAATGTTTTTTCTGATATTCTTACATATTTGCATCGATAAATGTGTTTAGATCTGGTCATCTGGCTTTGAATCACACCATTTCTTACACCAAAGTCAACATAAACATAAAAAATTAGTTAATTGAATGTTTTTTTTTCTGATTTTCTCACATATTTTCATAGATAAATACTATAGATCTGTCCATATGGCCTTTGAATCTCACCATTTTCTGTACCAAAATCAACATAAACATAACAAATTAGTTAATTGGTTTTTTTCTGATATTCTCACATATTCACATCGATAAATGTATTTAAATCTGGCCATCTGGCTTTGAATAACAACATTTCTAGTACCAAAGTCAACGTAAACATAAAAAATTAGTTAATTGAATGTTTTTTCTGATATTCTTACATATTTGCATCGATAAATGTGTTTAGATCTGGTCATCTGGCTTTGAATCACACTATTTCTTACACCAAAGTCAACATAAACATAAAAAATTAGTTAGTTAATTGAATGTTTTTTTCTGATTTTCTCACATATTTTCATAGATAAATACTATAGATCTGTCCATATGGCCTTTGAATCTCACCATTTTCTGTACCAAAATCAACATAAACATAACAAATTAGTTAATTGGTTTTTTTCTGATATTCTCACATATTCACATCGATAAATGTATTTAAATCTGGCCATCTGGCTTTGAATAACAACATTTCTAGTACCAAAGTCAACGTAAACATAAAAAATTAGTTAATTGAATGTTTTTTCTGATATTCTTACATATTTGCATCGATAAATGTGTTTAGATCTGGTCATCTGGCTTTGAATCACACTATTTCTTACACCAAAGTCAACATAAACATAAAAAATTAGTTAGTTAATTGAATGTTTTTTTCTGATTTTCTGACATATTTACATCGATAAATGCATTTAGATCTGCTCATCTGGCTTTGAATCACGCAATTTCTTATACCAAAATCAACATAAACATAAAATATTAGCATAATACAATAATTTTACGGAAATCCGCTTAGTGAATGTAAGGTGAAAGTTCAACACTTTGTATAAAAGGGTGAAATCCCATTCCACAAGAAAACACAAATTGCAACTAGCAAATACTTAATAAAAATGTATACAAAAAAACAGAGAAGTTTGTAATACAAGGAAATAGAAAATCGTTTATTAGAAAGCAACATTATCACTTAGAGTGGACAGCTCGAGAGTCGACCTGCAATCTAATGCAGAGAGAGAATAAATCCCAAGAAGATGATTTTGTGAATGCGTATGATGCTTTGTGAATGCTTTTTGTATATTTTCCATAACAAGGTGCGTTTCTGACAGGATTACTAGATCTTGGTTTCCAATAGGTATCATTATAATTCGTGAATTTTATAGATTTTCAAAGCTGCCAAATAAGTCTCCAAATTGGAAAGAAGTCATTGATCTGGAATTCATTAAAATAACCAGAAATCTTTCTTATAGTAAGAGTTTTTAAAGTACAACACAATATTACAGTTTTGTAATAATATATTTTTTTTTACATTACCTTGCGATTTAGATGCCTCTTGTAAGATTCAGTATTTTTTGCATATTCCTCAATTAACCAGTAAAAACTGTTTCATATACCGCGCTATTATTTCATCATTACTTGGTCATTCAAAATTTCGCGAAACAAACTTGGATATATATTTGTGTTTCTTAATTTACAGATACCGTGATATGTAGTTTGAGCAAAAGTTTTGGAGTAAAAAAAATCTTATTAATTTTCCGATTAATTAATTTATTCTGATTTAATCAATTAAAAATTAATTAAATATAAAAGAAGCCGTTTTTTTTTTTTTTTTTTTTTTTGTAAAACTGAATTCTTCTAAATAGCATTAAATAAATATAAATACAGCGATCACTGTGTATTAATAATTTAGATTTTTTTACATATATTACTCATAAAAAATTTAAAAAAAAATTAAACTCATTCATATATAAATAATTGTAAAGAAATTTTGAAATATCGGAAAATTAGTTTTATTAAATTCACATATTTTTTTATATTTATTCCCATTTTGAATTTAATGTCACTGAACAATTGTACCAAAAAAAGTTTTTAAAGAGACTACAAAAGGCATTAAATTTATTTTAGATGATTCAATAAAAACCAAAGTTTACAATTGATGTAATTCGTTATTATTTTTAATGATATAAAATAATTATCCTTAAATTATTTTAGTTCAATTATTTCTTTATATTCTTGATTTTATCAAATGACTCTATAAATTCTGGTATTTATTTATTATTAAAACAATTTTCCTGAATATTGAGAGTTGTAAGAATAAATAAATCTGTATAGAAACATATTAATAAGAATAATATCCCGTACAAACATTAATACGATGTAAGGATTATTTTTTATACATATTCATTCTTTGTCAGAATTTCTTTGATTACTTCAAACAATGTTTGTTGTAAGAAAAAATTAGATGTTTATTTTTGAATTATTTGATGAAAAAATGATTCGTTAAATCCATTCAAACTAGTTATGGTTTAATAGTATTTTTAATATTAAATCTATAATAGATAATTCTAACTAAATTTTAAAGTTCTTATGGAATTGAGAAAGAATTCAAAAAAATAGAATGTTTTTTAGAGAATGTATTTAGTATTTCTAAATTATTACAAGAATTGAAAACTTCCAAATCCACATTGATAAATTTATTTATTGAATTTTCGATTCACCAAGCTTATAAATTACATTTCCACAATGAAAACTTTTCGTAATCGCTCACTTTATAATAGATTATATATTTCTCACATGAAGCTTCAGAGAATTCATTTTATAAGCTGAACTACGAAGAATTTCAAAGTAGTGTTCCATCTGCAATGGTTAAGTTCGTTCTTTTCGAAAAAAATTACTCTATCCCTTATTATTATAGCTATCCCGTTTGTTGTGGAGTAGCATCATTTTCTCTATTATATATAATTTTGAAATGGCACAAAATGATGTTTCTGCGTGGCATTTTTTAAAGAATATTATTCCTTAGTAAATGTTGCTTATTCATTGTTAATGATGTTGAACTATTTTAATATATATATTCAAGAATCACAAAGCCTGAATATATTATAAAGCCTGAATATCTTTACAATTCATGATCATTGTTATGTTATATATTTTGGTACTTATGAATTAGAATTAAGTTTATCCCTTTCTCAATTATCCTCATTTTTTACTGATAATAAAGGAAGATGTTTGTGTATATGTGTGTTGGGGGTTCAAAAAGAAAAACCATTTGAACAAAATATATCAAATTAGGTACAAACTTTGAAGAATTGGAATGTGCTTCTCAGAGCAATTTTTTTTTGAAATTTTTATTATAATTTTAATAAGTTTCAAAATTAAACGATTTATTGAGATTTTAATATTATATAAATAAAAATTATTATCGCTTAAAATATTTTTCACTATTTCCACCAATTCAAAAAATATCTTTTAAATGATGACCATAGAATTTGTCACCATAAAATTTGTATATGTTCATAATTGATTTTTAGAAATATTTTAAAATCTACTTTACAATTATATATTTCGTTGTCTTAAAGAAACCAAATGATTATTATTGTTGCAACAAATTTTAACCCTAATTTTTGTTGTTGGTGATGAAAATGTGAAATTAAAAAAAAAAAAAATGCTTAAATATTATCACGTTTTGCTGTAGAAAATGCTGATAAATTTCAGCTGTATCTTTCCGACTTCAATTATTATAGCTAGCTAAACAGAAATGATTAAGAAAACAGGAAGATAAAAAAAAAATATTTTATATGTGCATTTTTTTATTGGTTTTATCTTTTGAAGTTTGAAAATTCTTTACTTTCATCGCGTATCATTTGGATAATCCACTCTAATCAATTTTGTCATTGATAACAGAAAAATACAAGAATGCGAAAATGAAACTAATGTTTTTCAAAGAAATATGGATTGACGTATGATTGGTTTGGGACTCACCTGGACATAATTTCGGTAGGAATGTATAACAGCGCCATCTGTTAGCTAATTTTCGAATGAAATCGTAATAGTTAAAAAAAAACACGTTAAGATTAGACAAATGAAAAAATTGAATAAATAAATAAATAAAATAATTTTTAAAGGAAAATACCTTTTTGTAAATTAGAATTTTTTCTCTGTCTCAGTTTTAACATAATACTCACAGATTTGATTTAGACGATACATTAATAATAAATGGTATCGTATGCAAAATCTGGATATAAAAAAGAGATGTCAATTAATATCAGAATTTTTTTAAACTAAAATGCACTTTTTCTATTAAATTATACATTTTTTAAAAACATATATTCATTTATCAGAGATTGGTTTCTGGTATTTTCAAAACAAAAAAATCTCAAAACGAAATCTAATCTGCTGCATCTCATGTTTCTCTACATAATTTATCCTTTATAATTTTCTTGAAATTGTAATTATGTAGGTATTATTATTCGTATCTGTTAATAAATTCGTTGAACCGGTATTCGTCTATCTTGTTGAATTCATACGTTTATTCTATTGAATTCGTTGAACCGTTATTCATTTATGTTGTGTTAAGGAGACACGAGTTTAATACCGATTGAAGTGTTTTAAAAGAAATTTATCGACTCAATTCCGTTAGAATATATAAGACAATAAATAAATTACATCTAACTTGTGTGAATCTATTTATCTACAGGAACTTTGTGTGAATCTATCTTTAATAATTTTATGTGAATCTATCTATATACACCAATTTTGTGTGGAATTATCGATGAGTGGAGACTCATGATTGCTGCATTTCTTATTGAATCTTATTTGTCGTTCTTAAAGTTTCATATTAAAAATAATATTCTTAAGTAATAAATCTTCAATTAGTAATTGTGTTTTATGAAATATCGCATTAGAACTCTTTTTTCTGATCGAATGCTTAACAATTAAAAGACATATACTTCGAGTAACATATTTGTTATTGAATTCGTTGAACAGGTATTCGTTTATCTTATTGAATTCGTAAAATCGTTATTTGCTTATGCTATAGAATTCATTGAACCATTATTCGTTTCTACTTTGTTACTGAACACGCGATTTTAATGCAAATTGAAGAATTTTAAAGTAAATTTACCAGCTCGGTTTTGCGAGAATATATATGATAATAAATAAATTACATCGATACTGTATGAATCTATTTATCGATACCGATTTTATGTGAACTTATCGATGAATGACGACTCGTGATTGATACTTTTCTACCTGAATTTTATATATTGTTCTTTAAGTTTCATATTGAAGGCAATAATCTCCAATAAATAATTGTATTTTACGAAATATTGTAATATGATTCTATGTTCTTATGGTATTCTGAATAACTTCATCGATGCGAAAGAAAATATTTCTTTTGACACTGAAAATGCCTTCACTGTTAATATCAGTCTTAAGTATTGGACACGTTTTAACGCATTAATTTTTTCTTTTATTATCTTTTGAAACAAAATTGTTTTGAATATATATAAGAGGCTTCTGTTGGAGTTTAATCTAATATAATCATTGGGCATTGATAAACCAAAAAAAAAAATCAAAACTTATCTAAAGGAAAAATAATGATATGTGTTCTCAAAAGAATTTTCCTGGATGCAATGAAAGAACGCAATGGTACGCAATACAAGAATGGTACGCAATACAAGAAAAATCAGACCAGGATTGTAAGATGGAAATACAAAAATAAATTAAACCATTTTCCTTATCAATCTGTTCCATGAATTATTTATTGAAAAAATAATCTTAAAAATCTAATTCATAACTTATAGCTCTCTTTCATAAAATTTAATCTGCAAAACGCAAATGGCCAGAGGGATCCAGATTTGAAACTCTATATCCATTTAAGATGCTTGTGTATGTTAGCCTAGCACCCATTAAATCTGGCGTCTTGGACAAAAAACAAACAAAAAAAAACCCCTCCTGTTGGTGCGGTGTGGAAATTTGGGAAGATTAGTAGAAGTTCGGGGATAATCTTCGTCACCTGATAAAGGTTAAACATTACGAGGTCCATCCTAAAATAATCCTAGTTCTAGTTTCTATTTCACTAAATTAAACTAAATGAATTTGAAAAATGTTTTAGGATATGCCCCATATTATAGCAAACAACTGAACAATCATCAGCATTCTAGTGATCAGAGCTTGTATAATATGGAAAAACTTGTTAGTCCTTTTTATTTTGTGGAACTATGATATTTAAAATTATATCCAAAGAAACGGAAAGAAATAATTCTATACCTTTTAAAATAGATAGGTATTATACGGGGAGAAAAAAAGTGGAAAAGAATTTAACAGTTACGAGTATTTTCAAGTAATCCATGACATCATTTGTTCTGTTAGCTTCAAATTCTTCAAATAATTTGACAATTTTCTTCATCTTCGTTTTTTTTAGGAAGATAAAAGCGCTGTATAAAAGTCGATGTTTTTCAGAAGAGGAAAAATAGTTTTGTGACTTTATGAGAAAAAAGTATCATTACAGATAGCCTTGTTAAAATGATGTTGCATTATATTTCCAAGTATATTTCTTTAGATTCAAGACTAGAGGTTAGAGTTCTGATAAAAAAAAAGAAAAAAAAAGAGAAAAGGAATTTTTGATAAGAATTATTTGAATATTATTTCGTCGATAAAAAATAATTGAATTTAATAATTGTTAGGGATTTAATTTTTTCAAGGAACATTCCAAAATTTTATTACTCTTTCTTTCTATAGAGTGTTGCAAAAAATCTTCAAAATCCATTCGATGGTTGTACTGTGCGAAGTCCATCAGACTGAATAATGATTTAAGCGGCTTCATTCTGCACGAAAGCAAGAATTCATAGTATCAAAAAAACAGGTGAAATACACAAAATACAGCAATTGTAACAAATATCAATCCACAAGCATCAGATTGTATTAAACAAACTAATTCGCTAAACTATTCGCTTGAGCTCAACTCAACTATCTTAGCTTTTTTACTAGACGTTTTTAGCTTTTTCCGAAACTAAGCAAAAAGACATTTAAAAATATATCCTTAATTCTTTACCATTCGACATGGCGCCAACATTTCAACCACTTCAAGAACTTTCGATTTCATCACCAATTCGGCAAATTCATTACCAAGTTGCTAAATTATGACCAGGTTTGTTGCTAAGCACGTTGGGTCATTAACCAGACATCCATTAGAGTTGCTTGTAAAATGCTCTGCTTTGTTATGAAAGCGACTAAACAGGGAAATAATGTTACGGATTCTTAACAATTCTAAAAGATAGGGGTATAATTGCCGGTATGGTTCAAATATATACTTCTCCTGCAAAATAAGTGAGTGTAAATATATTTTATTAAAATAATGACAACATTAATTACATTATTTGCATTATAATTGTTTTTTTGGAATGATACAAAGCATTGATTTTAAGTTTTAATAAATATATTACAATTAAATTCAATAAAGCTTATTTAAAATAATGGCGAACATCTCTTTATTCGTCAAAATTCTAATTTGTATTTGAAGGTTGAAAAAATTGTTCTTTGATTGATGCTGACATAGAATATAAGATACTTGTCAGAAAATATGAAAAGACAGTTCATTTTTGAAATTTATTTTTACTCGGCGTATAGAATTCTATAAAGCACCAATTATATGTTTTCATTCAAAAACTCCACAAATCATTTAATAAAAAAATAATCATAACTAAAATGTCAAACTTTTCTTTTTCTGCTAAAATGGTCTGTGATATATAGTTAATCCGCGTGTCATAAGTGCATCTAATCTATGATTTTAACTGAATGATTCCTACTGTCTGTTAGGAGGACTTCCTGTCTGATTTATCACTAACTTTTCAGTGAATTCATTCATTTGTCAAGAACTTCGAAACATTACTGCTATTAATCATGGTTAAGTCATTCATCACCCAGGCCACCAATGGTGAGGGATTCGAACGCGTGATAGCCTAACTGCTCGACTTACTGAAACTCGCTTTAATGGACGTGAGCCTGTCTCCCGATGCGTTTAGAGCAGTTTCAAGATCCACATAATTGGAGGAAAGTACCCCGCCTTTGCAGGATATAGCAAATGACTTGTTTCCGTCGCAGACGTGTATATTCACTCGGACGAATTGAAGTGAGTTTGTCATAAGTCAATACTTATCTAGTTTGCAACATTATCCACATTTTGTGATTTGTCAGCAGTTAGATAATGTTTTTGGTAATGTGAAGTAAGAAGCAGCATTAAAAAATTTCATATAACGGAAGTTCTTTTGCATTGTTAATGTATACTTTAATGTGAATGATTTGATGTGTAACAATTAGAAAGATTACAGAAGCGATTTTTTTTTTTTTTTTTTTTTTTTTTTTTTTTTTGCATTTTGTCACTTGCTATAAGTTTTTTTTATTTAAAAACACACAAGAAAAGTATCAGAATTTAAACTATATATACTGAAGTTTAAATAAAAATACAAGATTAAATGTATAAAATCTGATCTTTTCAATCAAATTTTGCTACAGTACTGCAAAATTTTTCTATATTGCCTCATTTTGCTCTGTTAAATATTAAGAAATTAGGAAGTGTCTCATTTAATATGAATTTTCTTATAATATATTTTCAATTGAGTTAACTGCATCCATTTCGGCTAGCATAGATTTGGTAAAGTATCGAATGAATATATTAGTTATGGTTTAAAAAATTAAATATATTGCTCGAAATTTCTGTATCCGAGATTGCATTTCTATGTTCTTATATCAAATCTCTGTGTTTACTTGTGCGAGTATTCCATTATTTAAAATATATATTTCAATAATAAATATATATTTTTAATTTAATTTTTCTTGATAGTTTTTAGCCGTTCTGAGATTTCAAATCTCTAATTTGACATAAAATCAAATTTTTATTTTCTAGAGAAATTTTTCTCTTTAATCAAATTGAAGTAGGCTGAAAAGTAAAAGTTGTATTCCTATTTATAACTAACACGTCCGAAATTGTATTTTTTACTTTGTCGTTTTCATTGAAGAAATTATATTTAATAAAAGATGATTTTGATAAAAAAAAATCATTGAAAAAAGTAAAATTTCTCGTGATATATGATAAAAAAAGTCCTTTTAAAAATCCTAAAACAAAGAATTTTGTTTAATAGAAATGGAAAGGAATCAAAATGTATATTATATAACTTAAAGAAAGATATAAAAATAATTTAAAAAAATATTTCACAAATTCTATAAAAAGACCAAAACTGTCCTTCTCAAGGAAAAGAATAATAAAGTTATATTTGAATTTTTAATTAATGAATGATCAAATTATATAACTAATAATAGTATAATTAATAAGATTGGCTCAGTGATTAATAGTAAAAATATTATGATTCTCTTAATTTAGCAATCGAATATCATTTAACGGTTATTCATTGTAATTCCCACTGGCATACTTTTTAAAATATTTAACTTCATTTAGTCATTGAGTAAAAATTGAGTCATTAGTTATAGAATTAGAAGTATCGTTTACAATAAAACACTGCAAACTAGAATGATAATAAATATAAATTTTTGTATAACTTTCAGAAGCATATATTTAGAATTTCCAGAAAATATATGCGGACTTTGTAATTTTGAAGTAATTAATAATATATGAAAAATATAATAACTGTGAAGAATAAATCAGTATTCTGAATCAGAATAAGGAAATCTCTTAATTCTAATAAATGTATATAGTTCTACTTAGCAATATATCACAACATTTTTGAAAAAGAGATAAACACTGCAATTCCCCTTTTAACAATGTTCTGCATTTCTGTAAATTAAATTAATTATATATTATGAAACCGTGATAATCTGATTATTTATTTATACAATAGTTTTGAAAAGAACGTTTGTATCCCGGATTGTATAATTTATAAATATATCCATTTATCATTCCTTTTTATTTCCTCGTAGACAAAATATGTAAAAAGTATTGTTGTCGTAAAAAATTTCTAAATCTGGATTTTTGGTGAATCTGCATGTTTTAACTCTGCCCGAATTTGAAAAACACACTACGTTTTTTCAGTCTGTCTGCCGTTTACAGAGATAATTCGAAACCACTTTGGGATAGACTGTTAAAATTTGCAGTATGATCTTTACATCATAATTATAGATATCTATAAAATTTTGAGAAACATCCTTTCAGATGAAGTCTGCCTGCCTGCCTGTCTGAATAGAAGTCAATGCGATAGTTATGAAACGAATACAGCTGAATGGATAAAATTTGGAGCACAAATTTAACATCAAAATTGTAGATACGTGTCAAATTTGAAACCAGATTTTAAAATGTTTATCTTTCTATCAGTCTGTACCTTCACAAGCTACTAAACGCATTAGTTCAAAAATACAAGGATTGTTCAAATGAAAATGTACGAAATGTCGTAACAGTTAACATATTTGCTTATGCCGCTATGGGAGAACGTAGCGAGACATCTAGGAATGCTATTGGAGTCTCCTGAGTAGATTGGAGCATGCGCGGGCCCCCACATGCGCAGGAGAGAGCAGTGGCTCTTATAAAGAGCTCCGTCCAATTGACGTGGCAATGTTACCATGGCAATGACAGAAGAACAATTAACTTCAATATGTACTGTGAGACACTCGGAAGGATACACAGGTTCATCAAGAACAAAAGACCAAGTCTACTCACAGAGTGTGTGGTTCTGCTCCATGATAACTGGCATTCACACGTCTCCAGGTTCGCACACGGGGAACTGGTCAAGTTCAAGTGGGAGCAGCTCGACCATCCGCCCTATAGCCGGGACATGTAGCCCTGCGATTTTCATATGTTTGGTCTGCTGAAGCGCTTCACTTTATATGAAAGGGAAGCGCTTCAACTAGGACGGCGAACTCAAGGACGCTGTGAAGGACTGGGTCTCGTCACGGCCACAGGAATTCTGGGAACAAGAAATTCTTCGGCTCGTTAATCAATGGGATCATTGTGCTCAGGTCTATGGTGTATACTTTGAATAAAGTATTTATTTATACCCACAGTGTCGTTTCGTACCTTTTCATTTGAACATCCCTTGTATATTCAAACATATGAAGTAATAATGTAGTCAAATATATGAAATTTGGTATGTAATTTTGTGGCAACATATATGTCAAATATTTATATCAGTTGGCTGGAAGCAAATTCAAATCAGATTCTTGTGTATCTATTATTAAATGTCGTGGGTAAATCACTAAAAATTTAGAAAGATTATATAATAGATTCAATAAAAATGCTAAATTTGTGCCAACTATTAATATTTCGTAATGTTTGTTTATCAAAGTCAAGCAAGGTATTCTTGACCTTTCCCAAAGTCAAAACTTTATTAAAGAGCATGCGAAAAATTTTAGAGATACCACTCCCACGATTTATTTAATAATGATAATGTCCTCATTTTTAATAAGAAGATCATTTTAGCATTAATGAATACATTTTTACCGCTTAGCTAATAATTATTTTAAACCATGTTGGGAAATAGAATTATTTATTTCTCTAATTCTTTATAAAATCAACAAATCGTCTCAAAAAATTTAAGTGCATGTTTCACTTTTTTTTTTTTTTTTTTAAGCTGAAAACATGTAATTTGATATCCCGTTCAATACTGATCACATCTTTCTGAAGCATGAAATCTGAGAAAGTGAGTCCATTAAAATTAATTTCATCTTTCTTCGTACTCAGTAGGATGAGACCCTTTCAATTTTTTGCAAAATGTGATTTACAAACTTTTAACCATGGAAATTACTCAGTTAATAAATTCACTTCTTACATTCACTAATTTTTTCGCCTTATTTACTTATTTATTGCTTTATTTTGACTCATTAATTTTACTTTACTTATTTCTAACTTGATTTCATTTACTTCATTATTATTTAACTAATTTACTTTTTATTTGATTTAATTTACTTACTCGGTTTTTTTTGTGTGCTTATTTTCTAATTATAAGATAATATTTATATACTTTGGTATTTTTTTACTAATTATTTGGTTATATTTAAACATTCTGCTTGGTTTTAAATTTAAACTGAATGCTTTTTTTATTATTTTTATTGGTATGTCAATACAATTGAGAATAATTTCCAGTTAACGAAGTTTATCAATCATTACATATTGATATTATTATTATTACAATATGTCAAAAGTATATTAGATATAAATTTATCTTTAAAAATTTATAATTATTATACTTTTATTTCCTCATCTTTGGATTCCCCTATAGTTGCATTGGCATGTCAAGTCAAGAATTCTTTTTTTTCTTTCTTGATGCTTTCATTGCATTAATTGTTTGGCCTGTTTAAAATATTACGAAAAAATTTAATATCTATCAATGATTCCTTGATATAAAAAATATTCCATTCATTATAAATCAACTTTCACAAAAAATTATTTCATCTATGTTTTAATTCATCAGGAGAAAAGAAAAAACCAATTACAATATAATTCCAGTTTCAGAGCTTGAAGTTTGGTGGAGGATTCTTCACCTATTCTACGATATCTTCATTCATTTCTCCAGTCATCAACGATTGTTTACATATATGATAATTATTTAGATTCAAATCAGAATTAAGTATGAATGAAATATCTAGTTTTTAAGGAATAAGTGTTTAATATTAACGAATCTGATTTTATAAACACCTGACCATTTTCTCACACTTTGTATACAGCAGCGCCATCTATTAGTAGAAATTCAAACTAAACAAGAAGAGTCGGAAAAATGAAGGAAAAACCCTAAAAGAGAATGTGAGTAATAAAAATTCAGATAAGAAATTGCATACAATATTTATAATGATTTTGTTCATTTGAATTTCAATAACATTAATAATATTTTGTTATCGAAGAAAATAATGCTAATGATGCGGCAAAATAATTTTAAGAAGAAATACGCCCTGCATTTGTGTTATATCAGTTTAATGATTCACACCTGTTGATATTAAATAATGTGAAATGTCTTCTCATATTATTTAGTACTAATACTATATATATTGCTTTGTTTCTAAATATCAAAGAAGAAAATAAACATACTACAGATACGATACCCAAGAAGAATTATTATGTACATTTTCTAATTTTATGCAAGAAATTTTCCTTTGGAAAATTCATGTTTATGTTGATTTAGAGAAGACTTTCTGGTATAAAATTACTTTTCTTTTCCGCCTTTCAAAATTGCCTTTCTTTATTCTCCCACTAGTTAAAAAAAATCATTATATATAGAAGTAACTATTATGCAACGCTCTTCAAGTTCTTTACATCTTATTATTTCAATTTATATATGTATTTATATATATATATAAATTGAAGATACTAAGATATATTGTAGATACTAAGTAAAGATACATATGTGGTTTTAGTTTATTTTGAATTAGACTTGAATCTGAACAAAACATGATACAAAGTAATTTTCAGTAACTTTAAAAGTAATTTTTAAAAGCATTGTATTCAATGTACATTCGAGATTGGATTTGATATACCAAGAATTGAAGTCGGTATATGAAGAGTTTTTATGAAAGCAATTTAGTGGATATTCTTAATATAAGAAATCTGAAAACATTATGCCTTGTTTATCAATTAAAGATTTCATACAATAATAAACATTTGCCTTAAATTTATCATATGATATGTTAGGGACAGAAGCAATGGTCGTCCCGAAATTTCCTTGCATGTTCTCTACTAAAGATCTCCTCGCCCTTTTTCCACATAGAATTGAGAATCTTGAGTAAGGCCGCGAAGGTTTTGCATGAAATTGGGAGAAATATTCAAGAAATAAATATATCCTTGGTGTGAATCTAAAATTTCCTTTGAATTTGTATTGCTATTATGTACTTTGGACGGCCTTTGCCAGTAGAGTAAAAACCAAAATTCGACATGGAGCAGCAATTGTAGTTTCAAGATCACATACCGAATTTCATTAATTAAGATAGTTTCTTTATGAGTTATTGCATTGAAATGAGAAGGAAAGTATGGATCGACAGACGGTCAACCCTTTAAAGAATTTGATTCAAAATTTGATTGAATCAAAATTATGATGTTATATCTGATATGAAATTTTATCTGTGAAACAGTTTACATTTTGACGATATCGAGCTCTCTATATTTGAAGAGCCAGGCAGATAGATTTTATTTGTAGCTAACGAGTTAACTTGTACTCGAACAGTCAGACAAATAGATGTCCTCTGAATGAATTTCGTTCAAAATTTGATCAAAATCTACAAATTTGTGAACTTCTATGAATCAAATTTCATCTCCCTAGCTCAAATGTTTTTGAATTATTGAATTCATAAATAGACATAAAGCCTCTTAGGTATGCGCTCTTCCAACTGGTCATGTGATCACGAATGTAAAACAAAGATACCTGGTCAGACGCCGTAAGGATTTCGGCAATGACTGGCGGGTAATCACAGCGCGAATTATGAATCGAAACCCACAATAATAAAAACTATTGTAATCTGGATTAAAGTTTTGTGTTGTCTTGTGGTGTCAGTAAAAAATTGTATATATGTATAGAAAGAGTTCTGATTTTACTTTTTTTGTGTAGACATGGTGACTGGTAAACATAACTTAAACCGGCTACTCCAGAAAAATCTGAATGGCTGGATCCCCCGCAACGGCAACACTGGCGGGAACTTTGGCTGTATCCTAAGAGCCATCACCGGCCACGGTACAATCCTTCCTTTGGGAAGTACATACTCGTCATCGATGGGAGGAGCCGACCTTCATCTTTTTTTGTACCCACAAGGTGACGAGAACCAACAACCATGCCGAATGCTTCTCATTCCCAATTACGAGGTGCCCCCCCCCAGTGGTAGCATGATGATGATAAAAACGTGCATGTTATTTTATATAAAACATTAAAAACTTTCTTTACATCACATGTATTCATTCAATTTTATATTGTATTGAAGAAGCAAGTGGATAATTTTTTGGTGAGAGGTGGGGACTTCACAGAATTTTGAAAAGAGCCATTTGACAATTTTGTCTCATATTTCTGGTCCGTTCTTTTGTCGCGAAACTTTTAATTTAGAACAAATAGAACACTGCCTAAAATATATCAGTTTTATACACAAGCAATATTTTTTTGAAGCAGTTTCGTTATTTATGATCATAAAATTTCGAAGAACATATTTTTAAACAGAATACCTGGGATGAAAAGATAAAAGTAGGAAAAATATATATTCATTGCCCTTTTGAAATGATTAGAAGATCGGGTAAATTATCTTTTCCGATCCCCTTCTGCCTGGCTATTTTTATCTTAAATGACACTAAATCCAGTTATGATTTATGACGGAGTATTAAAATAGTTCAAGTGAGTAAAAATATTCGAAAGAAGCTTAGTGAAAAAAAAAAGAGTTGAAAGAGAGGAAAAAAAATCTTTGATACAGTTTCTCTAACTTATTAACTGTAAGAAATTCTCTTACGTAATAATTTTGACGTCCGGTTTTAAAAAGGTTAAATGAAAATGCATAATATCTAACGAAGACTCATTTATCTAATTACATTTGAGATCAGTCTTAAAATAATTCTCTTCTTAACTTTAATTACCAAAATAATCAATAGTGTTATAATGCTTTGAAATATAACAAAATAAATTAATCAGTTTACCTTGCACTTTAATGAGTACAATGATAGTTTAATTAATTTTTATTTAAGATATATATATATATATATATATATATATATATATATATATATATATATATATATATATATATATATATATATATATATATATATATATATATATATATATATATATATATATATATATATATATATATATATATATATATATATATATATTATGAATTGAAAGATGAAATAAAGAAATTATTTGAATTATCAGCTACACCAACAAATAACTCAGTTTTTCTTTGGAACTCGCAAAAACGTAAACGTATTTTATTGTTGAATTAATAATATTTTTAAATGATAGCTTAAGCAACACCGAATATAGCTCCTGCAAATATTGTTTAAAGATTTTGAGGGAGATAGATGAAAGCGTCACCTTAATAATCTTTCTAATAATTTTATTTTTCACTCATTTCTTTAGGTGCCAAAGAGTTTCACATAATCCATGTGTCTATCTTTAGGAGTGCAAGTGTGAAAATTTTTACTGACTTTATATCGCCTTTTTAAGAGAAATATAAGAGAAAGACAGTAGCGACATCTTAAAGGAAAGAAAATTATTTTTTCTGAGAGTGTCGGTTAACATTATTAAGAAATATATTTGGTTAAGTTAGAAAAAAATGGTTAGGTCTTTGAAGTTAGAAAAAAACAAAATTTATCCACTTGAGATCTAATATCTATATTTTTATTGCATATTCTTAGCATAACTATTGGCTAAAATTACTTTCTAAACTGTAAAATCTGATACAGATGACGTAGAGGTTGTTCGGTCCTTTTCTTATTGTTGTTGTTCTCAGTTTGTATTTAGAAAGATCATCTCTAAAAATTATTTACTTTTAAAATAAGACGTATTTTTTAAATCAAACTCAATCCTTTCAACTGTGATAAGTTTAATTTTTTCATATAAGATTTTAACGAATGAATAGAATTAAAAAATAATTCTGAAAGTAAGAAATAACGTTGAAGTTTATATACTAAATATATAGCGTAAGAAATAATATTATATTATTATACAATTATATCATGCATAATATAATGTTATTTTCACTTTAGAAAACATTACTATTAAACGGCCGAGGAAATGTGCAAAATTGGACATTAATATTTAAATTTAAATGCATTTATCTTCACCATTGTTTTTAATTTCATTAATTATTATATTACTTAAAAAGTTTTGGGGACTTTGATAGCATTATAAAGAATACATCTTTTTTTATATAAAAATTTGAATTATATATAATATAATATAAGGAATAATTCAAATTGATTTTTAATAAAATACAAAATGTAAATAATGCTGTCTCTAAGCAGATAATTAATTTTTAAATTATATCATAAATAGCAGCATCAAATGTTGAGATAAACGAAACAGATCACAATGAAAAAAATTTGCAGCATTAAAATGAGAGATTATTAATATTATCATATAATATAAACTAAAGAAATTTCTCATTTCTGTATTTTAGCATAGATGGCAGCACGATACAGTTCAGAATATAAATGTATTGCTATTCTGAAAATGATTTAAATTGAAGAAATATTCTAATTTAAAATGTAGAATTACTTGTTGTATTTTGATAAATATTATTTCTATGTAACTGTGCATTAGTTAAGGATTTTAAAGAAGATCAGAGATAATCTTTTTTTTTTTTTTTTTTACCTTATTTATGGAATGGAATAAACAATGTAAACATAAAATAACTTACAGAATGTTTAAAACACTTTTTCTGTTGATATTTTTTTTATTATTATTATGTTCGGATGAGAAGTAGTATTGATTGGAGTAAGATTATTTCCCTGAATAAGAGCAATACAAATTTAAATATTTTTATTTTATTTGAAAATTTTCAAATCTCATATTACTTTAATAAAGAATAAATTTTTCATTCACTTCTTGCTGCTCAATGCAGCTTTGAATTTTCAATGGTTTATATGTTTTGGATAAGAATGCTCGAATTTAAAGTTTTCAAAGTTTAACTATCACTTAATCAGCCAATCTAATTATATATATATATATATATTCCCAAATGTTTAATCACATTTGGCTCAGAGAGTCAGAATTTCATGATTTCTTTTCAGTAATGAAACATGAATCGCAATTAATCGAAATTTAATCAAATAACTAATAAATTTAAAACCTAGAAATTTATAAACATAACATTAACTTCCTCTATATTAACAACAAATAAAAATATGCTTTTAAAAACTATCTTAATAAAATGCATTTTTAATTCCTTTCCATGTTACATTTTTATGTTTAATTTTAAATAATATTTTATTATTTCCTATATTTTGTTTTAAATAGGTAAACAGTTTTTTTTAAAACAAATAATTTATAAAAAGAAATTCTAAAAATTTTGGACTCCAGAATTTTTATTTATAAATCGTTTGCTTTATTACCAAAAATTTCATGAAAATATTTTTAAAAATGAATCTGGATTTTTAGAGCACGAAACTTTTTACTTTTCAAAAGAAAAGAAAAATTAGTAATTTCTTGGGAATATTTTGTTTGAATTCAAAGGATGATGAATATTATTATATATACAATGAGTCATTGTAATGATGCATTAAAAAGGAAAATATTTTGAAGCGAATAACATGTAGCTTTATATTTTTAATGCAATGCTGATTGGGCCAATCAGCTGCTTAGTCTGTTAAAGGATCTCATCGTTCCATTTAAAAATTCCATACAGAGAAAATTCGTTGTAAAAAAAGTGCAAATTAAGATATAAAAAGAGAAAAAAAGAAAGACCAAAGCTCCCCTAGTCCCTTTATTGACTCTAACACATGTCTTAAATTGTAAAGAGAAATCTCGTATTGCCTTTTAAAGATTTATTGTCAATATCGTATTTAAAAAAAAATACTAATCTTTTATTGGGATTGAAACAGTAATCTTACGTAGAAATCTTGTCCCTTTGTATTTATAAAAATCTATTATCGTTTCATTTCTTTGAGAGTTTATAATACTCCCTTCGTAATCTTCGTCTCTCTTTGTTGTGTCTCTACTTTTATTCGTAACGTTTTGATATTTGTTAAATTTGTAGAATATTTAGCAATCACAATTTATTCATAAATGTTATGAGAAATAGACACGAACCATATCTTCTTTAACTACTCCTATGTCCTTAAGTTTTTATTGTTTTTCATGGCTAAAAATTCAGTCGATTTTGTATGAACATCTTAGAACAAAAAATTGTGCAATATTTAGTTACGCATGAATTATTATATTTAATAAAAGAGTAAATATATATATATATATATATATATATATATATATATATATATATATATATATATGTCTTTCAAAATCAAAATTCCAGAGAAAATTTTCTTAAATACAAATTCATTGAATAGAAATGCTATTTTATACCATTATCAGTATTATTTATTGGCAGCATTTTCTATAATGATAAGATATTTTCAGAATTATTTAATGGTAGTATTTTCTATAATGCTTTAAAAAGTGTATAAGCTTGCTTTAATAAAGTGTGTTAGATAATTATTTTTCATTTTTTTTAATTATTAAGGTGTTAAAAATACCAATTTCATTTCAAAAAAGTCCTTATTATACATCTTCAGCAGTCAATATCATCATCTGCAAATGGATATAAATTATGAAGACCGCCAACCCTTTCGCGACGGGCGTGTCATATATGCATCACAAGTGGACATCTTCCACAGCCGGGCGTACCACCTGCGCATTTCTGGATACTCATGGGACGGTGATGCATATGTGCATTTTAAACTGGATGCATATGTGCGTTTTAAACTGGAATAATTTTTAATCGCCAATAGATGGTTCCCTTTGTCCATTGCCTTTGAAATAAGTATAGTTGTGGTATCCTGACCTTCAGTTTGCTCATATTCAACCTCACTTTGGTATTTTACTCATTATATGTTGCGAAAGAGTGGGGAATGAGTAATATAAATAAACAGAGCTTGGGTGTGTAAGTAACTTTCTACTTGATTAAACTGCCATGGACTTTCGAAGAAGATCATGCCAACTACTGAAAGCCAGTCCTTTTTCCAGTATTCCGTCTACTGGACATTAATCCCCCCGACAGTGACTAGGAGCTTCGTGAACCATGCCGTTAGTGTAACTTTCCACTTAATGCAATAAATCGCTTTTTTTTTTTTTTTTTTTGGTTTTACCATCAATTCTGTTATATTTTGAGTAGTTTTTAGATACAATTCGCGCACTTCACTTCTTATTACGGAAAGCCTTGGTTTTGGTTAAAAAAAAAAAAACGCAATTTGTCAAAGGAAGAGCGTGTTTATACTATGAATGAAGTAATAATTTAAAAAGGTAAAAAAGATGAAGACATCAAGACTTAAACTTTATTTTTTGTGATTTTTTTTTTCAAAGTAAAACTTAGCGATGCCAAATCCTCATCCTATGGGATGATTACTTTCGTGTACGCTCCTTTCCGTGCGTGCGTCTTCGATAGAGGCCTCCCGTCCCGAAAAGGTTAATATTTCTTCAAATCTGAATGTTAATCAAAATAGTTTTGCCTTTTTCACACATTTAATTTGTATATTTTATTGATTGCATTTATTACTGAATGTGGTTTATTATGCGATTTAATTGTCCAATAAGTTTATGTAAATGCTGAAATTGTCAATTTCAGGTATAATTCTATTTTTCCAATATCGATTCATTATATACATATATATTTATAATTTTGCTTCTCTTCCTTACCTATTTTTGAGGCAAAAATCTCATTTATATGTTGTATTATTTCCAATTTATTTTTCAGTTTCTGTCTTTTCAGGTGTTCATGTGGATCCAATGAAGGTCACATTAAATTGCCGCTTTCCACAACATAAAAATAAAAGTAAAAATTTATATTGAAATTTGAATATAATTTAAATTTTCTCCCTTGTATTACATACGTTAGGAATGACTGCAGTTTTATTAGCAGCAGCACTAATAATTTTTTTTAAAAAACTTTAACTATAATTTACAATATCTAGAGCAATTTTTTTGCTTTAATCTTACCGGTAATATTTCGTATATTTCTACCAAATTAATATTTCAAAATGACTTAGCTAACAAAAAGAAATCATTATTTTACCTAAAAATAATATGATCAGTAATTGCATTTCCTTAAAACATTCTGTTCAATTCTCCTTTTATTTATATCCAAATTATGATACATATTTACTACTATTTTTTAGAACATCTTTTGAAAGAAAAGCAGCTTTCTTAAGATTACATGTGCTGCCATCTTTTGTTTGAAAGCTAAAATAAAATGGTTTGAAAATGATGTATTAGATTCGATTATGACTAAATAGAAGCCCTTTAAAATAATTTTAAAAACGATTATAAATTAACAAAATCAACTTTTCTGAATTTTTTTTCGTCAAAATAATATAATATATATTCATTCAGAAATGAATTCATCGGATAAATGAATTGAAAATGTATTCGAAATGTTGTACATACATACCTATTAGCACAATAATAAAAGTGTATATCATACGGCTATGCTATGAAACGTTCCTTGTAGGCATGCATACAATATTTTGTGCGAATTATAATGTGATTGATTGAGAAGATTTATAAATTAAAGGACAAAGCAGTTGTCATAGTAGTGAAGTAAAAATGACGTCAACTTTAAAATTTTAAACTTTCCTAATCATATGAAATTTTATAGATTGAACCTAAAATTAAAGCCATTTCTGAAAGACGAAGTAAATGATTTAGATTCACAAAAATGTAATCCAAGCCTATTTTAACAAAATATTGTTATTTAATAAAACAATGGCCAGACTGTTTTGTTAGCAGCAGTCTAATATTCATAGACATGTTACCGCTATTTGAAAAAATATTTTTCTTAATAAGAATTTATTTGTATACAAACGCATGTATTCCTCGAATTTAGGTTTCCTCCAAGACAGATAATATGACCTAAAATTTTATTTTATTGTAAGCTTGGACTAAAAAATTTTGATGAGCATTTTTTTCAAATCTTTAGGTAAGGTCTTTCGCAATGCGAATATCACTAATTATGGCGTCAAGGAATGTCTGATTTTAGGACAGTAGGCAAAGAATGGATGCAGATTATGGTTTCTGATAATTTGTATTTAGTTGAATTTTTTGCTTCGAAATATTATTTGGCATAATTATTATAATACCGGGTGGTATAATTAAAGTTCAACTTTGAAATGGTCATAAAAGAAATACTACTGGAACAAATGTTATCAAACTTGATAATAGTTTGAAGAATGTCATGGGAATTTCTCTTCCAGCAAAAGAAGTTCAAAACTTACCACCAGTGGTAAATGGCGCTATGTGCAATATTGTTAATCAAAATAAGACATGAAGACATCGGCTTCAAATGTGTTTAATTATTTCTGAAAGGTGTTACAAAACATGTGGAGTCCACAATTTTCTGAAAACAAATTAAAGCGTGTTACTGCATTCTCGACAGGATCTCTTAGCATATGAGGTGGAATATTACGCACATGTCGGCGTATCGCATTTTTCAATTTCGTCAAATAGTTTAGAAATCACTATAAACAGTGTTTTTGAGATAAACCCATAGCCAGAAGTCACAGGGGATGCAGTCTGGTGACCGGGGTGGCCAAGAAGTGGGGAATCATATAATATAATCAGTTCATTTAATCATTTTCATTTCATCAGTTCAATATAATCAGTTCATTCATGAAATATTGCTTAATTTACTTTATAACATGTTCCAATGTACGGTGGGGCCCCCTCCTGCATAAAAATCGTGGTGTCTAAAATACTACGTTGGTGGAATTCAGTTATCACGGAACGTATTAACATTGGCTCTAAGCAAGCTGCAGTCAGCTGCATGTAACAGGTCCAGCTGTTGACAGTTCTACAAAAAAAAATTGCCCAAGTATGAAACTAGCTGTCATACCACACCAAACAGTGAATTAGGATAATGCAATAAACTGTGTAGATAACATGAGGGATTATTTTTTTGGCCTAAATATTGCAATTGTAGGTATTCACATCACCATTTAGATAAAAATGGGCCTCATCTGTCTACAAAAGGTCCCATGTCCAATGGAATTCCAAAGTGGAAGATGCTCATGAACATGTTTGATTTTGTATGGGTAGAACTGCAGCAGTTTAAAGACAATTTTGTGCATCATACTCAATGGTACGTCCATTTGAAGTGCGACAACACTTACACTGCACCTACCGTGTGTGCTTTCCATTTTTGCTATTTCCACTGTTAATGCAATAGCCTTCTCGGCTTCCTCACAAGCCTATTTCTTTAGCATCTCATGTGTAAAAAATTATAAACCCTGGCTTCAAACTTTGCAATCATTTCCCTCAAATCTTGCTGTGTCATTGGCCTCGGAGTGTTCCTCTTACTGAAAGATACTTTTGCAAAACACCCTGTTCATTGCAATCGCATTAGTTTTAACATGTTACGAGAAAATCACGCCTTTGCATGGTTGGAGACATTGTCAATTCTTAACAATGAGAACTCTGCCAAGAAAGCTCACTTTTATATGGAAAATCAAATTATGTGTAAAGTGCACCTTCATAAATCATTTGCTTCATCCTGCCGTAAGCCAATTACCAGTCATTAAAGTTTTGCATAACCTAGCTCACAGACAGTTTCGTTTCAGAAAAGATTAAACACATTTTAAACCGATGACTTCATTTCTTATTTTGTTTAATAATATTGCATAGAGAAATTTCTCCCCTAGTGATAAGTTTTTTTTTTTTTTTTTGCAGAAAAAAATTTTTTATGAATTTCTTTAAAACATTACCAAGTTTGATAACGTTTGGTAGAGTGATTTTCCTTTTAAGACTATTTTAAAGTGGAACTTTAATTATAACCACCCTATATATTATATTATGACTTTTTCATTCAGTCTCTTTTTGGACTGTTGAAATTAATTATTCACTCCAAACAATACACTTAGAACAGCGAATATTACTATTTATCAGAAGGAATTTAAAATATGTAGACTTATATACTACTTCAAATGTGTTATACCTTGTCAAAATAAAGTTAAGCTGATGTTTTTTTTTTTTTTTTTTTTTTTTTTTTGCCATTCATGATAACCGGCACATATATTTGATTCCATGAATCTTGAAAAGACTGTATTAATTACAGAATTTATATAAGTTAGTTTTACAAAAGAGAAAGAGTGTAATGTATCCATGATTTCTAAATTACTTATAAAATGACAGCTAGAAAACTTCTTACTGAAAATAGTTGCTCTTAATATTAATATTAATTCTCAAAATAACATATGTAAGTAGAGTTCATTACATAAATGTGTATTCATCTAACGGAGAAGAAATTAACTACTGAATTGGAGCAATAAGACACTGACTAAATAGCATTTGGAAACTGCAGATTTTTGATATTTGCTCATACATTTAGATACATTTATTTTTAATATGTCAGTTCAACATTCATATGTTTCACTTTTTTCTTTTAAAATTTACCCAATCAATATTTTTTTTCTCAAACTTTAAAAAGCTCTAAACCATTTGAGAATTTGGATGTAAGATGATTCTGTTTTAATATTTAATGAATGTTGTACTTATCAGAGTTCTATAAAAATTGCTATCCATTGATAACTTATTCGTTTCTGCACTAATTGTATTATTAGATTATTTAAATTGAAAAAAAAATGATTAATCATAATTGATTAATTTCTGTTCATTCGCTGTTTCTGACAAATGAATACAGCATTAACTCTACTTTTATTTATGAGCATGTATCTTTTATTCTTTGAAAGAAATATTATTGATGAGGGAAAATAATATATAGAATAATATGCTTGTTTTAATAAAGTCTCTAACGATGTTGGTGTAATTTAAATGGCTTTTAATTCATTTTACTTAAATTTTGTTCAAACAATGTTCTTGGTTATAAACTGAGCATACTACCAGAAAAGTATATAGCTAAAATTATATTCAGGATATTTATAGACGCAAGTTTTGTTTTAGGTGAGAAAAAAACATACCGATAACAAAAATATTACATATAATAATATACAATTTACTATTGTACCATCTTTTAACATTTCAAAATATCTTTGATGTGTATATATTTACTAGAACAAATGAGCACTGAGGAATGTATCATGTGTAAGTGTATGAGAAGTCTGTGGACATGAAAGCCATTATTCCCTTCTCTAGAGGATACGTAAATAGTGGAGAATTATCGTCGATGTTCTGGTCATACCTTCGTCTTGAGGGATTGATGCATGGGCCTCTGAATGGTTATTTTGTAATTAACCTTAGAATCTGTGTTTATTGCATTAATCTATAATTCAGATAAGTTGGAAGCCAAATATAGTAATTGTGATATTTTTATATCTTCTTCAAGAAATACAGTTATCTTGGAGATAACTGTATTTCTTGAAAGGAGAAAAAATATTTTAAATATGGAAGTCACAAGTTAGCTATGCTTTAAGAAATAAGAAAAAAAATGAATTAAACCTAAAAACGTTATCAAGACTCAATTTCAGGTAAAAATGTAGCTGAAGTATTTCAACAGTATGCAGTTAATCGTAATTGATTAATTTCTGCTCATGCGCTGTTTCTGACAAATGAATACAGCGTTAATTCTGTTTTTATTTATGAGCATGTATCTTCTATTTTTTAAATAAATTTTCACACATAATTATTTTAGAAATTATAAACTGCCATTTTTAATACTCTGATTCTTTATGATACTTTCCATTTTTAATAATTAAAAATGCAAACCTCATTGAAAACAAATCCATTTCAGAAAGATGTTGTGTGCACAAAATTTTAATTACCAAGCCCTCCACATCAGGGAAATTGATTAGCGATGCGGCCTTATTTTTAGGTAACGTTGATGATAAATTTGAAAATAAGATTTGCCGCAAATATAACTTTATAAAGTTGTATGAAATTTGGAGATAAATTATGAAATTGAATTTTTTAATGCATTTTATACTGTCTTAGATACTGCCTGTTTCAAAATAAATGTGTTTGTAATATATATTTGTATTACGTTTTATTTTATAAACGAATTGAGAAGAAATATACATTAAGAAATCGAACAATTTAAAAAGTTAAAAAAAAAAAAAAAAACGAGACATTTTCAACTAATTTTCCAAAAAATAATAGTTCGTGCAGCATTAGAGTGAATTAGAAACATTAAATTATAAAGTAGAAAAAGTTCCGAGAAGCCATTTGCTGAAATTTGATAAATGTTTGATTTAAAAAGATATAATTTGATTCAAATTTCATTCACAAATATTTGTTTGATTTTGGAATGTTATTGCATAACTAATAAGAGACATATTTTTAAAAAAACCATAGTTTTCGTCATAATTTTTTAATGTATTACGACTCTAACTGATTTATCTTTGGAAAAGAAGAAAATTCTAAAAATAATTAATTTGTTCTTTTCTCAATGATGAGGAAAATATTTTTTTTCATTAACTAATTCAGTGAATGCAGTAATCTTATAAACAAATTAAGAACATAAATTCGCTGCTGATAAGTTTACTTCTTTCGTTTTCCTTTGAGCTAAAGACAACTGTGCATTTCATTAAAGTTTCTAAATTAAATATGCTGCCACATGCTCTGAAACTTTACGATTTTGAGAAAATGAAATATAAAACTAGAACTATTTTATTTTTTCAAGAAATAACATTTTAAATTTATACTGTGCATTGCGTAACTTTTTTTAGATTTCTATGTCGGCTTTCAAGCATTTTATTAATTTTAAGCTCTATTACATTTTTTTACAAATTTGATTAAGTTTAGAAATTGGTTGTTACATATAAACATCTTTGTCTTGAAAAATCCCAGAAATTTATGTTAAATTGTTAATTTTACTGTACAAAAAAACATGTCGAAAATTCAAACTAATTATTAGACAAGAGCATTCTAGATTGATATTTTTTGATGATTAAATTCTTTACTAGAGTTAAGTTTGAAAAAGAAATTTAATAATGTCTGTATAAATCCTAAGGACATTCCAGATAGAATAAGTAAATGATTATTCTATAAGACAACTCTCATTATATACCACAATTCCAAACAATATAGCGTCATTAATTTAGAGCTTAAATTATATTTACCTATCTTGAAGATCTGCTAATAATACAGATAATGATTTACAACATTGTTAAGCAAAACATGAATGATTATAATTATAAAGAAAAATAAAGAATCCTTTTTTCCATCTGCAGATATATAGCTTGTTTTATTTGCTATCTCCTATGTAATCTATTGACCTGAAATACTGTAGCAAAATACGAATAATTTTAGTTGGAGAGGTTTTTCCCTCAATATATACTCCCAAGTTTAAAAAGATAACATTTTTTATTTTTTTTTGTTAAATGATAAATTTCATGTTTTTTTTATTCTAATAATGCAATTAGAAAAATGCTTTATCTTCTCCTATTTTATTAATTTTTAAGAAAATCATATTTTATAATTTTTTCTTCATGTTTGATTAAATACTCTAAAAAGTGATTAAAATACTGTTTTTTTTAAAAAATAAAAACTACATAATTATTCATTATTCTTATAATTTTAACTTCCTCTGGTCATCTGCAATTTTCACATTACGTGAAATATTAAAGAAAAGCAGTTGAACTGTTTCAGCAGTTCTGAAAAGCATTCTTCTCTGAATAAAAAAGTTTTCAATATTTAAAGGAAAATGCTCACTGATTCTTTAATTTGATTGAATAATAAAAGGATTTTATTCCGTTGATTGAATTTTTTATCTTATTTTGTCAAGGCAAATGACCATTGTAAATCAAAGGCTAATAGTTAGAAGGGAATTTGAATTTCATAAATATTTTAATACGTTCTTCTAAAAATCTTTTATAACTCTTATACAAAATAAATGTAAATTGTATTTAAATAACTGCTGTAAAATATAAATAACATAATACAATTAGATTACATATGTTTTAATGCTTGTTTGATCCACCAGTTTGATTAAAAAGATTAATTTCATTTATGATGTAATGCATATAAATGTTATTTTAAAATTGTGCAATGTTTTTTACAGTAAAATAAAAATTAACAACAATCCCGAAAGAAATTATGATGTGAAAAAAAGTTAACAAGTTACTCGCTTTATTTAAATATTTTCTAGGCATTTTTTTCTTTCAAGGCATCGTTATTCTTCGAAACTTCTACTGCATAAGAAATTTGATCATATTCCCTTTATTTTGTTTATTTATTATCTGAACTTAGAATTCCAAAAGTCACAATAAGAATCAACATTTATTTTTTCTTCTGTACTATAAATTCTACTATTCAAGCTAGTGCTATTTATTTCATTTGATAGCAGCTCACGACATTCGGATCTAATAATTACTTTCTTACCTAATTTTATGAAATTTGAACCAAGAATTTCGAATTCATGCTGCCATCTAGTGTACAAATGATAAACTATTTTGGAAGGATAAATGAGAATTAAAGAGTTAAAAGAAGAAGACATAATTGCTTATCACTATTATTAAAAATATAATTTCATCGTTCCCATATAAAATGCTCAGTTTTTTTTTCTAACACTCATTAATTTTTTTTTCAATTAATTTGATACTTAAATAAAAGTTTCAAATTTCTTATAAATACTGAATACTATTATGATTAAATAAATTTTTATTATTTATAAAATATAATACCAAGTCTTATGGCATTGATTGCCGAATGAGATTTTGGAATGAAAACTATCAAGATCATCAAATTATATAGATATATTTTGAAATATGTGTAAATAATTTGCACCTACAATTGAATGTTGAATTGATGTTAAAGTTTCGTTTTTCAAAGAATTCTGCAATTTCAACTTATAATCGGATTGACACTACAGTTTGTTTAGTCAATGCATTCTACAGTTACAACTTATTATCAGATTTAATAATAAATTTGGAAGTAAAACTCTTAATCCAGTTGATTTTGAAATTTGATTATTCCGATTATTCTGCAATTATATCTAATAATCATAGGCACTAATGCCCAAGTTTGTTTGTCCAGAACATTTCGTGTTTTTTTTTTTTTTTTTTTTTTTTTTAGGTACTGAGTGTCGGACAACATTAGAAAGATATCGTAACTATGACAGTTAGCATTTTGTATTGATAGGTCTTAATTATATTTAAGTTAAGTTTATTTTATCAGAATATTCTTTGGTTACAAATAATAGCTAGAATAAAAAAATAATCTATTAAAAACGCAACGTAAATTGATACATCTTTCAAATGATTATAGTTCTAACTATCCATCTGTTACTAGTTTCAACAAACTATATCTATTTGAACGCTTCAAACTTTCTACGAAATCAATAACTAACCAAAAGAATGAGCTGTTCAAAGACTTAATTTTTTTTTTAAATTTTGTAATAAAAAATATTTTAGATTTGAATACTTTAAAATCAAATTCAAAATAATATATTAAAACATAAATAATACATTAACAAATTATATATATTTAGACTATGAATAACAGATTAAAATTGATTAATAGTTCTAAAAAGGTTTAAATACTTTAAATATATTTGAACATTTCAAACCATCTACGAAATCAGGAACTAAGCACAAGAACTAGCTGTTCAAAGACATTTTTTTAAGATTCTAATAAGAATGCATACTTTAAAAACCATTATGTGGAAGCTATTTTTTTGTGTACATTTTAAAGTTGCTAAATGATTAATAAAAATATTTAAATTAATACATTTTCAGGTTAGTAGTCGATTTGTAATCATAACAGTCGAGTTTTTAATCCTTATTCAAGATAAAAAAAAACAAACTGAGTTACAAGATTACAAATATAATTTTACATTTTGAATCTCTACATTTTATTTGCATTCTTACGGCTTGCATTTCAAGATGATTAAGATATTGATTGGGATGTATTATTTAAAATAATAATTAAACTTGGTTTTGTGTTTGCGAATCAAATTTCACAATGATCTCTGCTGTCTTTATAAGTAGCCACTATTGATTGCCAAGGTGATTCACCGGGAATATCAGTTATGCTTGGTTTTCATTAAATCTGCTCTGCTGATTCATGGCTCCCTGAACTAAGTATTTTTATGCATGTACTTTTGATTCACATTTAAATCATATTCTGTTCCGTTGATTGTGTACTTAGAATTCCCTAATTTAGTCAATTCATGCGACTACTCTCGCAATCAAACATGTAGATACATATTATATAAAGCGGGATATTTATTTCTCTAATAAAGTGAAAACAGGATTCTGATATTAGGTTATTTGATATATTTCATTATTTCATTTGCGATGCCTTTCACATGAGAACATCAAATAGCATTCTAATAAGATTAAAATATACTGAGAAGTGAACTGAAGAAAGTAAGACAAATATTTCTGTATATATTACTTCATATCAAATTATATATCATATATATCTATATCTTCATATCTACATAACTAAGACGGCTTTTTAAACAAGTTGTACAAATATGCCATTAAATAAAATATGGAATAAAAAATTTTAATGACGTTGCAAACAAATTTAAATAAAGATATAATTTTCAATCCGTAGTTTTCAATAATGGAAGAAAAGCATTAAGAACTTCCGAAAAAATAAAGATTTGTAGAAGCAGAATAACTCATTTTTTTCTACTAAAACAATAAAAGTACTGTTACAAATATTGTATAAAATATATTTTAAAACAATTTTAAGATTATTTAGAGAATAAAATTTTAAAAGGAAATTTCATGTATTTAGCTTTGAAGTTACAATCATTTTTGTTCTCTAACATTTTTGAAATTTATTACCAACAAATTCCAAATATAAAACTAACATTTTTGAAATTTATTACCAACAAATTCCAAATATAACACTAACATTTTTGAAATTTATTACCAACAAATTCCAAATATAAGTATAATTTTATAAAAATGTACACAAAAAAATCTAATATTCCCTCATTGTACATATTTTTAACTAGGTCAAACAGACAAAACACAACAGACAAAAGACTTGTTCAACATGCATCACTATACACACGCGAAGGCACTCACGCACATGTTTGTGCGTGTGTGCCGAAATTCCAATAATTTAAAATGTATTTTTAGTTAATTAAAATTTTACAAATAGCCTCGAGGTGCACAATTTCATTCTTATAGGAATGAGTTGACTGATTTAGTATGTCTAGATATATTGGCCTACTGTGTAAAGTGCCAACAGGCATAAAATTGACACATAGATCATTAGAAGGGATTTACAAATTGGTTATACAAAATTAGTAATTAATATAATAGTATTAATATGCATTGTGCTGAAAAAATGTATTTACTCTCTCTCTCTCTCTTATTGAACGAAAGACTGTAATTAAAAATATATAATGTTTTTTTATAAACTAAAGTATTAGTATTATAATTCTGTAAAGTATGAAATAATAAAAATGAAAAAAAAAATGTTTAAATATATTCTTGTAATTTTAAAAGGCTGTTTCTATAATAAAAAATCACTTGTGTCATTTTACCATCAATATACAATATATTTTGTAACATATATTGCATATTTATATTTTTTTCTGTTAGGATAATGGCATTTAAAATCAGCACAAGTTTTCTTTTCTTCTTCTACTTTTTCATTTTCTTTTGATGTCATTTTTAACAGTTTTTAACAATGTGTCTTATAAACTAATTTTTCTGGGTTATTTCTTCATTTATGGCATGGATAGTAAATTTAATTTAAAGTGAAGAAAAAAACGATAAAAAATATCAAATCCATTAAAAATCTGTAAATAATATCTCCAATAGAAAGGCTTAATCAAGCTGTGTTTGAAGTTTGTAATAATTTGTAGTGTCTCCTATTTTATATATATATATATATAGATATATATATATATATATAATCAGTGGTGGCCAAAATTGTGGACACTTTTGAAAATTTTTATGTTTTCTAACTTTGTATGCTTACAGAAAATATAACGTTTCACAAAATGCAAAATCTTACATATCATTTTAAAGATAATGTAATGCTAATTTCAATACTAAAAGCAAAATTCAAATATTTGCAATACAAAAAAAGTGGAGTGGCAAAAATTATCGAGATACATTAGATGCTGATGACTGCAGTGATTTATCAGTACTTAATAAGTTTCTTATTAAAACTTCACAATGATGTTTCACTGAGCTGACGAGAGTTTTAAGATCTTCATTGCTTTTTCTGGAAATATATCACTGATGAAATGTATAATTTTTGGCTCTAGAATAGTGTCTATGTGTTTTCTTGCATTTAGTGTCATGTGGATAATATGAAGGCTACCAATAACTTCTGCTGACATGCCTGACAAAATCATAACACTAACTGAGTTCTTCACAGTTGCCTGAATGCAGTCAGGATGTAGCTTTTCGCCTATTCTGTCTTACTTATATTCGCTATCATAATAAAACAATACGTTTGTTTCATAACTCCTTATAACTTGCTATCACTGATCATCTGTCCAATTAATGCTTTGCTCACTGTAATCTTTTTATACGCTGCTGTAAATTGAGATAAGGATTTTTTCTTTCAATTCTGCAACTTAGTCCAACATCTAATAATCTTATCCTGATTGTTCTTGAATTCACATAAATACCACCATCATTCTGATGGCCACTGATGACATTCTTCTATCTTGGTATAGTCTTTTTTTTATTTTTATTTCATCAACAGATGTAGTGCGTCGTTTTAAGTCATTTCCTACTTTATTTTTCATTGAATTTGTCTCCTGATATCTCAAACAAAATTTTCAGACTCCAGATGTTGTCACTGAAACAACCACCTGTCTTGCAATTTTCAGACCACATTAATGCAATTTTCAGGCTCCAGATGTTGTAACTGAAACAAACACCTGTCTTGCAATTTTCAGACTACATTAATGCAATACAATCATCTTCTAAGTGTTCAATATATTCTTTTATTTGATGCCATTTCTTCGTGACTAAATATTAGAAATATTTACAAAAATTCCAACTGTATATTAAAAAGTTTAACGAAACTTTTAACTTGCAATTTAATTATATGAAAAACATTTTCCTTCTACAGAGAAAAACACAATAATGACTTGTTTCAACTTTAAACATGATTCCAGCTTCTTCTAGCAGTTATTAACATTTTATTGGTTCCCTTAACAAGAATAGTGATTTGTCTGCGAAGTTAGAAATTACAATTCACTTCGTCACTGTGTTTGTTATTCGGATTAAAGTAAGACTAACTTTTTTTTATTTTGCAAATATTTGAATTTTGCTTTTTGTGTTGAAATCAGCAATAAATTCTCTTTAAAATGATATGAAAGAGTTTGCATTTTGTGAAATGTAACATTTTCTATAAGCATTTCTATAAGCATAACGAGTTTTAAAAGTGACCACAATTTTGCCACCACTGTATACATACTATTTATTTCTACTATTTATGTAATATATTTATTATCTTTATCTTTTGGTTATTATGTGCTGTCCAACTTGTTACCAGAAAAATTGAGATTTTTCTACTTACAGCCGGATTAAGTAAAGACAACCAGAACCATCGTATTAGTATAACAAGAAAGGATATGGCTAGAAATCTCTCTGTCTGTTTCAGTTCTATTTGATGAGAAAAGAAATAGGAAGAATTCCGATAGGATGTACTGAAAACAATTTATGTACCATATAAAATACGTAAAATGTGAGACTAGATATACAATTGTTAATTTATGATATTTCTTCGTTTTATTTGTTATTGATATATCTGAAATAGAGTAAAACTTGAAACTTATAGGTAGTTCAGGATATTATTTTAAGAATATTTACTCATTGATTTATATTAATGTATGTTTTGAGACTCGGTAATTACCCAAGAATATTTCATTTCAACGAAATATTTTATGCAAGCTTCAATTTTTAAATGGCATTAAAAACATAATATTTAAATATCCTTTTACTTTTTCTATGTATTGAGTGTATGAGTATGCTTAGTGAAAAAAATATACCATGAATTATAATTTCATAGGAAACTTACATTTTCCGAAATCTATTTCAATTTTCTGGTTATCTTTCAGTGGAAATAGGAAAAAAAAAATAATAATAATAAAAAACGAACAGCGAATTCATTTTCTGCCTCTTCGAATTTCCCAAAAATAAGCAGAACCTTACTTCTTTATTTGTCGAAAGTGAAAGAAATATATCTATAGTTAAAGAAAAATTGGAAATAATATGTCTTTCAATGCAATAATGTAACTTTGTAAAATTATGCAAATATATATATATATATATATATATATATATATATATATATATATATATATATATATATATATATATATATATATATATATATATATATATATATATATATATATATATGCTGTTTAAGTCAACCTTCTAACTCTCCGACCCGCCCTAACGCACACGGATTTAAACCATAGAACTGAATGACCGGACCGCCGCAACAGCAATTGGCTAGAACTGTGGTTGAGTCCTAAGGGCCGTCACCGGCCACGGTACAACCCTCCCCGAAGGAAGTACGTCCCGTCATCGGTGGGGGGAGTCAGATCCCCCACCTATTATTGTACCCTCCAGGGTGGCGAGATCCAACCACCATGCCGGAAGCATCTCATCCTCATTTCGAGGTGCCCCCCCCCGAGGGTCATATATGCTGTTTAAAGAAAATGAAGATGCTTTTGATTTCGTGACGTCGTTTTATTTCATTCTGAAGAAGACGAGTTTAAAGTGATGCCATTTGGATTATGCAACACTCCGGCAACTTTCGAAAGGGTGATGGATAATCTTCTGCGACATTTAAAATGGACAATGTGCCTCTGCTATTTAGATGACATTGTGGTGTTCTCAGAAACATTAGATGAGCATCTTCAGAGGTTGAATACCGTCCTACAGTATATACAGAACGCAGGCCTTATCCTTAATCCAAAGGAATGTCGCTTTGGAGCACAAGAAATAAAGATCTTGGGACACCTAGTATCCAGTGATGGCGTACGACCGGACCCAGAAAAAATAAAGGCCATGAGTGACTTTCCCGTGCCTATGAATATCCATGACATCAGGAGCTTTCTGGGACTTTGCTCTTACTATCGACGATTTATAAAGGACTTTTGCCATAAAGCCGAACCTCTACAGTTGTTACTGAAGGGGGACACGGAATTCTGTTGGGGCCTGAATAAGTGGAAGCTTTTAATACCTCGAAGAAAGATCTTACCTCCGATCCTGTCTTAGGCCTTTATGACGAAAATGGATACGAAATCGGTGACGAGTGGATACGAAATCGGTGCAGTATTAGTTCAAATACAAGATGGCAAGAAAAAAGTAATAGCTTATGCCTCGCGTACTCTGACGAAGGCTGAGAGAAACTATTTCACAACTGAAAGAGAATGCCTTGCGGCCATATGGGCTATAACTAAGTTTCGGCCATATCTCTTTGGAAAGGCTTTCAAGATCGTCAATGACCATCACTCCCTGTGTTGGCAGACAGAACTGAAAGATACCTCTGGAAGACTCGCTAGATGGGCGCTGCGACTCCAAGAATACGACATATTAGTGGTGTACAAAAGTGGAAGGAAACACAAAGATGCTGATAATTTGTCCAGAAACCCATTGAAAGTCGATGCTTCATGGTCTGGGGACTCCATAGGTGAATCCGTATTCACTAATCTCTCAGAAGAACAGATGAAAGATCCAGAATTGGCAAGAATAATAAGAGACCAACAAAGTACCGAAGCAAGCAGGCTGGGAAACTTTGAATTAGTCGAAGGAGTCCTCTACAAGAAGAATTTTGATCCGTCCGGAAAGAAATTTCTACCAGTGATCCCGAAGCATTTACGGCTCAGTATTCTAGAATCTTTGTAGGACGACTCTACCATCGGATATCTAGGATTCACCAGGACGTATGATAGAATAAGAAAGCGATTTCATTGGCCAGGCTTGAACAGAAATGTTCGAAGATATGTGATGCACTGCCGAGAATGTCAAAGGAGAAAATATATTCCTCAGAAGCCACCAGGTTATCTCGTGCCAATTCCACCAGCTGTCGCGCCTTTTCATCGCATCGGAATCGACCTGCTAGGACAATTTCCAAAATCAGATGACGGCAACAAATGGATTGTAGTGTGCACGGATTATTTGACACGGTACGCAGTCACCAGAGCTTTACCGACGGCGGAAGCTACACAAATCGCCAAATTAAGGACATAATCCTGCTGCATGCTTCAGGACATAATCCTGAAGCATGAAGATCCACGAGTTATCATTACAGATCGTGGAAAAGTTTTAAAGTTCAAGCTGGTGTCCGATATTAATCGCCTGTGCAATATCACTCATCGAATGGCAACAGTCTATCATCCGCAAACAAATGGACTTACAGAGCGATTCAACAAAACGCTAGCAGATATGCTTTCTATGTATGTTGATGTCGAACAGAAGAACTGGGATCAGATATTGCCGTTCGTCACATTTGCCTACAACACTGCCAAGCACGATACGACAGGTTTTATGCCCTTCTACCTATTACATGGGCGAGAAGCTGATACAACATTGGATACGATGTTTCCTCTCTGCTCCAACAAGTTCAGCGAAGAAGACGATTACGTTAGTCATCTGATCATTATTGATCAGATGACTTCTGCCTTATGGCAGAAGATTCGAGGCAATTAGCTCGTGCACGAACTCTCGAGGCTCAGCAGAAAGATCGCCGGCATTATGACTCCAAACATCGGATAGTGGCATACGAACCAGGGGATTTGGTATGGATTTTTATTCTAGTTGGTAAAAAAGGGCTTTTCGAGAAGCTCTTTCAAGCTCTTTTCCTTATCAAGTCTTGAGGCGATTGTCCGACGTCACCTATGAAGTAGCCGATTTCGATCCTAATTCTAGAAGGCGGAAACCGAAGGAAGTTGTCCACGTCTTATCATGAAGCCATACCCAGAAGAACAAGACGACCAACATTCTTATGAAAATATGCAGGTTTCGAAAAGAGACATTTCTCAAGAGACTACTCCCCGTGAAGACACGGAAACTTATACTGGCCCTGTGACTCGATCAAGAACTAGAGCCATAAAATTAAATGTCATAACATCAAGACGCTGTTCTTCTAAGGAGGGAGCAATGTGCGCGTTGAAAAGAATCAGTCGGCTCTCCATGGCCGAATGGTCATAGAACTGATCTCATAATCAAGGGTTGAGTTCGAATCCTACGATTCACAGTTTGTGTAAATATTTAATTAATTGATTTTATGTTTCTCTTTATTTCATGTTATAGAAAATTCTGGACATTTCTTTAGTTTACCAGACAAGTTTTCTGGACTTTTCTTACTGTCACCAGAAAAGTATTCTGGAACTTTCCCTGCTAGTATAAAATCAGAAGATTTGTCAGTTACTGTGTTCTCAGTTCAGAGTTGAGTTAATAAATTGGTTTAGCTCTACTTCTTGCGTGTGTCATTGTGTTCCACATTAAACTATCTACGTGACATTATTTTATTTATATTTCTTTGAAATGTCAATGATAACTTGTCATAAAACTATCTGAAGAAGAAGCATGATCTCTAAATAAAAAGGTATATGGCCATCTATCTCTAAACCTATTTATGATCACGCACAAACTATTGAAACATTTTTTATAGTTTTCTTCAAAAAGCATTTCATATAAACTTCTAGCCTGTTAATCTTATTTTAAAAAGTAATAAAATTTTTTCTTTATTTCAACAAATAAGAAATAAAACAATAACAAAAAATATGAAAAAAATAGGATTATAAAGCATTTCAATACAAAAAAAATCTGACTCCTTAAAACCTCATTTAAAATCCATTCCCTGAGCCTTTTTTAAAAATTATAACAATATCTACAACCAAACAAATTTCGTTAGCTTTGATGAATTAACAAAGTATTAGAGAATTATTTTTCTTTCCCATAAACAGCAAATTCGGCCTTCTCTTTTTAATCCAAACAAAACAAATGCGTTTTTTTTCTTTTGAAATTGGAGCGGAATTAAAATTTGTTTCGTACCTTTTCATTTTTAAGAAAAAAATTATCTTTCCTTATCTCTTGATAACGTGTCCTTAGGGGTGCGATGTTCCAAACTAGAAAAAAAATATCTTTAGATGTAAAATAACGGGAAATAAATGCAAATGGAATTTAATTAATAAAAAAAGTAATTAATTTTAACGAACCGGAATGCTTTTTTTCTTATTCTCAAAACAATGACTAAAGATCAAGGATTTTGTACGGGATTCTGATTTTTATTTAAAAATGAAATTAGTATTAATTTGCTGTTTATTTAGAAAAACAGTAGGGCGTTTAAAAGAATTGCTATTACTAATGAAAAAGGTGAATTAAAAATTTTTAAATGAGATTTATTTATGTAATAATTTAGTTCCCTATTTCATCCCTATTTCACTGAAATATTTTAACAGTTGTATGGAATGGAATTTGTTGCTATTTAAAACAAAAATTCATATATAATTTTTGAATTCATTGGGTTTTTTTTTCTCTATCTCAAACAAAAAGACTGATTTAAAAAATTCATATACAGATGTGTAATTTTTCTGTAAAAACAGATATAATATTTATAAAAGAATTGCTGTTATTATTTCATAACTGTTTAAAATACGTTTATTGATTGTTACGTAAATAATAAAATGTAAAGTACTTTTCTTTCTTAATGATTTGTACTGATAAATTTGCTTTTAAAATTGCATTTTTATGTGTTTATAGTAAAGGTGTAAATAATTTCGAAATGATTTAAATTTATAATAACTTTGAAATAATTTTGTAATATATTATTGCTGTTTTGAGAATTGTTAATTTTCTCTCATTAATGAACCATTTCTTAGTAATTCATTATTTCATGATTCATGCAATAATAATTTTAGTCATAAAATTAAGCCAATATGTTCAAGAATTTCATTTTTAAATTACAGAAAATTGAAATTCTAAATAGGAAATTCCGTTAGAATTAAAACATTGCTATGGTAATTAAATATTTTTTGGCAGATTCTATTAAGAGCTCTGTAATTTCAAAAATGCTAATTTACAAAGAAAAACTTTTCAGACAAGGATATTAATTTCATTTTCAAGATATTAATATTAATTAATAAAATAAATACTATTTTTGTATTACATTGATATTTGTATATCCCACTAAGGAACAGTTGCAGTATGCATTTTAAATTGAATATAATTCTAGGCAATCAAGCTGAATATATCAGCGCTGAAGAATATTATAATTGAAAAGAAAATCATGAATTTATATATCTTATGATTTTTAAAAGTGGAGCTAATATTTATCAAAATGTTAGAACAAATTTTCCTATAAAACAATTTTCTATTACTTTAGTCTGAACATTAATTAAATTCCTTACTAACAATCTGCCATTAAAAATAAAATTTAAAAGAAGTTATAATATAAAATTATGTTATGATTAATAACATAGTTTTATATTTGATTTTGGTTTAAGATATATGAATTAAATATGGAGTAAATGCAAAATGGACTAGGCATGTGGAACTGGAAATTAGACGAATAAATGTTTAATTAAGTGGAGAGAAAAAAAAAAATATCCTACTGATCCGGTATTATTTCATTTCTAGATCGTAATAAATAGATCAAATTTCCTTAATCTAATTATACTAATGCAATGAAACTCACTATGAAACTTATTTTGAAACTAATAATAATTTCAAACGCTTAAAATTCTTCCTCAAATATTTAAGAAATAAATTACACACACACACACATGGCTATTTTTAGATTTGATTCCATTTTAATTGAAATTTTTTTACAGTATTTATTAAAGATGTGCAAAGTTACATCCGTCGTTCATTTTAGTCTATCTCTAGAAATTTCTAAAATTAAAGGTAATCAAATATATCGCATGATAACAAGATCAATTTAAATAATGTTTACTAAATATCATTATTTATGTAGGATAAAGTTATCAATTTAAAAGTTTAAGGAATGATTAATTTACAAATGAACTATAAATGCGCTAAATAATGAATTGTGTTTGTGCATGTAAGTTCTTTAAATGTTTTTTAATGAAGGAAAGAAAAATATTTTCAACTAAATGAATCTAATTTTTTTCGGATATTAGACTCGGAAATAACAAATAATTAAAAAAAAAAAGATTTAACTGAACCATCAGTAAATACTGCTTCTAGTGTGAAATTTTTCTTCGAAATTTAATTGTTATTAAAAATCTTAAATTTACTTATAGATATAAATTATCAAGGAGACCATTATTGTTTTACGAAAATAATTCTAATCATATTTATTTTCGTTTAAATTAAGCAGATGTCAGTGGTCTCATTTTGTTCCGGCTGTAGTATTTTTCACAGAATCTTCTAGAATTTAATTAAAAAATGTATATGCATTTAATGTGGATGTTATCTATTTTTTTTACAGAAAATAGCTCTATGCTTCAATATAAATTCTCTTCATATTCTTTGAATTTTACTACTCCTAATACCGTTCAAGTTTCAGTACCAATAACTGTTGCTATTACTATTCGTCTTACTAAATGTACTTCCAAAAATAGCAAAATAAAAAAAAATAGCAAAAATTGATATCACATTTATTTATCGATGTCCACTGATAATATTGAATTCAAGGTCATAAGTTTATTTTGTACTTAACAGCTTCCATATATTCTAAAATGAGCAAATTGATTGTAAATTTTGAATTTTAAATTTGATATGAAATAAATTCAAAAGGTTATGGAATCACTTCATGAATAATCGAAATACTTTTAGAGGAAAAAAAAACATTTTCATTTCTACAAAATATGATTTTTTTGCATTGTATATCTTTCTGTTCAATTGAAATGTAAATATGACAATGGAAGATCTTTAAAATATGATAAACTATTATAAGGCTAAAATAGCTAATCCTAATATCGCGTTATTCGAAGTAACGTGCCATAAAACTTGATTATCTACATAAACAGAATAAACATTCATAGGAATAAAAGTAAAAATATTGAATCTTATGATTTTTTTGTACCTGAAAATTCCCATATAGGCTAAAAATGTGAAAATTGAGCATAAGTTTGCATGTTAAAATTGGTCTGAAATAAATTTAATAAATGGGACTCTATTTTAAATTTTCAAATGTGCCAACTGAGCATAGGTTTACATGTTAATATCGGTATGAAATAATTTTAACGAATGAGACACTATTTTAAATTTTCAAAAGGGCAAATTGAGCATACATGTCAAAATTGGGATGAAATAAATTTAACTAATGAGACTCTATTTTAATCTCAGAAAATTTGGACACAGGCCAATTTTGACATTACTTATTTATGGAAATTGGGAGTTTACAAAATATCCTCAAAATAGAAATTTATGAAAGGGCAATAAGATAACACGGAATAGAAGAATACATCATAATACAGAAATATATAGATTTTATTATAAGAAATAAAAACAGATAATGCACCTTAAATCAACATTTGCCAAAATGATCTATTTATCACTGTGTTTCCATGCAATAGTATATTTCTTTCTAACATTATTCTGTTTAATATTATAAAATAAAATATGAATCATATTTCTTAGCAATGGTTTTTTTTATGTTTCTAAATAAAAATCTATGATAATAATTGCTCTCCACTGAGTTTTTTTAAATCACATTTCTTAGTTTTTCTAAATTCATATTTTCAAAAGCAATTTGCAATCTGTTAATTATTATTCCCAGCACCAAGACAATTGTTGATATTTTCCTCCAGAATTTCCATTATATAAATAAGAAGATATTTTGCACATTTTTGTTCGCTATTAGATTCTGAAGTAAATTAATTTCACCAATGAGAGTGAATAGAAAATATTATATATATATATTTCATTTACTCGAAGTGATATTATATACAAATATTGTTTAAATTTTCTATTTAAATTTTGAGATGCTCACCAATTGTTTCAGTTAATTCAAGGATTTAGGTGTTTTCTTTCATAAAAAAAATTTCTACTTTGAATTTTAGTAAATACTTTATATTCACAACAAAAATCTACCGAAAATTCCAATCTATAATTTTTCGCATTCCATTGGAAATTCTTAAAGCATTATTCGTAATTGAGCATATGAATTGCTCTTAAAAATTTGTAATGAGTTGACTATATTTGAAGGAATTTCAATATCAAATCTAGAATTGAATTTGATTGGTTTTATTTATAAAAGAATATATAATTTTATTTTTGAATGACATCGTTTCTGACATTAATTCATAATTAAATTTTAACATTATAATATTAATGTCCTACAAAATATCTGAAAATTGAGGGGCATTACTTTTATAGAACTAAGTTACATTTGCAAAAGCATAATACAGATAAATTTAGAAGTTTAAAATGCAACGAGGTTAAATTAGTTTTTTTGATAAATGTGCAAAATAAGGATGAGTATTAAATACTAAACTAATTATATAAATTATAAAATATACTGTTCAGTAGCCACATTAAATTAATATATCTGAAAGGTCTCCAATTTTCCAAAATTTGAAACTGTCCCCCGCCATGGGGACATAGCAGATATGGGGAAGAGAAGCTACTAATATGATGGTTGGTTTGTAAAGCTTGATAGGTGCAAAATGATGTCGGATGGTCACCCCTAAGTACCTATGACAAGACGTGCCTCCTACGAAAAGAGTTGTACTGTATCGTAACTGGTGATGGCTATTAGGATTCTACCATAATTCTGGCTTTGTGATATCGCGGTGTACATCATTCCTTTATATATCTGTGCCTCAGAGCGAATCGGAATTGTTTATTCTGCTTGTGATTGCTTTTATGATTCATTTCCCATACAAGACTTGCTTCTTTCTATTTTAAATCTTTGCCTTTGATGCGACAACATTATTTGAATTAGTTGTCATTCTTAATGAAATTTGAAAAATAGGTAATATTAATGTATCTTTTCTATTATTGGAGCTTAATAATGTATTTTTCAGATCATTTTTTTCTATAATGATATACTGCATAAACAATTATCTTTTCAAATTTTCGCTGATTTTATTTCCTTTTCCCCCCTTGCTTTTCTATATACCATGTGTCCCATTGAAAGTGATATGTCAAGCAGTGCTTGAAATTTTAAAATTTTGTCATTTAAATCAATAGTTAATGTTTTTTTATAAAATAATTTTTTTTGTTGTGATATATTTCCAGAAAAAAATATCCATGCCTAGGAATTTAAATTTAAATAAATAATGTGATGAAAAATGAAAGACAGTCTAAAACCTATGTGCAACACTTTTGAAAAATGATGCCTATAATTTATCAAAATAATAGCAAGACGCTTAGAACCGATCAACGCATGAAAAAAAAAATCGCCCCATTTTTTGATACGAACAAGTAGATAATCATACTCACCTTTGGATTTACCTGTTCTTCATATATCCCTGCTGAAGTGCTGGTTGTCAAATTAATAGCAATTCTTCGGTAACAAAAAAATGATAAAATCGAAGTAAAAAAAAATAAGAATAAAAATTTAGAAAGAAAAAAGCCCTGCCATCATTATCCTTATTCTAGAGCAAAAGCTATTTATTTTAATTTAAGGACACCCCCTTCCTTGTCATCAAACTCTTGTTCCTTGGTCTTTTACCTACCCGATATGTTTCTGTTAATTAAATTCTGACGAGAAACAGACTTGTGCGAGGAGGAGAGTAGAAAGAAAAATAAAGGAGAAAAAAAAAATGCCACTCTCCTCTTAGCTCCTTATAAGTTTTTTCCACCCTACGTTTTTTGCTTGCTTTTAGTGGGAGAGGGTCGCTCATTTTTGATACGAAAATGTTGGTAGAGGTGAATGGGTTGGGGAGACGAAGATAGATTACGTTCTTTCGCTTCACTTCATCAGTTTTAGCCATTCCTGTAGTGTTTATACAGGGGTAAGACATTCTTTCGCTCCAAAGTTGACGAGCATGATTGCTTGATTCGTGATGATGAAGAAAATTGAACTACCGATATACAAGGTTATCTTTTTTTTTTTTTTTTTTTTTTTTTTTTTTGCTTCCTAATTTTCTGAGAAAAGTTGTTTGAAGTTTCTGAATCCTAAGTTTAGTATCTAGATATCATAGTTCTTAGCTTCTGTTTTTGCTACATTAGTTATATATCACCAGTAAGTGCTATACATTATTCCAAACGTTGCTTCCACTTTTTTCATCTTTATAATTGGATTTTCATATTAGTTCCTCAAAGTCTCTTTATTAGTATTTTTTTAAAGAATAAGGAATGACCAGATATAGATAATCAAGGCTTAAAATCTTCGATTCATTAAAGATAACTACGGAAATTTTCAATATTTACTAACAAAAATTTCGACGATGTCCACATTTTACAATATACACGGTACCTAATATACATGATATAATATGCTAAGCATTTCCTTTCAATAAACAATTATATATGAAAAGATAATTCAAGTTAGAAAAGTACTTAATTTGAGAAAAAAATGCTTCAACCAATAAATGTACTGTTGAAAAAAAAATTACAAAATCAAAACTTTTATGGAGTCCTCCTAGTTTATGAATCATGTTTATTAAAATATTCTTTGTAAAATAACATTTAAAATAAAAGATCTATTCTTCTTCTAGAAAAATTGATGCAGATTTGGAAATTTGTATTGCATTATTTTAGACCAATTTTCGGAATTTGTGAAGAAGATTGATTGGTTTATATACCTTCGAAAATCTGTTGAAATCATCCGCAGTTGTATATATAAATATATATATATATATGTATATAAATATTTTTAAAAACAAATTAGTGCATGAAATATATTTCCTGAAGTATAACGAACATGCTTGAGGATATTTGTAAATTTTTAGAATTGGTTATTTATCAGTAGTAGATTTAATGACTGAAAATATATAAAACGGAATTCGTGGTCACCATTTTTTTATTAAGTCACTGATACTTTCTAAACGAAAATAAAAATATTTCTTCAATCAGTGCTATATGATTCATTCCTATTTTAAAATTATTAATTAAGCCGAGATTAGAATGACATACATCGCATACTAAAAATATTCTAGAGATTACAAAATATTATTGTCAACTCAGTATAATACAGCTCGACACATATTACTCGCGCTTTAATAAATAATTAAAATTCGAATGTTATGAAATGTTTTCGTCTTCAAAACTGCAGTTGACTTCTGTATTTTTATATTCAAAATATGTTTATGAGTTTCATATAGTAAACACGTTTTTGAATTTCTCCCAGAGAAAGGTAAGAATACGATTCTGTAGGTAGAAAATACTTTACCGAAAAAAAGCAAATCTGATTACCAATGAAAATATAGGTGGGTTACAGAAAACTTTACTTTAGAGTGAATAAAAATGCTGATATTTTTCTCAATATGTTAAAGCATTAAAGCTGTAGCAGAATTATTTAAATCTGAATATTTAATAAAATATCAGAATCTTGATTATTATTAAAATTGTAAACATGCATTACGTTGCAATGAATGCAAGATGTTTTCATTGCAAGCAGTATAACGTAAAATTTCCTTTGAATGAATACAGAATATTAGATCACTTCTAATAATTGATAAGGAATGAAACATTTTTATACATATACATTTAATACAAACTAATAAAGTGGTTATTAAATAATATTATTCTCAGAACTTAACTAGTATTGGATACTTTCATCTATTAATTATATTAAATGAACAGAAAACATTAATAAACTTTTGCGAAAGTATGATAATAAATCCATGTTACATTTAATTGGTTTTAATAAAGTAAATAACTGGAATTATGTTAAGAAAAACGTCTTTACACAAATATAATAACTTATATTGTTTTTCATGCATTACATTGAACACATTTTTTTGTTTTGTTTCATGAATTGCTAAAACACTTTTTATACGTTATTCAAAATCGCAAGAAAATTGCATTTTCATGTCAATGATTTACAGCATGTTTTCATATTTTGTACGATATGATACCCTAACAAATGTGAACCGGGATTAATTAAATGAGATGTTTCCGGAAAATCAAGAGAGCTCTCATTTCTTTGATGGGTAATGTTGTGGGGTCAAGTTGCATCAATTTCAAGACACGATACACTTCTGACGGAATAGTTTGTTAGTGGCACTGAATACATTTATTTCAGCTTTAGATTCCAAATTTTGTCTCTTTTCTCTGTTATAGGATAAAATTCATTCAGATTGCTCAGGATGCTGAAGCAGGGTATAATTCCTTTGTGAATATCCTTTATGATACGAGTTTATATCGTTTCTCATATACGTTGAAGAACGATGTCATATACGATGAAGAACTAATTTCAGAACTAAATTAGTGTTGTGTAAATATCTTTGTAGAATAAAACTGCAGCATAATATTAAATATTCGCAATACTGTATGATATCTTTAAAAAAATATGTACATCTTGCAAAGTACTTAGTTATGTATTAAGAAACAATAGTGAAATTCTAAAACAAGAAGACTCTTGAAAACATATTGTAGAAATTGTAATTGACATTTAAAATTTTCAAATCATTTTTCCTTGAATTATGAATATAGATTCGTTTCTATACTGGTTAATAAAAAATATACTGAATATTTAATTTACAAACAACCATAAAAGTAGAATGAAATTAAAACAAATATCCCTCAAAATTTGAATCACTCAAGTGTTATTGTAAATTGTTTAGGTTTTTTTTTTGTTAAAGTTTACTATGTTTAAACAAATATTTCATTGTATATTTTTATGTTTTACTTCAATGGACATTTAAAGTTAATAGGAGCTAGTTAATGGCTAAAGTTAAATGGGGTAAACGTAATATCTTTAATTCATGTCACAATAAATTTTTTTCGCATGTTCATGTATGAAAATGAAATTTTATCTATAAAATTGCATTTTACAACAACAACAAAAAAAAAAATCCGTATTGTTAAGAATTTGTAATGTTGCTTCTCAGTGTTGTAAGTCTCCTAAGAAGGAAGTCATATTAAACATAGCCCTTATGGATACTGATCGGATGCTCGATCCATGACTTCCAGCTTTGGCGACAAATTAGAATATTCTAGAATTAATTGAAATTTTAGAGATAGGACCATTAGGATACGAATGATGACGATTCTTTCTGAAGTTTTTATGTCCTCCTTCAGACATTATAAAACCCGAGAGATCGTATAGGAGTGAGTAATTTGATTTGAGCTCAGGCAATCTGTTTTAAGTAGAATATTTAGTGTCGCACCTAGTCTTGTAGACAAGTATTGATGCATCATCGAGTCGTGTTCTAAGAAGCCAGTTATATGGTCTAGTCAAAAAGTCGTTCAATTTTAGTGAAAACGAATAGACGAGGTGATTAGCAAACATTTGAGAGGTGTGAATAATAGTGTGAAGTATGCGTTCCTTCAGATAACTTTTATCGTTTTGTGTTGTTACGAGTATTTATACAACTGATTGTGAGAAGCTTCATACTGCAAATTGCTGTTTTTGCGTAAACTCGACTGTGCTTTTGATGTCTTTGTGTCTGTGCCTTCGTGTTGAAAAAACGTCTTTACTTGTTTTTTAACTGATTGGATTATTTTTCTATACATTCACTAAATTGAATCCATTGACTTTACTGATTTTCAGGTTTGTAAATAAATTTCTGTAGACAAAATACATATTTTACAGCAGACAAAATACATCAACACTCTTTATTTTGCATTTTTTTATTAAAATGATTAGTGGATAAGAAAACTAGAACGAATTTTGTATATGAATATATTTCGAATAAAATATATAACTAAAAATTACTCTATGCGTAAAATAAACTTATCTTTATAACTCTTATGAATTTTTCATAAAAATATTCCACGTAAAAACAATTTTCATTTTAATGAATATATATATATTATAATAATAAATATTTTTTTATCAATAACAAAATGAAAATACTTTTCCAAATGATCCTACTTAATTGAAGCAAGATAACTTTTAAAGTTTAGATCATCATATTCTATTTCAAAAGTAGTCTCTTCCATGAAATGAAAAGCTTTTAAACTTACATTGAATTTTAAAAAGTCTCGGCATTCAAATGAAACATTCTTAAGAAAATATTGCTCTATTTATTCAACTTTCGGGGTAATAAAATTCCTTTTTATTAAAGAAAATAAATTCGAAGAAAGAAAATGTTTTTCTGCCTGGAGAAATTTCATTGATATCATCCAAAAGTTTTACTTGACGTAAACAGATACCTTAAGGGAATAATGCGTATTTTTGAATAAGCTTTACATTGCGTTGAGCATTTTTCTTGTCACATTTAAAATATTCACATATCATAAGAAATTCATTTGAAGGAGAAGTTTCCTGAAAAGATCTGAAGCTAATAGCGAACTTATAAACGCATTTCAATTGAAATAGATCAATGAATTTCAATTGGGACGGGAGAAATTAGTAAAATGTTTCTGACTTTCCCAAATTTTAATTTACAATTAATATAATGACTTATTGAAGAAAAATTGCACCGTCCTACATAAATTATCTATGAATATATTATTCAAGACTCAGAATTATTAGAAGCCGTATAATGTATTAATAACTGTTATCTAATTATCGCTTACATTTTTGGCATATACATTTTATTATAGGCTTTAAATTGAAATAAATTCTTTTTTTTTCTATTTACAATTATAGATATGAACAATTATGCATCCCTTAATATGAATTGATTCGTAAGTAAACTTATATATGTTTATCTTTTTTGCGAATATTTTACTCTTTTAAACATTAATAATCCATTCATCTCTCAAGAAATTATAACAAATGTAAATATTGACATTGTTAGAGCTAGAAAAATTAGTAATTAAACGTATGTAAAGAAGAGACTAAGTAAATTAATTTTTTAGATTAATGAATTGTTTTCGTTTATTAAAGAATTTCTGAATGTAGTTACTTTTGGAAACACGTCTAGAAACATTTTGGAAACAAGTTTCTAGTATACATATTTTATTGCAAACAATATATTTATATCATTTAATCATATATTGAATTAAAAAGAAAAATTTGAAGAAAGTTCAAATTTTAGAACGAAAATATTGTTTAACAAATAACAGAGTTAAGAAATAATAAAAACGATTGATATAATAGTCTTTTAGAAATCAATGGATGGACTTTTTTTTATTAAGAAAGACTTTTAAAAAATAGATTCAAATTTATGTGTCTAAAAAAAGTCTAGTGAAAAACTTCTTTTACAAAGTTCTGTTCCATTCTTCAATATTTATATATTTAGTAATAATGGAATTACTTTATAAAAATAAAATAAAATTTAGAATCAGATTGAAATTTTGTAAACAAATTTGGTTGCTGATACTTCCTGATTTCTGAAAATTTATCGATTGTCCGTCTATGATTTCTTAAGAAATAAAAATTGTAATGTAATTTTACCTGAATTAGATTAAAATGGATTGTGTTTTGGAAAGAAATTGAATTTATAATGATTATTTACACAATTTCGATAATATTTTAAACTTATTATCGATTATATTTAGCACGTAATATTAATTTTTCTTTTACAAATGTTATATTTCATAATTTATACATTGATTATTTATTATTTATGAGGATATAATAAGAAGATAGACAATGTCTCTACTAAATATAAAATTGAATGCAAGCTTGTGTATACTGGTGCTCTACAGACCAGAATGCTTGATTTAAAGCTATCAAATTTGGAACTTAAAAGTTCTCCTCTGAGAGATTTTTTGTTATTTTATTTAAAATTTAATTAAAAATTAATCAGAATTTTGGAGTTTTTCCGCAGTAGCTTACGAAAATATTATTGAACAAAAATAATTTTTACTTCGTTTCAAAATTCAAAAAAGTCTTTTGATTGTACCATTTTAATAACCATACAAAGTTTTGCTGAATTTTTACAATTTTTTTTTTATTTTATTTTATTTATTTATTTTTGTTTGCAAAATATCCAACAATTGATTATATTTTTGACTTGGAGTTCAAATGATTTTTTTTTTCTATTTCATCACCTATCTGATTGGGCTATTTTTCCGTTGTTGAAAATTAAAAAAGAAGAATTCTTTTTAATAACCCCGTAGTTTACTAGTCAATAAAAAAAAAGTTACAATTCAGAAAAAATTATGGGATATATGAACCATTTATTTACATTTCCAATAGAAACATGAAGTCATAGCACTGGTATGTATTAGAAATGCTTATGTACGCAATAAAGATGGATTTAATAAAGACAACTACAACAAGACACCGTTAACAATTCTGAGGAATAATAGACATTAAGTTATACCTAAACGGTTTATCTGAAATCAAATATATTCTTTGTGAACCTGCTAGTCGCACGAGGAGACCAGTATTTAATATTTTGCTGTGTTCTTGCATAACTTAGTATAAAGTTTTTCTTTATAATTAAATCAATTGGAATAATCAGAATAAAATCGAATAATTTATATTAATATTTATTAATAAAGGACATCATAAATTGAAATTTTGGTAGCAATTTTATTATTTTTGAAAGGATTGATTTACAGATTAGGGTATATGAACCTAATGACACAAATGGGTGTAAAACAATAACACTTAATCGAAATTTTCTTCTAGATATCTCACAATATTGTGGAGATATTATACAATATCTTGTAATAATAGGGAATGATATTCAGTGAATTGTTTTGAACGCTTCAAAGTTTAAACCTAAGAGAGAAATATTAATATTTTTATAACTTAGTCCGTTTTGTTCACACTCGAATTATCCTTTCTTATTATTTAAACTGTTGGTGTTTTAAAATATTGTTACGGATAACATCACTACTAAGTCCGTAAGTTCACCCGGTTCCTTATAGTGGATGTCTGATGTGAAAACAATCAGCAGGCCTCAGTAGAAAACGTTTATTTAACACAAAGACACTAACACAAGGACGACGAATACACAGACGACAAATATCTATAGCCAAGACGAAGACAAGACATCACACTACAACAGACAGTAGCACACAAGTAGTAATTCAGTGATAACAACGACCATAACCCACAAAGCGGCCAGACAGAATTCAGCAGAAGAGAGAACCTTTCGAGCTTTCTCTACAGTCTCTCTCCAAACGACTGAAATTCTCCGCTGTCTCCTCGCTTTAGCTGTATCCGACTGCCGACTCACTACCACACGACTGGCTACTCCATTAACAACTTGTTGCTGCTTTCACAATAGATAACAGGACTCGGCACACAGCTCAGTTCAGCAATAGTTTAAATTCCTCACAACGCTGTCACTCCGCCGTTGCTTCGCTGTCCTCTCGAAGACTCGATACTTGACTACGGTTCCAACTGCGATTCATTGCAGCTTGAGACTGCTGTCCTTTTATAGTTCGCAGGAGGTGAGCCGAGAACCTTATGGGCCAATCAGGAATATCTCAGTTCTTATTGAAGTTGCAAGCATTATCTTTTTTTGCCGCCAAAGTCGCCAAGTCGGCAAATGGTCACCAAGTTTCTAGTCAAGCTCTGAGATTATTGATTCGGCATCTGAGCAGCATCCAATACAGATGATTGTAAATATTTCCTGTGTTAAAACTAACCCTGCTGGGAAGCAGTATTACAGGTTTGTAACAATAATTTACTAAATAAGAGTCATAAGATAGAAGATCTGTATAAAATATAAAAATCGTGACTCATCAGATCATTTACTGACTTAAATTGCATAAAATAGTATTCTTTACTTCATTTAGACCATTTTTCCTGTGAGATATATATATGCGCAAATATAACAGCTTAAAAATTAGTAGTTGGGCCTGGATAAGAGAGGATATTCTGTGTGTATTAATATAGCAAGTTAAAGTAGTAATGAGTGTTTGAATTAATAATACAGATATTTTAAAAGGCACGCAATTTTTTTTCAAGCATTTGTTTTTTTCTGCAACATTGTGTTTCTTATTTATTTTAACTTAACCTGTAAATTTTATCTTTTGTCAGATTATCGGCAACACATGTTGATTGAAACTGATTTTTTTCCTGCACGCATAACGTGCTCGTGGGGGTTAAATTTTATAGTATGGGGAATGTATTATTGCAAATTATGCTTAAAATATTTTTTTAATTTAAAAAGTTATACAGCAAAATAATAAGTATTGTTAAAAAGATAGTATTTTGAGTCTAAAGACTATATAAAAATCATCTTTTTTACTGTAAAGTTTCCGGAAAAACAATAAAATATCCCTTAATTTTTTTAATTAAGTAATATTCTAATTAATGGTTAAAATTGATCTGCAGTAAACATTTGCAATGTCCAAAGTATATATATATATATATATATATATATATATATATATATATATATATATATATATATATATATATATATATATATATATATATATATAATTTCTAAATAAAGAGTAAACTTAAAAATTTAGAGAAATTTTCTTACATTTTTATTCAGAATGATAAAAAATCTACTACAGCAAAATCGTGTTCCTGCAGTCTGGAAAACAAAAGAAGATTCCATACTGCTTTTCTTACTTTAGTTTTGATGGAAGTATTATATCCGCATACTTATCAAGTTTGAGTGAACGAGTCTCAAACATGTAAAAGTCTCGTTTTAAAACTAATATTCGTTATAAAATATATTCCACTATAAAATATTCCTCTATAAAATCAACGTTCACTTTCTGAATTAATGTCAACAAAAATAATAATATATAAATGCACTTATTTACGAGAATGATTAATAACTATAAAAAATGGTGTTTATAAAATTAAAAAAAAATCAATTGTTCGTTCACAATGAGACTATTACTTACCTAACTTGTATAATCATTTTTCAAAACTTATGTAGAAGGAGTGAAATGAACATTTTCGTATTATTATTAAGCTCATTTTAACTATTTATGGGGCTTTTAAGTAGCTCCTGTAACTACCTCCCGCCATTTCCATCAGCTTGATGAATTTTCTAAGAATTCAAATTTTCTTTTTTCCACTCTCCTTGGAATATATTCTTAGCTCTTTGAAGTTCCAATCTAAATTATTCTAGTATTGGTGTTCAAAAGAGCACAGGTACACACGCAAAAAGCTTTCAACAAAATTAGGATCATGACAAAATTAGATATGTAGAAATTGAACAGAATTCGTATGATGAAAACAGTTGTAATTGGTAGATATAATAAAAGAAATATCTATACTTACACAACAGATGTTATTTTACAACATTACCAAATAAAGTTAACTTTTAGCTATAATTAATCAATCATAATTTAAATATTCTGCCGCTAAACGGGTCCATACTAAATGCAATGATTGTAAATTTTCTTTGTTTCAAATTGGTAGCTTTGTGATATTTCGTATAACTTTTAACCTTTGAAGCATTTATATTGAAAAATCAACATTTCATCAATCGTATGCTGAAAATAGTTTGAAAAAATGACATTATTTCTTTTCTATTTCAACGAAAATGTTGAAAAACGATTTTTAAAAGACATTAATTTTTCGATTGCCTTAATGACTTCCAACTGCAATCAGAAGTTTATTAAATAATCATAATTCTTTAACTAGTGTGTGTCATAATTCTTTAAAAGTGTGTGTCAAGCTTTTCATCTTTCAAGAAACGAAGTTTGTATTGAATATACTCATAATATGTCAAAAGCGAAGAAAAGTAGGTTGAACCTTTCAAAAAAATCCCTTTATCGATTCTACAAAGAATGAAATGGACTCTTCTAAATTGGTAATAGAGATAAATTGTTGAACTGAGATTCCTTTCCAAACCCTTCTCCCCCCTCCTTCACGCAAATCGCATCCATCACGTGATATTTCAAAAGACGTCACTTCCACTCGAAGACTAATTAGAGACTGAAGATTCTTTCTGGAAAGCTCCGATAACGATTTCGGTATCGGAAAATCGACGATGCCAAACTTTGTAAAGTATACGCAGAACTTTTTTTTCTATTCTATCCCAGTATTTTCATTTTTTTCCAATCTTTTAAAATGTCTTGTTTAATGTAAGGATTTTGACGATAGAAGCAAAGTCCACGATCCCCTAATTTAAATGTCCTGTCTTAGGGAAAAAAAAATCCACGGAATAAAAAGTATGGAAAATATGGTTAAGTAACAGTTTTACAGAAAGAGGGTTCTCTGTTTTTCTTCTTACAGAATGAGGCTATTTATCAGGGAATTAATAGGCTGTTTTGGAAAAGCAATTGTCGGCATTTTGTAAAATGGTATATAATTCAGTAAAGATGGAAAAAAAATACCAATAATTTTTCGAACGCATTTTAAGGCTGTACTTAGAAGCATTATATATTTCGATATTGATGTAAATGTTCATCTTTGAATATTTAAAAATTGGTTTATATCATTTTAAGAAATATTATCATTTTATTAAAAAGGAATTTATAATATGTAATTTTGAGTACATATTACTATTTTACTCATTATTATAGAATACATTTCCTAATATAAATCCGTTAAGGAAGAAAACAAACGCTTGCATAAAATTACTGTATAATAAAAGACATATAAGATAGGTTCAAGTAAACTGCCTGCTAAATATATCTAATTGAAAAAAAGCATGGATAATTAAACACATAATCGTTCTCAAGGTGAGCAATAGGTGAGCAAAAATAGATATACTTCTGTAAAAAAAGAAAGAATAATACGCATTTGTAACAATCCTTGAAGTTCATTGAAAAAACTAACGTTAAAGAACACTGTGATTTAAAGTATTTTAAAAGGAATACTTTTATTTTTTACCAATAATATATATCAATATTTTATGCACTTTCTTATATAGTAATTAATCATTGGAGTAAATATTATTTTAAGATTCATCTGACTCTATCTGGGCAGTTTACAGCTTTTCTTGCGCGTTTAAAAGACATATTTCATACTGAATTTTTTAGAGTTGTCTTCCATAATTTTATCAATTTAGCCAACTACGGAGCAGTTTATAAAAATTGCACAAATAGGAAAACTATTTTATATGATCTAGACCAACAAATTACACAAAGTTGGATACTTATAGAGGTAAGAAATGTATTGGCAGAAGTATTTTCTGTTATTCTATTGCCAAAGCAATTAGTAGCAGAATCGCTAAGGCATACATAATACATATAAAACGTAGCATACGTAGCAGAATACATAATACATAGAAAATATAATACAAGATCACCGTTATTCGCATCGTTATTTATATTTTTATTTCCTTTAATTTTATTGTTATTTTAATTATTTATATTATTATGGAAATTGCATTTTGACCGTAGTAATAAAAGTTTATCACTAATGCTATATCAGTATTTTTTTGTTAGATTTGTAGCTTAATATTATAAATACTTATAGAGTGAAAATGACTCCATTTTAGATCATTAAATGATATTTTAATGCTTCGAGAGTTTAAACAGCGAAAAAAACCTTAAAACCAATGCTACAAAGCGAAAGGTTCGAAATATTTATTAACTCTTCGAGTATGTACTAAGGTAAGGTCTGACTTAACCTGGATAGCTCGTAGCCTTTGATTGTACGTTTGAATGATGTATTTTTTACTGATTTTTTTCAGTGTCAGCTCTCATATATTTTCAAATAAGCAATTTATGGATGAACACTTCTTAATTTTTAAAAACTGCAAAAATGTTTTTAATGCACTTAATCAACCCATTACACCAAGTCAAGTATATGAAAGATATAAGAAATTTTTTTACAAAAGTATTGTTTCTATTATTGTTTTGTGCATTGATTGCTCTTGCGTCTAGCAACATAATTGAAGGTAGATACAATACACTATTACCATTATTCGCTTCTGTTATTTTATATTTTTATTTCCTTTAATTTTATTGCAATTTTAATTATTCAAAATTACACGAAAATTATCTTTTGACCTTAGTAATATATGTTGATATATATTTTCGATATTTTTATATCTGTATTAATAATTTTTTTTTCATATTCCTAGTTTCAAATTATAGATGCCTATAGAGTGAAAAATTGTTCCATTTTAGACATTAAAATAATATTTTGAATTTAACACTCCGAGTGTTCACTTATTTATATATAAATGCAAATATTTGTATATGGGAGCAAAAAAAAAATCCTTGGTAGAAATGCAGCAACGAAAAAGATTAGAAGTATTTATAGCAGCAAATGAAATACAAAAGTTTTCTACAAAGATTAAAATATCAACCTCAGCTTATAAAGCGTATCAAAGGTTTCTATGTAAAGGATTTCAGGTATCATAAATTTTTAATACCGGTTAATTGAAAAAAATCATTACCTTCAAAATACCTCAAAAACATATAAACTTTGGAATATTGCAATACTTCAGGTGTTTATTAAAGAGGATTCTCAACCGATGTCTGTTTCGGTGGAATCATTCTGTCGTTTTCTTCTTACACCATTTACAAGAAAAGGCGTTAAATGGCGTGGAACCGCCATTTCGAAATGCTTTCAGCCTATCCTTTTTCCTTTCTGAAATGGTTTTCACGCAGTTCACGAGGACAGCCATTACATAAATAATCGCCTGATTAAATTGATCGAAAAGAATGGGAAAGAGTTCTTCGCTCTTTATGGGATTCGATTTTTTTTACAAGTTTGATGCGAGATCAGAGGTTTAGAAACTGTATATTTCGTTATTTTTTTAATATTTGCACGTAAGAGGAATGATTGTAATTTTTAAGAATCAACACAAAAATCCAGCATTGCAGATAAATCATTTGTATCACAATAGTATCTGAATGCATCTTTAATACGAAATTAAGATGTATCAGAAATTAAGGCATAATAATCGGGGTATTTTAGTCGATCCTTTTTATTTCTGAGTATTTTTTTATATGGTTTCTTTTTCCATCAATTTCAAAATAGATAATGCTGGATATTAACATAAAAATAATGAAATTAATTTTCAATGTAAGAAAATTTTGAAAATATTTGAATGTTTTGGTTGTTTTCTATCTATGGACTTAAAGACAGTTTAGATTAAGATAATAATAATAATTATTATTATTATTTGCAAACACTGGCAAATTATACATAATTTTCACTACTAACTATCTTTGGAAGATAATCGGGGAACCGTATTTCTCAATGAATAATTTTAAAAATTGCTCTTTTTTTTTAAAGTAAACCTATAATTATTTTGTAAATAGGGGAAATACATTTTAAAATATTATTTCGTATCGTAAAAGTTACAATATAAGATGAATAGTTTAATTTCATGTATCTTATACTATATAATAATGAAACAAATGAGATGCTATTCATATAGGGTCATTCATCAATTTCTTTGAAACCCTTTACATAATACTCCTTTTACAAAATTCAATTTTAGTTACATGAATGCATTTAACAATGCATATTAATAAAATCTTTAGATTCGAATTGAAATTGAATTTAAGATGTAATTTTCGTGAAAATATTAGTTTCATATTGTATTTCGAAAACAACTTTGATCATAATTTCAAGCATTATGTTTCCGAGCAGAAATAGCTCCTTCTTCTTCTTGGTCTTCTTTTTCCTTTTTATACTTGTTAAGGTTTTAGGTAAGATTACCATTCTTAAAAGAGTGATAGTTAAAGTGTAGTTTTAGGCTAGTATTAAGGCTGTTGTTAGAAATTCAAAGAACTGTGTATGAATTAATGTTAATTTGAGGACATTATGTTCAACATTACATTGATCACTTGAATGAGGCTGGGAATAGACTTCTACTTTCAGTCAACAACGATGTGAACAATTAACTTTCACACATTTTTCGTTAAGAAAGGCGTTCTTAAAAACAAACTTGATTACATGTCCCTTCTTTTAAATTGATAAAGCATTAACCAGTCATTGCATTGAAGTCAATGATTAAATTGTTTCCGATTGCGTGATTTACTCATTGGAATTGCATTGGAATCAAGTTTACACTATTCTAATTCTACTAATATAAGTGTCATTTAACCCCTAAAATCCTAAGATCATCCAGGTGTAAGATAGGAACTCCCGACTTTCTTTTTCAAAAGATAAAAAAATATCTGCCTCTTCAAATATTGCAATGACACCCTTCTTAAGGACTTAATATATAAAATAAGTACCACGTTTAACTGATGAAAACTAAACAGATATGTGCTCAGACTTCCTTTCAAATCTCCCAGAAAAACTTCACTGTCCCCCAAACCAAACCCGAGCATTTCAAAGCCTTCGATATGAATATTCAATATTCCATACTAACGGAAGTTTAGAGGAAATATAGTGATATCCATGAATCTCTGACGCCCACCGAAATTGTGTTGAACGGACGTTTAGGGTCTTTCAGTGTCTGTAAAGTTAATAACTCCATAGTTATTTCCATATCAAAATACAATATATATATATATATATATATATATATATATATATACAAAAGTATTAAAATCAAGTTAATAGAAAAACCAAAAAAAAATATATATAAAAAAATAATAAAAAATAATCCGGCCTGAAGACTTTTTAAAGGGTCACCCTCAGGCAGGGATTCAAAGAAAGGGATTTTTTCTGTGAAGGAAATACAGACATTAGTCTAATAATGATTCCTCGTGACCCGAAAATCCCTTGAAATTAGGCCCAAAAGATATACCATTTTAACAGAAAGGAAAATACAAAACAACAAATTAGAAGAAAATAACCACTACAAAGTAAAAATACAATAACAAAAATAATAATAAAAATAAAAAATAGCACTAAAGGAAAAAACGAAAAGGTCAGAACATATATATATATATAGTGTCTAGAGCAATTGCTGATGAGTGAAGATAATAATAAATTATTCTAATGAAAAAAAGAAATTTATCTGAATTAAAATCCTCTAAAGACTTAAATAGTGAATAAAAATACCCTAAAGTTTGTGAAAATTCTTATTTTGAAAAATATATTGAAATTTCTGCAATATAAACTTTAAGAAAGGATTTTACATTTAGTATATAACTGAGTATGATCTTAAAAGATTCTCCATTATAATATACACAGATTCTTTTATGTTAATACTAAGCCAGTACGCATATAAAAACCTTTTATTATATCTATAAAATTACCAGTCCACACTAAACTATAAAAACACATAAACTCTCTTCCCTATAGTAACCACACAATGCACCCCCTATAGGGTAAAGTATGTCAAATACACGTAACCGAGAATGCCCTAGATTAATGCGTAACTAATTCAAATAATACTCATAATTTGCATGTTTTTGTGCTTAAACAATTTCCAACTTCGTCTTCTCGTCACTGGGATGTAGTCATAAAGTTTGATAGCTCCTTTGTGAATTTAGAAACGACCACAGAATGTCTTAAGAGCATTTATTCTCTTCTATCTAAAATGGCCTCGGGCGTCCCACTTACCCAAAAGTGTAGTTATGTAATTGGACCAGCTAAACACTATTGAGAGGGATACGAGGAGATCAACCAAGCTTACATGCTTATCCTTCTCGGAAATGAGAATTCTTAGAATTTCATTTTTGTTTCTTTTGGCTTATCTCCTAGGCGAAGAGGTAGCGTTTGTCTTTGTTGTTATTTCAAGTAAATTTTTCAGTTTGAAAAATAGTTGGAGTCGTTTTAAAGTCTGAATAAATAGAAGGAGTAATTCCATAACGTTTTATCTTTTTCTGTCAAGTGTAATCTGATAGGCAAATAAATGGAAGAAAACTTTCTTTCAAAAGATTTTATGAATTATATGAATGAATCAGTTCTATTTGTGGATAATTATTTTATTTTTAATGAAGAGTGGGAATTCAGAGGGAATTTATTTATCTCATATATTTTTAAATCTTGATCGTTTAATTTGCACTAGTAGAATTGAGATAAATCTTTTTCTGTTATTGGAGATATATTTTTAAAAATTCTGACTAATTAATACTTGGGTTCTATATTTTTTTATTATTTAAAGAGATGTCATTGAAAGCTATATTAAAGATATTTAAAATGAAAGAAAATCAATGGTCGTCCCTAAAAATATATGGACATTTTTGTACTCTTGACAAGATTATACGTCTTAACATTTTTATCATTTAATGTATGCAGAAACGAAACTGTTAGAAATCTTTAAAAAAATCTTCACATATTAGAACATATTTATCAATAAAGAATGGTTTTAGCTTTTGCTTGCAAAAAAATTGGCATGAACGCATATAATGATAAGTTTATAAATAAAATCAGGAAGAATTATTGAAAATAATGAGTAATAAGGTACCATAATTGCAACCTTGTTAAAAAACTGTGAAACGAAAATCCTCCTTAGCGTCAATATTTATTCGAAATAGGTTATTTTTCAGAAACATTGAATTTCTGAGACATGGGGGATATAACTAGGAATGAAATAAGTTTCACCTTTTATTTTTGAACTTTCATCTGAGGGACAAGATGAAAATTTCAAGAACCGGAGAGTTACTTTTCATAATTTTTATCGCAGGGCACTCAACAGCCAGTATTTATTTTATTAAATATTTGCATTTTTCGTGGATTTGAAATAATTTACTATATCATAGAAAGTGATACGAATTTAGGAGCACAGAAAAGCCCGTTTCCGCAAAAGTGTTCACCACTTTAGTTCAAATTAATAACTGTACTTCATAAGAATCTGTCGCATAATTTATATTACATATAGTGATTTATATTATCTATATTAAATTATAATCTATATTATCTATTTTAAATTATAGTCTATATTATGTATATTACATATTTCCTTTTCATGGAATTTTGTAATTAATACCGATTTAAAATTGATTGACATCAAATATGGAAGGTTATAAGAAAAACGGCATTTAGAGGGGGAAAATATCATGTTAAGGGATGAAGCTGAAGAAGATGATTTTGATGCTTTTCAATACGAAATGGAGGATGTGGAAATGGAGAAAATAAATATTGCTGACTCATTCATGGTTGAATTTTCAACAAATATGCTTATTTCAGTATCAATTACGTTAAAAGTATTAGAAAGAAAAAACGTTATTTGTATATCCGTGAGATTAATTGAATTAATGTTGGTCAATTGAATATGATGGGCTGGGCGAGAATGAATATGAATAAATTCCAACTTATTTTAGTAAATAATGATAGTTTGCAATTTTTGAGAAAGATTTATTTTCAGGAGCATAAATGTCAGAGAATAATAAATTTAACAGGTATGTTCTTCTTGAAGTAAGTATTGTAGGCTACTAAACGAAACAACTAGTTATTACTCATTTTATAGACTGTTCATAAATCTTAAAAATTTTCATCTCGTATCTCATAATTCATTCATTTCTGCTACTATGAAAGTTCATCTCCTGTCAAAATTAGGGATGGTATGATTAGAAATTATTTCAAATTGGAGATATTCAATAAATTATGATAATTTATATATCATATTCAATGAAATAAAATATATAATTCCTTTGAAAATAGCATAAAAACTGTACTTTAAAGTAATTGAGACCTGGCGATTAAATAAATTTATTAAAAATAAAATATAGTTGAAATAAATCATATAATTATTATCAAAATAATCCTTCAAATATATTTCCCTAAATTAATTCGTTATTTTGACCAGAATTTGATATTGTTTTTTTCCCTATTACTTATACCATAATCCCAGGGGTAACTGGGAACATAACAAAGTAATTATGAACATCCCTGCAACAAAAACAACTTAAGTAACACATTAATGATTGATTGATTTGTTGTGGTTTACAAGCGCAAAACTATTTCTGCTTATGTACCTCCAATCATATGGGGCAATTATTGAAATTGGGAAAAAATGCTAAATGAGCTCTCCAGATCATTATGAATGCACTCACATAATTTAAAGATCCATTGTCTATCTCCAGTGATCAATTCAAATCGAATAAAATGGTAAAGTCTGTGATACCAATTCCCAATTGCCCTAATTAACCCTAATCATTTAAAAATGTTTAAATAATACTTTGAAAAGATAAATTATTATTCATGAGATATTTTAACAAATAAATTGAAAATAACAAGTATAATATTTTATATTAAAACATGATAATACTTATTTACATAATCATCTAGGGATGCTTGAATCATTTCTTTTTAAAATATAAAATTTTTCTGCATTTATTCTCTTTATAACAAAATAAATAGTTATGTTCACAGATTAAAAAAAAATTCATCATTCACCTGATAAAAACGGTTGCAAGAGCAATACTAAATATTAAATACCTCATTAAAATAATATTAAATATTAGTATATATTAATAAGTAATTTAACTATTCTTGTTATCATTTGCCATTTTCAAATACCCGTAATACCTTACATTTCAGATTCTTGCCTAAGGAAAAAGGCTATTTTTGTGAATATTTACAAATGATTAACAAATGAAGTAGAATCTTTCAATATGTCAAATTAAAATTTATATTAAATATATTTATTTGCTTCTGCTTTTAGAATAATTTATTCGTTTAAACATATAAATATATTTATACTTTTAATAAAATCAATACATTTTGGAAAAATTAATTTTTGTAAACTTATTTCCATCACAACGCAGCAATTTTCTTCTTAAAGGAAAAAAACTCATTTATCTGAGATCGTATTAATTTTGTAACAAGTGAAGTGGAATATGTATATACTTCAGACGTATGTAAAATCAAGCTTGCGGTTTTACTTTCCGAAAGTCGCTAAAAAACGAACTCTATTCAAGATTTTATCATGTTATTTCCAGAATTATTATCCACTTGCAAAAATTAATCAAAGAACTTTTATACAATTTTAAAACTAAACTAAATGTGGTTGATAAGCAAGAAAAACGAATATGTTAATACGTGGTTAAATATTAATTTATTGAATTATTTTTTGACTAAGTTTAAGAAAGTTATTTGAGCAAAAAATTTTTATACTCACCCGTTCAGAAAATTATAATTTTAAAAAAATATGAATTCTTATTTAGTTTTGCTTTTCTTAGAATTTATTCTGGATAGCAAGAAGAGTTGGTTTTCTTGATATCTATCAGCAAATGTGTTTATTTTATACAAGTCATGTATGTCTCATTAGGCAATTAAATTTCTTAATAAAATTATTTCTTACAAGCTGTACACAGTAGTTGTTGCTGTGTCTCAATTTGATTAAATGGAAAAGAAAAGGAAAAGCGCAGACTTGTGCTATGCTTAATTTTACTATGTATGTTGATATTCAATATTTTTTCGTCATTCCATTGCCTATGTAAATATAAAAATTGACTCGTTTGCCGATTCTAGAACATGAAACATATGATTTTCCATGTGAGTAGTAATTATTTAGCAATAGATTCAAAATGTAGCAATAAATTCAAACGCACAATTCTTAAGATTAACCTTGGTAATTGCTGTTGTTGAGCAACAAATGAACATCAATGGAATTGGGAATTGTAATATCTTAAATTGAAATGACATATATGTTGGAATTATATGGATGCAAATAATAAAAGTCTCTTTATTTTTGAAAGATCCTGTCAAGATTGTTGTTTAACTTCTTCATCTACGAAAGATCTTGCCAAGATTGTTGCTTAACATTTTCACCTTTGAAAGATCCCGTTAAGATTGTATCTTCTATTACATTACTCGTAATTTTTTTTTTTTTTTACTGCAAGCCTCGGCCGTTACTAAGCTTCGGTTGACTGATATTTCGTAATATGATAATTGGCACGCAACTTTTCAATTGGAGTACTTGCGATTGCATACCTGACAAATTTAGTGAATTTAAAATTTCTGTTGGATAATTAACCGCTTCATATACTTTCACAATATTGTCTAGAACCTTGTATCTCATTGCCTCGTTTTGAATGTTGGAATGAATAATATTATTAAGTTCATTAATGTCTTTGTTCTTGGCCACAAGAATAGTTCATTCATTTAACCAATCCTTGTTCTTACAATTGGTTTGAACATTGGGAAATACTTTTTTCAATAATTATTTTTTGACATTATTAAATGGCAGAAGCTATGAGGCAATGCAGTGTGTCATGGTCAATTGGCAACTACCCATTCCCGATTTCCTGCAAGTGATGTGAGAATATCTCAGATGAACAATCGTTTTGCAGATGGAGAAGCATATTTGTAATTCATTCCAACCTTATTTTTTTTTTATCGTAAATTATTTTTTATTGTAAATTTTATTGTATTTGTAATTTATTTCATGTTGCCACAAAGTAGAGTATTAAAAGCAAGCATTTATATCATCCACTCATGTCGATCAAAGAATTCACGATAACATTTACCTGAAATCGGCATCAAGCAATATTAAGGCTTTCTTGAACGGTCTTTTGAATCGCCATCTTTCGCACTCAAATTTCGCAATGACTTGCTTGCATCTATCTAAAGTCTCGAGCTATATTTTTATGCGCCATTGTTCATTCATCAGAAACAATAAATTTGCATTTCTTCAATACATTTCTCATGCCATGACAATTTCAAAGCGGAATAATCATTTTTGCACCTAGTAGCAATGTTACAACTATTACGGAACGACGCAATATTTAATTTAATTAACGGCACAATAATAACATTTTTAAAATCCAGTTGCTGTTATAATCAATCTAATTAGAAACGTTTTACTAATTCCTCTTGGCGCATCTAAGAAGATTTTCCAACTCCGTTATTGTCAGTTTGCAGCGTTTGATTGTAAAATGCCTTTTACTCAGAATTTTATTTAGGAATATTTTATTTCATAAACGGCAAAAGATCATCCGCATCAAAATTTTATTAACGAAAGGAAGGTGCAAATAGATTTAGGGATAGCATTCTGGATTGATTGAGAACTTTGTTTTCACACACCTTCAATCATTATCAGCAGTTCGTTGCTGATTTCTTCTGTTAAATCAATGCTCATACTTGAATTTTCTATGTGAAGGAAAAGCATTTTGAAAATATTTCCATTTCCAGTCGAAAGAATATATTTCAACTATTTGTGATTTATATTTCTTCCGTAATTCTGGAGAACATGAAGTAAGCAAGTAGTCGAAATGATTGCAAGCAATATACCAATTTCATTTGGATGGACGCGTTGTACGTGTCATTCATGTAGATATTTTAGTATTAGTCGTTCCTCATTAAATTCATAATTTTTTATTGACTACTAAAAGAGGCATATGTAATAATGCCGTCGACAATTCTCTGTTACTGAAACGATGTTGGACCGAACACATTTAATAACAGCACTCGAAGAATGATGTATTAATCCTGATTGGAATGCACAATGCACAGTCTGCCTATCGTAGTTCCTCTGAATATGGCAGGTTGTCCGTCAAATCGTGCTTCTCGTTTGTAACATTCAAATGTTTTTCTACTCAAACTCCACGTTAAATATGTAGGCCTTCGCCTTTTTATTTATATAACTTTTATAATCGCATAACTACTGCTATTTTTTAAATGTTTATACTTATTTATGTATTACCCTCTGGCTTTTGAAGGCCAGATGGTCATATACAAGTGAGTTTATATCTGTTTCATATGTATTTTTTTTATTAATGGGAGGAGGAAATGGACTCGCTCGTGTTTACTCATCCCATAGGATAACATAAAATACACAGGTGTCACTAATTGTCTGATACAGTTGAGTCTGAAAAACATCAAAAGTTATTTTTTATAAAGATGCTTAAGGATAAAATATAACGGAATTTCTGAATTCATAAGAATTTTATTGCATACCCATTAAGCCAGGTTAGAAAGGCTCTCGTTCAATGCAGGACTCGTAATTCTGTTGCACAATTTTTCTGGCACATGTTCCATGTAACCTCTCATAGAACACTTCTTCTTCTTGAAAAGAATGTTAAATAGACTGCTTTCCCCTCGAAACATACCAAAACATCTTTTAATATCAAATGTACCAACATTTTGATGATTGATTTTACTATAGATTTCGTATTAACAATGAAAACAAGTTGAAAGACTAATTTCACATAGAGAAACTATAATTTGGTATGAGAAGAAAATGCTTATTTTTTTAGAAATAGTAACAATAGAACAGAATGAAGTTTTGAGGAATGCGCAAGTCTTCGTAAATAATTAGAACAAAATTGCGCCTCTGTATACCATGTTATGAAAAGAGAAAAACGCGAAAATTGAGAGCCTGAAAGTATATTACATGTATAATGTGTATGGAATATTATAAATGTATTTCGTTTATAATGACTGATTACTAATTACTTAAAAATTTAAATTTAAATAAGAGTTTTATTCTGATATTTTACTTATTCAAATAAATAAATATTTTAATAAATAAAAAGATAATAGCTTATTTTATAAAAATATTTCTTATTTTTAAAGTTAACTTTTCTAACTAAACATTACAAACTTGATAAATTGAAGTACTAATTCTTTTTGTAATCTTTTGAAAGTATCCCTCAACTCAAGGTAATTCATCACTGTCAAATATGAATAGCTGACAATATCCTTCCCGCCCCCCGAAGATGCCTTTGATAATAACTTGGTTTAAAATATACACCCCTCGTTTACAATAGAAACCGGCCAAATCCAGTAGTCCAAAATCGAAGAAGTCGCTTAAGTAATGAGAAGGTTAAAGTTTGATTGATAATTCTAACATAGATCAATCAATAACTTCAAATATATCGAAATGAAAAACGAAATATTTAAATTCGTTTGAACAAATAACACCGGAAAAGTCTATTTACAATTTAACTTGAATTCGAATGTAAATAAACTCTGCTGAATTCCACCCCTAATGGCACTGAAAATTAAGAAAGGCATTTGGAAAAACAAGATGAAAAACAACAACAAAAAAAACTATACTAAAGTGATAAGCACTGTGGTAAATGACACATATCAATTCGAAAGACAAACCACAGAAAATAATTAAACCAAAATGGAAATGAATTGAATTCTGTGAAAAATTCAGCTTAAAAATTAGAGAACACTGAAATGGAATCATAAAATATTTAGTACATCATGTGTTGCTTTTATGTATACAGATGGCATTGTTTTTCAAAAAAGCATATTTTTACCTGTTACAGTTACGGCATTTATATAAAAAAATATTTTTAAACGAAACCGTATTACTAAAATTACAATCAGGACATATATTTCATATTTATTTATTTATTTGTTAACAAAAGGGAAATATTCTCATTTTTATCTTGCACATATCTTTGGAAAAAAATTAAAGATTAGGCATTCTAGTCAGAATCACAACCCAGTCATAATGCTTTATGATTGATTCATTTTATCTTTATTTCATTTTTAAAATCGATTCTTAGGTGTAGAGCAGTAATTATATTCACTCACAAACGAAAGTATTTAATATTGTCAGAAGGTGTATGTATATTAACTCAATTACTAAAACAATGAAAAATGTTGCTTAGTGAAAGTATTTTAATTAATATTTCTCAACATATATTCTATATCTTGAAAAATTACTTTATAAAGAAGTTTCCACAACCACAAAGTATACAATATATGGTATAATACAAGGTATGAAAAATTGATATAAAACATTCCTAAAACTATAATTTCTCAAACCCAGTTTTCAGACTTCTGATCTGGCAATGATTATTTTTTTGTCTTTTGAATACTTTGGAATCTTAAATTGCCCTATGAGGAAACAATGCAAATAAATAATGTTATAAATAATAGAGAACATTTAAACGTCTCTTGTATTTCTTTCTTATTTAGCTATAAATATTGTATTAACCATCATAATGTATTTCTGTTAACAATTTTGAATATTTTCAATGGTAATAAATTCATTGTAAATTATTCACTGTAAATTTGATAAAAACTTATGAATGCAGAAAATTAAGTTCATGCTGTATTGATTCATATTAATTTTATTTTAAACACAAGTCGTTACAAAGCATGTTATTCTTACTAACCATCCAGAATGTATATTAAATCTTTACTAGCAACCCATTTTTCGAACTTCTTTAATTAACTACTTAAAAGAATTCAAATATTAATAAATGCCTTGTATGAAAAGAACACATTTTTAATAAATAATTGGTTTATTGCAGATTTAAAGAAATGCTTTACTCTATGTTAAGCAAAAATAATACAATTTACACCATTATATTTATCCGGAAATTATATTTTCGTAACACGTATAAATTCAGACTTTCAACTCCGACTATGGATTCAATAGCTCATGATTTATTAGTAAAGGTCTGAACACTAATCAAAGCTAAAAATTGTTCTTTATGCTCAGTAGAAACTAGAAAGAATAGAAATGCGCCTTAGTCATAAATAAATTACCGAAATAAAGCGTTTTCGGCTGTATTAACGAGGTTATTTCTCCCACTTCATCTCGAAACAAATATCGAAATTGCATTTACGATGGCTTCGATTGAATTCGAGAACTGCATATTTCCCTCGTGATAGCTAAACGGGGCTGAATTCTTACCATTTGAAGACATGATATGCCCTTTGGGAGTAATTAAAGCGAAGGGAGGAACGGACCTTTTCATTTAATTTTGTTAATGTACTGCCGGCGAAGACGTAATATAAATAACACCTCGTTAGCTCAAGTTGTTCGTTTGAGTTCCCTGTATTTGTAGTTTAAGAACCCTTTACGTCGATTAATAAATCGATATAAAGGGTTCTTAAACTATGAAGGAAGCTATGAATTTAAATTATTTGATTCAAACTTCCTAATTTAAAGCTATGATTTTTATTCATTTTCCCCAAAAAACGATTTTTGAAGCAATATGAATATTGATTTTGCCGCTTTTCTGTATAAGCTCTGTATTTAATGTTTCTTCATTGGTCTTTGCTAGGAATTAATTACTTGTAATTGTCATTATTTTGTCGTTGTAAATTCTAGTGGGCACGTCGTTCCTTATAAAAGTAAGAAGTATTGTATAAACAGAAAACTTTAATCTTTAATATTGTATATTAAAATATGTTACTTCAAGAAGGCTTAGTAACTACTGACAGCGATTTATTAACTTTTTCAGTTGCAGTTCATGCTATCGCTGTGTTGTTATAAAATGTTTTGTCGATCTTCATAATTTTTTATAGGTATTTGTATACAATGTGTACAATTTTAAATACAAATGTAAAATTAAGTAAACATTTAAAAGATATTAAGTGATGATACAATTCTTAGCAGGTATTCTAATAATGTTATGAAACTGTAATATTGTTTTTCTATAACGTTTTTATTATCATTGAAAAGAGATATTTACAGATTTATCAAAGAATACCTGAAAGAATGATCATTCGATGACCCCAAAAATTATTAACGACATTTTTTTCAGCTTTGTGACGAATTTGGTAACAAAAAAAAATTAAAGGTTCTGAAAAACAAAAAAAACTACGTCTAAATATCTATTATAAAAAGAGATCCAGATATTATTATGGAAAATTCTATACATTGTAGGTAAACCTATATAAAAACGAGGGGCTGAAATGCGTCAGTTAATTCTCTCTTTGACCGTAGAGCGAGCTCTCCAGTTGTTTGCTCTGAATTTTTTTTTTTTTTTTTATATAGTGAATTGCTATCAGCTTGTGTGATCAATGTCTTCAAGTATTGTCCTTTGCGTTGAGAAGTCCAGGAATAATTGTAAATGGGGTAAGTTGTAGCACGCACTTTTACACAGAGTTTTTAAATTTTTTATCAGAAATTTCGTTACTATAATTATATTCTTGTGACATAGTTTCTTAAATCCGAGACATTCAGCTTCCAGAGCCAATATATTATAAACATATCACCGTGGCCACAATTCTCTTGAAGAAGATTGGTTCAGTTCTTAATGTTCAAAATTCTGGTACAAAATGTGCATGTGTGCGATTGGAGGCAGTATATATATATATATATATATATATATATATATATATATATATATATATATATATATATATATATATATATATATATATATATATATATATATATATATATATATATATATATATATATATATATATACAGGGTGTCTCAAAAACCTTGACCACGGCTTTTATTCCTGAAATATTGATCGTAGACATATACTGTAAATTACAAAGTTGTGTAAAAAAAGGTGCAAATTGCTATGAAATCAATAAAAGTTTTCAGTGGATTAAACTTTAAAAAATACGAAATTTAAATTTTTATACGGACCCCGTACAAAAAAATTCCCAGTGAGTAAAAAGTGCCCCATCCTCTAATAAGGCCATGTACAAAATTTCAGAATTTTATCATGAAAATTCACGGCAGTTAGGAGATGAAAACTTTTGATAAAAACAATAAATTCACGCACACATATATTTTTTTGAAGAACTAGTTCAAGAATATTTTTACGAAATTCCGTGGAATCTGCAACGAATCTATATTTATTAACTACAATTGACTTCATTGATTTGACTGCGACCGTTTTTGCTGATGCGGGACAGAAGGAACGTGTTAAAACTTCTTGTTTAACAATGTGATAGCTGCTTCTGAAATAAAACGTGGACAATTTCCTTGTTGCTTCCAATTCCTTTCTGACAGGTAAGAGCTTTTTGATTGATCTATTTGCTAATCGAAATATGAATGCGAATTTGAATTGAAGTCTAATCAAAGCGTAACGTTTTCAATATCTACCTTGCCACAACAAGGAATATATTGAGATTAGAGAATTCGCCATGTTCGTTAATGTTGTTGCGCAGTTCGTTTTTATTGTAATGCTGTGTAATGTTGAACCTTTCGTGTAATTAAAGTCTAAGAACTATGAATTAATCAAATCTATGTTATTTTTTGTGCACATTATATAAATTGTGCGTGAGTATGTGCACCTCGGAGATATTTTGTAGTGCTTTAATTAGAAATTTAAGTAAACATTAGACAACATTAGATTAGACTTTAATGTTTTTCTACGAATAGTTTTCGAAAATATTGCAGAATAAAAATGGCTTTTACATTGTCTTAAAATGTAAATATTTATCTTTTCAGTGATACAATTAAATTTGTGGCATGATTATTTTTTTCTACTTTTAATTACTTTAAAATATATATTTTCTACCAAGAATCATAAAAATCCTTAACGAACGTATCATTAACAAAAATTTAAAAATAAGATAGACCAGTTTTGGTCTATTGATACTTTTGGTCATCATTAATAAACTGACGCCTACTAAAAATATAAAGATCGTTCAATCTAATAGCTTTCAAATAACTAATTTTTAAACAGTTCGAATACTATGCCCTTCGAAATGAAAAAATGCTTTAAATATCGTAAATGATTTTACTTTAATTTCAGTAAATATATTATTGGAAGATTTGTGAATGAACTAATTATATACTGCTTTCGTTCATTTTAATATTATTTTGTAAATAATTTTTACACATTAACACTTGCAAAAAATATTCTATTTTTGCTGGAATAAAAACAGCCAGAATTATGAATCTTTGAATAATCTTACATTAGATAATTTTTGGTGCTTTGAGTTGATACCTTGTTTCAGATCTACTTATTCCATAAGATATACTTGTTTGAAGCCGTGGTTAATTGGCCTTAAATAATTAAATTCAAAGCTATTAACTTTGTTATTTTTAGTCTCAGAGGAGTAGAGCTTTAATACTTGTTTAAAAGGTTAGAGTGTTGATAATAATTTATTAAATATTACTTACTGGACCGTAAAGGCTGTGTATAAACTTATATCTCGTTATTTCTATAGCAATTGTGGAAGTAAGGACAAGGATCGGTTGGAAAATATGAGGATAAACTTATCATCAATGAGTCAATCAGTATTATCAATAAGTTCATGATAATATTACTTAATCTTCATCACATTATGAATATTGATATATCTCCACACTCGTACCCTATAAATTCGCACCTTGAAGCCACTGCCGCCATTTTGATGTTTTTTAGATGATGTTCGTGAACTTTGACTGACAAGTTGCAATTTTAAATGTTTACAACTTCGGATTTCGCAATTTAACAGGAAATATATGTGGTTATCCTTTGTTATACATGGCTGTCTTAGACAATACGCATTTCATAATCACTATTTATTTCTTATTTTTGATAATCATATCAAACAAATTCAAAATATTTTAACATTCTGAATGAGGTCAAGATGACCAGAGTCATCTTGACTCAAGTGCTTCTAATATTTTTCTATATGGCATTCATACACAGTTATTGCTTATTTTGTACGGTTTTCTTGATAGATATGATCTACAAACTATTAAAAACCATTTTGTAAGAAGCATAACATTGCACGTAATATTTTAAAAACCTCACGTTTAGAGGGTACATTAGTTCCAATGGGAACATGTAAGACACAACAAGAGCTTTCAAAATAATAAAAGAAAGAGACTCGTGATACAAAAAAAAAAAAAAAAAAATATTTCGAAAAAATAAAACATTTCTTCACATTCAGGAGATACGGTGAAACTTTTTAAGAAAATACAATTCTTTTTCCTGTATGTTGTGAGATATATTTTCACCTTCTTTAAAAGAATAGTAGAAGAATGTTGCATACAAGAGATGCTCAAACTTAGGAAGAAAATATGTGTTCATTTTTTGATAATGAAAAGATATCGCTTATGAATTACTTTTTTTACTATGAATTAGTGTTTTACACACAATTATCCTTTCAATGGATACTTAATGTTTTTCAGAAAACGTAATGCTTAACTTATTAGAGTACAATCTTGCAATTTCTAGGAATAAAAATATATTCAGTTTTAATAAGAACTGTCAGTTTACCATGATACCATAACAATTTTGTTCTAACACAGGCGTGGGATGAAATTACATATATTCAAATTAATCGGTTGTTGAACCAATGAACTTAATTTAAGTCACTTGAAATCCGAAAATGTATTTATACAATTAGTAATGCATACCAGGATAAGTTTTAAAATTGCATTCGTTTTAAATTGTATTCAGAAAAAAAAAGCTCAGAGCAGGAATTTATGAAAAAAAGGAAGATTAGGTTCCGTATTTGCAATGAAAATTTTGTCATTTCAGAGTATTAACTTTTTAAAACATTCTGTGAGCTTAATTTAACATTAAACCTAACATTCTTGCTTTTATTATTCTTATTCAATATATCATTAACCTTACAAGAATGGCAAATAATGGAATTTCAGATCATTCCAAGTTAAGAATTGTATTGAGATTTAAGGCTATACTTCCTTTAACAACTTTAAACTTCCTTTATAACTTTTTCTTATATCTATAGATCTCTTTATTCGCTTAGTTGTATATTGGGCAAGATTTTCCTTTACATCAGTATGTTATTAATTTTATTTTAATTACACAGTATTTATCAAAAAGTATCTGTTTATCCTTACGTGTTTTGGTCTTTAATATGTTGAATATGATGAGAAGATAAGATAAATCCTTAATTATAAGACTGATTTTTGAAACATGTGCTCTTATAGCAATTAACATTTCTCTATTTTCTTCTGTTATTTTGAGAGTCAAATGCTGTTTATAGTATTAATAAAAATGAAGTCACATTTGGAAACATATTTTTTATAATGCCAATTGTCATTATGTAAAGAATTCTTTCAAATTGGAGCCCATATTAATCCCTTCTTAATTTCTTATATTTGTCTGAAAGTTTGTTAAGATTTTCTTAAATTCAAAATAAAAACAATCACAATAATCCTTTTTTGAAATTCTGAAAAATTTAGAAATTATTTTTAATAGTTTAAATATAACATGACAGCCATCATTTGTTTCTTTAAAACTACTAAAAGTTATCTCCAGATACTTTTGATTTCAGTTTAAAAGAATTAAAATATTTTTACTGTTTTATATTAATTTTAAAGGTATCTTTAATTTGTATTGAACTATTTTTAGCAAATATTTCTCAATATTTAAAAAACAAACTTATCTCTCTATTAAGTTTTGAAACTAAAACTAGTTCAAATTGTTGCGTGTTAGGGCCCAAACTATTGTTTAATAATATGAGAAATGTGATGAAGTAGAAAGAAATAACCAAAGAGTGGGTTTGATTAAACGGGATTCTTTCAATTCAAAGGCTTGCATTAGAAAACGAACATATTTATATTTACTAGTTTATGCTGTTATATCTTAAAATATTATATTTATTGACAACAGCGAACGCTATAAATGCGATCAATTTCTACGAAGATTAATGCTGTCACAAGAAATAGAATTGATACTTATTAAAAATAATATGAACATGTATATATACTCTACTCAACTGTTAGATTGACGTATCTTATATCTCATATCAGTTGCGTTTATTGAATAGACAAAGTCAAACCCGCTTCATATAAAATAGTTGTTTGTTTAGATATCAAATGGAACGATTTACTCAAAGTTAAAGAGAGACAATATGGATTGGAAATGAGAGGAATTGTTTTCTCAATTTAGTTGCCAAAATATTAAACACAATCGTTTATTTAGTAAAAATTTATTTTAACAGAATTGAAGCTAAGTATTTTAATTTTATAGTTTATATAAAGTTAATGCTTCATATGTTAAAGCGCAATTATACTAAAATAGAAGGTAGTGATGGCATTCGAATTTAATATTTACATAAAATGAATATTTCATATTTTATTGCAACCGGTAAATGCAAGGGCGCGCTTTCCTTTCTTTCAGATACTAATAGAATTTTTACTACTGCCATTTGTTCTATGTTTTATCAAGAAACTCACAGTGGTTTGAATTTGTTTTTTAATAACGTTTTGAAAATTTCTCCCCTAATGAATTTATTTTCCAGGTTGTAAAAAATGATTAATCTTCCTTTCTTCTTTTCTTAATAGTTTATAATTTCATATGAAGAACCATTAGATTCAAATAATATGCTTTTAAAAATTTAATTGCAATTTAATAATAATTCAACATCTGATATATACATAAATATATATATGAATAATCTAAACGTAACATTAATTATAATTAAAGATTTAATCTGTTAATAATAAATAATTCAATTATTTGTTATTTGTTAGTACAATTTTAAACATTGTCAAATACCGAAAAATACTTTTATATTAATCAGATTCTGGCTGAATAGAATGTAATACGCTATTTGAAAACGGTAAAGATTTAAAGTAAAAAAAAACATTTAAAATTAAACATAACAATTTATTTCATTTACATAACTATAATATTTCATAGTAACCCAAGGTTATTTCTGGATAGGTGAGATGCTGTGAAAAAATGTGAGCTGGTAATCTTATTTAACATTTCCATTCTAGCTAAAAGCTATTTATGAAGAATATATATGTTCAGCAACTCATTTCTGATATTTTATAGAATGGGATTCAACCATCCGAAAACCCAATGCAGGAGTTAGGACCACCACTAAGCAATTGCAACCTATGGTATATATAAGAAAGAAAAGATAGGAGAAGCGTAAGGTTTGTTCAACATCTACTCATGAATGAATATCAATCTTCATAATAATTTTAGCCATGATTTCTTGGTGAATTATTTTTTCAAAGAATTTTAATTGTAACCACAGTAAACGCAATTTTCTTCATATAAATTTCGCAGTTACTGAATGATCAGATTTCGGTTACAATAACAATAACTGAATACAATTGATTCGCTTACAATACTGACTGATTCGGTTACAATACTGGCTGATTCGGTTACAATAACTGAAAATTATTGTTAAAATAAGCATTACTAAATCTATACACAAACAGTATAATAGGAAATAATTTCTTACAATTATTAGAAATCAGTACTGATGCAATTTTAGGCTTGATATTGGAAATGAATTCTTAATAATGATTAAAAGATGTCAGATTGTTGGTATCCGACCGGAATATAGTGATCTGAAAGAGAAAAATTAAGACTCTGGAATATCCAAGAACTTCGGCTTTATCTCTATTAGAACCCAATATTTAAATATCCTTCAACAAAATTCCGGGGGCTTATACAAGAGCTTATATACTTTTGGACGCTTATACAAGACGAAATTCTCACACCAGAATTAATTCTTTCTTTGGAGTATTATCCATTCTGAACTTTTGTGCGAATTGCTATTTTATTGTCACCATCATAAAGTAATTATTTGGAGTCTATAGTGTTTTCTTAATTGCTATTAGCTGTTATTTGTGTATATCTTGACTGAGATTTTGTTATCCGTGCCTGGTGGCTCTTGTGGAATAAAGTTGATTTATCTTTATTGTATTAAACCAGTTTATTGTATTAAATTAAACATGCACCATCACAACATTTCTATGAAATATAAGAAATGTGGCAAACACAACCATACCATCATCATCGTACCTTTCAGAGAACGATAATTCTTTTAACTTCCAAACGATTTCCCTTCTCCTTATTTTAGCTTCTCTCAGAAGGGATGGATTTTAATTGTAAGGAAATTAACACAAAGAGTATTATCTCTTAAATTTATTATAATTCTGAGTAACAAATAAAATTCTAGAATAAAAATTTGATATTTGTATCGATAGATTTTAATAGCAGTTTACATTTGAAATCATTAGAAATCGCAAGAATGTTTAACGAATGCAGTTTATAAATCAGATTAGTCAATTAAAGATTAACCAATGTTCAAAATAAATAAACGAAGATTTTCACTGAAAATTATTGAATTCGAAATTATTTAAAAACTATATTTATATTTTCTCTGTTGAACTATTGTTTTATCATTTACTTTGCTTATATCAGAATTTATTACCATATTAAAATCGCTATATATAGGTTTAAATCCAATGAATTTAATCAGAGATGTATTGGAACTGAATATTAAATGCAATTTTAATTTTTTTTTTTTTTTTTTTTTTTTTTTTGCTTTTTTTTAATGTCGATTAAATGAGTACAAATTTTTTTTAATTGGGGGAAATAATGCATAACTGATTCTGAAATTAAATTATTTTCAGTATCAACCAATACGATTATGAATTAATAAATTATTTTGAGTAATAAAAATTAAATTCAAAAGCGATGATTAATTTGAATGATTAAATATTACTTTATTAAATACTATTTTAGAACAGATATATCTAATTGACGAAATAAACTGTCAAACATAATAAAATATACATACATAAAATTTACGTGTGAATGAAAGAAAAAAAAGAAAATATTCAAATGTTATATGAAAATATATGTGCGAAAAAAGTCGAAATATGCGTTAGCTGTATTAAATCGAAATAAAATTGTTTCCTTCTTGTTTGTAAAATCGAAGTAAGTTTGAGATAATAAAATAATACGTATGGTCGAATTACTTTAAAAATAAAACATTTTATATTTGCAATTCCAAAGACATTTAAATGACTAAGTTTCATTCATCACGTTCTTTTAATTTGAGCCAATAACAACATCAACAAGAAGCAACAAATTTGCTGGCAAAAAGCATGCGCAACATAATAAGACTGCTAAAAGAAACTATGCAATTGAATCCGTTTACATTCCTGAATGCAAGAAATATCATAGATCGAAAAATGCAGTGTTATCTGATAACTTTAAACGAGCAATTCTTGCATAACGTTTTGCTTTTTAAGTTTATCTGTATAGTTATCTGTATAGTATGACTAACTATTAGACCCTCTTTCTATCTGTTCACACGCTGACCATGTCATATAGCGTCATCTTGTAAACTTTTGTGGTACTTGCCTTTTTGCCGTAGGATGATAACCTACTGGTACCTCAAAATATTGTGAGATGGCACTGATGGATGTAAGATGAGGTAAGATTGAAAAATAATCATATCTGATCAATATGTGGTGCGTATTTAAATATTTTCTCCGAAAAAAATACAATTTTACAAAAGAAAACCCTCACGTACCAAGCTTGGTTTTCCAGATATTATATTAAATAAAGTAACACCATTTCTTGTCTTCTTTATGTACTATCTATTACCATATTAAGATATATATATGTATATATATAAGTAACCATTCTAAAGTTAGAAATAGTTTGAAAACGAAACTAAAATGAAAACGAAACAAAACAGTTTCGAAATCGTAACTAAAAATTATTACCTATTCAAACTAAAAAGGAAAAGGAAAAAAAAAAAAACTTTATAGTATTTAGAGAGTGCAACTGCAGCTACTTCTAAAACACAGATGAATTGATAAAAAAGAATTAAATTCAAGTTAATAGGAAAATTAATATATATATATATATATATATATATATATATATATATATATATATATATATATATATATATATATATATATATATATATAAACTTACTTAGTAGTGGTTATTTTCTTCTAATTTGTTGTTTTGTATTTTCCTTTCTGTTAAAATGGTATATTTCTTGGGCTTAATTTCAGGGGATTTTCGGGTCACGGGGAATCATTATTAGACTAATGTCTGCATTTCCTTCACAGAAAAAGTCACTTTCTTTGAATCCCTGCCTGAGGGTGACACTTGAAAAAGTCTTCAGGCCGGATTCTTTATATATATATATATATATATATATATATATATTTTTGGTTTAATTTTTATTTGGTTTTTTTGATTTTCCTATTAACTTGATTTTAATACTTTTGTATATATATATATATATATATATATATATATATATATATATTTCTACAGTCTTTTTGTAATAAATTTCCGCAATATAATACTTATTTAAACAAACAAACTGCATGACAAACACGAGTGGTCTAGCAATTTCTTTATTTTATATTATCATTTTATACAAAATCCCTAAATACGAGAAGGGAAAAACGGCATCAGTTTATTTGAGATGTAAGCTTACAGTATGAATTCATGTTGTTTTTGAAACTCAACCTTCTGCTGTATATAATGCAGAAACATAAAACTTTGATAGACAGAAAGAAAGTAGAGCTCGGAAAAATCAATTTCTGTGCCTGCAAAAGGAAGCTCTTTACGATTATATTAAACAACAGAGCTTCCCGCTTCAACATTTCTGACAACCCTGACACATTGCAAAAGACATATTATTCTTCCTGTAGCCTTTATCATGATTCAATCGACTACATCAAAACTAGGTGTATTCTTACATGTCGGCCGATTTCTTAAAGAACGTATGCACATATTATCTCCTCATTGAAGCAGAAGCGAATCACAACAAACTTACGAACAAAGAAAGATTTTCCGTCTTAGCATCTTTATTATTCTTGGTGCCCACCTGTCGAGGAGTCACCGGGGGATTTAAGTATATATTGCTCTCATTAAGTGCGCTGTTGTTATCAGGGAATCTTGTCGGATAACTTTTCCACGCTACGTTAATTACATCTTTTTCAACCCTCTTTAGAAATCTTCAGCAGCGGAATTCATACTGTGGAAGTGACAATTTATCGTTCAGTCGTTTTATTTGACGAAAATTAATTAAGGTTAGTGACTTTCGCAAGTTTTGATTATTATTGGAGACAATGACCTGTTAGAATCTAGATGCTGGTTGTCACAATTATTGAAAAGTATTTCAATTCAATGAACTCTTTTATGAATAATCCTAATTAGACATAAAAGAGCCTCAAAATATTTTTCTCTATATCAAATATCTAGAGTACGTTGTCCTTAGTATTCAAGTTTAGTAAAATATTTTCAGCTAAGTGTCAATCAAAATTAAAACGATTTCAGTTGTTTTGGAAAATAAAAGTTTAAATCTGACTTTTCTTTTACTATTTCAACAATTTCCAGAAGGAAATTAGTTCACAAAGCATTCCATTTTCTCGAGAAAGTCGAGAATAGGTTTTTAAAATAATGGAATTCAAATATTCATAACGTGGTTATTTTTGTCTAAAAAGACTTAAATAGTGTATTAAGAATATATGATTAACAGTCAGGAGGAATGGATAACAATTTATCTTTCTTTTATTTTCTTAACTTTATTTATCAAATCAAAAATTGCATCAGGACATTTCTTATAACTCGCAAGCAGTAAAATTTAAATTCAAGATGAATATGCCATTTGATTAGTAATTATATGTTTAGAAACATCTTACATCTTATCACCTTAACAATTTCCATTTACAGAAGATACCATCTATATATTTATGAGTGTACCATCAAATTTTCCAGCTGTGAAAACCAATATTTAGTCTTTTTAATGAATGCATGTAATGAGAAATCCTCAAACAGTAAATATTTTTAAGACAGAAAAAAATATTGGAGATATACAAGAAAAATAGGATTGTTTCAATATCTGTAAAGATAACAAATTGGTCGCTTTAATACTACTTTCATTCATTCCATTTTCTATTTTAGTCGTTAATGCAGCAATTTCTCTCTAAGATAGATAAATGTTTATAAAATAGCAGATTATTGATTCGAACTGCATGCTTTTATTTTCATATTTAATTACAGAAGTAAATAGAATAGAATTACACCACAATTTCGAGTCATGTTACTTAAAATAATAAGAAGTTTTAGATAAGTTGTAGGATGACCGAAACAAATTCAAATTAATAATTTTTTAGAGTAGCTGAAAAATTAAAAGCAGATGAGTATTTTCTTTAATATTCCTTTAAAATTAAAACATAAATAGCATAATAGTTAATGATTTTTTCAAGTTCAAACAAACAATACATTAAATTTATTTTTAAGAAACGTTTGCGCCTAATCTCTTTTCCCTAAAAAACATTAAGCGAGAGCAATTAATTAACGGAAATGTTGTTAAGCCTTTGTTTCATATTTTTTTCAAAGTTATTCTTTTGTATTTTGATGATGTAATGAGGTTCTATTTATTTAAAAGAATTAATATTATACAATCTCGCACTTTGTATCGAATTTCCTTCTCTGCTTTTTTCATTAATTTTTAGATCTCACAAATCATTCTTTCACCTGTAAAAATTTCCAAGTGGTCCTAAACAAAATTTCATTTGAAATCTAAACGGAATATAATTGTTGTTCTTATCAATAATTTTCCTTCATTTATTTAAAGCAAAAAACGACTAAATGCCTTATGTAAAGCAAAGTTAACAAAGATTTTCGGTTCCCCTTACTGATTTTTTTTATTTCTGACAGCGAATAATTTTGAAAATTTGAGATGCCTGCTACTCTAAAGAAACCAAAATTTCTGATAGCTTTTGATTATTGATACACATTCTTAAAAATTATTTCACGGAAACGGATAAAATTTGAATTAGTGATATTTTAGTTTTTGTTACATTCATTAGTTTCAATTTTTTTTACTTGTATTTCAAAACGTCTTAAATTGAAATTTAAAAAAAATTAGCAAAATTAATGTTTATATTTTTAAAGAAAGCATAATTTTTATATTTTTATGGTACATTTTAATGTAAAACTTTAATTATTGATAAAGATACATTACATCTTAAAATATATTGAAAAACTGGTAATTCTCTTTTTAATAATAGGATTGTCCGACGAAGGGGCGCCTCGTAATTAAGGAGGAGAAACTTCCGGCATGGTGGTTGGTTCTCGCCACCCTTGGGAGTACACGAAAAAGTGAGGGTCTAGCTTCTTCCATTGTAGATGGCACTTATTTTCTTATCGAAGAGTAGTAGTACATGGCCGGAGATGGCCCTTAGGACTCGACACAGTTCCCACCAGTGTTGCTGTTGCGACTGTTTTGTCATTCAAGTTTTCCTATGTGCCTTCCGGCGGGTCAGAGTAGCCAGTTTTTGGTTTTGGTTAATATTAGAATTTCAAAATTTGCTTACGTTTCATCAACCATTTTCTCAAAATTACTGAATTATGCATGTAATCATTTTATTTTAATCTGGAGAATTTGGATTTGTATTCGAAACTCAATGAGAGAGTTGATTATTGAGAGTGATTGAGAGTTGATAAAGTATTTGGGATAGTTGAATTTCTGCAAATCTAAATATCCCTTTCAAGACAAATATTTTATATTAGACATATTTCTACAAAAATAATTATTTACAGTTTTACTGTGCGACAATAAGTTTTGAATAGCGATCAATTTCTGGATATTTTTAATTGATAATATATTTGCTGACTGAAACAATATCAACTAAGATTTAACTTAAAGTGCATTCTTATTTCTAGGAGTTTTGAAAGTGGCTATAAGACTTATATCTGGAAAAAGAAATTAAATGATTTACACTGCATAGTTTTAGATTTTTTAAAAAAAATAATAAAATTTATATAAATCCATTTAATTAAAGTCCTTTCTTAAAAAGAAGATTAAATCACAATGCGATTTATCTGAAGTTATAATATAATTTCATTATGTGATAAAATTTCAACGAAAGTTTTTAACAGATCATACTTTTGATTTTCATCAAAAATTGATAAAAATCTGCGAAAATGGCTCTATTTTCTCGGTACAAAACCTATGAAAAATACCAAAACGAAACTCATGTATTTTTACAGAATTGTATCTTTAAAAGACTTCTTTCTCGAACTGTGTCTTCTTTCAAAATGCCTCATCTTTCTTTCACAAAAAGAGAATAACGAATTTCGGTAAACATGGCATCAAAGAGAAATAGAAAAAAATGAAAAGTTGCGTGGAAAGATATCTAGTCAGGCCTTTTTCCAAAAAACTTTTGATTTATTTTATTATGCGCTTTCTTTATCTTCCGCTGTCACCGAATCGTCCGTGTCCTCTTTACTTACCGGAACAAGGAGCGAAATACCAATCCAGATAACAAGAGGAATAAATAAGAATCGAAGGACGAATTCGAACGAAGAACGTCCCCTTTTTTTTCTTGATTAGACATTTGTGGCAAAACTGCTGACGGGAACAGATTTTCTTTTGCTTTATTATTTCGTTTTCGCCTTTTGAGCTGTCTCTTTTCTTACAACGTTTGCTCATTGCTCGGGTAAAAAAGCCAAGTCACCAGATCCTCTCTGATTTCCGTCTTAATTCTGACCCAATGACCATCATCAGCAATTTCATTCCTCCTTCATTTAATGATTTGAATCCTGAATTCTTTGTTAAGTACATTTCCTAATTCTAGAATTTAGTAAAATACTTAATATTTTTATTATAATAATTCCAATTAATTTATTATAAGAATTCCAATTTTATTTATAAGAATTCCAATTTTATTTATAAGAATTCCAATTTTTACTATAAAAATCCAGTTATTAAGAATTTCAAATTCCAGTTAAGAAACTATTGCTTGAAAATTTTAATATTCACTTATTTTAATGACGCTATTTTTTCAGCTATATTAAGCGAAAAAAATTCAAGTATTTACAAATTTAAATATTTTGTTTAATTTAAAATTATGTTTAATTATTATGATACATATTTAATTATAATATATTTAATATAATATACTCATATATTTATAATTAATATTAAATATGGTTAGTATGTACTTAATTATTTTTTAACCTAAAAATATTCGAAACTTTAAACAATGCATTATTTTTTCATATATCTGCATTTATTTATTTTATTTATAAAATGTAAGATTTATTTTTTAAAAGGAAGACGTGAGAGGAGAAGATGAATTTCTACCGTCCGAAGATATAGAGAAGAAGAAATCATCTCCTTTTTGAACTCTAATTTTTGGAAATTTAGTGCTAAGTAGAAGGAAAAGGAATATGAGGGAACATAATTCATGACATATTTTTAATGATCTCTCTCTCTAATATACTCTCATTTGTAGATTAAAAGACAACCGAAATTAAGAATCAAACTTCTGTTTCCGATTTATAAATTCTAAGTAGTTACATTTATTTAAAAATATTCCCTTCGTAAATTGATTTTTATGATGAGAGAATAATTCAATTAATATCAGTTATCAATCTAGCTTAAATTAAGAAGGAGTTATGAGGAAATGAAAATTTTAAGTCTTCATCAGTTCCAATCCTTTCAAGCCTCATGGTGTAAGTCGGCTGGCATTTTAACCCTGCTCGCAATGTATTCCTTTCTTGTTCAAATTCAATAAAAAAATAACATATTTATTATACTCAAAACAAAAATTATAATATCAATAAATAATTATATATAATGTGATTATGAAAAAGTTTTCTCGATATGTGAACCTTTAAAGGCTTATCCACTCAATTTATTGAAAGAAAATTTCAGATATTATCATTTGAGGGCATTTGAAAGTGATGATATAAATCAATATAGTTCTCCATGGTTTGGATTCATTGAAAATACTTCTAATTTTTCAAATGGCAAATTCTACTTTTTCCCAGTTTGGATCGATCACTGCATTGGAAAAACTGTTATTGTTTTTAAAACCATACATACATGGTGAAAATCAGGACATGGAACGATGTCAAATAAGGTCATAGTAAAGGACCATTGACAACACAGAAATGAGGAGCTTTTAAGCTCTTTGCATAATTCACAGGGATAGACAGTAGATGCACAGATTACAAAACAGCGATTACATATGCAAAGCACGATTACATATGGAAACCTTTAATAAGCAATGCGAGAATACTATTTATCTAGTGAGGTTGACCAACGCGCTCACAAGAAAAAATTTACAGTGAAAAGCAAAGTCATTTGATGAAGCTATTTTAATTGAATGGTGAAAATAATGAGGAAGCAGAACGGATTTATTGGCGAAATAATGAACTATGGATGCAAGATGGTGCTTATTCACAAATCGTCAAATGCGTTTGACAGTTGCTTCAAAAGAAATATGGCGATGCAATCATCTCCCATGACTTTGCAATTTGAGATCACTACGATCTCCCGATCTGCCTATGATGGACATCCTTTGTTTGGTATTATATGAAATCGGAGATGTACACACAAAATTCATAGATTTGTCAGAATTGAAAGATGCCATAAAATTTAGTTATATACGTTCCTCTTCTGCATTCGTCATTGAACAAACTCCAGCATGCAATGCATAATCATCTGTGTAGGTGGGCACTTCAAAAACGTTTTATTTCAATAAAAGAATTTTTTTTTCTTCTCCCATCTAATATTATCATTGATTTTTCACAATGCGCTTCTTTGCAAATGGTTCATGATAAAAATGTTCATCATATGTGTATCATTCCAATGCTATATATGTTGTGTGATGCGCTTTTGAGTGTGGCAGCAGAATAATGGGTGTTACTATTCGAAAATGTTGATTTTTTTTGTAACTGTAACTATGAAAATTTATATTTAAAAAAAATATTTCATTCTCGGGAAAATGCTTTCAAATTATAATATTTGATATTTCTATTGATAGGGATACGCTGTATTTGGGACTTATACAAGAGGGAATTTTTTTTTTCAAACACACACACACGTATAGAGAAAGAATGACTGACTGACAAAGAAAGAATGAAATAATCTGGCAACCACGTCATCAGAATCGATGCCAAAAATATTATACTAATAGAAAATTGAATATTTTGTTATATTCTTAATTGAAAGGAAAGAATATTAAATGAATGTGATAAAAACAATGTAAGATGCTTAAAACTAAAAGAAATCAATTACATTTTTGTTGGACATTTGGAAAATATCCATACAGAAATTTATTTCGGATCCGAATTTTTATGGTGTCATTGTGTTTTTCCAATTCCGCTTCATGATCTCAAGTAAACAAACGGATTCGAACCCGTCCTTTTTCTTTGCAAGTTTTGTGATTTGTGGTTGGCAGAAACTGCAATGCAAATTTGCTTACTATTTAAACTCGCCTCGTGTAACTATTTTTAGACGGAATATGAGAAGTGGTTTAAGTTTTTCGGTCGAGGCGGAAGAGAAGTTAGTTGTGTGCAGTTGGTTTGTTGCTTCACTATTTTAAGATAGTTTTTTTTTTCAGTTCGTTTAAATGTTAGACGGAAAGGATTAATGGTTCGAATCTGTTGGCCAAGGTCTGGTAATGTTAATTTGAGCTTTGATTTTAACATTTATCATATATTCATTGCTCCAGTAATGAGCACATTGACTTTATACTTTACAATCAAAAACAGTTATTTTAAGGAGACTGCTTTCAACTTTATGCCTCCTCGACATAAAATTTCATTGTTAACTTTCCTAAAATTTAGGTTAGTTTACTCAGAGGAATAACAATTTTCTCATTAACTAAGATTCTATAATTTTTTCTCTATTTATAATTATTTGCACAATATTAAATGTTACATAAAATTTTAATCTTTATTAAAATTTTACAAATATAAATAATTAAACGTTTTGTATTCATTATATAAAATGAAAAAAATACTTCCAGTCTTGCATATTAAAATTTTAGTGTATAAATCTTTTATGACTTTTATTTTTAATGACTTCAGCAAATATTTCATTCATTTATAAATAATAAAAACAGACCCTGGATTGAGTTTTTGTGAAAATAGTATTTTACTATACATATTAAGGTATTAGCTTAAAATTACTAATATAAATTTACCTAATAATGAAATTTCACATTTCATTGTCCAGGCCTTATTGATTATTAAACAAAGAACCGAATAGAAAATATTTCCTTTGACGAAATTTCTGCAAGAAAGTATACCACTCCAATCCAAGCATTAAGGCGGTATAATTGAAAGAAAACAATGTACATGCGGATTTCAGGGGAAAGAAGGGATTATAAAATCCTCTCTAATTAGATTCTTAAATATAGCATCAATAAACTGAAAGAGGTGTAAGTATAGTCTAAGCATTCGAATATTTGGTATTCGTGTTGCTTATGTATTGGTATACGTATACTTGAGTTTCGTATTGCTTGTTATTCTATATGTTAAAACATAAACACGATTTTTCTTTGACTTTATTCATGTGTTCACTTTTAATAAATGTGAATCGTATTCTCCTGGGTATCCGTATTTATTTTAATCTGTAATCTTTTATCCTATAGTCGTATTTATTTTAAGGTTATTTTCAATTTTTTCAATAGGAATGTTCATTATTTTTCTTTCGAAGAAATTTATTATACTTGGAAACCTCAGAAGATGAAAATTAAGGAAATGTAAAGCAAAGTAAAATAAGACATATAAAAAAGATCAAAGGTGTTATTTGAATACATGAAAATGTACAAAGTACAATCATTCTAATAAATCATTTCCTTATTATTTTCATTCCATAAGTTGATGCCAAAATTTAATTAAAGGTCTTTCAGAAGTTCTTGAGATAATGCCCTCAGAATGTAATAAAAAATAAACTTATTACAATATGAATCCAAAATTATATATATTTTTCTTGTTTAATTATGAATATAAAATATTTATTGAGAGAATATAAAACATTTGCGTATTAAAAAGCAACACGTCGTCCATCGTCTCCTTCGTAAATTATATTAATCTTCTTATTCATAAATAAAGTCTGTCTATACAATTTAAAATTATTTTCTTCACTTTAGATATATATAAAGTCTGATTTAAGAAAATCAATTGTTTAATACTTCAATATATCAATTTTAATGTTTTACTATATTAAACTATATTTTTCTAAAAACAATTTAGGTAATTATTATGAAATAAAAAATATTTATCGGATTATTTTATTTGTTGTGACAAAGATAAAATGCAATTCTTTTGAAGAACTCTTTTATATGTGAAATATAAATTTCACCAAACGAAAATTAATCTTGCTTCAGAATATTGGGTTTTGAGATTTATATTCAGTTATTTTTTTTATTTGTTGGAGAGATATTAATAAGAAAATGCAATATCCTATAAAGTTTCTAAAAATGAACATTATATAAAAATCCATTGACTGTCTTTGTTCAATAGAATAGTTATAGAAATTCTTTGTTAATAAAATACTTTATTCCTTCATATATTTATTAAATCATACCTTTATAGTTGTATCTTTTGTCGTCCACACAAGTTTTTAAAAACATTTTCATTAAATTTTTTTCTTGTAAATAAATGATTTCCATAATTTTCCAAAATTTGAATATGTTCAGTCCTCCTAAAGCAATTTCGTTTAAAAGCTAACAATTTAAATTTGTATTCTAATTTTTTTAAAAATTTTTTCTGCATTTTGCTTTAGATATATATATTAGTTTTAGAATATCACATTTATTTAAAAAAGAAAATATCATATGTATATTTAATTATTATATTTCCTGTCTCCAGATTATTATAACTCCAGATTCATCATGTTGATATTCATTCCAACTAATCGGTTTGTCAACTTCAAAAATCTGCCGAAAAAAAGTAGAAATAACTGCGTTCATATACTTTGTAATTTTATATATATTTTCGACATTACTAAACCGAAATTTACCTTTACACTGTTAGTGTTTCAATTGCAATTATTTTTATTAATATCAAAATGTTTAAAACATAAAAATCATTAATAGAAAAACTATTATTTTTACTTCGGAAAAAATGCATTTTTATAAGCTATGTAAAACTTGCATGTAAAATAAAAAAAATATTATAATTGATATATCTTAGTTTTAGATATATCGAAAAGCGCATTTAGCATTAAGATCTCGGTATCATAATGTTTAAAGCTTTTTCTTGGAAACACTGGAAATTTTGAAAAAATAGAAGAGAATATTCCGTAAATATGCACATGATCGGAAGAATATCGTTCACTTCAATTTGAATTTATATTCCTTTTTTACTGACCAAAGCCTTTAATAAAGTATTTATTTCCATAATTTAAATAAAATGTAGTCTTTTCTAACCAAGTTTACTAGTGGAAGAAACCATAACATTTACGAGTAAACCCGCATAGCATCGAGATAGTTGAAGTTTTTCAATGTTGATATAATGCATCACTTTTTATCGAATTTTTTTCACCTTCTTTGATTGCATTGGAAGTATTCGTACATTTAACAAGTGTAAATGAAAAACCACGCTTGAAAGGGATAAAGCACTCATTGACTAAAGAAATTGCAGAGGAGTTATGAAAAGTGCATTATTTTCCAAAGGATTTTGAAAAACCGCATATTGCGATTCTTGAAAATTTATATTTCAAGACTTCTAATCTTTTTGTATAACAATAAAGCGTGCGCATTTAATTACTAATAACAGTGAACCAAAAACAATGATAGCATAAAAGCACGTGAATGTATTGAAAATTTTTAAATGTTTCACATAAAATAATTAGAAGTATTTCTGTAGATCATAAATTTATTTTATAGTTACTTTCAGTGTCCAGCTGTTTCATCGAGGATACTTATGTTAAATTGAAATTTAAAGTATTTATTAATTATCTATGGATGTGGATAAGCCATACATATGTTTTAATTATATCTATGGGTGTAGATAAGTCATAAAACTTCAATATTTATTTATTAAAATATAGTTGAAAACCTAGTATATAGTCATTTGTTTATAATTAAATATAATATATATATTCCCAGAAAACTGAATGTCACTTGAAAATATTAAAACATCATTCTAAAATTACAGAAAGCAAATATCATACCACGATAAATTCGAAAATAATTTTTGGGTGTTCTTTTTATTCGTAAAGATTTTCACAGGATTATTTAAATTGTTGGTGATGCAATGTTCAACTGCAATTCAGTTTGCATAAACTTTGTATACACACAATAGTTCCATATTGTTTGTCGAGCAAAGAGATATGGTAAAATAAGGTAACATAAGATGTTTTCATATCACGCATCGTGTTCAAGTAATGTAATTCTCATTTTTGTCTCAGAAATTAATTGTAGAAAAGATTTGGCAAATGTTAAATACAAAAAAAAAATACGTATTTTTTGTAAACCCTTGAAAATTATTCACAATGTAAATAAACTAATTAAGTTTTTGAATTTGTCGAAAATGCTATTAAGAATCATTTATGTTTGAACATAATACATTAAATTATTTTAAAGTTAAATTTATAACGAATAGTGGCATATTCTTTATTTAGCAATTTATTGAACAAATATTTGAAAAATTAATAATGAAAGGGAAAACTTCTCTGAAAACAATATGCTTCAAATTAATGAATAAGATTAAATTATGATAAAGCAGAAATATCTGTAAAGAAAACAAATCATTCCTAATATCATTGGGAATTTTAAAAAAAGCAATTATATATAAAATCCCGATGCTTTCGATACAATATTTTTGAAGCAAATATTTATTTTTTTTAAACTGAAAAATATTTTTCTGAATGCTAGTAAAGTGAATGCAATATTTATTTTACTATTCTAGAGTAATAGCCTGAGTTGTAATAAGTTCAAATTTCAAATATTTATCCAGCATTTCTCTTTCCGTCTCTTTAAATATTGTTACGAAATTTCCGGGGTTCGTTTGGATAGTGGGAGTTATATGGTGTGGAGAACACTCAATCAGCAGGCGGCAGTAGAAAATGAAACAACGACGTTTATTTACATGAAGATACACAGGACAACACAAAGACGACAACTATATACAGCACACAATTATCTTCAGCCGAGACGTGCAGCATACAACAATATACACAGCAGCTCTACTCCGTCGCTGCTCCGCTAGTCCCTGGAAGACGAGTTCTTCGCCGTCGCTTCCGACTACTCTTCGACTCCACTGGTCTACGACCCACTTTACCACTGCTTCACAACTACGACGACTACACTGGTCCACGACCACTCATCTCTGTCGCTTCCAACTACTCAATTCACCACCACTCGGCAGCTGCGGGTGCTTCCTTTTATGAGGTCTCAGGTGGCGGGGCTAGAAGCCTCTCAACCAATCAGGGACGTTCAAGGCGTATCTCCGTTCCTACAGGACTGATCGGGAAAATTCTCGATGTTTCGGGTATAATCTATTTTGGCGGCAAAGTCGCCAAATTCATCGCCAAGTCGCCAAATGGTCGCCAAGCTCTGGGATCTTTTATGGAACCCACTATGCTGGGAAGCCGCATCAAGGATTCGAAACAATATATTAATTAATTATATAATTATGTACAAAATTATATTTTTTTACGAAATTAAATTTTTTAAACTTAATGTGTTAAAATGTAACCAAATATATTACAGTGGAAATAAAAATATAATATTCTAAAACATTTGAAAAGCTGAAAGTTTTGTAAAAAAGACACACACACATACATTTAGGTATGTGTATATATCCGAGTATATATTTTTCCTCCTACAGAACTCGGCTTTTACACAGCATTACTCAGATTCCATTTACAAACTTTTAGTTAGCAAATAAAACAATTTAAATTAATCGAACTTTGAATAATATGACTTTGGATTTCGAAAATTCATTTCCATCATTATCCATGCTTATGAAGTTTTCATGTTTATTTTTATTTTATTTATTGCGAATATTATAAATGGGATGAAACAAATTAAATATTTTTTTTAGATTATTGGAATTAATATATTTAGAATGATTTAGCTCACTATAGATTACCCTTTTAATCGCAAAAATCCAAATTTTATGTCCGTATAACTTTATGATAACTTCATATTTTATTAGTAGTTTTATCTTATTTTGCTTCTCTTAAAAGGCAGAATTGGGATTTGAAAGAGAGAAAGCTATAGACAGAGAGAAATAATGGCCTGATTCTCAGGTGGCCGATAACTTTTGTACGTGCTATCTGTATTACATTGGAAATAAATTTCCTTCATGAGTCTTCATTCAGATTTCTGGAAGAGGAAGTTAAGGTATTAAAACTCTTAATAATACCGGGCAATGATTACTTTACATGTACTTCATTCAGAAGTAGATATTTGTACATTAAAGTAGGCTTAATAATAATAAAAAAAATTGCGTTGACAGTGTGTTGTTTTTATTGAACATGGCTTGGAATGAGGGCAAAACTGCAAACCACCATATGAAGTTTTTCTTTAAATTGATATTTTAAGGATGGTGTCTTGAAGAATAACAACAACAACAAAAAAAAAATAAATAAACTTTCTGTTTTGTGGTAGTTTGTTCATTTTAATACTGTTATGATAGAGATAACCTATTATTTGCTTGTAATGATATTCTTAATATTACTGTATTCAATATATAATATTTCAAATGCATATTACAAATTTTAGCTAAATATTTTGATTTTATTGCTTTAACTAAAACGGGTTCAGTTTATCGATGTCCCATGGGAAGTACCTCGTAATTCAGGATGAGAAGCTTCCGGTATGATGGTTGGTTCTCACCATTCCTGTGGGTATACGAAAAGGTAGAGGTCTGGCTCCTCCCGTCGATGACGGGACGTAATTCCTCACGGAAGGGTTGCACCGTGTCCGGTGATGGCCCTTAAGGCTCATACACAGTTCCCGCCAGTGTTGCTGTTGCGGTTGTCCGGTCATTAAACTTTTTCTCTGTTCTTTCCGGTGGGTCGGAGTAATCAGTTTGTGATTCTTTTATCGAAGACTGCTTTATTTTAGAGTAAATAAATAATTTTCAATCAAACTATTGTATTTTAAACTACCATGGAACTAGATTTTTTTTTGTTATAGAAAATTTAGAGGAATTTAAATTTGAAACATTACAAGTTGGTTTTTAAATATATGGATACTCATCAAAGTTGAATTGATACAAAATTTGTGGATGAAATATTTTTGAGCATCAGACTGTTTTGAATAACAATTATGAAAAACAAATATTGAGCAAAACAAAAACTAACAAAGAGAAACGAAAGGTACGGAAACTTGCTGTTAACCATTACTTTGTATGAATATTTTTCTAATATATGTTGAAGTTGCTACTTATATCAGTTATAGATAGTTATTTATCATGAATCAAACTCATAAAACTCATTATTATTCAACATTGATTTCATGAATAAACAGAAGAAGCTTTCAGTTTTTTTACAGGTAATATCTACATAAAGAATTGGTTTTCTATACGTCGATAAAGTAAAAAATAAATAGCAAAATGATCGAGAAAACATATTGAAAACTCTTTCAATGAACCTTTCTTGCATCTTATTATCAATTAATTTGCTGAATATCTTGGCAAAAGTATCTTTCTAAAGGTAGAAAATTTTAAGGCCTGTTGTCAAATTCACATTTTTGTTTTTGATTATTCTAAATAATTAGTCCTATTGCCTTACTTGTTATATCACACTTGACATTACTTGTCATATCATACATATCATTACTTGTTATATTATACACCTTTTGCGAATACTGGCCATCACAGATTCAACACTAGAAACATCGAATCATTTAGGTAATATTTAAAGAGCCCTTTAAATTATTATTATCGTCTAGTTATCCATTTCAAACTCGGCAGATTATGCATTTATTCAGAAAAATTGAATTCCCCATCGAATAGGAAAAGCCCGTGCTAAATTTTCCCTTTTTAGGGATTTCTGTGGTCCGAATCGTCACAATCACAATAACACAAATGTACTGTACAATATTGTATATTAAACATTATTCGAAATAACATTCACTAATATTTGGAATTCTGCACAATATTGTAATACATTGCTAAGTATTGAATATTAAAAGTTTGAACAATATTGCGGACCTGGAAGCTTTGGTGTGTTGGCGAGTCCTGATTCCATATTGATAGAAGCAATCAAGTCCTGCCCAAAAAACAATAATCATTGCTTGACATTTTGTTTTTGTTTTTAGTAAGTCATTTATTTTTAATAATGCTCAGATATCATTTATTGGAATATGTCATGCATCCATAATAATTAATTGCCATATGACAACTTGCTTCCAAAAATTATGTTACATTTCTTGGTTTTGGAACATATAACATAACATAGTATAATATATTAGTCACCTAACATAATATAGTATCTGTTAAGTTAAAATATCATAAAACTACGATCCATTTAATAAAATACAAATTGTTACAGTTTTGATATGTAATTCCTTGATTCCAAATTGCTATGTGCAAAATAGCTACAGCATTGATTAATATCTTTGCGCCGACAATACTAATAAGAATTTTTGTCTCACAGAATGAAATACTTTTATATCATAACATTTGATTTTACATCTAGAAGAGACAAAATGAATATATTTCGATTACTTTAGATTCAGAGCACGAATACTAGGTATAAAATAAACAACGTACACGCATAATGAACTTTGAAAATTTTATTTCGAAACTACAACGAATGTGGATTAATTCTAAGTCATTCTCAACATCAATAATTTAGAATCATATTTGAATATTTCAAGTATAAACTATGGAAATTAAATATCCTCTTATAGAAGAGGTATTTTCGGTTAAGAATTAAGCATTTTTTATTCAGTTGGAAGTCAGTTACAAAAAAAATCCATTTATTGCATCTGTGTATACAGAACATGCTTCTCAACATAAATATGAATTTTCATAAAACCTCTCTTGATGCTTGGAAATGAAAAATTAAATAATAAGTATGGTAATTAGATAAACATCGAAAATTTTAATATTTCAAAAGATGATTTCACTGCTTAGTTAACACGTACAATTTTTAGTGTAATAAAATACTCTGGTCTTCCGTGATTTCCTGGAAGAGGATATATAGTTGAAATTGAAAAATTAAATTAGTCATTAAACAAGTCATTATTAAATTTTTAAATTTAAAAATTATATTAGTCATAATTTAAAGTTTTATATTAATAATTCTATATTTCAAGCAAAATTTGTTAAAGCTATTGCACCTATAAAATGGAACGCAGTAGCTGTCATCAATATGAATGTATATTAGTAGCAAATATATTTAGCAGGAGTTTTTTATTCTTCGCAAATGTTTGTAAAATCACAATTAGTAGTTCTAATACACTTTTCAAGTCGAACAACACCTTGCATAACATTGGCTTACAATAGTTACGAAATATTAACTTTTGGCATGAATTTAGTATTTTTATTGAATCCACCGTGTCGTCCTTGGCGATTTTTTAGATTGATTAATCTCTGGCATGCGGTTAATGGTATCAGAAAATTTTATTTTTGAAGAATATATTCAATATAGGTATTTGCAATTTAAAAGCGATTTCTTCGCAACCTATTGAAAAAAAAAGTTTGATACAGACTTACAATTGTAATCACAAAATCTCATACCAAATTTTATATATTTGAGTTAATGCGTTTTTGAAATTTCGTATTTACATGTTTATAAATGTAAAGACCGAAATATAATCAACCCATTATTTATTTTGGTTAAAACATTGATAGGTGACAATTCAATTTAATGCGGTTTACATAATCTTATTTGTCTAGCTCTATTAATTTTATATTTATTGTGTTTATTTATGTTTGAAATACGGGACTTACTCTAAACAGTTTTTACACAAAATGTGATATAAATCTGCAAATTCGGTGTCAAGACGGTATACCAAATTTCGACAAAGATAACTTAAAGTGTTTTTAGTTATATTTGTCACAGGCAGACCAACATTTTCTAAAAATGTGTTTTCCGAGCTCAGACAGTATAAAATGTGAAAATTCGTTAAAATCTTGAGTTCGAATTTTTTGACGATCACTATAATTTCTCTATACTACGTATGCAAGAAATAAAAAAAAAATATGTATCTAGATATATACAATTTGAAAATTGCAAGGATTGATAAATTAAGAAAATTATCCTTTTTAACTTCATATTTTAGTTGATTTTTTTCCTGCCCGATTTCGTTGCTTCAAGAAGAAAAAAAAATGTTTAACTTCGATAAATATAGCTTCAACAAGAAATGAAAAGATTGGAAATGCGCCATGGAAAATAACTAGTCAGGACTTTTCCTTAAACCTGAGTTTTATTTTATTAAACATTTTTTCTCTCTATCAAGGCTATCTTATCGTACGTACTCTCTTTACTTATCAGAATATGGAATGAAATCCCTGTCCAAATAATAGGAGAGATAAAAAAATGTCAAAGTACGAATTCGAATGAAAAAATTCCTTTTTTTTTGTTAATTAGACATTTGTGACAAATCTGCCGACTCGATCAGATTTCATCTTTTACGCTTTTTATTTCTCTATAGTCTTTCGGTTTGTCTCTTTCCATTAAGCGCTTGCGTTTGGCTTTGATAGAAAAGCTAAATCACCAGATCCGCAGTGATTTCCGTTTTGGTTCTGGCCAAATAATGTTCGTCAGCAGTTTGAAATCTGCAATGTCTGTTTTGAAACCTTATAAATATAAAATTTGATCGATGATTTGTGAATTTTTAATTTTTTTCAAACAGGCATCGTTTAAAGCGTAGTTTTAAGAACTGAAAGTAGGTTTAAAATAATGTCAAATATTTAAATACTTATGCGCACGAAATCATCTCAGGAATATCCTTTAATTTATATTTTCATGCCAAATCTCAGTAATAATAACATAAATCTTTTAAACTTGCGAAAAATAAAAATAAAAATGATTAAAAAAGTTATTAAACCCAAGGGGGGCACCTCCAAATGAGGATGAGAGGCTTTCGGTATGGTGGTTAGATCTTGCCACCCAAGAGGGTACGCAAAAAGGTGGGGATCTGGCTCCTCCCTTCGATGACGGGACGTACTTCCTTCGGGAAGAGTTGTACCGTGACCGGAGATGACCCTTAGGACACAACCACAGTTCCTGCCAGTGTTGCTATTGCGGCGGTCCGGTCATTCAGTTTGCGTTATCCGTGTGCTCTAGGGCGGTTCGGAGAGTCAGTGATATGACTTATGAAAACTTATTACTATCCCCACACTTTGCAATATAGTAATATCTTATTGAGCGGATATTCTGAAATCGCGTTGGTATTGCTTTAAAATTAGTTTTTCGCAGGTTTATGGAATTTGAGGCAGATGTAAATTGCATTGATATGGTCATAATGAGAATGAAAAATATTATTTTCAGAGATCAATATCAATTAAATTAAATTAAATCAATGTTATTAAGTTGTTTAATTTTAATTTTTTTATAAGAAATATGCTTAGATTGTACCATTTCTATATAAACTATTATCACATGTAATACATAGCATTATACTTACATGTGCCACATGTCTCACATGTATTAAATGTGATGTGTAAATAAACCATACAAATTTAATTACTTGAAAGTCAATAATCATTTTAACATAAACTAACTAATATTAATCATTAGTATTTTAAACTAGTAGTAGACGCACACCTAAGAAGAAAAATTAGTTTTAACCTTAAGTATACCTGCACCCGATATGAAATGGGCATGCCAAGCAGCATCAAACAAACATAAAAATGTATTTAGAAATAATCAAAATTAATTGAAAAACCATTTTTTAATGCGCACATTCAGAAATATTGCTTATGCTTTGATATACAGCCATTTGACGCCTTGGGAGGTTAGCAATTTTTCGGTAGCGTTTTTGCTAACATTACGCTATTGCTGCCATTCTGTCATTTCGCTAAAATTTGGCAATATTTTTTTTTGTGGCGAAAATGACTGTATATTAAAGCTGTTCCGAAATATTTAGACTGTTAAAAAGGTAAAAGTGAAGTTTAGTGTGCCCCTTTCTGCGCCAAGGATGCCAAGTCGCCAATAAAGATGGCGGACAAACTAAACAAACACTTCTGCGGAACAGTTACGGTTAACAATTTTACCAATATAGTGATTTTTTACTGATAAGTATTGTTTTTTTTTTTTCAGACCGGCGATGCCTTCGGCATCTGTAGAAAGCACCGGGCAGAATTTTTTAATTTAAAAAATAAACACCCTACGGCTTTGCTAGTACATTGAAAGTAAGAACTGTATAGTTAACAGGAGCAGTACATAATCAATAGAAAAGAAAGAATGAAGGACGTTATAAAAACGGATTTCAGGGGGAATTTTAAAGAATTAATGCACTTTCTTGATTTATTTAATACACACTTAGAAGCAATCAAACCATTCGCCATACAAAATTTCAAGCCAGCATCCTTTCCTTTCATGAACTCGTAAAATGTATATATAATCCACTCGCCCATCATTCCTTCTGCAGGTTCGAAATACTATCTTCCATCCCATTTACCCGATATCCATTCTTGCAAAATTGCCGAAATAACAAATTATCCAGGGAACCAACCGTTACAACACCAAAAGAATAACGAGAACTGCGAAGAATTCCATTGCAGTTGACTTTTAAAGTAAGAATGCAGACGATTTCGTAAAGTAAGAATTCAGACGATTTTTTAAAGCGCATACTGACAATTAAAAATTGCAAATGAATAGATATTTTCTGTTCGTATTCACATTAAAAATAAAATTGCAGTGTCTAATCAGTTGTAAAAAACCTTTTAATTATAATAAAGAACAAAATTAAATCTTTATTTTTTTATTATTTTTAATTTAACATTTTTTTTTTCAAAATAGTTGTGCAACTCAACCATTGTAATAAGTAGTAAACAAAACAGCATTAGGGTTGCTAGAAGAGCGTCCTGTTGGGTTGCCATATTGGCGACAAACTCGGAGGCACACTAATCTTTACTTTTTCCGGTAAAAATATCATATGTTCACAGACCAAACAATACACTAAAAATATACAATAGAATACCCCTGTATAATTTGATATGAAAATGAAATTCAGCTTGCTTTATAATATTTCTTTCTAAACTATATTAGCTGTTTTTCCTCCTGGAGCCAAGTAAAAAAGATTTTATTTGGATGCAACTATAGAAAGTGCCATATAAATTTGCCCATACGAAAAACATTCTTCGCTTAGGTCAATTCCAGCAGTGAGAAACATTTGTCCTAGAAATAATTAAAATCGCAATTTTAAAACTCATTTTTATATGATTTCAATATAATAAAACCTTCCCCAATAAATGCCCTACAAAATGGTACACATATCTCCAATATCAGTTAATTTTGGGGATAATGTATTTTGAATCGCTGTTTAAAATCAGATGTAAACAAAGAAATGTATCACATAGGCATACCACAGCTCTTGCTATTTGTGCAAGCGCAATTTGAAGTTTTAGCACATGCTCGGGTAAGTGTATTACGCATACGTGAATCGTAGTAGGAAAATAATTATAGTCGTAATTATAAAACTCCTTTTCTCATTTTAATATGACTTGAATGTACTAAAACATTTCCCAATAAATGACCTACAAAATGGTACAAATATCTCCAATGTCAGTTAACTATTTCTCGAATTTTTCTGGAGTAATCATACAGACGCTTTCAGGAGAATTCATTTTATATTATTGAAATAAAGATATTGCTTCAAAATTCAGTATTTTAACAAATATCGATATTTTTATATAACCGGGATGCCGTTAACCATCACCTTGGGAAAGAATATATTAGTATGCGATATTTGGTGATTGACCGCTAATTAATATACAGAAGTCCAATTATGTCCTGCTATTTTTTTCTGGTACTTACTTATTAACACCACCGCAGCTACAGCTTGGTAGTTTTTAAGTGCATCCAATCTACACCTAAAATTTTTGCGACAAATCATAAAATAAAACACTTTATTTAAAATCAAAACATTGCTCTTTAGTGGCGCATTAGAGCAAAAACCGCCAAATCTGTAGCTGCGGTGGCGTTAATACGTAAGTACCTTTTTTCTTCATTAACTTATACCTAATTACAATGTTAGAATAATTTAATGAATTAAATATTAGCGAAATGTATCAAAATGCTAATGCATCATGCTAAGTTGGTGTTTACACACAGAATATTAGTTTTTCAACACTTATTTTGTTTTAACAATGTGATATTCCTGAAAGTATCATCCAATATATTCCAAATATGAATTTAAAAAAACATCTTAAAGGCATTTAATTTCTTACATTTTTATAAACTAAATGATTGATTATAGTTTAAAATTATGTATAGGAGAATTCTGAGTGGAGCTGGTAACTCTCTCATCTTTTACTTTAAAAAATTAAGTTGCATCCTAAAAAAATAAGTAAACATATAGAATACAAGAATGAAAAGCACCATTTAATGGATGTTAATAATCCATGCAATCGAAGAACTAGGCATAAAATACCAGTACGGATTGGTCAACAATATCGTAAAATATTCATCAACTGCTCAAATGGTCATCAGTTGGTTGGAATTTTGAATTGACAATTTAATTCATAATTTGAAATCTTTTGAATTTCTTAATTTGGCGATTTACCATTGAAAAAAATTAGTTTTGGTGTTCTTACTGTAAATTTAAATGTAAACGAAAAATGTTACAGACATGACTACTAACTGGAATTTAGTTTAGGAAGCCATTCCACTTCGTGAAGGATTCTGAGTCGCTAAAATAATTTTCATGTTCATATAAACAATACGTTAAGTGCAGTTATTATCAGATATCGTAATTTCCAACTTTGACAACTTTGCATTATTGGCATCTTTGGCGGCGTGATAGAACAATCTAAGCTATATTTCAACCCTGATTTTTAAAATTACTGCATATACTTGAATTTAATAATGAATAAAATATATTTTAAATGCATTGCCCAATATTTAAATTATATATTTTAGTATGCTCTGGTGCTTATTTTATTATGCTTTAATACCAATTCTGTGCTGATTTTATATAATGTATCGTATACTATATAAGTATAATGCTGATAAAAGAAACCTTGAATTGTCAACGAAATCTATAACTCAAAACAATTCATTACATAAACTTTAATATTTGTACAATATTATCTGAATATTTTAAAAGCAATCACACTACACTTTGAAACACTGGCATATAACTTTTAGCAACGTAAAATATTAGCCGCATGAAGTAAATCTCCCATCATTGCTTCATCTATTTTAAATCGGGGAACTGTTTGAAAATGTCTGGAAGTGTAATAAGCTTTGAAAGTGAAATATTGGCAAACTTTAACTAATAGATGCGATGTAATATCCTCAAAGCGGGCGGCATTCTCATCTCCTCTGTTTAAAATCCTCCTCGTCAGAAGCATTTCTTTCATAGTCTTCGAAACAATAGTGTATTTCTGCTTGATGTAAATTTCATGTCCGTCAGATGATATAAGTTTAATATATTCAGCATCTGGTCCAGTACATCCTCCGTAAGTTAATACGTTATTTTCATTCATAGATGTTGTTCCGCAAGAATTGCATACACTAATGAGGCTGTAAATACAAGTAAACACATGCAGCTTCTCGTTCCGTCTAACGATAGCTTAAGAGGATTAAAGTTGTCTTTGAGCTTTCTTTCAAAATATGTTAAAGTTCTGCCCACGCGAAGCTCAATAAATTAATAATGATTTTACAAATTAGCTTTAAATTATTGCTCGACGTTCTATTTTGACTCTTAGGGGAAAAGCTGATTTTTCTAGTTAAGAAATATGCTGATGCGCGCTGTCTTTTGTCTATTAATAATATTTAGTTTCGTAATTAATTGAAGGTCTTATATTGTTCATGCAATTAATTCTAAACTTAATATTATCTTAAGTTAACATCCATTAATAATTAAAAGATTAATTCTTGCATTTTTTCAGTAGAATTTCACATTAATATATGACATTAAAAATTAACACTTCTGAGTTGAAGCCATTGATTATGTGTTTTAATAATATAAATTAATATTATTTAAGTCGGTTACTGCAATGCAAGTTATTTAAATAACTAAATTTGAATGATACATATATTAATAAAAGTGTATGGGCACTAACTCACATTACATGAATAATATTGCGAATTCAGCAATTACAATAATATATAAATTAAGTCACTGTCGATATGCAATAATCCCTTCCTACCCCCCCCCCGGAAGATTTAACATATATTAATGGAAGTCACTAATTTCAGAAAAAGCATTGAAGCAAAACATATAGCCCAGATAACAAACCACATGTTTAATCACTTCCCCTTGAAATAAATGCTGGAAAAGGAATGTAATTCCCTGTTCCAAAACTATATAATGTCTTGCTTTTATTTCCAAATTTTGATTCAATATAATTGTGATATTAAACATTTATGTAAACTTATGGATTAAATTTATTGATAAGAAATTCTTTTAATAAGTAATATATATAATTAAACTTTTTTTATCTATTAGTGAGGTATTTAAATGTCAAATTTTGAAGCAACTGAAAGATTACTTTGATGTAGACTTATCATTTTCAAATGCCGTCAAATAAGGAGAAGGACATCTAAAGATATTTTGATCAAAGCATTTGAAGTCCACCAGGCCCTATTATATGATGGTTCTTTAGTGAATTAAGATTCAAATAAGAAACCTGCCACTTCCAGCATCGAGACATTACAACAAGTTTCTGCGGATATTAAAAGAAGTAGACATGTTGTCTTACTTACGTTTTTTAATATATTTGCTTATGGACATAATTTTGAAATTAGAGACGTAATTTTGCATGCACTGGAATTATTCTTTTTAAATGCAAATGTTGTGTTATTAATAAAGTAATTATTAGTCTTGCAAAACAAATAATTTCTTTTTCAGAATCAATAAAAGTAATGAATCCAAAATACTTATAATTATGTTTCTGTTTTCTGCTGTTATTTAGTCATAAAATATATTAACAAGAGGTTATTAAACTTAAAAATATGTGAAAGTTTATTACACAATTCATAAATAGCAACACACTTTACGGATATCGTAAAATTGAGAGTTATTAACTACTATAGCATTTAAAAAAATGCTTTAAGACTTTAAGTAAAGATTATGTCTTATTTAATTCTAGCAAATACTATCAGCATTCTAATAGATAAATTGATGATTTGAAAAACAGTTTCATAAATAAATGATCTGTGAAGGACGAATTCTTAAACAAAAACACATAATAAATATTGCTATCAGAATTAGTTTTTTGTAGAAATGAATGGATTATATGAAAAGCCGAAAGGAGAATGCCTGAGAAAGAAATGCACTGCGAGGAGTAAATTAACGTAACTATCTAATTTCCGCTACGATATAGATTAATGGAAACATCTAAACTAATTCTTGGTAGTTAATTTGATATTCTTTTAACAGGAGTGGATTTGGAAAGAGTAAGTGAGTTTGGGATATAGAAAGTAAGCGCCTGTTCTTACGTACTTAGAAAAGCGACTGCAACTCTTTATTACTCTGGCTTACATTAGGAATGGAGTTTAATTATTAGTTAGAATTTTTCATTTCTTTAACACATACTTTTCTTTAAGGCATGCATTCTTTTAATATTTTTTAAATATTTTAAATTTTCCAAAGAATAATGCATATGATTCGAAGCTAGCGAGCTACCATGTTGAAAATGGGAGTGTAATTTATTTGTTTTATTTCTTCGGTAAAAACAGAAGAATCTTGTACCAGATTTCCTGCCAGGGCGGAAAAGATTTCTAGCCAAATTCATAAAAATTTACCAAATTAAGTAATATAATAAAAAATTAGGAAAAAAAAATTAACAAATTTCGCGACTTATAGTTTCAATAAATTGCATTTTGGCTCAACACGACAGTATATACCTGATTCTACTGAATGATCATTTCTACTTTTAAAATAAAGTAAACTTTCTAAAATTGTAATTTTTTGGCGTCAATATTCGTAAAAGCAAAATATCAATGACGCACTCACTGATTACGAAATCTGAAACGATAATTATAGCCAAATCTATCGAACCTTGCCAATCCTACATAATTAAAAATATATATAAAATAATTTTAACGTATTTGACGATTTATCATTTTAAAATATTATACTGATGCCATATTCTGCCACATACTCGATTCTCTTGGATCTTGGAGGAAAAGAAGTTTCTTTCAAAATATATTACCGGAATGATTTAATTCGTACTTTACTTCCAAATAAATATTTATCATGAAACTGTCTATTATATCGGTCACCCATTTTATTACTGGATGTAAATTGTCTTGCTAAAGTGTAAAATAGACTGAAAGTAAAATATTTAAAGATTATAGATTAAAGTGTAAAATATTTGATTATATTTTATAGTATACTCTATATTAAAAGTAATATTTTTATAAAAATCTGCTAATTTTATGCAATAAACATAAGCTTTGCTTTAAAAATGCATTTTTTAAATAAATTATTCGTTATTGTTAATTTAGTGGTTCTTTGGTTTTGTATCTGCTTGAGTTAATTAAAGTATGTTGCATTACAACCCCCTCCCCATCATAATAGCTTTTATAATAAAGCTACAACAGCGATTTATCAACAAAAAGAATAATCGAAGTTATCATTTTAGTCTATTGACTATGTTCAACAATGGTATGTAATTAATACACAAGTAACGAAATACGCCTCTTAAAAGAAACTCATGATGTATTTTCTTTTATTCCGACCAATTGAAATATACAAAAACGCAACATATAAGATATGAATTCCAACATTAACTGAGAAAAGCTGACGATTTGTTCCTCCAATGTAACGAAATATCAAATGATAAATAAAAAAAAAAAACTTTCTTTCATTCAATGGCATTATTTTTATTTAATCAAAAGAAAAAAATCAAACTATTGCTATTTTCTTCAAATATGTTTAAAATATAGGGATACATTTTTAGTTCTTGATAACGTATGCAGACTTTTGGCATTTGTTTAAAACATCAACGTTTTCCAATAGTAAAAACTTGATATCAAGTCTGTATTTGTATATTATTTTTGTAACATTTGATACTTTAAATATTTTTAGCAATACCTATAAATCGTGCCATAGAGATAGAATCATTATCTATGTTTCTTCAAAATGTAATATTTCTATATTTTTTCTTAAGGACTGAAAGGAAATTGAAAACTATAACTTAGAAAAAGAATCTACTTTTTTTCCAGTTTGACGAGGGAATTTTTTATTGCTTTTTTATATGTATTATACTTTTATGGCATTTAAGCTTCTGAAAATATCAACTTATTACCATGGTAAAGCTTATTTCTACACTCATTTAATAAACTATAACAATTCAGAAATAAAACAATATTTTATACTGACTTCGATACATGCAAATAATCATTTCCTCTTAAAAAGAGATATAAAGGAAATGTTTTATCTATCACCAAATTTTAAAAGAATATATTTGATTAATAGGTAATTAGGGAACATGTAAAATATCTTATTATGCTGAAAGAAAATTTTGTTTACTTTTCTTCAAATGCAATGGAATTGGGGGAATATCTAAATATCCAGTTTTATGTTTATATTTTCATCTGTTATCTTATTTTTATATTTCACAGTAAAATTGATTTCGCACCTTTTATATTATTTTATTCTATATTTTTTTGTTTTCTGTAATCCCGTAAGTTACGAGTAAATAAATAAGTATCACAAATGTGTCGTTCCATAATCCATGAATAAGCTCATATAGCACATAAGAAACTTCGTAAAGATGAGAGGTTTAACCCTAATAGCATCTAAAATTTCCATGTAATAATTAAAAAGTATGTTTTTAATAAAGCTATGAATAGCGTGTCTTATGATAATACACAGTTAATAATTCTTTCTTCGAAAAACTGAAACGATAGAGAACTGTAAATGATGCGAAAAAGTATTTTTCAAGCCTTGTAAGTAGCACCTATTAATCCAAAAATAGAAAGAATTCACTGCCGTTTCCATCCAACTGCTTGGAATTCAAAGACAAAGTCATTTAGTGTTATGCTTCTCCAAAGAGCCATTGTGAATTTTGGTGGAGTGAAAGAAACGAAGAGAGAGAAATCGCTGCCAAATGCTCAAATGCCCTATTATCTCTGTACGTGCTGCTGTGTTACATCGGCAATAAATCTTCTTTAAGAGACTTTTATTTAGATTTCAGGAAAGATAGAATTATCTATGGAAATTTCGCATAATATTTGTATGCTGAATACCTAATATGTATTTAATAATTGAATTTAGTCATAGTTTATTGAAATGTAGATGCATTTTGTATTAAAATGGATATTTGTGTAATTTGATTTCGTTCACTTCGAATACATTGAGTTAGAAGGAATGTAATAAACAGGGATATCGAGAAATAAAGGGAGGTGTTAGGAGCCCTGTAGCGTGTTATGAATTGGACGAAATATAACAAAATTTGGCCACCATACACATTAAAGTATACGGTTTCGATCTGTCAAGAAAAAAAATTAGTACAAAAAAAAAAGGCGATAGGGAAACTTCTGGCCCTGCTATCGAAAACTTCAATATATATTTTGCACATACGGGTAATTTGTGATACGATATCGAGGATAAAAGGAAGGATTGCGGGAATTCAAGTTATTCTGCAAGAATTTGCGTTGGCGTTTCACTACTTGAACGTGCCTTATTAGTCAAGTTGTTTCAGAGGGATGAAATTGCCAATGCTGCTCTTCGTGAATATCGGCGGTAAAAACAGTTACGTAGAGGACCGGTGACCACAATTAACTTACGAAGAATGGTTGAAAAATTTGAAACAATAGGAATTCTTGATGTGCAATCGCGCCAAGGACGTAAAGGTATCAAGTAGGAACAAGTTGAAAAAGTTGCACCTGCCGTTATGGATCAGGCGATAGCTAATAAGCAGGATACCAGCAGTGCACATTCAATAACACGACAAACAGATACCCCGTTCTCGACGGTGCAAAAGATATTGCGTAAAATCCTGATTTTTTTCCCGTATAAGATAACACCCATTCAAGAATTTCTCCCAGGGGACAGAAACACACAATTTCAGTTTCCTTTGAGATATTTGGCTCGATTGGGAGTGGAGGACGAATGGCCTTGATGGATATTAAGGAGCGATGAAGGTCAATTTCATCTGAAAAGATCAAATAACGTTACATGTCAGACAAATAAATGTCGATATGCTGCTAGTCACTATCGAAAACCTCGTGTACCGCAATTTAAAGTTTAACCTCGTGGAATGTTTTTCATTGGTATTTGGTGTATTGTTATTTGCAGTTTCCATTGGCATACTTTAATGTGTATGGTGGCCAAATTTTGTTATATTTCATCCAGTACATAATACGCTACAGAGTTCCGAACACCTCTTGTTATTTGTTAATTATCCTGTATATAAGACTATTACCATTTTTTTTTCAATTAATAAGAATGTTTTGAAAAATTCCACTGCCATTTAAAAAAATATTTATCTTTGCTCTTTAGCTATATTGTTTTTCTACTTTCAATTGTTCTGTTATTTGTTGGTTAGTTAAATCATATATCATTCTTTTTAAGCATACTTTTCATTTCACTTATTCACTCACTGCACAACTCTACAAATACATAGCACACCCATACACACAAACACACGCACAAATAAACAAACGATTTTTTAATTAATACGCCTCTTTCACGCTGTATGAAAAATCATTTGTGTTTCGAGACAAATAAGTAAAATATTCTGCTTTAATTAACATTACTTAAGGATGTAGAATTTCCTGTCTCTTCAGATGTTTTAAATCTTATTGAAATAAAATATCTCTCCTGTTCTATGCCATATAATAAAGCAATTATCGAATCTATATTATTCAACAAATCTATTTATATGTTCAAATTAAGAATTAAAATAAAGTTTTAAAAAAATCAGCTATTTTAATAACGCTAATTTCATGAATGGATATACGAATTCCTTTGAAATAAATGTTTTAATATGGTTTTAAATAAGTCAAATTTCATAAAGCAAAATTTCGTTTTGACATTAAAAATTCGTTATTTTATTAGAAAAAACCATTGATTTAGTGAGGTGAAGTATGAACGTCCAAAATATTATGCATTTCTGTTATCACAGCGATTTTTATTGTTCTTATCATCATCTACTATCATAAGCAATTCTATCTTCAAATGGAGCATTATGTTCAACATTGAAACTGATAATATTTATAATAGTTTATCTCATTATGTCATGGGTATGGGCTACAATTCAATAACCACTGAATAAATTGTTTCCGTAAATAATTATTAAAGATATAAGGAAGACCTTCAAATAAGTTATTGAATGCGAAAAGTGGGAACTAAATAAATAAGTATTCTTTTTTTTTTTTTTTTTTTTTTTTTTTTTAGAGATACTAATGAGTCTTGTAGAAATCAAGGATTTCTTCGGAAATTGCTCGAACTTCGAAATCAGTCTGCATTGCGACCTCGCTCATGAATGATTTACACCATAATTTGAATCATTAAATATTTCAAAGTATTAATTTAATTTGTAAGGTATTAAATTAATGAATTAATTTTAATTATGTGCACGTATTATTCTTGGAACGGAAATTTTAGTTCTAAACTGATGTTGACGGCAACTGTGTTACTTAAGAGTAATCATAATTTCAAAATTTACACATCTCAAAAAAGTGAAAGCGTTTAATTTATAGAATCAATTTTAAAATCTTCAGGTTTACATGCACACAGTGATATTTACTGATATTAAGTCTTTGATCTCCAAACTTTCGACCCTGAAAGTCAAATGACAGATCATTAGAACCCAAGAAAATTCTGCAATGTTTTTTCATGCATCTGAATTAGAAGAGTTCAAAATGCATTAGAAAATATAAGTGATTTCTAGAAATTTATTTGCCTCAGATTTTTTTTGTTTGTTTTTAGGGTTAAAATCCAGTATTAGTTGTGCCCCTGGATTGCATTTATAAATTAAATTGTCTTAGAATTTTTTTTAATTTTTATTTCTTATTTTCTAATTTTAGATTTTTTAAGTATTTTACATAAAAACTATTTATTTTTTTTCATCCTCTCCAACTTTTATTATTTTCACGAATACCTTTATGAAAGAACTGCCGCTGCACTCATTAATTTATTTTTGCATCTCCTTTCAATAAACTATCCTTTCTGTCATATATTGAGCCACAAGAATGACGCATCGTTGATAATTAGGCAATCCAGATGAAATTACGAGTTTTCGTTCCTCAATAATGTCTCTCATCCTGTAATCCGTCCACAATACGATGCACCCGGATGAAAGAGTTTGGCTGCAAACAATAGTCGGTACTTAAGCAGATGCTGAGCTTCTTCATTCCTCTATCTTTTTCGCTGTGGTAATTACATCTCCCTTTGCCGATTAATTGACTAACATTTTAGAAACCGTCATTAATTAAAATGAAGCTCTTATTCTCTCAGTATTTTCCCCGTCTTACTGGTCCTACTTATCGAAACTACAATAATGAGGAGGATTCCTAAGTTTCTGATAAAAATAGAAAGGTTTACCTCAGAGCCTTATGTTCCCTGTTTAGGTTTAAGACACGTATCACGACACTTGAATATAATACTTTGTATTTTTTTTCTTGTTGGCTAAGTCTACGCAGAATTTAAAACTATCTAAAGTGCTTGTTTAAATGATAAAGTGTTACACAATTCTTAATTTTTCTCGTCCGAAAATCAGAATAAATGGCAATTTATTAACACTTTAACTGTCATTTTTAATTTTATATTTACTTTATGATTACTTCACTTTAGTTTATATACTTATTAATTTATATTAATTAATTTATTAACGGTTAAATGAAAACTCTTGGAGTTATTTACAATTTCATTCAAAATTCCAAAATAGTTTTGATATAATTCTAATCTCTATAAATAATTATGGTTTCACAGCTAAATTCGTAATTGCTATGGTGATGTTTACAAAATTAATGAGAGATTTATTTAATAGCTGAACGGAATATTTCTAATTAAAAGAGCATCAATTCATAGTATTTAACACAGTCAATATCTCATGTCTTAATTACAGTATTTAAATCAATTTATGCCATGTTTTATGACTTTTTAATTGTAAAACACAATATGCAGTTTAAAATATCTGAGATGAATGGTTTAGTTAGCGAAAGTGTATCATAATTATTATTTTCATCATTTGGATTTGATATTTAATGACAACATTAGTCTACATTAAGGATATTAAATGATTTTTTATTACTTTAAACATTTCATTTTTTTAATATTTATTTATATTTTACATTACGCTAAACCTTTCATTCAAAAAGGCATTTAAAGGTAATACTTACAAAAATGAATTCATTTTTTCTGGTAGAATTAAGAGATTTAACTTATTTAGAAAGTTGAATAACCATAATAAATATTAATAAATTTTTAAAAACAGGACGAATAATAATACTTTAAACTAATATGTAATGATTATATTTTTAAAAAATAATTCTCAGCTGCAGATACTACTCAGTTAAAATTTAAAAAAAAAAAGTGACTGATTTATAATTAAGCTTAATACAAAATTTTGCCAGTAACTCCTATATCATAAAACATAAAAATATCATAAAACCTCTGAAGTTAATAAATGAATGGTAAATGACTAATTAGAAATATAATAGCAATTTTCATAATCATAAAAAAAGGTAGAGTCAGTATTAATTAAATAAATAGATAAAATTTAAAAAATTTTTTTGGCAAAAATGGCCAAAAAAAAAAAAATCAGATGAAACAAGTTAGAAATTAAGGAAAGTAAAAGAAAGGCATTTATTATATCAATATGAAATTAATATAATAAATTATACTAATATATGATAATATTTTAATGTTAGAGATATTAAAATCAATTCATCAGATCATAAATATAATTTGGAACATATCACAATATAAGGGATTTTTATCGTTTACAAAATTTTTATACGATAAACATCGGAATTCCAAAACAGTGTTTATTTTAGCTAAATATCAACAAGACTAATGAGAAATCCTTCATCAATATAATTTAAACTTAAAACGGAAAAATGGAGAACATGCAAGAATGAGAATATCATAAATGTTACACAAAAGTATTTGCCAGAGATTGTATTGTTTATATTATAATAAGTGAATGAACAAATGAAAATATTTTAGTGATGAAAGAATTTGTAAAAGAAAAGTTAGAAAATCCTTTTTTCCCGATGTTATAGATATGGAATTTTTTTGATAATTCTATTGAATCATGTTCTCGAAAAATCTATTGTTTCAAGATTTCGATTTCTCTGTTAGAAAATGTTTCAGTAAATAAGTGTAGGCAACTACCAAAAATTCACTGAATTGCAAAATTTCCTAAATTGAAATCAGCTAAAATACTTAAGATGGGACAATTTAAGAAACAATTCATGTTATTATTTTGTGCGTAATATTTATAAAAAAACTGAAATACAAAAAAACGTAGTATTAATACTATAAAATCAGATAAATTAAGAAATAGATGTAAAAAAGTAAGAAATAGAAAATAACAAGAAAGAAGGAGTAAAGAATTATATTTAACAGATCAAAGTGAAGTTGGATGGATTTGAAACATAAATTTTTGGCCAATCCACAAATAGAAAATTACATGAAATTTTTTAAAAAGTAAGACAATATTCATTAGGAAATCTGGAAATAATAGGAGTTAATTTATTGTAAAAAATTTTAAATGACTCTTTGACTGAAAGAAACATATTTGTCGAAAAGATTAGTGGAAATATATTTTATGAAGTTTTAGAATAATCCTTAAGATAAACCATGGAATTTAAAGAAGATTTAAGAGATCTCTTAATTCCATAGATTATAGTGAAAATGTGTGCGAATTTGTTTTTTAAAAATATACAAAAGTTTAAAAGAAAATGTTATAATTTTCTAATTTGATGTCTTATCGAAAAACATCATAATTTTTTTTCAATTTCATTCAACACAAAAAGAGTTTTTTTAAAAGCTTAATTATTAGAATGAAACAATTTATCTTAATATAACTAATTCTCCCTTTATAAGCAAAATATTGAATTATCTTGAAATATCATTTAAAGTCATTAGAACGAATTTTTAAATAATTTATATTAAGAATTTTATAATGATTAAACTTTAATATTTTAGGATTCGATTTTCAGTATTTATTTTTACCGGCGTTTTTTACTTTAAAATTGAATAAAATAAGCGAAAGTCCCACTGGCGCTTTATACAATATAAATTATATTGAATTAACATTTTATGGACTTCTCGCCAAGTTTAATAAGAATATAAAAAATATTTTATGCCCTAATACGCAATAAATTTCATCGAAGAAATGATGTTAAGCTTCAGTCAATAATGTAGAAAATATTTTCTACGATGACATTTATCACTTATCCCTCATTACGAAACAAGTATAACTTTGCAACATATCCTAATATTTGCTAAGTATATCTACAAACACATTATTTTAAGAAAATAATCTTTTATAGAGATTAAAAAACTCCTAATTATAGTTAATTTCATAATAATATCATTATAATTTCAGGAGTAATTGCTACTCTCAAATATTTATGATCCGTTATCTTATAATGAAAATAAAATCAGCTGATATATAGAAATTAATAAAGTAGAAATATTCATTTGGGATGATAAATATAATTCAATTAATTGCTGTCATTTTTAGGTATTTTTTTTATCATAACCATTTTCCCGCTGCAAAGTTTTACTGCAAAATATTCAATATAGGAGGAATATAGATATTTCCTTAAAATTAATATTTATTCCCTTCATCTTCATTGATGATCAAAAACGATGAACTGATTATTCTGTGTCTAGACATTGTACAAATATTATTCTGTAAAACAGAAAATTTGTAATGTGTGAATCGTTATTATCCTAAAAAAGGATTCTCTGAGTTCGAGGATAAAAAGCTTACTTAATCAACTTCACTATGAAATGCAGAAAGAATACCAATTATTTCAAAGGTAGAAAAAAGGAGTATTACAAAGTTTTCCATTAAAATTTGTTTTAATCTGTCTATGTATTAAGAATTTATACATTCTATAAATAGCAAATTGATTATAAAGGTATGCATTCTTAATAATTTTGCAAAACTCTCTGAAGGGTAGATCATTGTACATGGAGTTATAATTTTTCTGAAATTTTTACCCATTGAGTAGGATATAATACTTTAACGGGGCCTTTAAAATGCTTTATTTTAGATTTTTAATTAAAAAGTTATAAAATTCTAGTATATTTCCTCACTAAATTCAGAGTACATTAGTACAAAGAGCCTATTTTTACACACATTATTAGTCAATAAATAAGTTTCTCAATAATACTTTGTTTATTTCTGTATTATTATTTTTCTAATTTTCGTAAATATTTAAATACTGTTTTAATTACAATTTACAACATAATTTTAAGTAATATTTCTTGATTTTTTACTTGGTCAGTGGCTTTAATTACATTTTTTCCGTGTATGTTATCACTGCTAAAATTATGATTAAATGTTTAAAAATAATAGGAAGATAGATTGATAAACATTCAGGCATTTTTATAACAAAATGCTTCGTACTAACAGTTCAAAACTCTTAATGATTTAAATATTTGTTCCCCAAGAGATTAGCACTCATTACGCTGCTGATGACTCTTTAAAAATCTATAGTTGTAACATGAAGAAAAAAAAAACATTTTATTCAGTGCTACTTTTCTCATTTCTTTAAAGTTTAAACATTTACTGCTGCAGGGAACATGAGAAGTTTACATATTTGTATTGTATAAATTGAAAAAAATCAATTGTTAATATTCCAATGAACGATTTTAATTCAAAACTAAATATTTTTACATTAATATTAATACTGAAAATATTTAATTTTAAGTAAATGAAGAATGAAATAAGACAGACATTTGCTTTTTTGCTTGAAAAATAATATTTTTGTTATCATACAGGCATATTTTCCGAAAATAGTATTTATAAAACTGCAATTTTATATAACTGAAATTTTTAAACTCCTTTCCAGTGGTAAGTCCGTAATTATAATACAATAATTATATTTATTAAATACTAACCTTCTTTGATGACCAGCCGGTTCGCCAGTTTTAATGCTGGATAAAAGGTTCAATTAATATTTTATGTAACTTGGTAAGTCTCATAATAGGTTTTTCAGCAAAATAATTTTAAGCTTCAAATTTTGATAATCTTGTAATTCACTTATACTACTACGTAAGCCTTAAATCGTTTTCTGATCATTTTACTAATCTCTCTCTAAATTTCTATCAGTGAACGTAAAATTCAATTTTAAATTAAAGTAGAAATGATGAAACTATAATTAATATATAGATATTTTTTTACTGAATCCAAGCATGTCTTTAAAAATAAATATGAGAACCGAAAGCAGAATCATTTGACATTGAAATCTTATGTGCCTTACAGAATAAATTTTAGAATATCAAAGAATTATTCAAGAAAACTTTCATGCATTCTACGTAAGATTACATTTTTAGCTTATTTTTAAAAGTAAAAATTTAAATGTTAGACAGTCCTTTGGTTTTATAGATTTAAATTCTGCTAAATATTCTTGGCAGTCCAACTTCTATATAAATAAATAAACGTTTCTATCTTTGCAATCAAATCTGACCCATTTATTATGTCTTGAATATTACGATATTAGAAAAAACATAATCTAGGCCAATCATTCTTGAAAATGTCTGTCAGATTGGCTTCTTTGAGATGGCCTATCAAGTGATGTAAAATCACACGTTTTTATAATTAATAATTATATTGAAATTTTCATCAATTGGTCATCTTTAATAATTGATTTAGTTGATTGGAATGAAGCTTTTTTTATTTAAGATATTAATGTATTATATAAAATATAATAATTTATTTCACTTAGACCATTTGTTAGCTGGTGTATGCCTATTACTGAAGATTTCCAAATTAGCTGTCGGGCTCCAATTTGAGTAGATATCTTATAGATATTATACCATATTTGTCTTGAATAAAACTGTTTTATTCAGTTAGTAATATTGGTATTGGAAAAGATCACAGAAAACGCATTTATTTTTCAAAAAACATTATATTTATTTCATTTCATACACACACGTGTTAAAAATTACACTTTCCAAGATTTAATTCTCAGTAACAGTTAATTTATATTTGAGTTTGTGGTTTTATCGATGTGATGCAACACGCTGGTAAAAGCTAACTTTTTCGCATGCTTGCGAAACGTGCTCGTGCAGATTAAATTTTATTTTATGGGAAACAAATTATTGCGAAAATAAGGTTAAAATATTTATTTAAAAATTCATTAAAAACATAAATTTAATTTGTAGGTAAAAACATTGGTATCACTAAAACGATAACTTCTTGAACTTCAATTGGATATAAAAAACACTTTTCCACTCATATTTTCGGAAGTTATAGAGGGAAAAACAACAAAATTATGCTTAATTTTTAATTAATTAAAATTTTAGTTAGAATTTAATTAAAATTCTAACTAAAAATTAGAAAAAAAATCTCTCTGAGGTGCACATTTCCGTCCTCCAAATATACAGTGCCAAATTCGGTAGCTGTAGGTGAAACTGTTTGGCCTGTAGAGCACTAACACACATACACTGAGATTTATTATAAGTATAGATATGCCACTGAAAAATTTCACATTTGCTTCTGCCATTGTAATCATTACTGCTAAGCAGTAATTATCGTACAAATGATGCAATGAAGTAGAGCATAATTACAAGAAATAAATTTAGAGAAACGTTTATGATATTCGCGGTGTACACAATTTACCTGTTTGCTTTGCAGGCGCATTTCGTATTTTGTAAAACCCAAGGAATTTACAGCCAATTCATGAATGTAAATTTTCTAAAGGATTAATAAATAATACTGACATCGAATACTAGTTTGGTTATATCAACATCCCTTTTGAAAATAACACAAGCCTTGTTTTATGATAAATCTTGTTCCATGTGGATTATCTACGTCCACATATACATGTTGTGATCGTTGAGCACTCATATACCATTCATGAGATTTTATTTTCATTTTTAGCATTTCTTTAAAATTACGAATAATAGCATTTTGAACAGAAATTTTTGAAGTTTGATTAATTGCATATTCTACATCAATGCTTTCATTAAATATTCCTAAAATAAATCAGATTCTCCTTATTAAATGATCTTGAGAAAGAATCAGTTAGTTTGCAACACTTACTGAGCTTCTTTTTTTCCCTATTGAAAACATTTTCTTAACTTGATGTTCATAATATTTACTATGCAGATTATTTTTTATACTTCATGCTGAAATAGGAATATTATTAGTGCGTAATTTTCACTGTCTTTGAGAGGAAAATCATATTATTTTTATTTCACATGAAATTTTAGAGCACGACTCTGAGTGTTTACTTAAAAGCTAAAATGATTTCTAAATGTCTAAATTTAAAGTTTGTTGATAGACATTTAAGATATGGATAGATAGACATTTAATTAGTATTTTTATCGCATGCATGAATTAAAAAAAGGGAAAGCATTGTAATAACAAAAAAAATCAAAAGCAGGAATTTTAAATATATACAACTCTTAAAACTCCCTTAGTTCGAAAACGAATTTGAAATAATGTCAGTCTGTCTGTTCCGTTATTTCCTTTTCAGTTTGTAATCTCATTTCAATGTAAGTTCAAGCCATAGTCACCATTTGTTTAAATACTCTTGTCCCCCTACATTTAGTTATTACTTCACCAAAAATTGAATACAGTCGTAGGGATTCTCTCTGGAGATTTTGGATGGTTTGTTGTCTCTTTCTTTCTTTTAACATTTTATCTTTCTTTTTTTCTTCCTTCCATCTTGTGCTCATCCAACTGGTTAGATAACTTAGTGTTATGGCACAGGATGGCGTTATGTTATGTGAACACGATAACAGTAAATCGTGTTGAGCTCTACGAGACCTCATTTCATTTACACTCAAATTAAATTTTCTAATAAATGTATTAGTATGAAAAACTGTCAATATATTTTGCAGATATTTTTCTTGATATCTAGATATGTTTTAGAAATTTTTCAAAATATATTATTATTGAAAAAAGTAAATGCGTTGGAACATACATTTTCTTCTTAAATTACATGTTACAATGCATAATATTCTTAATAAAACATATTACTTTTTACTTCTTAATTCATATTTATTTTTGCAGTATATGAAGGTATATAGAAAACAATATAATGTAAAATTCAACAATTATATGAAAAAAAAAATGACAATATTTAAAATTGGCCCTTTTTTTTATCGGCTTGTGTGACTTTCATAACACGGTTTTCAAGGGTATTTTAAACATAGAGGTTAAGAACTAGTATAAAAATCAACCTATAAATTCTGGATATATTTCTCTTGGTATATTAATTTATTTTGTAAATTTTTCAAAATACATTATCACTAGAAAAATTAAATATTTTTAAACATACATATCAGAATCAGTTGAATGCGAACTTTCATCGAAAAACGCTTCTTACAATTATCCTTATCACTAAAATCACTTTCTGCTTCATTTAAAAGTGTCTGGAGCTCTGCTTCATTATAGGATCAGTAAATTGGATGATATTTCGAGGCCCAAGTTTTAGCGCCATCTGCTAAGCCTTGTTTATTACTGGGACACTAACAGGGAGGTGCGGTCTTAGAGACCGCGTTTGAAGAAATAACTGAATTATTTTTTAAAGTATCTGCTGAAATCGGTTGAAAAAGTGCACGTGTATTGAAGGTCACAAAACAGGAAGCTACAGGGTCAATCCATTCAATTGAGCTAAAAATAAAATAGGGATGACTGAAAACCCATCGCTAGCGGTCTCACAGACCGCACGTTCCCAGTTAAAAGTTAATATTTTTTTGGAATCAGACATGATAAGTTTCAACAGAGGGGTATACTTTCTTGGTTGCGAAAATTTATCATTCAGTTCTTTTATGTGACAAAAATTAATTAAATTTGGTGAATTTATACGTTTTGAATATTATAATGGCATTTTTTCAGGGAAATTTGAATAATATCTATCTTAATTCATTTTTATTTAAAAAATAAGTGGGTACAAGGAATAAGAAATATAAAAGAATATTCGACATTTTGATTATTTCTTAACTTAATTTAAAAATCTCTAATATACTTTTAAAATACTTACAATTTTCTTAAACTAAAGACACTGTTATTTCAAAGTTGCTTTAGAGATGAAGCTTCTCATAATCAAAAAAATTCTAATCTATATGAAAAAAAGCATTGAAAATTATATAAATTTAAATTTCTTACTTGTCCCTTACAAACTTTTAAGACAGTTTTTCTTATTTATTCTTTTCATAAATTGATTTGCAAATGAACTCTTAAAGTAGTTTATAATTAGAATTTGCTCTTAAAACCATTCTAGAAACCACATCTTTAAAAAATATGATTAGAAATATTTAAAATATTATATTGAGAAAGCTTTCAAGTTCCCTAAGGACTCTTTTATTTGACTTTACGTTGGCTTTCGAATTCATTTTCAAAATCCATCTTTTATAAGTACCTTTTTTTTATATGTACTGCCATTATTGTAAGTTTATTTAAATGCATTTAAAATAACAGTATAAATAATTGAGGCTGATATTAAGTTTATAAGGAAAAAACTGCTTATTCTTTATAACAGGCAGAAAAAAAATCCCTAATATTCCGTGTTTAAACATTTTTACTAAATACTATTGCTAATCCGTAAATATTAGTTGTGTCTAATTTCAAAGGATCTTTCATTCATTACTTGTTGCTTACCTCCTTTTCCTTAAAGCACAAATATTTAATGATATTAAGGTATTTTTTATCCTACACAGGTAATTTTTATTGTGTAGATGATCCTACCTATTTTCATAATATAAAATGATATTTAAAAATTTTTCTAATCCTCTAATTTCAGGCTGACCTTCTTGGTATTGTAGCATATATATATATATATATATATATATATATATATATATATATATATATATACACAAAAGTAATAAAATCAAGTTAATAGAAAAAATGAAATTAAACAAAAAAAATTAAATTAATTAAATTAAAAAAATGAATCCGGCTTGAAGACCTTTTCAAGGATCACCCTAAGGCAGGGATTCGAAAAAGGGATTTTTTTCTGTGAAGGAATACAGACAAGATAGTCTAATAATGATTCCTCGTGACCCGAAAATCCCCTGAAATTAGGCCCAAGAGATATACCATTTTAACAGAAAGGAAAATACAAAACTACAAATTAGAAAAAAAATATCCACTAATAAGTAAAAATACAAAAACAAAAATAACAATATTAACAAAAATACCAGTAATAAAATCATAAAGGAAATAACATACTAGCAGCAGGCAAAGAAATTTTAAGCTATCGATTGTGATTCCCGCTTTTTAAGACTAACGTATTTAAGGTAAAAAACAATTGTAGGTCCCATCGCCATCTATTGAGTGATTCGATATGCAAGGAAGGTTTTATTTTAATTTTAGGTAAAGGGTTAATCCCAAACCATACCTTGTTTAATCAAAAAGTTGACATAACAGTAATTTTTAGGAAATTCATTATTAATTAAATTTTTAATGAGGTTATTTGATGCTTCAATATAGGAATTTTTATTATTGCAAACCCTTTTGATCCTGTTAAATTGTGAAAAAAATTAGATTTGTGAAAGTTTTAGAGTTTAGATTGGAATGATAATTACAAAGTTTTGTTATTTTAAAGTTGAATTCATCCCTTTTATCGTAGATACCAACTACTGTTTTATCATTAGCAATTTCAATTTTTAAATCCAGAAAGGTAGCCTCAAGTTGATTCTTATTTGTTTCTGTTAGAATTAAATCTTTTGGATAGCAATTTGTAACAATATTAGTATTGTCTAAGTTTATCAAAAGTAGGTCATCAATATACCTCCACTAAAAATAATACCAATAAAATTTCAGAAACCACTCCATTATCATTACTAAAAAAATGTAAAATTAATGGTTTTCAATTAATATAAAAGTAATTCATTTAATTTTATTTCAAACAATATAGGTTAATAATAACATTTTTAAAAAACTTATTTCGCAAATTTGTGTTCTTTAGAGGAATTTATTTCTCGACTTTACTTCCTGCTACAATTTCTCCTTTTTTTCGAAGAATGAAACGAACTTTGGTAAACACTGCAGCACACACACACACACACACACACACACACACACACACACAAACCCTCCATGAAGAGATACCTAGTCAGGCATTTTCCAGGAAAACTTTTGACTTATTTTATTATGCGTTTCCCTTATCTCTCGCTGTCACCATGTCGTCCAGGCCTCCTTTACTTAACGAAACAAGGAGCGAAATCCCACAAGCGATAGCAAGTCGAATAAATAGGAATTGAAGAACGAATTTGAACGAAGAATGTCCGTTTCGTTGATTGGACATTTGTGGCGAAACCGTTGACTTGGCAGATCTTCCATCGCTTTTTTCTCGTTTCTCTTAAGCCTTTTGAGTTGCCTCTTTTTCTTTTGAGTTTGCCTTTTCTATTGAAAAACGCCATGTCACCAGATCCTGTTTGATATTCGTTTTCATTCTTATCCAATGGATTCTTTTAATATTTTAATATATATAGCATCTGGGTTAAAATAATTAATCTTCATCATTTTATAGATTTATCACAGAAATATCGCGAAATAGCTTCTTTTTTTATAAACATTAAATAAAGCAAAATAACACAGTTTGAATTAGAGATGAAATTTCAAACTGTGTTACAAGTATTAAATACAAGGTGAAGTATTTCATGAAATGCTTCACTTTGGTTTTCAGTTTAACTCAATTTTAATAAACTTTATTTAAATCGAATGAAAGTTCTTTTAAAAAATCATCAACTGTTTAATCTAGAACTAACAAAACATGTATGCAAATAGTTCAAATGATTCTTTCTTTTAAATTTATAATTAATACTTTTGATTGATTGTTCTGATATCAGGAAAACTGAACTATCATATTTGATACGTATTGTTAAAAATTAAAATTCAGTAATTTTATTTCTTCAAATGATTAATTTTACTTTAAAAATAACAATTACTATAACATTTTTTTGCATCCGACGTTAATTTATGTACTAGTGCAATAATGGCTGTAAATTAATAGTGCTATTAATTTTTATTATTTATTAGCAGAAGACTGAGCTTTAATTTTAAAATTTGAAAAATTATCCAGTTTTATTAATGGTTTCGCTATTAAGAATAGCTGAAGTATTATATTCGATGCAAACTATTTGAACAAAAATATAGAAATTTGATTATATGACTAATTCAACTTTGATAGTTTACTAGCAATAATAAATATTTGGACTGGACATTATAAATTAATGTCCAGTGCAATAATAATATATATGCATAAGTATTGCTAGTAGTTAATTTTTTTTTATTTGTAAATAACTAAGCAATCAAGTTAAATTTTTAACATTTTAAAAATTTGCAGCTGCGAATATAAATTAGCAAGAGTTTTATTAACTATCTTTTCTACATTCTCAAAAACTGATGCTATATTTTAAAGACAATTGCAATCAAGCTATAGCTTTAATTTGAATGAATCTTATCTGAGTTTCACAGACTATAAAAAACATGCATTGAATAAAAAGGTGCATTATTAAACCTGTTTTACATTTTTCGAACGATTAGAAAGTAATTGTGTCAACAGTTGTAAAATGTAAAGCAAATCGCGGAAACCACGTACATTAATCCCATTTAATCTGAGAGGCGTGCCCGACTTAATTAAATAGTATTGTAAACAAGGGGGGAAAAGACGTGTGTTTATGAGTAAATAATTAAACGCGGATTTTTTTTTTCTAAGAGAAGTCAAAAAGATATTATCAAAATTAATTTTCTTTTTTCAATCGAAGACGTGTGTTGTTGAATGGCTTTTATAATGTATAGAATAATAAAAGTGTTACTTTAATCCTATTAATAGTTCATATAAAATATTCTTACATTTAATTCTTTTATTGAAAATTTTGCCTTAAATCTCCTTTTTTTAATCCTTAACTGGGGAGTTGAAATTTTAGGACTTAACTGAGGAGGTGCGGTATACGAGACCGCATTTCATTTACACTCAAATTAAATTTTCTAATGAATGTATTAGTATGAAAAACTGCCAATATATTTTACAGATATTTTTTCTTGATACATAGATATGTTTTAGAAATTTTTCAAAAAATATTTTCATTGAAAAAAGTAAATGCGTTGGAACATACATTTTCTTCTCAAATTACATGTTACAATAAATAATATTCTTGAAAAATCGTATTATTTTTTACTCTTTAAATCATCTTTATTTTTAAAATATATAAAGGTATATCGAAGACAATATAATGTAAAATTCAACAATTATATGAAAAGTTAAAAAAAATTGACAATAGATAAAATTGGCCCTTTTTTTTATCAGCTTGTGTGACTTTCATAGCATGGTTTACTAGGACATTTTAAACATGCAGGTTATGAACTAGCATAAAAATCAACCTAAAAATTCTGTATATATATCTCTTGGTATATTAATCTTTTTTATAAATTTTTCAAAATACATTGTCACTAAAAAAATTAATTATGTTTGAACATACATAATACAGAATCAGTTGAATGCGAACTTTCATCGAAAAACTCTTCTGTACAATTATACTTATCACTAAAATCGCTTTTTGCTTCATTTAAAAGTGTCTGGAGCAATGCTTCATAATAGGATCAGTAAATTGGGTGATATTTCGGGACCCAAGCTTTAGCGCCATCTGCTAAGACGTGTCTATCACTGGGACACTAACATGGATGTGTGGTCTTAGAGACCGCGCTTGAAGAAATAACTGAATTATTTTAAAAAGCATCTGCTGAAATCGGTTGAAAAAGTGCACGTGTATTGAAGGCCACAAAACAGGAGGCTACAGGGTCAATCCATTCAATTGAGCTAAAAATAGAATTGGGGTGACCGAAAATACATCGCTAGCGGTCTCACAGACGGCACGTCCCCAGTTAAGGGTTAAACGTTTTAAAAATATTCACATTTTTTTACTGTCATGTCATTGAAATTGATCTAGAATAAATGAGGAATTATTGTGTTTCAGAATTTGGTTGTGATGAAATTAGATGTGATACACAGTCAATTAACACATACAAATGAAGAATGTGCTCTTTTAAAACAAAATTCGCATAATTTTATTAATTTCAAGACCAAATAATATATTTACACAGATAATGTTAATGCAATTCTTTTGTTCAAATTAACCCTTTATTATTATTTTCTTTTTTTATTAAAACGAACTTGTAGTGTCTATTTTTGTTTAAAATAAATTGATCTTATTGACTTAGTAAAGTTTGCAAACTTCAGGAAAAGTTCTGATTTACCATATTCAACACACTCAAGAGTCTAATTTCTTAGAGAGGTTAGACATAAAATTACGATACAGACTTGCCAAAGTTTCAACAATAATTAATAGGTCATCGTCTTAAATTTGGAATCAAAATTTCCATTTTTAATTCTTTAGAATTGTTTTACTTGGTGAATTACAGGCTAGAAAAAAAACTTTAGATACTTTATCGCAATTTTAAATTTAAAAGAAAAATGTACCAAACTATCTTTTTTGATCCTTAAAAAGCATAAGATAGTTTCGAAAAATATTAAGTATTCTATATACAAAGATTTTTTCCACCGCGAAATATTTTTTAACATTCCTGATCTTTTGAATTATCTTTCTTAATGTCAATTTTCAATGTAATATAATTATCAAAATCATTTATTACATTAACTTTAGCATTTTTGGCATTATATTTTAAACATTCTAAGTATAATGAAACATATTTTAATGTATAGGCATGGGAGTTTTTACAACGCAAAGTATCAACCACAAGAAATAAATATTCCATCATTTCTTCACTTATTTTAAATCTAAAAATAATTTGAAAATGCCTGGAAGTCTAATAACTTCTGAAAGTGAAATATTGACAAACTTTAATTAGTTGTTGCGACATAATTTTCTCAAACCGAGAGACATTCTCTTTTGCTTAAAACCGTCCTTGTCTGAAACATTTCTTGTTTAATCTCAGAAACAACAATGTGTTCCTTACAGATAAAAATTTTCATATCCATTTAAAACTATAAGCATCTAGTTTATGGTGCCTTCGTAATTCAAAACTATATTCTAATCCAAGGAAAAGGCTTTCTTAAAATTACATATACTGATGTGGCCTTTAATAGTTATAAACAAGTCAAATATTTCTTCCTTTAATGTAAATCAAACAACATTTTAAATTCCTAAAAATGTAATTCTTATAGAAAATTAAATATTTGTGAGTTTTATAGATTTTTGTTTGAAAGAAGATATATGTATTGTCCATTGTATTTTTTAATCTCACCTTCATCTGTATTTAAAATTTCCCACTTTTGAAACCTTTGTCAGACTTAAAAAAATAATTTGTGTTTACTTCATGTAATGTTCATGTCCGTCATCCGATTTAACTTTAATGCTTTTGAAGTCCAGTGCATCTAACGCATGCTAATTCTATCCATGGACAATGATTTTGCATAAACTGGATAGTTCAAAATGTGTATGCTTCGTTTTAGATAGGTTCAAAGTTGAAATAACATGCAATGAACTAGTAAATCATAATATCTGCAAAAAACTATCCACTCTACAATATTTAACTTATATAGAAATGTTGCTAAACAAAAAGGAGTAAATATGCATTTGAAATATGCACAACCTTTTCCTCGAACCATTTCCAAGAACATAATTCATCAAAACATGTATCTTAAAAAAATAAAATTCAGAAATGGATTAATAGCTCTTTCGAATGTCTCTTAAGAAATTTAAAACACTGATCATCCTGATAAAAAAATAAATTGAACATTAATATTATAAAATGTGACATTTTGGTGTACATTTGAAAAATCATCTTGTATCTCCACTTATGTCTATTCGTATTAAATGACATATTTTTAAATTCCATCTACAATTTATATTTTGCTTTATCAGTTGCCCATTCCCTTATATCGGATATGACTACCTCGATGAACATACTTAGATGTTGTCACTGTTTTTTTGGCGATCTATACGGAGATCAGAATCAGTTCGTCGATAAAAGAAAGACAGGGAAAAACGTTCCAATGAATTTCGGGGGAAGGAATGCACCCCAATGACCAATGAATATAATCCCCGGATTTGTGATATAAACCGAATTGTGAAGATCCCTGTCTTATCTGCGGTAGTTAATATGAGTAATCCACTGAATTAGATTTGGCGAAGATATTGGTGGTAGTAGATTTCAGTGCAGTATAATTGCTGCTTACAAATTTTTATTTTACTTGTCAATAATACAAAAGTGAATACTTAATAATTGGAGTGGATTCCCTTACATACGCTTTCGGTGTAGTTTCATTTCTCATGCAATGTTTCTAATGTAATGTTTTCTAATGTAACATTGTTTCAGTGAAAATGGTTATCTCCCCACATTTATGCAAATAATTACTTTTTGTTCATCTTTATTCCCAATCACGCTTATTTTTACTTGAAAATTTTAATAGCCCAATATTTTACTATAACAAGTAAGGCATTCTGAAAGTCCAGATAAACATTTTAAAAAAGCGAGTAATACTTGCATCAATATTCATACTATCTACTTAAAGAATTGAAAATTAAAATCCTAGGTAAAAATCCATTAGCAATAAAGTCCATTAATTCAAGCTCCTATGAAACATTTAAGATTGTATATAAACTTTGCATTAAAAGATAAAAAAGTTCTAATACATTCCTTATTTTTTTTTTAATTCTGCATTTTTTTAGAACGCACCTTCTTTCAAATATTTTATTGCTTAGTGGTGAATTATGAACTTAATTAAATGACAATTCAAGAAATTGAGTTCTTATACTTGAAATTATTCCTAAGAATAATTTTTTATTTAAAATATTGTGATTCCTGTGTTTTAAATAAAATTATTTCACAATGAAACGAGATAAAACCCTAGAATAATTATTCCCATAAGATCTTTCCATTCGTCATTCTTAGAATTTTAGTTTCTTTAAAACTTAAGACAGCATTAAGTATTGATCGTACTTAATATTGAGTATAATTTTGGTTGTGATCGAACTTCCAATTTTGATTGAATTTTCATGTCCATCAAGAAGAAGTCCAACAATATTTTCTAACTGAATTTGGTGACATCGAAACCAATCCAAAAAGGGGCATCTTAGTTGAAAGAATGTTTGACCTTCATTATTCGAATTCATTTCAGATTATAAATGACTAGAATATTTATTCCATTATTGTTTAATATTTTGTCCTTTATTTATTTTTAAATGTGCAATATTTTGAATTGATTAAAGAATATCTATCATTTTAATTGTTTATGATATTTTTTTGGAATTACCTTGATTTAAGAAAAAGATTTTTAATTGCACATTTTCAATTCATAATTTTTTTATGAAACTATTTTTTCTGTAATAATCTGTTTTTCTGTTTTTATAGAAATAGGAATTTTAAAAGGTGTCAAAATATATTATGAATATGAATATTGACATAATAGCCGAAAAGGTATTAATATTGTTACGAATCTGTGATGCAGCTTTCCAGCATAGTTGGTTCCATGGGAGGTCCCAGAGCTTGGCGACAAACTTGGCGACTTTGGCGCCAAAATAGATTATACCCAAAACATCGAGAATTTTCCCGAACCGTCCAGTAGGAACCGAGTTACGCCTCGAACGTTCCTGATTGGTTGAGAGGCTTCTAGCCCCACCTTCTAAGACCTATAAAAGGAGCTTCAGGCTCGCTCCTGCCCCTACTCCCCTGTGTCTGGGCTATGCGATGATTTCTTCAGAGGACTTTGCTCATTTCACACTTCTCTCTACGTCCATGCTGACGGACTCTTCGACCAGTTCTCAAATGCAGCTCGTCAGTTAAGCTCAAAGCTCAGGGCATTATATGACGCCAATCTTCTTATTAACCAGGATTTTGGAGATAGTCTTGCTGCGCAAGGCGGGTGCTCCAGAAATTCCACCATTCCTCGGGGAATGACGGTGAATTGAGTCGCGAACCAGTGGAGCCGAAGAGTAGTCGGAAGCGAAAGAGTAGTCGTAGTAGTGAACCAGATCAGAGAGAGTGGTCGTGAACCAGTGGTGAATTAAGGAGTCGTGAAGCAGATCGGAGAGTAGTCGGGATCGACGGTGAAGAGTGGCCTTCCAGAGATTAGCGGAGCAGCGACAGAGTCAAGTTAGTGCTGAACTAAGCTGTGCGCTACTGTCTGCAGTAGATAGTCTTGTTATATGCTTCTGTGTATGCTGTAGTTGCTGCACGTCTCGGCTGAAGATAATCGTCTTCTGTGCTGTATATAGTGTCATCTTTGTGCTGTCCTGTGTGTATTCGTGTAAATAAACGTCGTTGTTTTATTTTCTACTGCAGCCTGGTGATTGAGCGTTCTTCACACCATATAAACCCCACTATCCAAACGAACCCAGGAAATTTCGTAACAATATTCACTGTCTTTGGCATTTTCAATTCAGTGTCGAATATTTTTTCAATGTTTTTATAGCTATGATAATGCATAATGGAGCAAAATATTTTATTAGCTTAGATTGGTTCGTAACTCATTGAAAATTAGGATAAATTTTTAAGAAAAAAATTTGACGTATTGCATTATTCATTCATAAATGCACTTACATTCCATAGTACTTGCTACTCGATTTCGATTTCGCACATTTCGGAATTATTATTTTTTAATACCAATATGATTTCTGAAATTACAAATTATTTTAAATTCTCATTAGTTGTAATTATCTAAGGTACCTATTGAGTCAAAATTCTAATTTCACATTTAAATTTAAACTGCCCCAATACTTATAAACTTATAAAATAAAGTGAATTTATTTTTCATGTTGTGAGACTAACAAATCCATTAAAACTACAAGGCAATGAATGGTCAAAGAATTATTAATTGACCACAAACATTAAAAATTTACTTTTATTTTCTTGTAAAATAAAAGCATAACTTCGTTTTTATTTAACATAAAATTTATTTTTTAACATGTACCCCTTATATATGACTATTAATTGTTTCATAAGAGGATATATTTGAAATATTATCGGATGTTTGATTAATACTTTTATGGGCGCGCACCTTCTCTCTTTCAATCTTTGAGCATAATATTTTAAATCAAAAGTGCTTTTATGCCACAAAACTGTCTGGTTTTAAAGAACTGGAATTTTCGTAATTTGAAAAGTATATAATTAAAGTGTGATGTCAATGTCCAGTTCAAACTTACATAAAAAGTTCAATTATTTTAAATCCCGTTTCATATTTTCGTGGCTAAATATTGTAAGGTATTATATTTTAACTGACTTTTCAGAAATTTAAAAGTGTATATATTCATAAGTTTTGCAATTTGAAGATAGACTGATATAACATTAAGAAATTCTCTTTCATTTTAAATTTGAAATGTTTGAAACTTGTCCATATTTCCAGAAACTAAATGTGTATAATTACTAAGATGTCTTAAAAGGTCTTTCAGCATAATATACCTAAGAAGACATTGGAAATTAAAAGTAAACCTTAAAGAAAAACAGGAAATAATAGAGACATTAATTGGAAAATTAGGAAAGGAAGTAACAAAAATAATAAGGAAAATAAAGAAATTGGGAAACAAAGCAACTGAAATATGGGAATATGTTTAACACTGAAAATATGGGAAATATATTTTCGACAAAAGTGTATAAGTATTTTGTATCAAACACAATTATGAACAGAAAAATCGTATTAAAATTCTATTTATAACATAATTATATTAATTTTTAATATAATTGCATTTGAGTTCAATTTGAGACAAATTTTGACACTTCGTGTGATTTTTTTTCTTTATTTTATAATTTGAGTGGTTGAAAAAAAATTTATGAAAGAAATTCTCACTCTTCAATAATTTAAGAGAGCAATACATAAATACTACACAAATATTTAAAATCATTATTTTTCTTTTTATATCAAAATTAAATTTTACCATTTGCTTTTTCATCTATAGCAATATTCTTATAGATTAACATTTTCTTTCACCTTCCAAAAACTGCGGCTCCTTCCATCTATCTAGCCACAAAAAAAAAGACGTGGGGTCAATAATTAAGCATTCTGTGCAAAATTACGGATTTTCTTTTTTTAATAATACTTCTCATATCGTAATCCTTCCTTCCACAATAAGATGCAAGCAGATGAAAGAGCTTTGCTGCAGACAATAGTTTGTCCTTAAGTTGACGCTGAGCTTCTTCATTCTCATATCTTTTCCACTGCGGTAATTATATTTTCCTTCTCCTATTAATTAACCAGCATTTTAGAAACCGTCATTAATTAAAACGAAGCTCTCACTGTCTATGAATTTTCTTCGTCTTACTGGTGCTACGTAAGAAAGCAACAATACTGGGGATAGCGAATAAGTTTCGTCTAGAAATAGAAAGCTTTATGACAAAACTTTGCGTTTTTTCGTTGAAGTTAAGGTATATATTATGTTACATGAATATAAATGTTAGATATTTGCCTTAATGAATAAACATTTGAATATTGTTTAGAAATATCTGAAATAAATTTTGTAAATAATATGTGTTGATTTTAAATAATAATAATATATTTTTATCTAATTGAAGAAAAGTGAGAACAAGTTCTTCCTACATAAAAATAACTGCATCATAGATTTCTGCTATGAAATACTGCTCCAATTTAATATGAAAATTTAAGTTTATTTCCATCTGTTTAGATAATTTTTTTCAAATTTATTAAACACATTTGGTTTGAGTATATATTTATTAGAATTTCCGGTATTCATCATCAATTTTATTTGAAATTTTATGAAAATATTAATTCTCAATATTTACACCTAACTTTTCTTCTAATATTTACACTTTAAATTAGCCATTGATAGACCCAAATGTCGAAATATAAAATACATTAATTTTAATTCAAATGACTTATTTAATTTAAAATTTATTTACTTTTATGAAGTAACATATAATTGAAAAGTTTAAAGCTCATTTTCTACTATGCAAAGATTATAACATTTCTTTGCTTGATATTTGAGTAATTTTCAACATGTTACAAAAAATATAAATATCACAACAAATACATAAATGTATGTAAATAAAAAAAATATGAAAAATATTGAGATTTATTTTTAATAGTACTATTTAATACGCAATTGTAATATGTATTAATACATAGTACTTAACGAGAATACTTGAATACATAGTATGTCGAAACGCTGATCTTATTGATAACGTCATTCAAATAACAGCATTGCTGTGCAAACACAGAATAGGAAATTGAAATTTCTTGTTTTTAATAAGTTTGTGTAAATTTATATAGAGAATATCTTCTCATTCAGTGGATCGAATAATCCAAGTTGAATCAATTTTAATAAATTTTCACGTCTCTTTTTTTCTCTGAAAATATTTTTCTTTACAAATTAATAAAAATCTTTTTCAGATATAATGAACTAGGTGCAGAAAATATTTGAAATAATTCAAGCGAATGCTTATGAAAATGATTCGCAGAATTTGAAGGGTATTTTTAATTTAGTAAACTTCAACATGTTTAAAAATTTCGAAATATATTATGTTATTGAAACAGCATGGATCTTTGTAGAGCATATGAAATTCAGGTAATTTAACACGCAGTCTTTTTAGCTTTCAACATGAAGAGAAATAATATAAAAATTTCTCATTTTTGTGTTGAAAATATGTCGATGGAGACAGTTAATTTGGAAACATCTCCAAAATTATTTTCGAAATAAAATGATTAATAGTTATGATTGTATATTTTCGAAATGCAAGATTTAAAGCTTCCTGCTATAGATATAATCGATATTTTTAATTAAATATGCAACTTCCTTTGCTATATTCTTTATCAATATTATAAATGTTTTATAGGAATATCCTTTTTATTAATCATCTTATTTTTCAAACTCTATTCTCTAGAACAGGGGTAGTAGTAAATACTAATAGAGTTTAGCACTCTTTGACATATTAGGAAGTTTTAGATGATTAAGCAAGTAAAGAAAAAAGCTTTTTTTTTCCTTTAAAAAAACAATGAATTCAAAGGCGTTGACAGTTTCCAGAAAATAAATTTTTTATATTAATAAATTTGCTAATTGTAAGCATATAAATTTGTCATATGAATTAAAAAACCGATTTCTTCTTTTTTCCAGTTACAAAATAATAGCAGATCTCAAAAAAAAAAAAAAAAAAAAAAAAAAAAACTAAAATTTCGATAGCCAAATATTAATATTTTGTAGCTAAGCTACGAAATAATATCACAATGAATATGAACCAAAAACAAATATGTTTTAATCCTTTGGAGAATCAGGTGTAAACATGAAATAAGAATTGCCATATGGGATTAATTAGTGAACCCTTAGTAAAAAATGTTTATAAATTTAAAGCATGAGATAAAATCCAAAATCCAGTTATTAAATTTTTTATATTATATTTAATATTTGCTACCTTAGAAAAAACGAAATGCAATAAAATACTTCAAAATTAAGAATTATGGTGAATTAAAAAAATGGAAAATGCAAGGAAATATTTCAAAAATAAAATGATGGTTAATTCTCATTAGGATTTAAAGTGCGAATACAAAATGCTCAGTTGAACTTAATGAATCTCTTTTATCTTAAAGATTATGACATATTGTTTTTTATGATGCTGACATAATTTTTTTTAGTTAAATTTATTTCGTTTAAAAAAAAATGTTTTATGATGCAAGACAACCGACTATCATTGGTGGAAGGCTCTATTTCTTCACAGCTTTTCAACATTGGCTTCTGCCTTTTCTCACATTAACCAATTGCTTTTATGTAACATACTTTCGTAGTCAGTCATTATAGAATTATTAAGATAAATTATAAATATTAAACAAATAGTTTCCATCAAAATTATTTACCTTTCTCCTTAATAATAAAATACCTTATAATAAGTTATAAGCAAAATAAATGCTTTGATTGGAGTTGTACTAAGTATTTGAAATAGTAGTATTAAATGAACATGATACTCCCCAATCATTCGGCCCAGATTATTTACACTCCTTTTTTAACGCATGACTATTGCTGTATTACTTTTTTTTTACACATATGTATTCATCGTAGTCTTTTTAGATAATACAATCGCTTGAAATCACTGCATTCCTTTTATTTGAAAGAATTTTAAAAGAACCACTTTTCGTTTCAGTTTTAGATTATCAGATTTTTTGTTTTTTATTTCAGAAATATTGTTGGTCACTCTTAATGATAAATACTCTGCTCTTAAAAGCAAAAATTCCTACTATGGAAAAGCTTGTGAAGTTTTATGTCTGAGGAAAGCATTATATGGAGTTTAAAACATTAAATCAGGTGAGGTCGTTTAGAGTTCCACAAATCAAAACATATATATATATATATATATATATATATATATAATTTTACTTCGTTAATTTTATTTTCCTTACGGTTATTTTAGAATTAAATTTTTAGATACAATTTTATGATAAAATATCAAATTTCTTTTATTTTACTCGTTGTGTTTTACGTTTAAAATTCCTGATATATTTGCATGGAGTATCTTTCGTGACCCTTTACAGGGCCATGGGAAAAATGTTTCCCATCAAATTCATCAATCTTTGTATGGGATAATGTAGATTGGCATAAGTTCAGTCAATTTTCAGTAAGACAGAAACTTAGATGCTTCAGTCTGTTATCTCATACAAAATGGTGTCTCTTGATGTGTTGCTGAATTAATAATTTACAAAATTGATTAAGCAGATCACATTTATTTAATAAGTTAAATGTATCATTTTCCTTCAGCCAATTTCAATCCTAAAATATTTTAATTCACCATGACTAGAAAGAAATGGCCTTTTTGTAAAGTTAAAACAGATTTAGCCAACATTTGAACAATTCTTTGAAGTTAGTATTTAGATTACATTTACATTTTTAAAGTCAATAAATTAATATATATATATTTTATTTACCACAAAGGAAAATAAGACAGGCATGGTTAAAAAAAATTAGACTCAAGGTGTTTCTAATTCTTATATACATAAAAATGTTTTATGTACTACAACTACATCTAAAATGCACTTCTAGGTGATTATAACACTTTTTCATTCTTGAAGAAAATGAGCAACTTAAATATAATTAATCTTTGGATAATTTGGAAATCAACGTATTTCTGAATTTAATGTTTAATTTATATTTGAAATAGCCTGATAAAAATTATTTAGTCATATTTATTTTGAGTACACTAATGCATTACCTTATAACAATAAATTGCCGTTCCAATCAATTCCCATTTCTTCTAATGGATATCAGATTAACGACCAGGTATTAGTCTGAGAATTATCTACAGACCTTTCAATAGCATATATTTGAGGATTACATCTATGAATCGTGGGCGTTTATTTCTTTCTCTGAAATTATCTGCAGCCTAGCATTTTTGCTGCTTTTATTTCAGAAGATTTTGATCACAACACACGTCACTGAAGGGTAACAGATAACATAGAATGACCTCCTGTAAGGCAATTAAAACCGACTTACAGAAGCAGATAACTGCTCTTGCGAATGTGTTCCTTAGATGGGATTTAGAGGATTTGCCGTTTAATGAAGTCTGGATACTTCCAGGTGAAACTGCATGCTTCACGTATTTATTATGTACAGAAATTTCTCCCTATCCTTTTAGGATGAAGTTTTAACTGAATTTTTTTCTCCATCCCTTATTGTATTTTATTTATAAAGATAATGCTTATTTTAATACTATTCAAAATTGGAAGGTGTTGTTGCCTTTTCGCTTATAGAATAGGAATTATATTATGTTTTAGTTAAAGTAAATTTTCATAGATGTGAGATTAATTTTTTATTGTAACCTCATCTTTATTTAGAAAGAATTTTAGTTGTTTCAAGTGTTCTGTGCCACTTTGTATGAAATAAATATTCGATTAATATCAAAACTAGGTTACAATAGAGAAAAAATTTTCGAATAAAGGAAACTTTCTCTTTTAATTTGAAATATATATATATATATATATATATCAGTTTAGTGCACATGTTTATCTGCCATTTATCTGAGTTCTTTTAGACATAAAATAGAGAAGTTGAAGGAACAATTCAGGGAATAAATATCGATGAGTTGGTATAATAAGAATCTGTCTAGAATTTGTTTGGAACAAGAATTTGTCTATGATTAATAATCTGGATGATGTGAATGAGTGATCGCTTGAGGTCATGTTCCGATGATATTTCACAGAAATGAGTTCAGTAGAGTTATATCATTTGTGTACCATCTAGAATGACCATTTGAGTACGGTTTGTTCAGGATAGATATTCTTACTTTTTTTTTTATACTGTGCGCTAGAATCACCGACAACAGACTCATTTTAATGATGATAACTCTGTATTTCATAAAGTTTCCCATTTATGGATTAGCTTTTGGAAATTGCCATCGAGCATGTTTTAAAAATATTCTACTCGACATCAACCCAACAGCCAGAATCCTGGCCTAGGGGTAGCGCGCCTTCCCTGTGATTTGGGTATCCCGGGTTCTGGTTAGGGATGTTTATTCTTTCCCCCCTGTGTGCTATTTGTAAAATGTGTGAAAGAACCTCCTGTACAAAGGGGTTGTGCAAGAGAATGTGTGAGTGTCATTTTCATATGAGCTAGAAGTTAGACTTCTGCCTTCGGGTGCCTAGGGGTCTTTACCCTCAGAAGCTACTGCACCTCCTTTATTTTGTAAATGTATCATCAATCCAAAAGGATATATATGGGTATTCGACATGAATCCAACTATGAAAAGGCGTTCTTTGACAATTCTAAAGTTAGAGACTAACTTTATATCGAAATATGCAGAGTGTCAGAGTGTTTCAGACTATACAAGACGCTTGTATAAATTCCATGACATACCAATGTTTTTTGAGAATTTCATTCGATGTTTTTCCATTTTGATATCGCATAATATTCAGCAAGAAACATTTTCCTTGGATTTTTTTTTTATAACATTTGTGAAATTTGTCAGTTAGTGAAAATATTGCAATAGTCAAAAAATTCGAATTCAAGATTTTGACGAATCTCCACATTTCCGATATGTTTGAGTTAAAAAAAAGCATGACTCAAAAAAGCTTTGAACTAGATAGATGACATTTTGTATATTGTCTTTATACCAAATTTGGTAGATTTCTGTCAAATTTTGAATGTGATATTCTTAGTAGATGCCTATCTGATTGTCCGATTATAAGTTAACATGACAACTACAAAACTAAGAATGGTAAATATATAAAATTCGGTACATTGATTTAATATCTGAAATGTATATACCTAGAAACATCGTAACCAAATATCTCAAGGATTTGATCGTCTGTTAGTTTGTATCTTAAGAAGATGCAAAAGTGTTAAAACTAAAAAGGAATGACTTAAAAGACTGAAATTTGATACTGTATTTTGTGACTACAATAGTAGCTACGCATCAAATTTTATTTTCAATTAGTTGAAATAAAATTATTTAAACATAAATTGATTTTCGGGAAATATTAACCGCCTTCTAGGGATTAATCGCGAAATAATTCGTCAGGGATCATACTGTACATTCAATAAAAACGCTAGATTCACGTCAAAGTTCTATACTTTGGAATTAATGTTCATCAATGTCCTGCAAAATGATTCACGGCCTTATCATGGTCCACAGCTTTATGCGGGTTTGGAGAAGGAGTAACTTTTTTGATAGAGAGAATATAAGAAAGTTTTCAAGAGAACATTCCAGCTTTTTTTCCCTAATTATTAAAGCTTTTAGAAAATATCTACAAATGATTGAAGAAAACTTTCATCTCTCAAGGAGAACATCTTATTTTGTAAGTCAAATGATCTAAAGCCATACATACTGATGTTTATGTAGAATCATATTTTATAATTCTTCTCAAAAACGGTAAATTTAGCATATTTATTTCTGAAAAAAGGACACCTAAATTTTGTTAAATATCATCTGTTATTTTTTTTTAATTCTAAAACGATAAAATATATTAGACTTTTTCAACACATAGAAAAAAAATCAATTCTGTTTTGAATTTCATGAGATATTTTCACTTACTTAAATTTACTTTCACTTACGCAATCTGTGAAAAGGAAGCGTATTACATTCAAAGGTAATTGTTTAAGAACCATTATAGTATTCAAAGATAAGAAACACATGACATTTATATATTATATAAAATTCAAATTTGATATAAGATTTTTATATTATATGCAAATAATTAACTTTAATATGCATTCTATTCTCATACTAAAACCCGAGAGTAGTTATGTGGTCTGAAAATTGCCACAAAATATTATTAGTAAAAAATAAGTAGATTTTTTTTGAATAGTTGGACATCTGACCAAAATAGTTCTAATTTCATGAAACATCTTTTTCCTGCCAATACCGTTTGAGGCATTTTCAGTTCAAGTTCTTATTGAAATATCAAATGAATACTTGCGGTATCAAAAGATAAAATGATCGTCGACAGTAAAATATTTTGTTGAGTGCAGTCAAGACAATTTTAGCTATCAAAGCTGGCTTTTTTTAAAAAAAAATATTTTTTAAAAATAAAATGCCAAGCATCAGGAACAATTTTAAGTACATGATTACAAAATGTAAAGGCACACCACTTTGTTTCAGAATTTCTTATATTAGAAGATTTGTATACCCCATAAATTTTTAACTCAGTTACAATTTAGTCGCAATTATCCTTGTCAATGAGATTTGGCTGCGGCAGAATTGTAAAAAAATTACAATTTCATTTCTTTTTTTTTTTGCAATTTTTTTTCTAGAATGAATTTTTATTTCACGGATTAATTTTCTCCATGCAAACATCGATTGAAATTTAATTTAGATACACACTGATAATCTAAAGTAACCAAGAAAATATTCTTTAGTCTTACAATATTAATATTATTGTATATTGGTAGGAGAGGATGTCTTGATAAATTATTCATGATTAATAAATATTATTAATTTTGTTAATTTTTATTTCTAAAATATTAAAGGAAAGACTTTCTTTCTTCCAATGTTATTTAATGGTAAACACTGGATATCAAATGTCGTTCATTAATATCAAATACTCACATTTATTCAAAGTTATAATTGGAATTCCCAAGAAAATACTGTCTTATTTTAAAGTAACAATTTCAGTCTTCTAAAAGTATTTTCTTACACTATACTATACAAAAATATGTCAAAGACTCTAGAGAAATAACAAGAATTCCACCTGTCATTTTTAATATCCTCTACTCGAGAGATAACACAATATTTGTGGAGAACTTACCAAGTGTGATGTTTAAAAAAGACAAAGAGTATTAAAGAAGCAACTAGAGAATTTATTAAATTGGAATGTTACTGAAAGATTGAAGCACCTTAGGCATTGATCCAACCCACTCATTCTTGTTGGAATAAGCTCTAAAAATAACTTCGAATAATAGTCTTCCTCTCTAATTAAATAAACGAAAGAGGCATTTACACTGTGTTTCAAACGCAACAGAAGGAAATACAGATGTCTGGATTAAATGTAAAAATTGTGCTTCAGATCTCAAGAATTTAATGTCTATTTATAAATAGGCTTGCATCAATCCAAGGAGATCCATTTAATGGAGGTATGTGAGAAAGAGATCTTTATATCAGCTTTATATCTATGCTATTTCCAATTAATGTGTTGAATAAAGTTTATTAATAGGTTATGCTTTATAATTTTCTAAGTTTATAAAATGTTTCACATCATTTCCTAGAAATGTGTATTACTCCATGCTTAATATAGTTTCTTTGAAAATTTAGAAAGATTATTTATGTCAAAATAATTTTTGTGGAGCTAATATAAGTTGGAAAAAAGCAGTACAATCTTTGTATATGTAAAATGCTTATATAGTCGCAAATTCTGAAGAGTTTGTTTGGCAATAGTTCGCACGATCGGATTGTTCTCGCCATGGCAAAAGATAAGAGAGAGAAAGCGAGAGTGAGCTTTTTTTATTTTTTTTTATTTTTTCGGATAATATGAGAAATAAGGTTGAGTTAAGCAGTTTCGATAAAAACTTCGTCGATAAAAAAATCGTCGAAAACGTGAAAATAAGTCAAATGAAAGTGTTCAGAAGTATTCATAAGTTCTTGTCAGAATGAAAAAAAGCTGCATGTGTTTAAGTTCACTAGACAAAGCTTCCGAACTATGAGACCAGCGTTGATTTTTTTCTTCTTGAAATTTTGTAAGCATGGCTAACCAATCAGAATGTACTATAACAATCATTAAGATATTTAAGTGTAAAATAATACTTCAATAAAAAATAATATATTCATCATGAATTGATTTCCAGTATCAAAGTCGTAGAAGAGGCTCAATAAAAAAAATAAATAATAATTTAGTCGTATCAGTGAATTTTGCTATGCTACATATTATCACCGCAAAAGAAAAAAAAATACGAGAGAATAACTGAAATAATTATACTTGTTTCCATTTTAAATTATATTTAAATAATAATTAGGAGTATTCTGATTAGTTAGTTGAATTTTAAAGAGGTAAAATCACATTCTTTTGAAAATGTAACCTTCCGCCTTATCTTAGCATTGTAACTTTACTTCCTTATTGCTATGCAAATGACTCATATATTTAGCAGAATAATCCTTCTTTTGCTTTAAACAATAAAATAATATCAAGTGACTAAATATTTGATTCAATAACGAACTTGATTTGAATTTCATCTCAATAATGAAAAACCTCATATTAGTCAAACCATCCATTTTATAGAGCTTCAACTCACACGCATACATAATATCACACACACAGACATCACACAAAAAATTAAATGCTCAGATGTACAAACATACACAAATTTTCCTCAATTGCTATGAGATATAATTATGAATAATGAATAAAAATGCGTTTCTTAATCCAACAATTTAAATATAATTGATGTGTGCTGTGATTTGACATAAGTAAATAAAAGCGTCAGTATTTACATTTAACTTAGAATAGCGTAGGAGAAATTTCCTATGTGAAAAATCGTTTTTTTTTATATATAAATTTTGCGATTGCATTATAAAGGGAATTTTTTTAAAACTGAAATATGTTATTAAATGATAACCAATTTTTATATATAAAGGTTCTCTATGCGTTGTTGCTCAACGATATCTTCTCGATAATTTAATTCAACTGCAAAGTAAATTCTATTTAATTCTAAAATCTCGAAAGACTTTAGAAGTTTAATTGTATCATTATGGAACTACTTATTTTGAATTATTAGAACAACAACAAAAAAAACCATCCTCAAATGCTTTAGACAGTTGGGCATCAAGAAATTTCAAAGATTTGCTGAAGGAAAATACATATTTTGCTCTGATATTTCCCTAGCAATAGAGAACACTATTTCGTGAGAGAATTTCAAGTACACAACTTCAATAGCTGAAAGAGGATTAGGAACAGAGGAGGAGTTAGTTTGAAAATTCGATAGAAAATTAATGGATTAGAATAGTTTCGAAAGGCTTTATGCACTTCAACATTAATTCAGTTCACCTTTCCTGGTACGGTGCTTTCCTCCTTTAAACTTGAAAGAGAAGATGCGCTTTGAAATCAAATTAAGCGAGCACTCTACACTGAACTTTGCATGGCATCAAGCAAAGAGCATTAATTCGACGTACAAAAGAATGCTAAAACGTTTAGCATGAAAAGTTTGGAAATATGTTTGATACATATCAATGGTGAATTTTCTTCAAATGACTATTCAATATGCAATGGCTGGTTATTTACTCGTATGGGTTTTCTGTGTCTGTTATCATAGATTGATCAGATTAAGATATATTAAGTTAAGGCAATATTATATATATATATATATATATATATATATATATGTGTGTGTGTGTGTGTGTGTGTGTGTGTGTGTGTGTGTGTGTGTGTGTGTGTGTGTGTGTGTGTGTGTGTGTGTGTGTGTGTGTGTGTGTGTGTGTGTGTGTGTGTGTGTGTGTGTGTGTGTGTGTGTGTGTGTGTGTAATGATATTTTAACTCTAATTTCAATTTAATTAATTTTCAAGATTTTATCTTAATTTAGCCCATAATAACTTCCTTCTAAAATATTCTCTTATTTCGTGATCCAATTCCACTGTATCTACTTAATTAATTCAAGAGAAGCTTTGTTAAATTGTTGAATCAGCTAAAATCTAACTTTCCCACACTATGCGTGAAGAGATAACATACCGCTGATCAAGCAAATTCTTTTTTAAAATCTCCCTGCGTTTCCCCTACCTTGTCCACCCGTATAACGAAAATCCCTATCGAAATCTCATAATACATTAGCACTGTAAAGAAGTATTTTCCCTATCAAAATCATAGGTTATATAAGACCAGGGATAAAATGTCCAAGAGCTTTTTTCCTCATTCCTTTTCTGTGTCGCTCTGTGTGCTCATCGCTTGTACATATGCTTGCTTCTTCAAAATGAAATAAAACGACGTCACAAAATTAAAAGTATCTTCATTGTCTTCAAACTGCATCATGCTTCACAACAAATAATATTATTTGTTATTGATTTTGAGTATTTGTCTGGGAATATCATATTTGGAGTGAGTGTGTGTATGTGTAATCTTTATTCGTTGCAGAAATTGTACTTTGCAGGCTTTTCTTTATTCTTTACTTTATATCAAATATACAATATTTACATATTTATCGCTCATATTAATACGTAAACAGTGATACCCTCCCCCCAAATGAATTTTGCACAGATACGATTTAACTCACTAGTTTCCTCATTTCTCTGTAGTGCTATATTCAATATTTATGATTTTGGTTGTATATAAAAGAAATAATTCATTTCAATATAAATAGTATATGTTTAATTTTTTTAAAATATGTTTGCATTACCCTGTGCTTTGAAAAATGCAAACAAAAAATATCTAATATTAATTTTCCGTTTCAATATAAAAACTTTATTTTTGAAATTTGTAATATAAAGTTAATTCGATAGCGCAATTGCAATTTCGAGTGTATTCACTTCAATTTTGAAGATAATCTAAAATATTTTGTAAGATATTCTGTTTACTAGAAGTTAAATCCAATCGATGAGAAGAATTTTTAATCAAATTTAGAAAGCGTTATCATGGGAGGTTTATTAAATTTCCTTGAAAATTAAATGAATGAAATATAATAGGATCTACCTTATAACAATAAATTATTGCAGTGAATCTTATTTTTATCAACAAATCTCATAAATTTCAATTTGTTGTATTCTTTATGAGAAGCACGTTCTTTAAAAATAAATGAGTATCAAAGTATGAACTAAACTTTGTTCGAAATGAGAGAAATTTCTCTTCTGTATTTTCATTAAAATCTTGTTTTTGATCCAAGTCATATCACTAGAATTATTTTATGTGTTTAGATGATAAATTCTGATAAATATTTCCCAAGTATTTTGCGAAAGAGAATTTAAAGAAGTGAGGGTTGGTTTAAGCATCAAAAATGCGCTTGAAGAATTTAAATAAAGGAAGGAAATTCTCAATTTTTATTCGTTTTGAAACAGCAAATAATTATTTGAAATGTGTTTTATTGATTTAAGTATCTGTTTTACGTTTAGACATAAAATATTAGCAGATAAAAAAAGAATAATATCTAAAATATTATAAAGTTTTAAAAAAAACACGATTATTTCTATTTTTAAAGACATTTTTTGCACTTTTTTAGTAATTTTATAAAAATTAAAAAAAATACAATTTTTTGAATGAAATTACTTTATATTGGAAAAATAAGTACAAAAACGGATCATTTATTTATATTTACAATTTTTTTCAAATATTATGTAAAAACTTCCATACATATTTGAAATCTGAATAATAACAAAATATTTTTTTTAAAAAATATTATAACATATAAAGAGCTTTTAAAACTCATTAAATAAATAAACTTATCTGCGCAACACAATATCTAAATATAATGAAAATCCAAATTATTTAAGACCACTTTTGATTATGGTTTATATCATAGTTGTCTATGTTTTATGTTTTAATCTTATGATATATTATATACATGAAATATTTAACGCTACCAAGATATTAACATTTAACAAAAAATTAATCATTAGGTAGACTAATATTGAGGAATTTATTTTGCATTTTATTTTATAAATAGAATTTAATTATTTATTTATAAATAGAATTTATAATAGAATAGTAACTAATTCTAGAATTAGTTACAAAAAAATGCAAAAAATATCAGCAAAAAATAAGTAAAGTATAGATAAATTATTTATAATTCAAATTATTTCTAAAACTTTGTACAAAAGTCTTAAAATATTTTTGAAAAAGAAAAAGCGATATATAAATCTTTCTAGTTACATCCCTTTTGCCTACAGTTCAACTAGTAACTGAAGAATATCATCCCTTGATAAACTTAATCTTCATTTACATAATATATTAATTACAGCACAAATTATTAAAACTTAAGGATTTAATGATATCAAGAAATATAATTAATAGTAATAGTATTTAATACATTAACAACAACTATGTAATTGTTCTTCTTATCTTGAACTAATATTGAACTTGGATATATTTGTAAATCACTTTGTAATTATAATTAAAAGGAGCACTGTGATATTAGGTAGTCTTACTAAAATGCGTTGCTATGAGTGTTAATCTAATAAAATTAGCGTATATAGTTTAAAAAGTACTTCTTCCTTTATATGATTTGCACAGACAATAAATATGGATTTAATGATCACCTATATAAAATCCATTTATTTGACATTATTTTGAGAGATCATATTATTGCTCCATATCTTTTAACTTATTTTGTTAAAATGTAAACTTTGCAATAAAATAACAAAATAATTTGTTTTATTGTATGATCTCAGCTGAGCAACTGTTTGGAAGATTCGAAATCTGATTTTACCAAAGAATCCGGTTTCGGACTGATTGCCTAAATGTCTTTCTGCTCTTTTGGTGGGAAAGATTGGAGAAAAAGAGTGAAAACACATCACATTTGCCGTGCCTGAAGTTTACTTATGTTGAATGAAAATGCTACTTATTTTGAAAAAAATATAGAATCTGCAGTAAAATAACAAAATAATAAATAAGTTCATTGGTCAGATGGTAGGGTATCACCTGATAAGCTATTTGGAATATTTGAAGCCTGAATCTACCAAGGAATTATACAGAAAACAAGTCTGATGCATGTTAAATAGGACTTGTCTAAATGTCCTTCTGCTCCTATAGTGGAGAAGATTAGAGAGAAGGGTTGAAACATTTGTCGTCCCCATAATTTACTTATGTAGAATGAAAATGTTATTTATTATGAAGAATGTAGAATTTGAAATAAAATATAAAATAATAAATAGTCTCATTGGTCTGATAGTACTGTCTTGGTTGACAAGCTATTTGGAAAAATTCGAAAACTGATTCTACCAAAGAATCATCCAATCATCAATTCTGATGCATGCCAAATAGGACTTGTTCAAATGTTCTTCTGCTTCTATGTTGCAGGACAATTGGAGAGAAGAGTGAAATCACAGCACATTTGTTATCCTCGCAGTTTTCCCTTCGTTCAAAATTCAAAGACGAAATATAATTTTAGTTAAACAGAATAAAAACAAAACAAAAATAAAATAATAGTTATTCTCTAACTTCTCTAAACCATAAGCAGCTAAAAACATTTTTTTATCTCACTATAAAATCCATGAAATAAATGTATTTTTTTAAATTTACATATATGGTGTAGGACATATTAGTAATAAAAAGTTTTTGACATAATAATGAATAGAAAAAAATGAATGATATTTTAAAAAATGATGATGTATTACCCAAAACTTTCCAACAGGCAATTATATTAAGAAGAAGAAAATAAATTTCAAAAGATGGAATATATTTTTAATTTGATGATTCTTATCTTTTTATCTCTCATTTTCGGTCGAAGTATATAAATAAGTTCTCCACTTTTTAATGCGCATTGCGTTTTATGATCCCTGTTGAAGTCAATCAAGTGTCAGTTGCATTCTGGGATTTTTTGCATAATCTTTAAATGAAAGAAGATGTTGGAAATGTTAACATATAATATCAGAATATCAAAAAAAAAAAAATGTAATAACACATCCATTTATCATATCATTTGGAATTAATATTTTTCAGATGATGAATTTCATTTTCTTTTTCTTAAGTGACATCTTTAAGTACCTTATAATTTTCCACTTGAGGAAAGTGATACCAGGAAATCATAAATTTATTACGTTTGCAATATGACATTAACTCCATTTCATCTCATACAAGCTATGATGGATGATACACACATTTATTTGAGACGTGTCTGAAAATGTTTTTCTTTACATAAATGTCTTGAGGCTACAGCCATTTTACTGAAAATGCTTTCCATAAATTGTGAAATAGCCCTAAGAGGTGAAAAAGAAAGGTCCTGCCCTATAACTTTGATGGCATTTATCGGAAGATACATTTTACTTTAACAACTCCCTTCCAAAATCGGATTCTCTTGAACTTTTATTAATGGTACTTTGCACTCCTAAATTTTCAGATTGCTTTGTTGGTGTAGATCTTATCTTATTTTCCTTTCGGTATTTTCTTGGATTAATTGTTAATTTCCAATCCATGAGATATAGACTTATAGTTCCAAGTGGAAGAAACATTCTGAATGAGAAAATTGGTTAGATTTTACGTTGCTAATATTAATTGATGTTATTGCGAAAAAAACGATGTCTAAATTTTTTATAAAGTTTCTCGTAATTATTAGTCATATTTTTAAATACTTTTAACATTTAATTTGCATTTTAAACAAGAAAGTTGCCTTTTTCTATGACTAATATTGACTGAAACTTTGAATTTTAAATCACTTCAAAAACCCGATTCTTTCATAATGTTGATATCTCAACTTCTTTTTTCTAAATATGATTAATATGATAGTAAAATGTAAAGAAACGCAAACTTCGAAGCATTTTCATCAATCCATTGGCCGATTTCAAACGAAATAATGTTTGTCAAAAATTCATCACTTTAAAATTGAAAGTGCAGGCTTTGAAATTAATTAGATATTGGACCATGATTAGAGTGGATATTCAGTAAAATTATATTTAGAAATTTCTGAAAATATGAAAACCATATTTCTGAATGATAGAGATTCTTTTTGTTATCAGGATTTATGTATTTGTTTATTGAAAATAAAGAGGATATAACCATTTTAAAAATCGTTAAACGTAAGACTTACATAAATTTAAACGTTACATAAGACTTAACGTTTAAATTAAGTCAATAATTTAAAGAAATCATTTTAGTTAAGACAAAATGTAAATTTTAACATTTTAAGCACAAAATCTCTGTAAACCGACAGTTTTCATAGTATCCACATTTTACACATTAACTGACAAAATTTTACGATTAAAATCATTAGATTATTCAAAATAGTCTTCTGAAATATTTGGCGACAGCCTAGTTTCCCATTGACTATAATAATGGTATGATTTATACTATAAATTTATTGTTAGTATAATATTGTTAGTTTATGTTTGATGATGCGGATAAGAAGACATCACATAATGAAACTGACAATTTTCCCCCTAAATTTCAGACATAATGTTTATTTCTTATTTGTGTAATATCATGGCGCAGTGAAATAAATAGAGCAAATAACATGATTAGTACCAAATGTCTATGACTTTTTGATTAGTATTATGAGATTTCTGTGTAAAAATTACATAATAAAATATTCCATTTAGCTTGTTATATGTTTTATTTAGAGTATTTGCATACAAAAAATAAAATAATTACATATGCACGAAAGACATAATTTTGAAATAGGGTTTATTATAATCGAGGAGATATAAAATGAAGAAATTCACCAATGTCTTGAAGTGGAATGTTTTGACGATACTTCCAGTTTTTAAATTTTAGTACGTGACAATAAGGAACATGTTTTTTGCATACATGTATTTTGAAAAAAAAAAAGTAAGCACTATTAAAGAATATTTTTACTTTTTTGTCCACACGCATATAAAAAATGGAAAATTGAAAGTGTAAACAATTGGACTCTAGATTTTGACATATCTTCATGTTCAAACTTCAATATGTTCGAAAAACACATTTTTGGTATTATATTTATCTGCCTACAAAATCACTTCAAGCTTGATGTATAAAATTTGGCATACGGACTTTATACTAAACTGTAGATTTGTAATGATTTCTAGAATTGAACTGTATGAACGAAATTCATTAAAAGTACATCTAACAAGATAGCACTATAACTGAAAAACATGAAGGTGATGGATAGATAAAATTTGGTATGTTGGTTTAACATCTGAATTGCAGATTGTCGTGTAATTTTAAATCAAATCTATGAAAAAATGGACCATTTGTCAGTTTGAATTTCCACATGAATGTATAACAATTTATAACGTGACACAAATAAATAAAATTAGGGATGGGATATGACTAAAATTATAATTCTATAACAAAGTTTATTTTCAATCCTTTGGAAAAAGAATGTGCATGATATATATTCGATTTTACTTCAATTATGTATTAACTGCATGCAAGTAATAAATCACCGAACCAAATTCATCGGTGATCAAAAACTAAATCTACACCAAAGATCGATATTTAATTACTATTGTTCTCCAATGCGTTTGATATAAAAATGCCGGCATCTTTATTACCCTATGAAATGCAGAATGTTTGGGAAAGTAGAAATAAAAATCTGAGCATTCGTCCAAACATTTTGTTTCTCAATGTGCACAATTTTTTAGGGGAATAATACATATAATAGATTTGATTGCAATTGCAATGCAATTTTAGGGCCTCTAGTTCCACTGATTTAAATTCTATAGCTATTTTAACAAGATATCGAAACTGATGTAATTGCCATATTTATTCTGCAGAAAAACGGAAGGTTATGGTAATTGATTAATTTGTATCAGATATTTCAGTAGCTCTTCAACATCGAAATTAATTGTTGAAAACAAATATGAATTATTTGAGAAAATATTCACTTCAAAATGATTATGAAATATTGTAATATTTAAGAATAAATTTCGTTTTTATTCTATTTTCTTTCTATCATGTTCTTTTTTAATGGAATGTTCATTGCATTGCATCACTAATTACACTCGGAAGAAAAATATACCATCCAAAATGAAGCTCCGGGATAGTGCAAATGAAAACATCATAAAATTTCATTTTTGGAATAATAATTAAATAGTCTTACAAAATAAATATTTTAAGGACAATTATTTATATTTTAAACATTTTTTTCAACTTAAAGTCAATTAGTTTCGTATCCACTTGGGAAAAATAATAAATGCATCTTTAAATATACACATATTCTATGTTAAAGCTATATTTTAATACTTTATTCAAATGAGATATTTAAACAAAAAACATATTTCATACTTCTTTTCAACAAAATATATTACTAAATGGTAATAGATATACTTATATAATGATAAAAATAAGAAAAATTATTATATTCTTTTAAAATACGCTATCTGATAAATATAAATATATTTTTTAAATATCGTCTGTTTAATTTGCTCAAACACATTATCAGTTTAAAAAAAATATTTCATCGTAGCGAGTTTATTGTTTAAAATGAAATCTCTGGGGATTTCTTCTCATTTTCTATAAGCATATAATTATTGAAAATATATTCTCTTGCTCAGTAATAGGAAATGGTAAAGGTTAAAGATCAAAAGAATTAGGTAACGTGAAAGAGAATTTTAAAGCTATTGTTACACATTATTAATGCATTTATTAACGTTGCACATCATTTCTAATCAAATAATACATTATAAATCTAAAAGCCTTTTTAAGAGGAAAAATTCTGCAGTAAAAATGAAATTAGAAAAATAATTTGAAAATTTGTATTACATACGATTATATTCATTCCAGTATTAAGAACAAATATTGATGAAATAACGCAATTATTTTAAATATTTATGCATTGTTAGATGGAGCAAATTTAAATCAGTTTATATTTACAAAGCATGGTATTTACTTCCGAGTAACGTTTATTAAATAGCTACATTAAAAGAGTTTAGTGTTTCAAAGATAATATAAAGGTGTTTTGTGCAAATTATATCTAAACCGAATAATATTTAAAAGTCATTATTTATTGAGTTGTAAAGTATAAAGAACATTTCTAGTAATTCGATGTCATTTGAGTTATTCCAAATAATGTATGCGAATTTTTACTGCTTGAACAGAAAATATGTATAGCTTGAAAAATATCTAAAAATGATATCCAAATAAAATGGAACAACCGTTTAATTCCTTAACTATTGGCTTCAGCATACGCTAAATAACCCACACTTTAAAAAATCCACAATTGGAAAAATACAATTTTAAATGAGATGTTGAAACAATATGCATCACTGGTTGATTAACTAACCTCTCATGGCATGGTACAAGGGATATTTTGTGATTTAGTTATTCATTTTTTACCTTAGTCAAACGCTTGAATTGTTGCCCCCTTAGAGCAGCTTCTGTACCACGTGCGATTGAGAACATTCGAAAATTCTTTATTGAAGATGCATGAACAAACTTAGATTTAGAGGCTTCCTTTTTATATTAATCCTGAGACAAGCAAGACTTACCAAAATGAAATATGGCAAGCACGTAATTTTGATTCGTGACATGTTATTTATTGCCGTACCTCTTTAAAAAGATGGGAAATTAAATGATTCATCCATCCTATTAAGTCAGAATCATCAATAAGTAAGACAAAAGCATTGTTTTCAGAGGAAAAAGGAGATGCGATTGTTTTTCATCTACAATAATGCGTGCTCCCATACCCTAACTTATTAATCCTATGGCTGGGAAATATATCCCCAACTCCATTATAACAGTATCCTCGCTTCATCTAAATCTTCTATTTTTTTAAACTAGAAATTTTTTTTTTCTGACAAATGTTATTATAATAAAAATATTATGAAACAAACATCATCCAATGTCATATTTCTTTCATATTGGGGGAAAATGTGCTATCTTGTTAAGATCTCAATCTAAATTAACAATAAAATGTTTTAAGTCTTTACATTTTGTTTTCTTTGACTTAGCATTTTGATTAAATATTTCGTCATACTTTTTCCCTATTGCAAAACAAGACGAACAAAAATAAATTTTTCATATAATTGGCTATTTGGTCAAAGAAAAATATTTTCTGGATATGCTAGTATAGCACTTAGTTAAACAAGGATAAACTAGTTAAAATGTGCATTGGAAAAACATTTCTTATATCAGTAAAATGTCATATTTGCCTGGATTAGAAAGATCTCAAATATAGCAGTAGCCATATTACTGCCCTCTTTAAATTCACATTTATTTGTCACAGAAGATAAAATTTGACTGTAATAAATAAATAAATAAAATAAAACCTTTTTTTTTCTACTACACTAGTAAATATTTTAAAGAAATGCACAGTAAATATTATTACTAAAAACTTGTTTAAAAAGTCTGCTTTATTAGTAATTAGTGTAAACACAATAATGGTCTCGCGATAATTTTATTAACTAAATTTTAAAAACAAAATATATGTCCTTTGTGACTCTTATCTATTAAACGCTTATCTGGCGTATCCTAAAAACTTGGGATCGGATTCCAGCCGAACAAATGTACGCTGCCTTTTCAACCAATCGCAATGAATTATTTAAACAGTCCCATTCGTGACTCGCTTAGGCAAACATTGGTTCGACCGATCATTGGTCAAACCGGCTTTTGAATAAAAATACACGTCACCATTCGTGATAGACCTTGCAACAACATTCCTTTTTCGTGGTTTGCTTCCTGCTTTAAAGAAAAGACCGTGACTTTAGCTGCGGTAAAGTACTTAGAAGTAAATAATAAATTCTTTTTTGAAAAAGTTTTGGGAAAGTTTAACCTTAGATTATTTTGAGAAACGTGATTTGAATGAGTTTTTAGTTTTAATTCTTTCTATCTCTAAGAAAATGATTCACGGCTTTATTTAATTTTTATCGAAACGGTTGAATATCTTATCAGTATGCTCAAATTCGCTACTAAGTAAAGTACAGAAATTTTTTCAGACTATCAGTTTGGAGTAATTCCTGTCTAGGTAATGTGAATGATTACATATACAACTTGTTTTTCTTCATAAACTAAATAAAACAGAATTCAGGTTTTGAACTTAATTATGTTTTTTTATAAAAAATTACAGTAAAATGTAATTAATTTCATAAAAACTCCATTAAATGAATTTTAAATTGTCCATTATTGACTTTAGATGTCTATAGTTGAATTTATTTCGCCATTAGATTGTATATTTAGTGAAAGCTCAAGCCAAAATATTTGTAGTAAATGAGAATATGTTGAAAACTATGGAGATAAAAATGTGACGATAAGGTGGTAAGGAGAATATAAAAAGAAGGTGTGTGTGTGTGGGTGTGTCTTAACAAATTAAAATTATAGAAAAGAAGCAAATTGCAATAACTTTCAGTAAATTGTATGAGTATCACCTTTATAAAATAATTACTTAAAAAATCAAGATATATAAATCTAGTCAGAATCTTTTCTAGAAATGTAATTTATAAAAAGTGACAAAATAGATTTTGATTATAATTCTTTGAAGGAACATATTTTATTCGAGTTTTAGTTCTTGGAAGTGACAAATAAACAATGTCCCTTTCAAGAACTAAAAGGTAGCGGCTGTCCCTTTTCTGAACAAGTTATTCGAATTATTTAAATTTCGCATGATACTCTATATGTATATTCTTTACTTATAGAATAAGATGAAAACAATAAAAATTAAATATATCTAATTCATTTTTATGTCTTGAGACAAATTCGAAAATAATGTTTTTTTATTGTTCAAAATGAAAACTTTACTTCATTACCAATTATATATATATATATATGTGTGTGTGTGTGTGTGTGTGTGTGTATGTGTGTGTAATGATATTTTAAACTTTAATTTCAATTTAATGAATTTCCAAGATTTTATCTTAATTTAGCCCATAGTAACTTCATTCTAAAAATATTCTCTTATTTCGTGATCCAATTCCACTTTCTCTACTTAATTAATTCAAGAGAAGCTTTGTTAAATTGCTGAATCAGCTAAAAGTCTAACTTTCCCACACTCCGCGTGAAGAGAAAAAATACCGCTGACGATACAAATTCTTTTTTAAAAATCCCCCTGTGTATCCCCTACCTCTTCAACGCGTGTAACGAAAATACCTCTCGAAATCTCATTATATATTAGCACTATGAAGAAATATTTCCCCTATCAATTTCTCTGGTTATATAAGACCAGGGATAAAATGTCCAAGAGCTTTTTCCTCATTCCTTTTCTGTGTCGTTCTGTGTGCTCATCGCTTGTACATATGGCTACTTCTTCAAAATGAAATAAAACGACGTCACAAAATCAAAAGTATCTTCACTGTCTTCAAACTGCATTCTGCTTCACAACAAATAATGTTACATATTAAAGAGTCGACAAGGATAGTTTCCTGTGAAAAATTATGAAATGAACTAAAAGAATTAAAATTAAATCCGCTGGTATTTCATATGATTTGATGTGTAACTTCAAATTGGAAAAAAACAACAACAAAGGAAAACTGCAGTATTCTTTTTATAAAAAAACAATATGAAAACTTATTTCATAAAAAAAAATTCATTATTCTAATGAATTTAATTCATCATTTTTCTTATTTGTCATTTTTTTAAATCATTGTCATTGCCCAAAGATGGAACAATAAAATACTTTCACAAATTTTTCTCTTGAATAAAATAGAAAGGAAGTGAATAATGAACCAATTCATTAATTTGTCTACATTTTAACCGCTTTGCTCAGTTATACAAAAGTTTAAACAAATGTCATGCCGGATGATGTACTTACTATGCTAAATAAAATGTAGTAAGTAAGTGAGAAACTGCACTTTTTGATTCGTATACTTTGATGCTTTCTGTCTATGGCTATTCATAAAAAAACCATGAAAAGAAAAGAAGCAGCAAATAATGCGCGTAGTCACCGCAGGAAAGTAGGCACATTTTCCCATTCTGTATTAGTTTTAAATCACTTCTTAATACTATATATTTAGATAATTCTTGCAGAAAGAAAGGAAAATAATCATGTGTCATATGTTTTAATTTTTTAAATGTATTGTTCATTAACACGTATTGAATAATTTTTACGCTTCTTAGAAATATTTCTCACTTTAGTTTTCATTTAATTGATTGCTTTTATTGAATTCATAAATTGACAAAATACTTGACACTAAAACGTAAAATAATACTGATCATAATGAAAACAAATAGATTGAAAGCGGAAGACAATTTCCTCAATGAACAGTTGTAATGACTAATTTTCAATATGCCCTAATGTATTAAAAATATGCCCTTCAAAAATGAACAACTGAAACTATTTGATTAATTATCATAAAATAAGTATTAAAACATTTTTTCATACTTCCATCTATATTCTTTAATATCAATAAGCCTTATATACTGGTGTTTATCAAAATAATGGTAACACCTGTGAATAAAAGTGAATTTTTGAATGTGCTTCGTAAACATTAAAATATAATAATAGCCACCGTTTTTTTTTTATTTATGTATATATTCGGGTAGTATGTGTTAACATTATTGAGGTTCTGTAATTCTTGGATTTTTTTTTTCAATAACCTATAGTGTCGGACCTCTCAGATTTTCAAAACGGTCAAATTATAGGAGCCCGTCTAGATGGAGCAAGTGTGACCGAAACCTCTCAACTTTTATGCTTTTCTAGAAGTACAGTGTCTAAAGACATGACAACATACACACAGTGCAGCAAGACAAACTCGGCAAAGCAAAATAGTGGGCAGAAAGAGAAGCTCAGTGAAAGAGACCGACTGGGTATTGAAGCGGATTGCAATGTTTAAAAAAAGAGAACAACTGCAGCAAAAGTGATCGCTGAGCTTAATACTCATTTAGATTCTCCAGTGTCAGTAATTACAGTTAGAAGGCACTTTCATAAACAGAACATTTATGGCAGAGCAGCAATTCCGAAGTCATTTGTCACAGATGTTAATGGTAAACCTTGTCTAGAGTGGAGTCTCACTCACAAAGCCTGGTAGATGGATAAGTAGCAGAAGGTATTATGGTCTGACGAATCATGTTTCACTCTTTTCCCTATAACAGGACGGGTGAACGTTTGGAGAACACCTGCACAAGCGAATGATCGTGATTGTCTCCTTTAACTATCAAGCATGGATGTGTATCTGTCATGATATGCGCAGCCGTGTAGTGTACCTGTCATAATACATGATATGGCAGCTCGTAGCTGTACCAATCATAACCCTGAAAGGAAAGATAACTGAGGAGAAGTATAGAGAAGTTTTAGCTGATCAAATCCTTCCTATGATGCAAACTTTGTTTCCTGCAAGAGATGGAATTTTCCAGGAAGATAAGGCACTTATCCATGCAGCGAGACTTGTCCAATCATGTTTTAATGAGCATGAGGATCAAATTGAACATATACCTTGCCTCGCACCGTCACACGACCTCCATATAATTGAACAGTTATGGTCTATTTTAAAGCGTTCAATACGAAGTAGATATCCTCCTCCGGCATCTCTCCCAGAACTTTCCCATTTTCTCCTAGAAAAATGATACAATACTGCTCTAAAAACTATTCAACATTTGTATGAATCGATTGCAAGGTGAATCCAAGCTGCAGTACATGCCAAAGATAGTTATACATCTTATTAATAAAGGATTCCTTATAAATCTAAGGCATTTCCATTATTTTGGTAACCACGATATATATATATATATATATATATATATATATATTATACATTATGTAAAATAAAAGTATAAAACACTTTCATAATACCTCTGCTTTATCTTATTTACTCGTCACCCTGCATATTATTCAAATATTTGTATAAATTAATAATATCTTTTTCCCGCACCTGGCAATTTTGCCAGGATTTTTTAAATACTCGCAAATTAATTGAGGAAAAATAGCATTTAATCCTTCATTAATTGAAATTAGAATACTTGTAAATATAATTAAGTTTTAGTACATTGGACAAATTAGTAAAAACTTAATTATCGAGTCACATTAAAGTGATTATCTGTAGACGAGGAATTCAGATTTATTGAGTTAATTTAGTGGTACATTACTATATTAAGCATGACTAATTTATCTGATATAATTCTGAATAAATATCCTTCATTCTATTATTTATAATTTTATATATATATTCTTATTTTTTTGCATATTATAAAATCAATTTTCTGCATTCTTTTACATAATAATGATTTATATCTATTATTAATTATGATTTAAAGAAATAAGTTTTATACAAAATTGTTAAAAATTTCATTTTATATATAAAAAAAATATAAATTTATTTTTAAGCATTTTCTACCAACTATTTACTTATTTAGGCAAGTGAATGACTTTTTAAAACTAAATGTAACAATCTAAACTCCATTTTCTTGCTGTTTAAAAAATTATTATTTTAACAGTTCTCATTTTGTCAAAATCTTCTTTTACAAGAGTGATTCCAAAATTTTGCGACTCACAAAATTTAGAATTGAGATGCCATTCCCTATATAATAAATATTAAATGATTAAAAATTTATCTTCCTCAAAAATTATGAAATTCATAAAGATTAATTATTTTATCGAGACTGATCTTTTAGAATAATAGCACTGCTTCCTATTTAAAAATAAATTACTTGAAAGGCTCAAAGAGAAAATATGTTATTTTGATTAATACAATAGATACAATAAAAATCTAGAAGCACTTTACGACAATATCATGAGACGTATCAGATACGTGTAGGGGAAAACGCAAATTTCTAACACCTCCTGCAGTTTTCAAAGTTCTTGCTCATAATAGTTGATAATATCCCAAATGCACACTGTAATTGAGAGTCAGTATAATATGAGTGTTCGAAAATTAACTGGCTGGAAAAATTGATACAGATTTGTGAGATTGCAATAGGACTGTGAATTCTAATCACGTCATCAGCATTTCAGTCCCCTCTTTCCTTCCCTCATTGTTTCTTTCCCTTTTTCTTGTAATAAATTTGAGTCTGAAACCTTTTTACCTAATAAAATTAAAGAAGTTCCATGTTCATCTTAGGTCACTCTGCAGCAAATCCAACATTGAAGAAAATGGTACGACACCGTTAGAGATTATTTATTGAATTATAAACATTTTAAGCTCTATATTTTATGTACTTAAATAAGTTAGTGATTTTGAATCAATGTCTGTATCAGTTTTGTTTATTATGTATCGCATTATATGTGTGATGTTAAACATTAAGATATCGGTGTGTTTATTGTTCTTATTATAATATATTGCTCTTATTATTATAAAGTCAAAGTACATTCAACTCTTATTTTCCATACTGAAATGAAACATACTTGAAACGGAATTGATAAATAATAAAGCTTGCTCTTGAAAATTACATTAAAGGAAAATTATCTTTCGTTTTAATGTAATAAATTATATTTAAAGAAAAAATGCATGGAATCGAATTATTTTAAATGAATACTTTAAATAATTACTTCATTTCAAACATATATTAATGTTAAGAAATTTTATCTTCTCCTTTCTGGAAAATAAAATTATTTTCATTTTCTTCATGGTTTGTATATTTTAAAATTCATAGTCCACTAACTGAATGCTTTAATTTTTATTAGCTGCCTTTGACGACCAGTTTGTTTGCTGGTAAGGAAGTTGTGTTTAATTTCAAATGAAGTTATTAAATATAAATTGATATTCATTGCTTCCTTGATACTGTTTTTAAACTTCAGATTATGTCGGATACTTTAGATACTTCCTCTTTTCATCTTTACATGAGCACTCTTGATGCGGCTGAGCCATAGGCTGTATCTGTCAATGTCAAAGAAAATTTCATTGCAGTTTTCATTATAAAGTTGTATTATATCTCTTGGATTGATCTCGTATTTTCTTGTATTGTTATCTTGTTGTTCCCAGAGTTAAAATCATGAGGCGAAATTTATTTCCAACACTACGTTAGCTGAATTGAAGCCAATTGAAATACGAAATAGAAAAACAATAATCTTTCAGATTCAAGGACATATATATCCTAATTTCATACATTTAGAGAGCAATGTTTTTATACTCCTTCAAAATTATCATGAAACAAAAAATGGAGCAAAAATTAAATACGTTATTATGAAAGAACAAGAAAAAATCATTAGAATGTCTATTTCTTAATTTTTGTCAGAAAAAACTAAAGTTGAAATTAAATATTTTTTTAAAAGCAAAAACTTTCTGAGCATTTTACAACTATGAAAATACTTATTTCAAATTTAAAAAATACTTTTAAAACTGTTAGGTAACTAGGTAAAAATTGGTAGAAGATGAAATTAGCCTGGATAGGAACCTAATTTTTTGAAATGTAAGATAATGAAAAAAATAATTTTCTGAGCAATTATAATTTTAAAGTTAACCATCAATATATATAAAATATTGTATTATTTTTTAAACCTTTGAAAATATAGCTTTGAAATGGATATTCTCACACTCAATAGTTAATGAATACCAAGTTTTTGCTACTCTATGTCAGATGATCTGTCATAAAAATAACGTCAAAATAAGTTGCAAATTCAATTATCAAAAAAATCACATTCAGTTTTACAATGAATTTCAAATTTATCAATGAAATGGTATTATTAGCATAAAATATATATAATATTTCCCAATTATCTGCTCTTTTACCTATTTTATGTCATAGATATGACTAATATAAATGTGCGTCTAATCTCCTTTTTTTTTCTTACTACAGAAAATAAAGTATGTCTAGTCTTTATTTTTCTTAAAAGGAATGTTTTTTTGTCATTTGTTTCGGAACAAAATATTTTTCAATTAGATTTTCAGACACATAACACTTATTTTGATGTATATTTCATTTTAGTAATAGTTAAGTCTATTACTATCCAGGAAAGGATAGTAATAGACAGCAAATAAAACTAAGCATTGATTTCCTTCAATGAGATCTCTTTTATACTTTTACACATTTGTGACAAATAAAATATGTACAATCATCAGAGAAGTACAATTAAATATTATATATTACGAAGAAAATTTGATTAAAGAAATAAAATAAAAATAATTCTAATGAATAAAAACGTGTAATATAATTTTAGCTTGAAGTTGCACTTTTTAAATAAATAAAAAAAAATCTTTCTTCGCTGTATACAATGTCAAATTTTAGAACCTTTTCTATAAAATTAAAGGTTAACTTAATTAAAATTTCGTGAAAACAATTTTTTAATAACTGTCTCAGTCAAACACCAAAATATTAAGGTAGGTAACTATGTTGAAAATTCGATTTTTTTTTTAGAAATTTTAGGATTGTTTAAATTTAATATTCTTAATGTTCGATCAAATTTCTTAATAAAACCTTTTGAATTTTGTCTATTTTTAAAAAAAGTTACTCTTCTTTTTTATTTGAATTTTCATATGCTTTAATGCTGCTTTACATCTTTAGATGCTAGTTTCCCAAATTCTAATTTTTGGTAGAATTAGCTTACAAAGATCCTCATAAATAAAAATCAAATGCTTATTTTCTGCTCAAATTTGATATAATAATTTCTCCATAAGTTTTACAGTTACTGTATTAAGAGTAAGAGAGTGAGTAATATGTTAATTTACAAATATTCTATAGTTATTTTAATACTTCACAATATGAAAAAAATGGGATTGTCAAAAAATAACATTAATAAAATAACATCTTCTTTTTACCAAAAAATGTATTTTTTAAAAATTTTTAAAACCTTCTACCACATAGCTGGTATATTTGGGTTTCAAAGATGTTTTATCTAAGATGTTTAAAGTAGCATCTTCTTTTTTATGCAAACATTTAAAATTTTAATTATTTTAAAGTGTTTTTCAAAAAAATTAATCCAGAACGTATTCCCATACCTTAAGAAATATTTTGAAAAATTTCAAAAACTTTTAATGTTTATTGACAATATATTTAGGCATTTAAAAGATTCTTCTAATACTGAAATATCTGAAGCATTATACATACTTTTCATCCCTCCTATTTTTTCGATCCAACACAATGTTGAATAGAATACTTTAAGAGGAATGTAGTAAGTGCCCACTTTAAAAACTACAAGGGAGTGAAATACAGACGGAAAGAGCAAGAATAAAGAAATCCAATGCTTTTTGTTGGATTTTAGTAGCTGTCAGGCATTATGCAATTGTTATTTGTCTAGTTCGTGTTACTATATTATATCAATAATCATGAAATTAGAAGCTGTTATTTGAATTGCATTAAGCAAGCTCTCTTGTAATATTATTTAATAAGATAATAGGGAGTGAAAAAGATAAATAAAAAATAAAATATGAAAAAAAAATGAAATTTTACATTTTTAAAATTGACATATAATACATATACACCATCGATGTGTTTTATTCACCATTTTTTTTAAGATTTAGAATCATGCATAAAATAAGGTAATAAGGCTGATAAACAAAAACTAACATTATAAACTGAACTTGTAGTACATTACAAACTAATCCCATGTTACATTCAAAATTAAACCTATGTTACATTATAAATTAAAATCATGTTTCATTATAAATTAATGTCACATTATAAGCTAAAATCGTCCTGAAATATTTATATAGATATCAAGCATACTTGAAAACAGAAGGTTTTATTTGTTTATTTTCCATATAATCTAGTGTTTTTTTTTTCATAATATACTCGACAAATTATATTAATTTTATAAATATCTTTTACTTATATATTTTTTTATTTTACTATTGATTTTTGTATAATTGACTATTGACCAATTTTACTTTTGATTATTGAAAATATTATTTACTATCCAGGCATGTTTTCTATATAAAACTGAAAAAGTAATTTTGTGTCCCCATCTGAAATGGATATTTTTCAAATAAACCTTTAGTTTCAAAGAGATAATATTTATGCAATATTTGTAATTTCTAAACTACATTAAATTAAGTGCTTTTAATTTCGAATATTGTAACTTTTTAAAATCAGAAGTTCTAGTACATTTTTTTTTTTTTTTTTTTTTTTTTTTTTTTGCATTTTACAAATGTTATAGAATTTATTTTCTTTTCATAATGATATTGGACCGTTTTTTTATCTCAATTATTTAATTTTCTATGTGCTTATTGTCTGCAAAAATATTCAAAAATAATACCATTTCTTTGTATAAAATAAATGGAGGTTTGCAACTCTTGGCAAATAGCTTTCCTTAAGATTTAGAAAATATATATTTTATATTTATCTATTTCTTTATCTAAAAGATTATATACATTCTACTAACGCAATAATATATTTTTGTCCAAATTGCATAAATTAGTTTCCTGAGGTCATATACAATTTTCAAACATTATGTGAATGCATCAAAAGACCTTGCTATGTAATTCATTCGGACATCAACTTGCAACTCTTTAAAATTGAAAATTCTCAATTTCTACTTTAATTAATCAAACTTTAAATAAATAAATTCCTTCTTTCGATAAGTTTATTAAAATAAAAAACAATTTAATCTTGCTCATTCGAAGATTAAAAAAATAATTGGAGATATTATTACAACTAAGTTAAGTATCTTAAGGAAAGTATATTTGAGGAAAAAGAAAAACTGTAAAAAACTATAAAATAAAAACATTAACACACGTTTCTTATTATAGCATTATAATGTTTCTGCAATTATTATATTTAACGGGATTGACTGTATTTGACAAATGTACAACACTCCTTACTAAATATATTCTAATAGGTTTGTTTTAAATGATATGCAATGGTTCGTAATTTTAACGAATTAAAATAGATTCCTTCTGAATAGAAATTTATATTCACAAAATGGCATGCTCTTTAAAAGGTTATGCACTTAGTGAAAATAAGCTAAAAATTAATTTGAGATTTTTTTTTTAAATAATTGTCTTAGAGTTTTTAATTTAAAAAAGCTGCATTTTATCTATTTTTAATCAAAACTTAAAGCAGTTTCACACTGGAAAACTTTTAACATCTGTGGTATGAAATTTCAACATCCTCGAAATTCCTTTTAACTTATTGTAAAATGAATATCAGCCACCTTGATGTTCTTTGTGATAACAACATCTTGAGACTCTTGGGAAATAACAAATATTTCTCATCTACTGGCCCTTTCCATCGCCCCAGAGGACGCCATCTCATTTGAGAGGAGACTTCTAACTACGCCAATTTAGAAGTTAAAGGAGGATAGCCATGCAATGTAGAAAATTCGATAGAATTTTGATGGATCGAAGGGACATTGGTAATTTCTGAGCCCTTCCATATTATTCTGGGCCACTCCTTCCAGTTATGGTGTGGTCCACCAATGACCATAAAGAGGCCTGTTTTCAAATTAAATTAAACGAGAATTTTATGGCTAACTTCAGATACTGTAAGACACAGCGAATAAATTCAACCTTAAAGTGAAAGTAATGGTTTCAGCCATGGGTATTTAATGAATATTTATAAAGTCTATTCAACCTGGAGATAACAGAAAAGGTGATTACATGTGCGGGCTTGGCATCTATATTGATTTCCATTTATCAGCCTTATGCTTATAAAAGTAAATAATAGATGAATTGCAATATCTTCTTTGCATTATAATAATGGTAAGTTCACAAGGAAATGAGTTCCAGCTGCCCTCATAATAAAAAGAAGAAGCGTATTTAATATGGATAACGACATGATATATTCCCTGTTAAATTTCTGTAATAATATATTTTCTAATTGTTTTCCACCGGAAATATCCTTGATACAAGCAAGCTGAATAAATTTAGAAAACATCTGTTGTACAGATCATTTGAGTCATACCATAACTTGTATGAAATATAAAATGTGGATATATATATTTGTTTATTTTGGGAAAACAGAAGTTTGTCTATAATTGTCGTTCTATCGGCTTAGGCATATGATTTGAAATGTATACGATGAAATTCAATTTAATTTGGAAACTGTGCTGTGTTTTAAAGTATCTTGCTCACCTGTGTTCAAAGATTTCGAAAGCAATGGTCATATATTTTTCATCAACATATCCATTAATTAAATAATTATAATATTTTAGGTATCATAATCCATTATTTTATACTTAAATATTTCAAAATCAAGCAAATAATATTTTTATTTAAAAATCACAGATAACATCTACTTCTCTGTATTCTACATTCACGTCAATTTATTAATAATACCATGTTATAAGTTCTGCTGAGCGATAGGAGTCTTGTAAGACAGCAGTCTTTAAAAGCTGGAAAAATGGAACAATGGAATAAGCAGGCTGGAATAAACAGTTTAAAAAACATCCACTTCAATTATTTCCTGAACGAATGAACTTTTTTCTTTAGTTTTAAAAAGTTTAAAAGTCAAAAGAAATTTGTCTTCCTTTTCGTATAATTCATACATTAAAGACCCTCGTTTCTCATATTCCATTCAAGTGCTATTTGCCCTGAGAAGGGCAATTTTTATCCAGACAATTATTTTTGTTCGTCTCTGTTCTAAAACGCATTTTAAACAGATGTAATAAAAAGCAAGGATGTCTCCATTGTGAAATAAATGCTATGTCAAAGAATATGCGAAAGCTATACATGCAAATATTTGGACGAAATGATTGGGATAGAAAATAGTAATAAATTGAAAGTATTGTACATATTTTTTGGATATTAAAATATCTAAAATTAGTATTACCATACTTGTTATGTTTTGCTTAGAAAAGTTTTATTTAAAGGTATATAAACATAAAAGATTGAAATAATTACGAAAACTTTATTCGCAGAATCCTTATTAAATTTATAGCACTCAAAAAGTTATCTTTTAACTTTCAGATTATAACTTTTAAAGTAAAACTGTAACAATGCAATTACAAAATGCAAACCTTGTATGGCTTAGCGGTATATACTTAGTTATACCCCTAAGTATAAACTATACTTGGTTTATACCAGCTGGGCAACACCAGGGTCGAAACCCGATTTCCACACAGATCCCTCTTTGTGTTGGGCAGGTGCATACTAAATCTGCTAACTACGGTCAAGCATCCTCCTGTTAACGTAATGCAGAAATTAGAAAGATGGTATCAACTTAGGCAGAGGCCTTGTTATCTGCCCGTAATTCAATACTAGGAGTTCCATCCAAAAGCAGCTCTTGTGCTTGTTTAGAACAGAACGTTAAACAATAGCAACATGCAAGATATTGTATTTTCATATAGCTCTTACGTTGAAAAATATGATTACAAATTTTAAGGAAAACATATAATTTATTTATAAAGATTACATAACTTTCGACTTGATTGTACTTTCTAGCAATATAATCACTAGAATATATATATATATATATATATATATATATATATATATATATATATATATATATATATATATTAAATGGAAATCCGTAGACTTTCTACTGAAGATAATTTAAATCGCTTTCTCTGAATATGCAGATATAATACTGGATTCAATATATATGCAGCATCTAATTTTCAAAAAGAAAAAAAAATGTAATGAAATTTCTCATTCAATTTTCTTGCAAATTGGAAAAGAAATCATAAATGAAAAAATCAAACAATAGGGTAAATCTTATAAGTGAAAGTAATTTTTTTAAACTGAGATTTAGAATTTGCAATCTGTTTTATTCTTGTTGAAAGCAGTCTCTTTCAAAACACATATATAATCAGGTGAGGAAAAAAAAAATATCTCCCTTCGTTTTACTGAAAACACATTTAATCAAAAATTATTATTTATATCTTTTAACGAAATTTTTTAAAATACAGAATGATTTGCTTAAGTATAAATAATGTTTCGAAAAAACAGATAATTTCAGTTATTTATCCAATCTAATAACAATTTTTATAGTAAATTTATGCACTATTAATTCCTTTTCTTTTTACAGTTTTGGTTTATTTTTATAAATTATTGTTTTATGTTATTTTCTCATCTCTGGTTATTATACCAAAAATGTATTACAAAAATAAAAAAAATAAAAATCCTTGAGAAACAATAGTATGTTAACCCTTAACTGAGGTGTGCGTTATCTCAGACCGCTAATGGTGGACATTCGGTCACTCCCTATTCTATTTTTAGCTCAATAATGGATTGACCCTGTAGCTTCTTGTTCCGTGACCTTCACTACACGTGTACTTTTTCTACCAGTTTCATTAGATACTTTTTTTAAATACTTCAGCTATTTCTTTGTGCAACTTTTGTGAGACCGCACCTCCCTTTTAGTTTTCCAGCATTATATAAGGCTTAGCAGATGGCTCTAAAACTTGGTCCTCGATATATTATCCAACCTACTGATCTTTGTTATGAAGCAGAGCTCCAGAAACTTCTAAATAAAGCAGAGAGTAATTTTAGAGATGAGTATAATTGTACAGAAGTTTTTTTTCGATGAAAGTTCGCATTTGACTGATTCTGATATGCATGTTCAAATATAATTAATTTTTCTAATAATAATTCATTTTTAAAAATTTCTGAAATGTATTAATTTACCAAGATAAAGATCTCCAGAATTTACAGGCTGATTTTTATAATAGTGGTTAACCTGCATATTTAAAATGTCTTCGAATACCATGCTACAAATCTTCATTATGTAGAAATGATGTCGATAAAAAAATGATACATTTTACCTATTGACATTTTTTTTTTCATTCAATTGCTCAATTTTCCATTATATTGTTTTCCGATAATATTATAATATTATCGGAAATGGTTTATATTGTTTTCCATTATATATAAATTTCCGATATACCTTTGTATATAAAAAAAATAAAAAGTAATATGTTTTTTTTCAAGAATATTATTTGTTGTAACATGCATTGTAAGAATAAAATGTGTTTCAAAACGCAACTACTTATTTTAATGATAATATATCTTGAAAAGTTCTAAAAAATATTTATATGTCAAGAAAAATAACCGTTGAATATAATGGATGATTTTCGTACTTTTCCTTTGTTAGAAAATTTAATTTGAGTATAAAGAAAAAGCGATCTCATAGACCACGCCTCTTCAATTAAATCCTAAATTCTCAACTCCATAGAGTAAAGAAATTAATACTTAAATTGTTAATTGTTGAAGGAAAGCTGTAAACCTGTGTAAAATGCAGCTTGGAGCAAAATGTTTAAAGAACAAAACATTAGGCAAAATATGTTCAAAAATTCATTAAGCTATATAATTTATTTCTTCCAGCCCACAAGTAACCAATAAAACTTTAATTATTTTTTTGGGTTTTTTTTTTTTTATCATGCAAATTATTTATAAAACGACATCCAATATTAGCTATGCAACACATTTATTTAGATATCAAAATCAACAAATGTATACCACATAACTTTGATTGAAAAGGATATTAAGAAAATTTATATCTGATACATTGTATTTTAAATCCAGAAAACCTACGAAGAGCATCACAGAAAACTAAGAATTTAAATATAATTAAGAAATATTCAAAAGAAAAAATCTTATAACTTTTATAATACTGTTATTTATCCATTCTCTAACATGTCACATAACATTAAGGGGAACAGTTCAGAGATTAAAAATTTAAGTTGAAAAGATAACATGACACATTTAAGCGCCCAAACAAATTTTCGATGTCTGGCATATTTATCAACTTTGTATTGTTCTCTGCAATTTAAAATATATCCTCTGTATTAAACATTTTGTCACATCAAATTGCTAAAGATAATTTGAATAGTAAGATTCGTATAAAATATATTCATGAATAGTTTTCCAAGATAAATTGGATAATACAATGGAAATTCAAACTTAAATACTTTACCATCTTTATGTGACTTAACTTCAAACATACTCTTAAAGGATATAATAGGCATGAAGGAATATGACATGAAATAAATTGCCTCCCGATTAAATCCGTCAACTGTATATAAGCATTAATGTATATGCAACATTAAAGCTATATAAGAATACCATCATTCTTCTTTCAGAGCTATATAAATTCATGTGAATTATTCAAATGAATTCGTGCTAAGAGCAACTCTCAACACTTTCGTAAATGAGTAATGATGAAAATTCTAAAACGAAAACATTTTAAATATTCTTTCAAGCTAGCAAATATATATGACAGTCTGAAAAATAGCAATTAATTTTCAATCTTTTGGCTATACATCATTTCTTTTTTTTTATAAAATAAGTGGCATAATATATTTTCACATATATAAGCACTGCAAGATTTCTTGAGAAATAACGCAACATATAATCATTTCTTTGAGTATTTGATAGAGGAGATTCAAAAAAGTTATATATTTTAATATAAACTATTATTTTATATTTTCTTCAAATTGGAAATCTCCAAATCTTACGTTTTTCTGTGTAATAATATTTATTCACAAAGTTAACGTCAATCAAATGCCATATATATTCCAGAGTATCTTAAATAATTTTGTATCGACAGAAAAATTCTGAAAATTTAGTGTAGAAGAAGTTTTTAAAAATATCGAAAAATAAGAGTGACTGACAGTAATCATTCGTCTTGCGATTTTGATCTCATATTTTTCGGTTGAAGAAATACAATTTTTTTCATAAATTTGTCATCTCTAAAAAATGAATGGTTCTCTTCTAGGAAATTCTAGGAAAATCTATCCCTTGAGCAAGAAGAAATAATAAATTTATCACCAGTCTGCAGTCTGACATTAGCGCTATATCTTCTAGCACTAGTTTTGATGGATGCCATACGCATTTATACGAGGAAAGCCCGAAATCAGATTCTCCTTCCCTAAATATCTTCAGACTGAAACTCTTCACATAAAATGTTTCGCATAATATGTTTCGCATAAAAAAAACAAAGAAATTGTTTCAACAGTTTAAAAGTTGGTAGCTTACCCTCACTATAGCAGAAAGAATATATTTAAAAACAACTTATTATTTAACCCTAGAATGAGTCACTTTTTTATTTTTTTTATATAAAAAATGTGCGTATTTTGAATATCTGAATATAATTTTTTAAAAAAATATATTTTTTTAAAAAAAAATCTCCTCTATCAAATACTCAAAGAAATGATTATATGTTGCGTTATTTCTCAAGAAATTTTGCAGTGCTTATATATGTGAAAATATATTATGCCAATTATTTTATAAAAAAAAGAAATGATGTATAGCCAAAAGATTGAAAATTAATTGCTATTTTTCAGACTGTCATATATATTTGATAGCTGAAGGAATATTTTAAAAAAAATGCAATTAGTTTTCGTGAATTTTTTTTAAAAGTAAAATGTGTGAAATAGCTGCATTCTGAGATAAAGAATATTCCAGTGGCACAAATCACATTGTAACAATTTTGCAATAAAAATAAAAGTTATTTTTTTACCAATATATTTTTTACAATGCAAGAAAAAATGCTTTGATAGTATTTTCATTGCTAGAATTATACATAAAATGTCCAGCTTGTTTTTTTTTTTCTTCTTTTTTTTTAAGTTTTTAGCTTAAAGTTAATTTTAGTACCTCTAATGCTATACTTTGATCTTTTCTACAAATGTTTATCAAAAAGCATTTAAAAAAGGAATTCCAAAGATCCATTATTGCCCTCTGAAACAGTTATGTGAAGCTTATAAACGGAAATAAAAACATGTGGCCAAATGGCTGCATGATGTATTATAGGGTTAAAACAATTTTCTAGAGAATGCATTTTTTTTATTATTATTATTTTTTACATTTTGCCCAAATTATGCAAAGTAATTGTCCTAAATTTTATAAATTTTAAGCAATATAAATTTAAAAGCATACTTGTATAGTTCAAACATTCAGATTTTTTACAGAACCTTAAGTCTTTCCAAAATTATTACGCGTACGCTGTAATAAATTTTTCATGCCACAGAAAGCCTTGCATGGCATTGGCTTACAATAATTACAAAATATTAACTTTTGGAGTGAAATTAGCATTTTTACTGTTTCTATCGTGTCATCCTTGGCATGACTTTTTGCGATTCATCCCCTTTATGCTTTAATAGTATCCAAAAAACAAATTTGTGTTTTACACAAGTTTTTTACAAACGATTGAAAAACGTATCTAAAACAAAACTAATACAAAACTGCACATGTAATCACAAAATGAAATACCAAATTTGATATAATGAAATAACTGCGTTTTTGAATTATGGTGTTTATATGTTTCTGAATATCAGAACCTGAAAGTACTTTCAGAATCTGAAAGTACAGACAGATAGACTTTCCACACCTTGTCGGATTTGGCTTCAAACATGTATTGTATAGATGTCTATACAATAGATATTAAATCTGTGTACCAAATTTTATCTATTTAACTCTCTTCGTTTTGTAATTATAGTGTCAATTTATATTAGAACAGTGGGTTCTGTCTTTCTCTGAACAGATTAATCAGAATTCTATTTACTCAGAATTACTAAAATTTGATAGAAATTTGGAATTTTGATTTAAAATCTTTATACCAAATTGCAACCATTTAGCAGTCAGTGGTTTTGAGTTATTTTTTTCACATACAGGCAGACGGACATTTTCCAAAATCATGAATGTTTTCGAACTGAGAAAGATTCATCAAAATCTCAAAATCCAATTTTTTGACCATTTCTATACTATCTCTATACTTCTATAAATAGTTATATACTACTCTATAAACAGTTATTAATAGTTATAATAGTTTACTCTATAAACAGTTAATATTGTATGAGCCACTTTTGTAAATAGAGATTCCACCTTTATATTTCTTGAAATATTATATGGCTATTTAAAAAAAAAAAGTATTTATTGCTATTTTTCTATAATGACATACTTATAAAATCTTTATAGGGCGATGTAGCTATAGTTATGAATACATTTTGCTTCATTAACGCACGTTAACCTTAAGACATCGGATAGTAAGGTGAAATTACAACAGAGTAATTTCGTAACTAGAGCAGCTCAAAGCGGCGTCAAATTCTGGGCGAGTTAAGATTCTGTTTAGTGGCAGATAAGCCCCTTATCTACATGTGGAGAAATCTGGTATGGAAATTAATATAATTTTGAGCATGGAAGGTCAGAAAACTGAGGAAGTAGGCTGATGTTTGCGGTAGAAGTTAGTGAAGATGGACTTACAAAGCTGTTTCTCATCTGGAATGATAATCTACGGTAGAACTAGGAACAGAATCTTATACTTTTTTTATTTATTGCATACAGTAACAAGTAAAGTAAATTACTAATTTTATCTCTAAAATATTCACAAGTGCTTAATGCAGCATTTTATTTGTTAAACAGAAAAAAAAAGACTTTCATTTGCGAAATTTTTCAAATTTATTGGACTACACAATATATTCATTCCGATATTTTATAGAAACATAACTGTGACAAATAAGTTTCTTCAAAAAATGAATGATCCTTTAATTTGTTAACTAGCGTTCCTTTCATTTTTTTCTTATATTTACTTTTATGTGAAATCAATTATTATGAAAACATAAACATAGTCGAAATTCATGTTACGTGTTATGGTATGTGTAATTTATCGGTATATGAATGTTATTTCTAAAAGCTTATGTTTGCAGAATACGAACTTGAAATTGAGAATCATTTTCGAATTATTATTATCGAATTTTGTTTTAAACTTTATTTTCCAGCCTGATTCATATTTTTTTAAGACTATTTATCTGTTTTGTAGAAAATCCATGTATACAAATGGAACGGTTATTTATTTTTGGTTGTGATTTGAAGACAGTTAACAGATGTTCACATTATAATATGTGGGAAAAAAAGTAATTTTTTTCACAAAAAAAAATGAATTGGCAAAGAATAAAGCAAAAAGGAAATCAATAAAAACATTGATTTCTTCTACTGCCATATATACATTAAATGTCGCAAAAAGTGAGAAAATGTCATTGTTTTTGATAAATTTTTAAATCTAAAAAATTTAATATACATTTCTTAGAGAATTAAGTGTTAAGTGTTTGAGAATTTTTCATTTATTGCACCAAAATCCATCAAAGATTTACCATTGCCTAATTCCTACAAGGTTCGAAACCTACTTATGAGAACTTGGTTTTGGGGGTGATGGGCTCTTGGTTTGAAACCTTATTCAACCTATGAATAAATGAATGCCTCGCTCTCATAATACCTAACCTCATGGATTAAACACATTCCTTTGGTGTGATATGGGAATTTGGAAATGGGATGCAAGTTTAGGTGTCGTCCTCATAATTTAAGCTGGGTTCGAAACTACGAAGATTTTCCAAATGTGTCCTCGTTTTCTAAATGGGACGTCAATATAACTGAACCTAAACTAAGCATAACCACTTAAAAGTGGACAAAAATATGTGAAATTATTATATATAATGTTTAATTTTCATATTATTATCATGAACCAGAAAAAACACCCAATCAATGAAGTACAACGAAGGCAAATGGTACATTCGATGAAGTTTTGTTATACTGTAGAGGATTAATTAGACCTAGAAAGATATAAACATTTATTTTTTCTGTTTATCATATTTCTAAAATTTTGTTACAAAATTGTAATATTAATTGTAAGATAAGAAAAATATCAAGAACATAGTAGGTAACAGAAATTACATCGGTTTAAAAAAACACTTTAACTGTTTTGTTTATGACGTTCAAATTTATTGCATCTTTTTTCATCAGATAATGCTTGAAAATCCGCTTTAAGGGTAAATCCGACCATTATCGGTTATAGCGTTGCGCTTATAAAACAATTTCTGGACTCGGATAAAAATAAAATTATGTTTTTAAAAATTAGTAAAAAGAATGGTTTCCATCATTTTTACGCCTTTTAATATCCATTTAGAAACGTAAGATGTCTATAAAGTTCTTTATTTTTTCATCGCTTCATTTCTCTGCAACTTCATTCCTATAATATAAGTATACCAAATATGTTATCAAATATAAAAAATGCAGGATTTTTGAATTTAGTAATTTGTAACGCATATTATTCATTTCAATATTTTCTCATAATAATAAAATGTAAATCGGACCCGAATAAATGCATTTTATTTTTATAATAAAGGAATGATTCTAACTTAATAAATATTTCTTTATGATCAATGTTTCATTTTAAAAGTATTTTATATGAAGAGAGAATTTCTTACCATGATTAGAATAGTAAACATTTTACATTATATTATTCATACTAGAAAAAAATATACTTTTTATACATTATACTGTACTTTTTATTTATGTATTTTAATGACAATTATAAATTCTGTATTGCATCCCATTAATCTATGCGTATAAAATACTTCCTTAAATGTAGTATTTATCATTTCCTTCCTTACCATTCAGTTTAGATCCAGGAATAAAAAGAATAAGAGAAAAAATTAAAATAAATTGGCATAGCCATTATATATAATCAAATAGTAAATGAATAAAACAACGCAAAATAAACAATAAAAATAGATGTGTTAACAAAGTAAAAAATAAAATGAATTCAAGAATTGAATGAGTATATAAATATAATCATTCCCTTATTTCAATGGGTAAATATTTGTTAATAATATTTTTCAAATAGAAAAAAAAATGATGTACTCTGTGGAAGATATCAAGAAGAGAGATAAGATTAAGTTTTAATCCATCTTTTCGCCTTTTCAATATTCTAGAATGATGGCTAACGCTACATATCTTTGCCCTAGGATAGCATCATTTTTCAATTTCAAAAAAAAAAAAAAAAAAAAAAAAAAAACTTTTAAATTGGTTTTGAAAACGTTATTTACGCAAGGATATTTGTATTAAAATGCAAATTTTATGCTCATGTAAATTTGTTTTCGGCATTTAAATGTTTAAGAACATTTCGCTTAATTACGGATTCTGTTATCAATAAGAAGTCCCCGAGGACGCAAATGCTATATCAATAAAATTAATTTTGAATCGAGATGTCATTTCGTTATTTATTGCAGTTGCCATTGTCTTAAAAATAAAAATAATTCATTCTCTCTGAATGTAAATTCAATAATTTTAATACAAAAAAATTCTGCTTATTATATTTTTATTGAAAAAAATTCGTCAACATGTTATTTAAAAATAGTAAAAGATTCTTAAGAAAATAATAAATGTAAACAAAACACTTTAAAGGGAAATTAAATAATACATCAACTACAATCATTCGTATGGAAAAGATTATATTGACCACTTCATTCTTCATCATTGATTATTTCATTCTTAATTCTTCATCATTGATCGTTTCATTCTTCATTATTCATCATTTCATTCTATCCTCAGTTTAGCATCTACATATGTTTTGATTTTTAAATAAAAAAGTTCATACTCCGCGATATATATGAGAAAAATAAATTTTATCCTTTCTCTCAACTTTATTCTGTCTAATCCAGAATTTTTTAAAAAACAAATATAAATGCGCTATTTTATTTCAAAAATAAAGATTATTCTACTTCAACTAATAACTCATGAATCTTTTTATCTTATCAAAAGCTATAAATCTGTTTAATCAGCATCATCTGTTAATGCATTATGTAATCATTTCAAGAACCTCAATTTCCTTAAATCAAGAAAATTATCTTAAGCTGTTTTTAAAAGCTTTTATTTATTTTTTTTTATTATTAAAAAATCTAAAACTATTATCTAAATAAATAAGGATACTTTAGAATGCTGAATTAAAACAAATTGTCTTGCTTAATTATATTCTCCTCAATGCAAATTAGCATTATCACGTGATGCAAGATTAATTTATTCCTGAATATTTAATAAATGTTATTTAGCACAGTTGACCTTGTAATCGAAGCTGACATATTAAAGCTATTTAGAACTCACTAAGTATAAAAGAAAAAAAAAGGATAAAAAAATGAAACAAACCAAATTCCTGAAAAGTAATAAGAATGGATGAATTAAAAATTTATATATTTATCATACAATAAATAAAAGAGACTAATCTGATTCCTTGCTTTAAATCCTCTTAAATAGTTTCTAATAAGCGTGTTGTAAAATTTACCTCTTATTATAAGATAATGACGTTCGTATTAATCCTTATTTCAGGCAAATAAGGCTATTTATCATTGAATATACATTAGTTCGTCCTTCTTATGGAAGAAATGGCAATTTCCCTTTATGTTTATGAAGTTATGTTGCAGTTTTCTTCAATATGAACAGATCTGCTATAAAAATTCGCTACTGATCTGAATTTGACCATTCTTACTTTTTCAGAATAAAATTCTAGCTACACGATAAAAAAATTAAATTTCCACTATATATTTAAAAATATTCAGTTTCTTAAAAATTATACATTTAGCAAATGAATTTCCATATGGTACAATTATTAAATTTGAGCAACGTTCTTTAAAAAATATAGAAATGCCAACTTTTTTTTAATATTTGTTATAGACATTTAGTTCTTCACTATTTTCTAAACAGGGATATGTTATTTGTGTTATTTGCTTTGAAATGAACAAAGAAATGACGACGAAAAAATAAATAATAAAAATGAAAGAAATTTAAATTTAGTTCGAAACATAGCAGCATCACAGTATTCATTTTGATTTGTCTACTTCGATTTGTTTTTAACGAAGTAGGCAAATAAAATTACACAGAAGTCAATAGGTATGCATAAAAATGTGTGTTATATCATCGGAAATCTCGTGTAAAGAAATTCATTAACTTAAACAACGAAAAATATTGTTATAAAATAAACTTCCAAATTTATAAAATTTGAGAAAAAGAAATTTATTGATATAAAAGCTTATTTATGAACTGTTAAAGTTATGTATAATGATTTGTTTTCATTGTCCGAAGTTATTTTGGTAGCATTTTAAACCTGAATTTTTTCTTGAAATTGCAGTAAAATTTTTTAAACACTTTTCCATAATAAGCATTTTTTTACTCAAAATATAAGTATAAGTACCAAATCTGGTTACTCTATAACCAACAGTCTGCTACTTCGAAACAGAATGTTTCAAATGATTTTTGTGTTCTGCATGTTACAGCATACATGATGTGATTTAAGGACACTGTACCAAATACATAAGAATCATCATTTTGAAAATATTACAATTCGTAAATATACAAAAATTAAGTAAGTTAAATTTACTGTTATAATTATAATTTAAATATACTTTTATAATAGGAATTAAGTAAGTTAAATATACGGTTATAATTATAAGTTAAATATACGGTTATAATAAGTATAAATAAATATACTGTTTTAATAGTAACCGCATACAAAAGTTTTTCAGTGTAATTTACACCCATTGCTCTCTTGAAATTTAATTTATTAAAAGGAGAATTATTGATTATTGATATTAATTGATATTGGGTGTTTATAACATTGTTTTGTTTTTTTTACTTTTTTTTTTTTTACTTTTTAACAAAGTGTGTGGCTTGTGGTGCTTGCTTTGAGATAACGGAGTTTTTTAAAGGAAATACTAATTCCATAATTCTTCCTATATATAACGAATGCATTAAATGTCGACGGCAACATTTCTGTAGTATCTTAATAATTTAATAATTCAACTGTTGTGAAATAGAAAATTATATCTCAAATGTAATACTTTATATCAGTTTCAAATTATTTTTGAAAATGATCTCGATCAATTTAAAAACACTGTTTCTTTTAGAGTATAGGAATAAATTAATTTCTATGTTTGAAATGAAATCATTATACGTTACAATAAGGTTATTGTTATATAATGTACCAAACCTGTTTTGCACAAGCCGTTTTAAAATACTTATTCTTTTAAAGAAAATTGGATTACGTTTGAAGATCACTACATATTTCTTTATTCTTTAAAAGGAAGAAAATTAAATAAAATGATGTCTTCTATCTTTTTTTTCCAAATGATCAGAATCTCTGCTTCAGAAAAAATTCAATTTAGAATTACAGATAGCAATGCCTTTTATAATATTTTCTACTCCCTAATGCATCTACATGTTTCAATTAGGTTTCATAAGAAATCTGGTAATTTATTTTAAAAATGATTTATTTTAGAAAGGTATCCCGAAGGTGTATTTAGTATAATGAAATCATTAAAATAAGATATTTCTCTTTATTATGTAACATAAAAGTTAAAATTCAATAAAAAGGATGCAAATTATATAAGATTTAAAAAAATTTTAAAACTAATACATTATTTTACATCATTGGATTTCGACTAAAATCTTTGAATTGGTACCGTACTTTAAATAAATCGTTAAATAATACATTAATTTTAGATTTTTTTTTTTAAATTCTTTAATAATAAATGACTAATTACAAAAGAAAATTTCCAACATCGATGAAATAAAAAAAATATGAGTTGTAACTAAGCCAAACTTATATGAAATCGTGGATTTAAAATTAGTAAAAACAAACAAACAAAAAAAAAACATGACAATTATGGTGCAATTTTTGAGAGCATTGATGCCATGTTTTATATAATGCGTTAATAACTTAACCAGACAATTGTTTATGTCGAATATACTCGTTTTGGAAAAATAACAACATTTTGATTTATAAAGAGGTTATTCAATGACAACATTAACAGAGGTTATTCAATGACAGCAGCAACAGAGATTAGTCAATGTCGCATTTTCCGGAGAGGTCTAAACAGTTAACAGATTAATTAATAAAAACACTTCACCTTAGGATAATTTTCCTTCAAATTTTGTAGCCAGAGCAACAGCGTTTAGCAGCTTTGCAAACAAAGTGTTTTAATAATATACCTAAATGTAATGTTATGATTTTTTTTTGTATTTTTCTGCTGTAAACTAAATATTTGTATATTCCTTAAGAAATATTATGAAAATTTGTAAAGTATAGGAAAATAATGACTCTTTTTGCATGTACTCTGAATAAATCTAATGAACTATAATTTCAGTTCGAAAGAAAATATTGAAAAAGTTTTCATCGCATATTTTAAAAGAATTTCATTTCACTCAAAACCTGCACATTTTCTGGTAAAGCAATAGCATGAAACGCATCAAAACAATTCATGATAAGGGATCATAAATATTTCACTAATTTCATAATACTTAATGAAAAATTACTTCAATCAAAATATACATTTTTCGCTTTGTGCTCAGAATATCCTGCAAAATCAATCTGTCATTAGTATATTATACATAATTTTCGATACTAAACGCTATATTTATGATATAATTTTACATAATATTTGAATTGAGCATAAAGAGGAATACTTCTTATGATACAATTTCGTAATAAAGAAAATGTAATTTGTCAGAAGATTTATTCATATATTTCGATTTAGCTTTCATTCTTTCAGAACTCTCTTACTCGAGTATGAAAGATTGACCTGTGCTGTTTGCAAATAAAGGGAAGCTACTATTGAAAAATTGTATGTAAAATATACATTTTTATTATTCTGAATGTATTTTATTATTAAAATAAACATATATTGATAGTTCAGTTAATCTGAATTAATGTAAGTTCTAGAACAATAATAAAAAAATAATTTGTTGTGTGCAATTTTTTGGTAGATTTTGCCCTTCATTGAAGATATTTGCGTTCTTCCCTTGTATATCTTCTGATGAAAAATCAAGAAGTGAATTTTGCTATTATTTGCCTGTATCCAACTTTTCTTCATTTCACCAGTGACATTGAGAGATTTTTTATGCGCACATGGATAACTGAGTCCCTGATATCGTTAGTAAAAAGTTTTTTCGGCACAAACGATATTATTTTTAAAGCCAGAAGACATCATTGATGTTTTTAGTTATACTTCAGCAAATCACAGAAGGAAATAGACGATTTGTGTTGAGTCTTTGCTACAAAAACACAAAAAACAAAACGAAGGAAACAACTTAACTTAAAACATTTACAATTGCAAAAGAATTTTGATTTTTTTATGCTTTATATTCCAAAAATTCTATCATTTTCAACATTTGAAATGTGAAAAAAATGTCGACGTATTGCGAATTGATCAAAATTATAAATGAAATATCATTAGTAACTATAAGCTTTAAAACTTCATGATCATAGCAGTGAAATTTAGAAAGCTCAGATAATTAGATTTGCACCATATTTGGAAAATTTTATTAGATTTATTTTAAATATCCGAATTGAGCTTCATTATTGATATTAGAATATAAGTACTGAAAACATATCATTGTATATATGGGAATGGATACAAAATTGCATTATTTGTTAGTAAATATTTATGTTAAACGATATTTCCCTTTTAAATATGGCACATATTCTCTGATATTTGCGATGTATGCATGTAAAGTCCATGCGAAGTAAAAAAAAAAGTGATGTTTAGAAAGGGAGTTAAGATATAAAAATAGCGCCTATTATCAAGGTTGAATAATTCATTTATAATCTTGCCGTCGAAGAATCCTATTTCTATATTTTATTTAAAGGCGAATTAAATTTAATTAAGTTCCCTTACATTCTAATTAAGGGAACAGAATTAAATGATTTGTGACTAGGGATTGCAATACCGGACCAAAATTTCAATACCGGTATTCGGTATTTTTTAAATCTTAATACCGGGATACCGGTTTTAATACCGGTATTAGAAATTTTAGAAAAATAAAGAAAAAACAGGTGTTTCTTTGTTTTATTTGCCAGTTTCATTAGAGAGTGTAAATGTCACAAAAATAATTTGTAACTTATAAATTATAACAGTATATAATCACAAAAACGTAAAGAAACATCTTATTTATTTAAATCACCAAAAAAGTGTAAATATCACTATTCAGTCTGTGGTACTATTACAAATTTTTGAAATGTGATTTTAAAAAAAATTAATGCATCCATTGTACTGCCATTAAGATTGAAAAGTAATTTTGTGTAAAAATTACCAGCTGTCGAAAACGCTCTTTCGGCATCTACGCTAGTTGGTGGTAATGTTAGCAATGCGCGATATACTTTTTCCAAGTATTTACCTCTAAATCCCTCATCTTCAAATAAATCGATTTCTAGTCGGATGGTTTTGGATATAGTTGAATTCTGTATTGTATTTTGGTTCGTTGAAATTTTTTTATTTACCGCTAATTGTAATTTTGGTTCAAGAGACAATTCCTTATCACTATCGACAGTAGTGACATCATAATCTTCGATAATCGAGCCGAATTCTTCTGAATGTGTATATGTTTGTGGGTAAAAAATTTTTAAGAAAATTTACTCTAAACTTAATCAGATTTGAATTGGTTATTTTCTTTTCTTCTTTTTCATTTTCATTTTTTAAAGTCCTTGTAATTATGTAAATACCATAAGACATTTTCTATTTCGGTATGCCTTTCTTCTGTGGGATTTTTCAATGTAATATATAATTCTTCAGAAAGTGATGTGTGCTCTTCTTTCAGTGACTGCAACATGAAATTTATTGTTGCATTAGCTGTTAATAAATTAGAATCTCTCCGACATAATGCCTCAATAGTCAGTTTTATTGGAAGTAGAGCTGATGTAGTTTTGGATATTAAGTCGAATTCACTATCTGAAAATTTAATTTACAGGTTTACATCGATTATTGCTTTTTGAACTGGATTTATCAGTTTCAAAAATCGTTCCATCATTAGGAGTAAACTGTTCCAACGTGTTTTAGAATCTAATATTAACATATATTCTGCTTTATTTTCAGTTAGTATTTATTTTAGTAATATATCCTTTTTATAGGGGAATGTTTAAATATCAACAATTTTTCGAACTTTATAAATTATAGGAAGCAATTCTTGATAGGTTAATATTTCATCCTCATGAGCAATATCTTCTTCAACAATCACATTGTCAATATCACTGCCACTCTTGCTCTTTTCAAATTTGGAATCCGAAGTTTCTATATTCACAGTATTTGGATTCTTCTGTTCTTTATTTTTTTTTGGTATAATACATCTATTACTCCTAATAGATGTATTAGGACATGTAATAGCACAACTGCCGATTTTCACCAATCAACTTTCCAACTTTTTCATAATTGTTGCTCCATCATGGATACAATATTTTCTTTCAGGGATAATCCATGTTTCGCTAATTTAGATTTAAGCTATGAATTAGCCAATTAATTTCGCCCGTTAGGGAGACATAAAAACAAAAACGTATACTATTTTGCTATGTTCGCTATACCTGAACATATAGTGGAGACAATTTTAAAAATTTCTAGTAAATACCGAAAAACCGGTATTTAAACTTGTGAATACCGGTATTATAAAATTGTAAAAATGGCTCAAAATACCGGTATTCGGTATCCCGGTATACCGGTATTGCAATTCCTATTTGGGACTAATTTTATCAATCCGAGGGAACAATAATATTTTTTTTTTTTTTGAAAAAAAGTACAAACAGAATAATTGCCTAAATATGCAAAACATTTTCTACAGAATTCAGCTCATTTTGATATCCTGTTCACTCGACGGATTCTTCAATTAGAACATAATTAAAGATCAATATGAAAATTTGAAAGGCCCATCCTTATTCTCCTTCTTCGTCGATCAGGTCGTACTTTTCTGTAGGTCTGATTATGTACCCAGTTCGGCAGAATATGAACTCATGTCTTTCGAACTCAAATGCCACTCCTTGTTAAACAACATATATTATAAGAATTACAACATACTACTCCAACGTGCATTCATAAAATTTCTCTATGCAGTTTTTAAGAGGAATTCTATAAACTCTGAATTAATCAAGATATTTATGGTAATATTCTATGGAATTAAATGATAGTAAATTTCATGTACTTTTCGAAGTGAGGAAAACTGTAATCGATGGAAAACCCCGTTTGTCCTTTTCTAGACTCTACATATCTTACAAAGAAAGACGTGAGGGATACATACAAAGGACATCAAGTTGTATCAGGATGACTCATCCCACACACTTGACAGTTTAAAAGAATGCTCAGATGTAATGGACATATGCATTACAGCTGATAAATAGTACTGACATAGAATTCTTCTTTGAATATCTTTCTATTTGGAACGTAGGACATTTATAAGCATGATAACATTCAAAATGACAATTAACTCAATGTGAAAAATGGCGCAATGGCCAACTATAAAGTTTTACGAACATACAGTCGTATCTTATTTGCAGGTTGGTGGGCAAAGAAAAATTGAGCAACTTAAATATACAACCACTACATGCATTTACAAAATTTCATCTATTTACAGCCTGCGATTACCGAGTTAAAGTAAATTATATTTTGCTAATTATCAGACTTTTTTTAAAAATTTGCTAAATATTCGACCTTTTGTAAAAATTATTTTACTGCAAATATTTTATATTTAATAATATATATATTTATATATTATCTTATATATATTACCTTATATATATTTATATATTATGAAACTCATTATACATTTAAATAATTTAGATATAAAAACCACTAAAGAGTTGATGCAGAAAATATATTTAGATTGTTCATTATATGATTGAGGGGAAATCTGTAATTTATATACAAAATGAAATGTTTTATTCATTGTCTTATTTTTATTTTGTTTTATTCCTTATTTTCATTACATGTTGAAATCTCAGCTATTTCCTTAAACAAATTATTCATTCACAAAAATTCTTCATGCATTCACTGATCAGAATATGAAATAATAATTAATTTGTTATCAAACATTTTGGCTTTATGCAGATGTATGGAAAATATCCGTTAATAAAATATTCCAGAAACAAAATCTCAAATGATTCGTAAATTTGAGAATAAAATGATATTATGTAAATAAGCATTCGAATTTATGATGTATTTCTATTAGTTCTTATTTACCCAAAAATATTCAAAGAAAAAAATAAATAAACAACAAATTTTGAACATAATCACAATGAGAAGTGAATAATACATTTCCAGTGCAAAGTTGGTAACAAAGCTCCGAAGTCTGCTTTAATGTTACAGACTTTCCTAATAAGATATCGTTGAAATTCTTGTGAAAGTGGAAATACAATAAATAATTTATGCGTCTACAAATTTTTATGTCTTCCGAAAAGCATTTCGGAACTAATGAGTATTGAATATTTTATAAGTTAGGAATTATTTTCGAACTTATTTTTGGCTTCATTATATCTTTTTTACCAAGCTTATCAAAATTATTAAAAAATCATTCCGGTAAAATTTGAACAATGTTTGGATTGAGCTAATATATTCATTTATTTCTCTATTCTCCTGAATATTAACATGGAGAACATCTCATTTCTTATGCAATCAGATTAATAATTAAATGAAGAATATTTGATTGAAGTCAATTGTTTTATAATTTGTATTTGTATGAATAAGGTTTTGTTTGATGTCGCATTTCGTATAATGAATACTTTTTGCTGAATTACATAATAAATACATGAACGTCTTATTAAAATTTAAAAAAAAAAATTATTATAAAGAAAATATTGTAATATATTATTGAGAATAATTTATAGCAGGTTTAATTTTATAAAATAGTAAGATTTTACTAGCCGCATAAGAAAACTTTTGTTTATAGAATTAATTATTATTTAATGCATATATTTAAAAAAATACTTGGATTGCAGGGATATTTTGAAAGAAATTAAAAATTTATTTCTTCAATTTCAACAAAAGCGGTAATTTTTTTTAGTTAATATGATAAGTTTTGGTATAGAAAGATAATTTTTTTGACTAAAATGCAGTTTTTTTCTCATTTAAAGTATGATTAAATTCATTTCGCTCATTTTTTAATCGTTTGCATTTAATTTGAATTAGAAAAAGAAACTATATTTTCTTTTTTAGTGAGAAATGAAATAAATTCACTTTTCTATATTTTCTCTTTTCTAAAAATAAAAAAAAAAAATCTATCTGTTTAATGAATGAGAATATAAAAAAATAAAAGTTGGAAATCATTAAGTTCATATCTTAAACCACGCTAATTTTTTTTTCTAATAGAAAAAAAAATTAGCGTAAAAAATTCAGTTTTATAATATAAACTAATATGGATTAGTAATATGCTTCTAGAACTGTAAACCAGCAAAATACGATGAATACAGATAATTTACGATGAAAATCGTAATTCACTAAAGAAAAAAAAATATTGATTTTTTTTCCTTGCAATTTGATAGAATCATTGTACTTTTTAGCTTTTTTTTTTGGAGTCATATTTAATTTAATCACATGCTAGAGTTTTAGGAAGGCAAAGATAAGTCAAAATAACTTTTAGTATAAAAATTAAAATCGATTTATGGAGAGAAGATTACTTACTGTGATCTCTTACTGTTCTCTTTCTACTATTACTATGTTCTCTTTTCTAAAAATTAAAACTGAAATCCATCTGTTTAATGTTTCTTAGAATATAAAAAAATGAAAGTTGGAAATCATTAAGTTCAAATCTTACACCACGCTAATTTCTTCTAATAAAGTTTTTCATAATGGTTATATAAACTAATAGGGATTAGTAATATGCTTTTAGACCTGTAAACCAGCAAAATACGACGAATACAGATAATTTACGATAGAAATCATAATTCACTAAAGAAAAACAAACAAACAGACAAAATAATCATGAATTATCTATTTCGCAATTTGATAAAAGCATTCTATTTTTTAGCGTTTTTTTGGAGTCACATTTAATTTAATCACAAGCTAGAACTTCAGCAAGTTAAAGATAAGTCAAAATAATTTTCAACATGAAAACTAAAATCGATTTATGGAGACAAATTTATTTACTGTGAATTATTAATTTACATGAGATTTATAACATTATTCCCTTAATAATATTTATATGATTCTACTTCATATTTGAGGCATTGTGCACCTTTTATATATAGTATATACATCCAAAACCAGATAAATCACAAAAGCATTTATTATTTTTTCATGCTCTGTTCTTTTTTCTGCTCTTATTTCCTGAAAAAATTATGCACATTATAAATATCTTGAAAAAATTCAAATATTGTATGTCTTATATGACATTTGATTGAGATAAACTAATTTTTCTAAACTTCTATAATATTAAAAAAGTAAAATATTTATTTTGAATTATTTAAAATTATAATGTTGATAAAAAAACTGCCTTGCAACCTATTAAGTGTAATTAAATTTCAAAACCTCCACCTTATTTTATTTAAAAATATTTCTAGAATATATTTCTAGACTTTATTTCTACTATAATTTAATATTAATGTTTAATTTTTTCTAATTTTTATTACATATCACAATGATTAACATTTCCGTATAGATATGGTATGCTTAGTTTTAAATTTTTTTATTTTTTTTATCATGTGATAACATAATGTTGTTTTGGTTTGAAATTTTTGAAGCCACAAAATGCTTCAGCAATAAATAGTTGAAGACTCAAAATGCGTAGGCAACAAATTGGCGAATTATCGCTTTTGAGGCATTAATTTTTCGCTTTTAAGGTTATTAGAAAATAATGCAGAAGGCTGTCACATTTGGCGATTTACTGCCAACTAAAGTTACAACTTGATTTCCAAATTATTCATTCTATGAATTCTTATGAATTATCTTATTTCATTTAAGTCATTAACCAGTTTAAACCGGTTTGAAACAATCACGAAACTACCAGTTTACGCATACGTCGATATTTAGAAAAACGTTTTTTTTTGTTTTTTTTTTTTTTGTTTTTTTTTCCATCTCAGAATCAGTCGAGCTTGAAAACTTTGTTTGCCAGCTAGAAAAATTGGAAATGAAAGTTTAAAAAAATTAACATTATTTATACAGTGGCTCAGAAAATTGAGAGTACACCTTACGTTTACTTGATAAATGCGACTTTCAACATAAATAACACATTAACGGGAAGTGCAAACTTGTTTTTATTTTTACACATAGCAAATGGTTTAATTTAGAGTAAAAATAAAGAAAAATGAACAAAAAATTTCTAAATTGAAAATTTTCAGAAGCATTTTAATTAAACATACGCAGAATTTTGCCTCAAAAAAATGAGAATACACCAATGAAAGTTTTGCAATATCACGCATAGAAACAAAGTGTCACTATTAAATTCCATGTCTTTTGGCTCTTATAATGGTCTCTAAACGTCATGGTACCGATTCGATCAATTTTTGGTGGTATCTGAAGATATTTTACCCCATTCTTCTTGCACCACTTGTTTTAAATGAGTTTTGTTTCTAATTTTGTATTTTTGAACCACTTTTTCGAGTATCCCCCACGAATATTCAATGGCATTGATGTCAGGGTACTGTGGTGGTGTGTGTAACTGTTGTTTACAATGAAAAAGACATCATATTTTGACGTTACGTGCATTCTGTTTGGGGTCCTTGTCCTGCTGGAAAATGGAATTTTCATCTAAACCCAAATTTTTAACACTTTCCTTTAGATTGCTGCTACCATTATAGTTCATCCAACTTGTTGCAGAAACTTTTCAAATCATAGACAGAAGTGTAAGTGCTGAAACTGTGCTAAATGCCATTAAACAAGCTGGATATAAAAGTAGCATTGTTCGAGAGAAACCGTTCACCAGCTAGCAAATTCAGAAAAAGCATTTGAAGTTTGCAAACACTCATCAATTGAAGACCAACAACCTTTGGAAGAAATCTATATTTAGTAATGAAAGAAACTTTAACATTTTTGGCAGTGACAACCATCTTATTGTATGGAGAAAGCCTAATACTGATTTGTATCCAAAACATTTACGTCCTATAGTTAAACAGGATGGTGACTCCATGATGATTTGAGGTTACATGGCTTCATTCGGGGTAGGAAATTTAATTTTTATAGATAGCATTATAAATGATACGGTTTACTTGAATATACTTAGCAGCAATCTGAAGGAAAGTGCTAAACATTTGGGTTTAGATGGAAATTTCATTTTCCAATAGGACAACGACCCCAAACAGAATACACGTAACTTCAAAATATGGTGTCTTTTTCATTGTAATTAGCAGTTACACACACCACCACAGTACCCTGACTTTAATGCCATTAAATATTCGTGGACCATACCCGAAAAAAGGGTTCAAAAATGCAAAATTAGAAACAAAACCCATTTAAAACAAGTGGTGCAAGAAGAATGGGGTAAAAAATCTTGAAATTCCACCCAAAATTGGACAAATCTATACCATAACGTTTATAGGCCATTATAAGAGCCAAAAGACATGCAATTTAATCGTGATACATTATTTCTATGCGTGATATTGCAAAAATTTCATTGGTGTATTCTCAATTTTTTGAAGCAAAATTCTGCGTATGTTTATTTAAAATGTTTCTGAAACTTTTCAATTTAGAAATTTTTCGTTGATTTTTCTTTATTTTTACTCTAAATTAAACCATTTGTTATGTGTAAAAATAAAATCATGTTTGCACTTCCCGGTAATGTGTTATTTATTTTGAAAGTCGGATCTATGAAGTAAAAGTAAGGTGCACTCTCAATTTTTTAAGCCACTGTATATATATATTTAAATAAAACGATTGAAAATTATTTATTTTCTTTCTGATACCGATTTTTTTGTTTCCCATGCTATCAGAATTCTGTTTTTACATTTTCATCGCTTATTTCACTTCGATTGAAGATTTTCCAGATTTCTTTTGTTCCATTTGGGAATATATTCCATATCAACAAGAATTTCCGCCTACGTAAATTATTTTAATATCAGTCTAAAAATTCATGGAAAACAGTTCTATCTATGCGTATCATGTCGTTGTTTACTAAAAAAACAATAAATATTTTTTTCTTATTACTTTATTTAGTTATTACAAATTTATTATTTATTTATTACAAATGCATTACTTTTGTTTCAGAAACAATTTTACGCTTTTATAATAAATTATCTAATTATTAGAAAATTAGATAATTTCTTCATTTCTGAAAGATATATATTTTGAACAAATATTTTTATGAAAAGAAGTTGGCTGCTTTACATTTCAATAAAAAAAAAAGGTTTGGTTTGTTCAGCATACTAATCTCTGGATTTTGAAAGCAATAATAAGGACTCTCAAGTTGATATGGTATCTCTGGAATGTGAAAGCAATAATATATGTATATAGGCATGTTGTTGCTTCAGTTTATTGGCTTAAATTAAGTGTTTATTGATTAAAATTAATTGTTTTCTAGTCATTTAAAATCAAAATTCATTTTAACTTCTATGTTTCCCAGTTTTATTTCCAGAGCTCAAATTATACACAATTATAAAATATTACATATACTCATGTCCAAAATTAAAGTCACAAACATGTTTTCAAATAAATCTAAATTACTACTAGTTATATATATATATATATATATATATATATATATATATATATATATATATATATATATATATATATATATATATATATATTGAAGAACATGCAACAGGATTTCAAACGTCATTATAGAAAAAATAAGTTGTTTAATTTTAGTTTTGCAGAACTATTGAAATTAGACAGTTTAAGAATATTGAATTTTTGCTTGCTGCTTAGTGAATATTGCATTAAAACAAACAGGGTCACCTGTTTGATTAAGAATGAGTTCTCAATTTCGTTTAGATGATTCTTTGATGTGGAGAGTCGCTGGCTGGCTTAAAGCTGTCCAATCGTAAGCGGATGTGCCTCGATGGTTACAACTGGTACTGGAAGTGGTATCCAGGTTGTAGATTACATTGCAAATAAGTGACCAGGAATTCCGGCCAGTGTTCCCAAAGAACAATGAAACCTGGATAGGATCGCTATTTGCATTAAGCTCTCTATAAGCATTAAGCTTTGCGACGATATAGGCAGATATTAGCTCCTCAGCTTACTGATGATCATGCTGTTGCTTCTGGAATAAGAATTTCCTAGGCAAATAACATATAGATATCTAGGGAAGAGGCCGTTTACGTCTAATCGTGTGTGTCGTTTCTTTGACTGCATCCTACAGGAAAACCCGGTTGTGACGGACAGACTTGGTGACAACGAGGAAGGAAGTGGATGTTCTTTTTAGTGATGACTCGAAATTCACCACCCAGAGTGATTCGCCTTGAATCCTCCTCTGGGAGAGATAGAGGAGTCGCTCTCCTACGTAAAAGAAATCGACAGATTTAGTGGCAAAGGAATCCTTGTCTAAAGGGCATAATTTTAGGACTAATCAAATACTACTGTTCATCTTCGATGTAGGTAATGTCACCACATATGAGATGAGATTCTTGAAGCCTATGTGAGTTTGCTCCGGGGTGCTATTAACCTGGACTAAATTTTTATAGACGATAATGCGCAGGGTACAGAGCTCAGATTGTTGATGAGTTTCTTCGAGAAGAATCATTCTAGTACGTATCTGCCTTCAGATCCTCAGGAGTTCATATAAGGGATGGTCAAGGAAGAGTTACTGTACATTATAAGTTATCCTTCCTCGCAAGACCATCTAGGAATAAGAAACGACGCTTTTGATAGAATGGCCTTTGTTGCCACAGTTATTTATTGACGCCCTCATAAATAACATGAGAGCTCGTCGTGAGAATTGCTTAGCAATGCACTGTCTTCACAAACCATATTAGACACACTTTACCCAAAATAAATGCATTAAATATTATTCCTTATTTAACATCCTTTCTTAATTAACAATTGAAATCTTTTCCACATTGCTATCTTTCTATATTTTATCTCTCATTGTAATATATTTGAGTGCCAAATTTCAAGGCAACACTGGGAATAGTTCATTAGAGTTTACAGAGTTTATATTTGCGATCAATATTTTGAACATGAATGTATGTGCTAAGTTAGGGAAAGATCCCTCTTCAAGCAGTACAAGCTCTGAAGAAGATTCCACAACTTCTGTTACTAATTTCTACATATGTTAGGAGATAATCCTTTTCCGTCATAAATTTAACAAAGACATCCTAATCATTGTTGGAAACATAATTTTTTTAACATTTAATATTTACAAGCAGATTTCTGTATATATATATGCATATACACAGAAGTGTGAGTGTATGTGTATCGATATATATCACTCAAAATAGCAAATGCAATATATATATATAAAGAGAGAGAATGTAATCATTTGTGATTTTCTTTTTTGTCACTTTCAGTAAATAGATAAAAAAATTATTACCAGATTTAGTAGCTAGACTCTTGAAAATTTGACATAGAGTTGTCCTTGTGTAAATACAGAAGCACCCAAAAACATAATTACAGATTTTTTTATATCTCCTTTGTTAGAAGTGTTGTTTTTATTAAAATAATAAAATATATATCTTGTTATTAAAATAATCTTTTTTATAAATATATTTTTAAAAAATATATATTTTGTTACTTTTTAATTATTAATTTACTATAATTTTTGTTACTGATTTCAATTATAAGTATGAAGAAGTATTTAATATATTTCTAACTTTGATATAAAGTTCTATAATTATTCCAAAATGGAAGTCTAAAAAATAATTTGTAAAATATATCTCTCAATTTAGAAATAATTGAGAGAGCAATTGAAATTCAACTCAATGAAACTCGATATATTTTTGAATATTAGCAGAAATTTATAGATTTGTTGCCCTAAATGTCTGTCATTAAAATTTGAAAGAGAAAGACAGTTTAAATTTCGCGCAGGTGCAATTAAAAATATTAAACATTAATTCGCATGCATATTTACTGATTTGAAATTTATAGTTAAGTGCTAAAGTAACGAAGTATGATTCATTCTTTTAGTGTATAAATTTGAATTCAAAAGGATACATTACTTTAAGTAAAAAAAGACCCCTTTGCATAAAAATATCCAGTTAGACATTTCACTCCCAAAATACCAAATGTCAAATTTCCTTTTTTTTTTTTTAAACTATTTGAAATTTAAGTAATTCTTTACATCAAATACTAAGGAAGATTATATACTCACATTACTTCAGATATTCAGTTGTAAAGTAATGTATATTCTTATTCTTAATTACTACAGCAGAAACATCAGCCGTCTGGAAGTGCTTTGTGAGGATAGCTCTCAATGATATCGAGATGGCTCTTGGGAGATAATCCATTTTATAATTTCATGGCCTCGTATATCGACTTGTCATTTGAGAGTAGCATCTCAAGAACCTACTTTGAGAGTTAAAAGAGGGTGAAATATAGAGGAAAGGAAGCAGCTAGAAAATTAAGTATAGAACTAATAGATTGAAGTGGCACAGGAAAGATTAATGCATTTCGATATTACTCTGATCCTGTCTTGTCTGGCATGCTGTGTTTCGTTGATGAATTCCAAGTAAAAAGCAAATATTTGAAATTAAATTAATCGAGCTTTTTATGGTGGATTTTGGAAACAATATAACTACGTATACCACATTTCCATGAATATTTATCAGAAATTTGTGTCCTTCTACAAATGGAAAATAGCTAAAGAGGTGATTAATTAAGAATCGCATTTCTTTTCGTTAAAAAATATATTATATATAAAGCATAAAATATGACTGTAAGCAATTCTTTATTTTCATCATTGCCTGGATCTAAAACTTTAAGAAATGAGATACTTAAACATTCGAAATTAATAATAATAGTAAGAATGATTTTTTTTCTGAGTGTGTGACATGTATTTATGCAAGCCTTTTGTGTGCCGAATCATTTGGCCTTGAGTAGCCAAAGATTTAAGATATAAGTTTTAGATTTTGGGGATGCATGTTTAAACTTTAATGAATAAAAAATTAAGTCAGCTATTAGGGCTTTCCTTAAAATTTGTCAAAATTCTAGGTCGAAAAATATCCTTGCATTACTTTAACATAGTAAAAATACAATTGCAATTATGTGAATTTAGTAACTCTGCACTTCCTTTGAATTTTGAGAGATCAAAAATAATTGTATCAACACGGATCATTATTTTCTACAGATTTAATCATGTTATTTTTCTGTTCTTCGAATTCTGTTTATTACCTGAGCAGTTTATATCCTGAAGTTAAAAAAAAAGTATTTTTAGCACAAAAGACGAAAAAGCTTTTTATTACGAAAGACGGGAACGAGTTTTACCATGAATGGCAAAAGACGAAAATGGATTACACGTTGTGTTACGCAGTTCGTTTTCAGAAAGTTCATGTTTATTATCCAGAGAGTTATGAATAGACATTCTGATATTATGGTATTCTATCCCATTAGAAATACCATGCTACTCAATAAACCAAAAGAATTTAAGACCACTAAGAAAATACTTTTAATGTATGTTTAATGATGACACTTAAAAAAGATTTTTTAAATTGAATTTTGAATATTTGTTAATATAATTTTGATTTTTAATTGAAATTACACACTGCTAATATTCCCGATGTTGTAGCTGGTTACCAAAGTTTATTAAAGTAATAATAATGAATAAATATTTACCAAATGAGTGTGAGGTTGATGTTTTATAAACATTATTCTAAGCGGGAGAGTTTTGATATAAGATAGTTATGCTTTATAGAAGAAAATTGATAAAAATAATAAATGACTATAATATTCTTTTTGAAATAGAAATGCCAATATTTATGAAATAGAACCATCCAAACAAGCAATAGTGTGTTGTATGTACCTCCTAGCACATCTGTGGACAGTTACCTAATTTTGTTAGCTGAAGGGGTTAATAGAATCAACATTAACAATTGTGAAGATGAATGCGTTATACGTTTTTGTCGGAAGGAGATCTGGCATTTACAAGCATATGTCGACTTTGCGTAGAACAGAGTATGCATTGCATGGGAATATTTGTGTATTTTGTCGATAGTAAAATGATCTTAATGTACAAGTATGTGGTAGTTTTTTTATTGAACAGTAATGGCGGTTCTAAAGACAATCTTTCTTATACATGAATAAGATAATTTTTCTTATACATGAATAAGATAATCTTTCTTATGTATGAATAAGATACTATTTCTTATACATGAATAAGATAATCATTCTTGTGCATACTAACAACTGCAAACAAAATAGTTTTCTAAACTGAAGTTAACTTTCCCCCTGCATGGTGACACTGGTTTTAACTACAAAATATATGTACTTAAAGTAAAAAAATCCGTTTATTTGTATGCATGGACCTTATAAACGTATTGACGTATTCGAACAGAATTTGATACACAAGTTCTGTAACGTCTAGAAGAATTAACTGAGTAAATAAAATTCTTCAGCATTCCACTACAGAGGCTGTAAAAAGGGGTTTTAAAGTTCTAACGTTTTCCCACTATATTTCCTGAGTAAATCTGTGCACAAAAATTACGTTTACACAGTCTTAAAATTCAAAATATTCTCTATTTAATGACTATTATTTAATTACAAAACTATTTTTCTCTGAATTTTTCAATTTTTCAGTATTAATTTAAACACAATTTTTATCAGTCTATTTTTTTTCGTTGAAATATTATTTTTCTAGAAAATAAAAATAATCACTTATTTTCTCTCTTTTAAAAATGTTAACGTGAATAAAAGCAAAACTTTTAACATGCTGAAACTATAATTAATTAATAAATACTGTCTTTTAAAATTATTAAAATTTACTTAACTGTTTAACTGTTTTTTAGTTTCGTCACATATTTCAGCACTTTTGTGATTGTAATATGCCCAGACATCATGTCTTTTTTTTTTTTTTTAATTTGTGTTTACCGAATAAGATTTCATTTTCCTTGGTAAGGCTCTCTGTTTTTATTGCTTTATTAGATACAGAGAGTGTTCAAATAAAAATGTACGAATCGACATTGTGGGCATAAATGAAGGCTTTATTCAAAGTATACACTATAGGCCTGAGCACAACGATCCTATTGATTAGCAAGCGGAATGATTCTTTGTTCCCAGAATTCCTGTATCGAGACAAAACCCAGTCCTTCACAGCGTCCTTGAGTTCGCCGTCCGAGTTGAAGTGTTTCCCCTTCAGATGTTTTTTCAGGGCACCAACACATGAAAGTCGCAGAAAGACATGTCCGGACTTTTGGGTGGATGATAGAATTGCCCCCACTGGAACTTGACCAGTTCCGCGTGTGTGACCTTGGAGACGTGTGGACGCGCGTTATCATGGAGAAGAACTACACCCTCCGTGAGGAGCCCCAGTCTTTTGTCTTGATGGACCTGCGCAGTCTTCGGAGTGTCTCACATTACACATTGGAGTTAATGGTTCGTCTGTGCTCGAGAAATTCAACAAGAAGCAGACCCTGGAGGGCAAATTCAAGGGCGCTGTGAAGGACTGGGATAGTCACGACCACAGGAATTCTAGGAACAAGGAATCTTTCGGCTCGTTAATCAACGAGATCATTGTCCTCAGTGTATTGGTGTATACTTTAAATAAAGCCTTCATTTATATACTTTTGAATAAAGCCTTCACAGCATAGTTTCGTACCCTTTCTTTTGAACACCCTTGTACTTTTTTCTCATATTTCAAAGGCTTCTTTTTAAATTTCTGAATAAAATATTTCGTTTAATTTCTCATTTTCTAAGAACAGGCATTTCCGGAATAACCCGTAATAATTAGATTTCAGCCTTTTTTTTCCCTACCTTTTGATCATTTTTGTCATAATAGACGGTTCAAAATCTAGATATTCAGTTTTGATTATAGGTTTATACATCATAAAAACTATATAGCAAACCTTCTTAAACGAATAGTCGTCAGAACCGGTAACAGAATCTGGATACGCCAAAAATATTTCCCTCAAATAATAAATAATCATAACCAAAAATATATCCTGAATATATGTTAATTCATATATGCGCTGGCTTTCAATGGGCAGGGTGAATTTTACTCCATGAAAATTATTTACTGCTCATTATAGGAATTTTTAATTGATGGAATTCTTTTTAGAATCAGTTTATATTAAGACGTCTACATATGTTATTACATCAGATATCAAATTGGGGGTAGAATCATCATCAAATTATCTGAGACCAAAGAGCGCTTAGGATGGCTTTTCCCGACATTTTTAATCTCTTAAAATAAAACTGAATCAAAACTGTTATTTCAGCATGTTTCAAATGATAATGATTAAGGACCTTTAATAATCATGATATTAACTCCAACATAATAGAAGTTTTCTTCCCATGTCCATCATACATCACATGACTTAATTGTAGTGCATGAGATGTAAATTCTAAATTCAGAACCATAATGAAATAAAAATATAAAAAATCTTTTTAAAAAAATTTAAGGGGAGAAAAGAAACCTCTGTAATTAATGGACGTAATCCACCAATATCAAAATGAACTACCGAGATATCATAGGCTAATCCATGGTAGTTAATCTGATACCCATTAAAGAAAATTGGATTTGGCTGAGACGATCGCGGTCAAGAACTTCAATATAATAATTTTGAAGCTTTGGAAAGTTATTTTTATTAACTTTATTGGCATGAATACATAATTATTCTTGTGAGAATTTAATATAACAATATTTTTATTTTTTTTTTTTATTTTTTGTCCTTAACTAAAACTGAAAGAGTTATTTCATTAAACGATGCACTATGCCCCTGATTCTTTGTTGAATTATGATAGTTTCTGAGATATTCAAATTATTTAAAATAATTAAGATATTTTATAAAATTATGAATTTTTAAAAATTATATACGGATTAATTATCTTGATTCAAAGAATTCTGATTTTATAAAATAGGAAAACTTTCAAATTGATCTCAAGAACGAATTTCAAATTACAGTAAGATGAATTATGCGGATCGAATAAAGCTATTTAAACTTAGAGCATAAAGTTGTAATTTTTAACGTTTGCGGATATCAATCATTTTTTTTGTTAAATTTATTAAAAAAAATCACCATTATAAGAAAATGTGATATAATTTTTTAATTATTAAATCATTATTACTTCGCAAGAAAAAAATAAGAACAAATTATTATAAAAATGTTGATAGAAAATAAAAGACTTTCAAAGGTAAGTTGTTTTGTCAATTATAAATTTTTTACTGGCAATATTTTTAGGAAAATTAAAATTAAGTACATTATTTTTTTTAAAGTAGTAAAATGCATTTTTTTTTCCGTGAAATAGAATTTCTAAAATGAATATTAATAACTATAAACTGGATAACTCATTTCAGAAATGCATATGAACTATAAAGCTTGATTCCTTCGGAAAAAAATCCTTACCGATTTGACTGTCTTATGGCTAAGCATGAAATTCCAAAGATGTTAAGTATTCCATATCTTTGGGGAAAATATGATTCCTTCATGGTAAGGCTATTTCCATTTAGAGCACCAGAAAGACCGGAGAAACAAACAGTTAGCTAGAGCTCCATTTTAATTAATGACGGTTTCTAAAATGCTAGTTAATTAATCGGCAAAGGAAAACGTAATTACCACAGCGGAAAAGATAGGGGAATGAAGAAGCCCAACGTCTGCTTATGTACTAACCATTATCTGAAGCAAGGCTCTTTCATCTGGCCGCGTCTTATTGTTTTAGGAAGGATTAAGAGATGAGAGATAATATTAAAGAAAGAAAGCTCATAATTTTCTCGGGAATACTTAATTATCATCGATGTGCATTTCTTGTAGCTTTATAGACATAAGATATACTGTTTAGTGAGGAGAAATGGAAAAATAATAAACATTAAGATTATTGTCACTTTTTTTTAAACGTTTCAGTGATTAAAGCAATTTTTTTTTAATAAAATGCTTAAGAGTCTGTTTAAGAATTTTTCTTCTGTTCAGAAAGTATATTGAATTAATCTACGCAAAAGTTTTGTCATACATTTCAGTTCAAAAGTTAAAAGTATATACAATAAAATATGTACAATATATTTAACTTACATATACAAAATTAATATATATTACATCACATATACTTAAAAAATAAAAATACTTTAATTTTCTGAAAACCAGATATACTTTTGTATATACAATACATATTTCTAATAGAAAATATATTTCATATATAGATTACATCTAAAAAGAATATAATTTATGTAAAAAAATTTCGGAGAATAATATAAGATCGGAGTTGCTGTTTAAAATGAAGGAGGATACAAAAGTAATTCGTTGTGAAATATTTGCTTATTAAAGAGTCAAATATATTATATTTTCTCATAAATGTTAGTTTTATGCACATAAGCTTTTCATTTTCGCTCCTAAAGCTGATAAGAATAGAAAATTTCGTAAGGGCGATACAAAATCAAGTGTTACATTCGTGATCATTGTTTTCCGAAATTGGCAGATCCATCCCGTATAAATCTCGTGAATTTTTTTAAACTCGATGTTATTTTACATGAATTAAATTCAGATTTAGAAGAAATAATGATTAAAATCTATGTTTAAGTAATAACACTGAACCATTCTTGTTAACTCGGATTTGTTTTGACAATATAAATACTAAAAATATCGAACATGTTTGTTTAAAAATTAAAAACATGATTGAATTTTTTTATTTAATTTAAAAATTCAAGAACCTCAAATTTTACCAGATATTAATATTCACAATTAAATTATTTTGTAAACCAAATAAATTTTTAGTGAATGAATAGAAATTTATACATTTTTGAAATTCCATTTAAATGGATATTTAAAAAATGAAAATCACACGCTCAGTAATATCAGATTAGATATAAATTGCTATGCTATCAAAATAATAAGAAGAATTATTTAATGAATAATTTTCGGCAATGGAAATTTATATATTAGAAAAAAAGCTTAAATTCTGAACGATTACTTTATGATTCATTAATACATGCTAGAGTTTCTATAATTAAAGCATATAAATGTTTCAAAACTAATAAAAAATATTTTTTGGATATATATGACCGTATTCAGAGAACATTTTTAATTTTATAACGATGGACCAGATAATAAATATTTTAGTTTAAATATCAATTTATTGTCGTGATCTTCTTTAGCTACTTATTTACGAATCTTGATCTGTATGCAGATCTAATATAAATAAAAAAAATCATCAATTTCGTTAATTCACAATCAAAATTTTAAACATATTAAACTGTAAAACTTTCAACAGATATTGGAAAGAAAAGAATTTTAAAAAATTGATTATTAGGAAAGATAAAGGAATCATGCAGAATTAATTACGTAATGTTTATTTATTTCATTTAAACAAAAACAATCAACAAGAAATGCTGAATCTTGAAATGCCAAAGATACATTCAACAACTAAATTCATAATACACAATAGGATGTTAAGCAGAAATAATCTTAAATAGAAATTACATAAATTCCTTTTCATTAAAAAAAACTTTAAAGTCCTTAAATTGATGAAAATCGAAGATTCATCTTATCAGAGATTGCTTTGAGATAATATCAAGCATCCGTTAAATCCCAAATACAAATGACGACTCCCATTTTTCCATTTTTGTATATGAAATAATAATTCTTTTCCTACAAACACATCGCATTAAAGAATCTGGGAAATGTAAATTTAAATCCCTAATGCATATAATGTATTCAATATATAAGATCCTCCCTTTGAGGTTTAGAGGACAAATCTGTAATTCCTCAAATCTGAATAAGGACTCATAAAAGAGATTTATTTCCAATGTAATGCAGTAGCACGTACAGAAAGTAATAGGGCACCTGATCATTTGGTATTAGTTTGTCTTTGTGCAATGCCTGCTCATCGACAAAATTTCAAAATGCTCTTTGGAAAAAAAAATATTATACTTTTGAATTCAAAATAGCTGAATGTCTGATTCGGGAATGGGGTAAACTCTTAAGATTCTTTAATTAGTAGGTGCGACTTACATTATATTTAACAAAATATTTGTTAGTCCTTAAATTCCATAATATTTTCCCAAAATAGAGCTTTAGGGGTGCTCAATTAACATAAACCCTGCTGAATATTATTGCAATCCAAAATTTTATGTTGTTAAATAAGTACTATATCAGTTATATTTTGTAGATTGCTAGTTTGGTTTGACTATCAGGAGAGTATTTGTTCAGCTTATTTATTCATTATTTTTAAATAATGGTTTTGCTCTTATAAGAAGATATTAAAAGTATTTTGAAATTACAAAGCTAAAATACAATAGTATATTGACTGTTGTGTGGATTTAGACTGTTAAATGATTTTCACTTACGAATGATAGAAGCTATTCACATACATATTGCTATTTTGAGGGAATTCAAGAATTCAAATAGAATTACGGGGACTTCTGTTTTCTATTCAATATATCTTTTCTATTATGAAAATGAATACTGAAAAATAAGGTTATATTGGATGTATAAATATTTTTATCAATAAAAAAATTAAATTTCATTTGATAATAATCCATTATGTTCTAAATTTAATAATAATCTTTAAGGGCTTAACACATTTATTTAAATTTTTTTAGTATTTTAGGTTTTTGTCTTGCAGCTTTTGGAAAATTCTGAGTATAGTTCTCCGAAGTATTTAGGAGTTTCGATACCTAAAATTATTTTACAATGTCCGAAAAATTGTGAAACTAACTATTACCAACAATAATTTTTTTTTCATTACTGATAATATTTTTTAACAGATTTCAAAAGCAATTTACTTACTCAAATTGGTCTCCTATTGGGGAATCTCAGATATGAGGATGGGAAGCTTTCGCAATGGCTGTTTGTTCTCGCCACTCGTGCGTGTATAGAAATGGTGTGGGATCAGCTACAACCTACTGATGACGGAAAATATCACCATGGATATTTACTGTTATAATATACTGTACACTGTTACCAGTGATGGTCCTTAGGACTCAGCCTCAGTTTTCACCAATGATGTCTAGGTGGTTCGATAATTCAGATTTTTCCGTGTGCCTTAGGGCATGCCGGAGTAATCAATTTGTGAATTTTCAAAGAGGTAAATAATACTTATTCCACTTACTAGTTCCATTACTTTAACATTAAATTCTAAGAAATGCAAATGATGTTATAGTGCAATTTTTTTTTCTTTTTGAGGTAGTAGGGCAGTTGTTTGGGTAAATAATAAAATATTATATATTTTCATAGAACTACTTAACTTTAAGTAACTACTATAATCGCATAACTGAACTTTTTAATACATGATTTAATTTTGATTACTCATAAAAGTATTGTATGCTGATGAAGGAAAAGAGATGTAGTAATTCCACGGGTGGTGGAAGAACATTACAAAGCATTACGTATAGAAAGTTATATATTACTAGTTGACCCGGCAAACGTTGTTCTGCCTTATAAATTTTTTCTAGTGAACATTTTGGTTGTTAATTAAAAAATAACGAATGTATTGTAAGTGTGTGGAGATGGGATCTATGACAGAAAGAGGAATGGAGCGCTGTAGACGATGATCGTCGTTTCAAAAAAAACAAAAAAAAAAAAACATTATTTTTCTCAATATAATGTATTTTATTAACGTAACGAACATATACATTGTTTTATCTCTTTAAAGTTAAACGTAAAGTGAAAAAAATAATATATTTTTTTATTTTAAAGTTTAAAAATGAAATAAAGAAAATCAGTATTCATTTCGAAGAGCAATTGAGTGTACGATATTTTTGTCAGTCCGTCTTTAGCCAACACAAATAAGCTCGCTGGTTTGCCCACGCGAGAATATGAAACGTATAATTGTTCGTGTGAAAAACATGATGTGCCCAAATCTAAACCGCAAACAGACATCGTTTGGCCTTGCGACTTATTGATTGTCATTGCGAATGCCAATCTAATAGGAAATTGAACGCTTTTGAATTCAATTGGCACGTCTGTGAGAATCATTGGAATTCGTGGCAGCAAAACATTTTAAGCACGAAATTTTTCATTCAAAATGGTGACTTCGATAACGTTTTTTATCAATAATTTAATGACCAATCGCGAGCCATTGCACAGCCGAGGTGGGTTCAAATTCCGAAGTAAAATAACCGGACAACTTTCAGTCGTAGAAGTTGTGATGACATACATGCCTGGCAAATTCAATGAGTTCAAACACTCTGTTGGATAGTTTACAGTTTCGTTAGCATCGCAAACTGTATCGATCGATTTTTATGATACCAAGTCGCCTGGTAATGATTGCTGTATCTTGAAGTTTAAATCGTCGACGTCCACATTTTTTGCTTTTTGAAATTTCTCTTTCTGCCAGCCATGCATGATTTATGTATTGTGTGCGTACATCGGGAAATATGCGGTCAATGAGAGCATTATGCGAATCAACGATAGTGCAGAAATTAGTGGGCAATTTTATGCATCCAGTATTTTCATAGACAGCAACTTTGTCATCGCCGATATCTAACAATTGGTCCGAGAATGTGTCGGCAGATGGATCTTGTAGCATTTGGACACACATGTTTATTTTTGGCTGGAATTTTTCAACATTACGCCACAATGGCGATGATTTCAAGCAAACGTTGATCTCATAGGCGTACATTGAACGTGGAATGACGGGATAGGGACATCCTAATTACCTAGCGTTATGAAATATACTTTACAACCTATTCTGATACCTATCAAATACACATAAAAAACTTCATAAAAATGGGTCGAGCCGGAGGAGTACGAACACAAACATCGTGACACGAGATTTTTATATATTAGATTTATAGAAACTAAACACTATATTAATCATCATAAGTTAATGCAATAGGTTTTCCATCAAATAATGAACAAAATATTCGATAGTACTTCTGGAAGTGGTTTAATTTTAATTTTCATGTATAAAAAGTTGTTGAATAATCACTACATAGCAAATGTCTCCAAAAACATAATCTGTTTCAATCAAATAGTATCTGAAAGCTTTAATAATGATTATAAATTCCTTATCTTCGCACCATTCGCATATCTATTGCTTGATATTAAAGATACACAGAGAAACTCGGGTAATTATGGTATATTGTAACAACTTTAAGTTGCTATAAAAATCATCCACTATTCTTTTCCCTTTCCTATGAAAAATTATATTCGTTTATAATTGTATATAATTTTTTATAATTAAAAAAATCAAATAATATGGAAATTAATCATAAGATAAATGAAATCTTGTGTAAAAAACTTTCCTTAGAAAAATAAAAATGCAATAAAAATTTAAATAAAAGAAGTGGATGAAATTAACGAAATAAATAAGAATTGATGATGCAGATAAAATAAATATAAAATGAAAGCAAAATTTCAAAACGCAAACAAACATTTACCCAACTACAAATGTAATTGCAGAGATAATTGGAAGTCAGAATTGCATATCTGAAAGTAGAATTTCAAATAATGCACATATCATTAAAAATACACCACATTTAAGATTAAAAACAATATAAGAGAAAAGATATAATACAATAGAAAAGATATAATACAATAGAAAAGAAAAAAATCAAAATTAAATTAAGGCATTTATTACTAATTAAGGTATTTCATGACATGTGAAAAGAGTCTAGATATTAGCATATGAGTAATATTATTTATATTTAAATATCTATAATATTTCGGAAAATAATGCATCGATACCTTTGTATTTCTTACTTCCCAATTACAAATAATTAGTAAATAACGGTGAGAGTGAGATATTGCTCATCCTTTGCTAATAGTCTAATATTCATATTTTTAATAAGTATTTCGAAAGAAAATATTTCCGAACAGAAAAACATTCCATAAGAATTTTAATCCTCTCATGTTCTCGCAACTACCATAGCGGGGTAACTGATAATCTACTACAGATAAACGCGAGAAATTCCTGCGGTCTATTCCATACTATAATTCGTGGGATTAAGTTCACTGATCATAGGTAGGGGGAGGGGCATTTCTTTATGACAAATTAACTTAAAATCCGTTTTTTTCTAATATTTGTTTTAGCCATCTTTATTTAATCAATGAACTGATTTTGATAACAACTTGGATATCACGTCCATCAATAATATTACTGATTTCCCTTCAACAAGACAATTAAAACCGAATTAGTGGAATAGATATTACTGCTATGTCGAATTACTTCTTTAGAAAGTAATGGAGGCATTGCCTATTTAATAAAGTTTTTATTTTTTCATATGATGCTTAGCGAATCTTGTATTTGTTTATCATCAAAATTTCTTCATTGGCAGAATCCAGTTTGTAATGCCTTTCGCTTTGCAGGTCAAATACTTTTTCGTCTAAAAACGCAATATGTGCTTTGAATACCTGAGAATTCTGTGAGACATAATTTAATAAATGCAAGCTATATATTTATTGCATCATATTACTTTAATTTAAAAATATTTCAATTACAGTGTTTAAAAATTTCGATTTTAATATGAACTTTTGCACATTTTGTATTCGGAAGCATAATTTTACTTTTAATCTAATGTACTGTGCCATATTTTTTTTTCAAAATACATTGCCCAATTTTTTAAAAAAAAAAATGTAAAATTAAGTTTTGAAATTCTGACACCTACTACTCAAAATTAAATATAATATTTTATCATTGCACTTTTTGCGCTTTTGATCTGTTATTCATTTTAGTTTTATAGAACGAAAAAAATATTCTGAAATTAATGTAGAAATTATACTTATACTTATGTAATCATGAATATATATATATTCATGATCATGTGAAGATCTTATAAATAAAAGGCTAAGTCATAGAAATTTCTCTTATTACTTATAGTTACATGTAAAAAGTTGAAAGTAAATAAATCATCACACAAATCTTTCATACTGCTTCGTGTCGAAGCTGTAATTGATTCAACACTTCAGTGACTTAATTTATGAAGTTGTAAACTAATATAGAATTCCGTGGATGTGGATTTATTATTTTTCTAGAAACTTCGCTCTGTCAAAGGATAGTATATATTAAAGAAATCAAGATGTTAGAAACAAGCGTCAAAGTTTAATCGAGCTCGAAAATAGTCATAACCGCCGTAAGATGGATGATTTATATGACTTGCTAATGAAAACTGATGCTCATATCTTCCAAAACTATCATTTCCCAAAAATAGCTTTTGAATTGCCAAAAAATTTAATAAAATTTATTTTTTAATGATATCAAATTAACTTTTTTCTAAAGAAGATGATTTTTTTTCTTTAGTTTTAATATATAATATTAATATATTTAACATATAATTTTAATTTGGATTCAATCTGAAACAATGTTATGGTGAACAGCATGCTTCTGTCAGCGTTAAAATTGATATTAAAAATATTCTTCTTTGGATATAGCAGAGAAGTAGGGTTTTCACTTCGATTGTTTTTCCATTGTATATACTTTTTTTTTAATTGCAGTTGAATAATTTGTAGCAGAACAATTCAATAAAATTCATGCATTTCAGTCGTATCGAATAACACATTCGAATTTTGATTAAAAGAGCACTCCTTATTATTGCTTAAAAATGCAATGATCTTAGCTGATAATTTGTTTGCCAGAAGTGACTAAAAATAAAATTACTGGTGTTTTAAGAGAAAAGAGTGCCCAAGATAAAAGCACAATTCTTTTATCCAACTAAAATTAATCATAAACAAATTACACGATATTGCAATCTTCACAATATAATTGTATTTCAAAAATATTATATTGAAACATAATTCTTTTTAAACAAGAAACCTATACTTTTTTATACAGATAGTCCACATAATTTTTTTCTTAGTTACCATTAGACTTACAAATTTTTCCTATTGTAATTTTCTTCATAAATAAACAAAAAAAAGTCAATAAGTCATTTGATTATTTCTGTTTACTATAAAATTAATCGAAATTAATAAAATTTGAAAAAGTGATTTTTTTTAAAGTTTTAAAATATAGGAAATTTTCAATGATTCAATAAAATCCGATCAAAATTTTCGAAAATGATTTTCATTTTTAATAAAAACATAACGCTAAGAATAATACTTAGAGAAAAAAAAACATAACGAATAAAATAGTAATTTTCCGTTTTAGAAACTACAGAGTTCATTAGTAAAAAAATATATTTAGCATGAAAGCGAAATTTTAACGAAAATTTAACGATGATAACTCTTATTAAGTGAATTTGAAATCTTGAATAATTTCAAACCTTCATTAGTAGATATAATGAGTTGCAAATTCCTAATTTCTGTACTAGACATTCCAACCGTCTGGATGTGTTTTACGACAAATCCTAAGATATATCTCACGGGAAATACTCGGGATATTTTCAGCACTCATCTGTAGTTTTCGTGAGTGAATAGATCAGCGTCTCAACTGACAAGAATCCCCCAAGTAGGTACTTTAAAAGGTAAAAGAGGGTGATAGCCAGAAAATGAAGCTGCTGGAAATTTTGATACAGATTTGATGGATTGGAGTGGGCACTGTAAAGCTTTATTCGCTTCGGCATTATTCCGGTTTAGTCGTTCCTGTTACGGTATGTTCCGTCATGAAATTGAGGGGAAAAGGCTTATTTTCGAATTAAATTACACGAGTATTTTAGGATGGAAGGAACGGAGCATTAATCTAACATCCACATACATCCACTGGCGTTCGTATAAGGTATATGAAACATTTTTATTCGAACCGATACTTATACTTTTATATGAATGGTTATACAAATGACTAAGCGTAAGTTTCTAGTATCTGAATATTTTCATCCCATCCTTATTATCTCTGTAAAATGGAATAAATAAAAATATATTTATTTAGTGTTTCCTTTATCAATCAACATCTAGAATTCACATTGAATCCGAGTCAGAGAACGAATGCAGATTTGAGAATGAGTATTAAATTAATGAAAACCTTGCGAAATAAAGATCTTATGTAAATCTAACATTTTTGTTGAATCCGTAGTGAAAAAATGTATTTTGGACGAATGTTAATGGGCCCATACAGTTGTCGTCATAAAACTACATCCAGAATTTAATTGATTTATGTCATTGAGTTTATGTGATATTGCGTTAGTATTTATGCGAAAGTACAAACTGATAGGCTGTCTACCATTTGGCAGGTTTAGTTCAAATATTTATACGAATATATATTTTATTTACTTAACACATTTTATCTACTTAATATGTATTTTTGATTTGTAGTTATCTAGTTAGTTATCTTATTTGTACTCGATCACGCATATAGACAAACTTACATAATAATGGAAGTAATTTGGAATTTGATATAAGTATACAAATGTTGTCGAACGTTCTTATACAAAATTTCAACATTCTACATGAAAGCACTTTTAAGTTAATACAAAAAATATGTTTTACGGACCTAAACAGGTCTTGAAAACAGAGATTCGTCACAATGAGGATTTCAAATTCTTTTAGATTATATTTTCGTTGACGAAATATAGAGGAAGTAATATTATTCAAGGTGAATCAGATTCAGAATTTTTTTGGCTCTAATTGTCTCATTTGTAAAGTACAAGTCAATAGGATTGAGTAGATGTCAAGATTACAAATTTAAATAACTATTTAGAATATGATTAATGTATGTTAATCAAAATCAGTTTATTTTATTCGGGTATCTATGATAACAAAATATTCATTTCGATTGACAATAAATAAATTTAATTAGTCTTTATAAAACAGCATATTTAATTGGATATTTATTATTTTAGGAGACGTTAATTACTATATTATTGTACATTTATTATTTTAAAAGGATACATTTTAAGAGACATTTGATTCTTAAAGATAGATCTCAAGATGTCTACGTTTCTTTTCATACTTTAACATAAGTTGAAATGTCACTGATTTTTGCTTGTTGGAAAGAAATAAATTTAATATTTTGATTTCATTTAATAGGTTATTAAATGCATCATCTATAATAAAATTATAAATATATTGTAATATTCAACAATTATTTTCGACAGCTATTTAACTTTTAACCTGTATAAAGTATTCTTAATATTAGGTGAAGATTTCTTTATTAATGTGTGCTAATGTATAATACATTTATTTAGAAGTCTATGAGGATTAATTTATGTATCAATTTAACAAGAAGCATGTAGAAAACTAAGTGTTTTGTGCTGATAATGAAGAAAAAATAATTGAAAGAAATTCAGTTAAAACTCTCTAGCTTCCCCAACAAAAAAATAAAAATTTTTTCGTAAACAATCGCGAATACCTTTTAAGGAGAAAGCAAAGTTTCTATGTTTCCCATTACGATGTTAATTGACAACCCCTTCTGTCAAACCTCTAACGCGCTTTTTAGCTCATCCTGACAAGTGCTTAATTTTTCTCTTTTGGAAAAGCTCACTTTGTCAATTTGCTAGTCCTAAAGAGATTCATTTGTACGAAATAATAATTTGCCATTAAGTTGTCTTGACGAAAATTTATTCTTAAAAATATTTTCAAACTGAAGAAGATTATATAATTTGCTACTAATCATAGGTGTGTTCATGGTCAAGTAGAAAGTATAGCTTTCTTCATCATTACAGATTACAGTTTCTGAAAAAAAATCTTTTATGATTCTAATTTTCTGAATAAAAAAAAATCATGTTAGCACTTCCCTGATTTCAAATTAACATTCCATTAAAATGAGAAACTTGAAAGTAAAAAGAAAAAAAAAAGAGAGAGAGAGAGAAAAATTGCATCTTTTGATAGATTTTCTAGACACTTAAGTTTTTATGATACAATTATTCAAATACATGAAAGATTCATATAAAAATAATCAAAATCAATCTAAGACAATTCTAATAGTTTAACTTTCATACCAGTTATAATTTTATTCTTAAAAATGATTTATTCGGAAAATTATGAACGAGACAAGTTATACATAAAAGTTTTAATTAAAAGTAAACAATGCTAATCTTTCCGGTGAACAATACAGTCGCTTTCATTACCGAATTTACGATAAACTGAGGCTGATTTTTTTAAATTCGTAATCATTAAATTGAAGATATCAACTAACGTATTTGAAAAGCATATCAGTATCACATAAACGACTAACTGTCAAATACTATAATTTAATATGTGCAATGTATAATATAACTTCAAATTTAACTTTGTTCCTGTTTTTTAACATAGTTTATTACATTCTGTAAAGTAATAGAAAAAGGAAATGTTTTATTAAAGTACAACCTGAATAGAAACCACATTATATATATAAAAAATAAGAATTTTTATGAAAAATAACAATAAATTTCAATTATATATATATATATATATATATATATATATATATATATATATATATATATATATATATATATATATATATATATATATATATATATATATATATATATATATATATATATATATATATATATATATAACCCGAGACTTCGAACGCTTGGAAACAGATTGGAATTTATAGCATCAATGGCTTTATATTTTGTTACACCTGCGCATGCTTGAATTTTCAACGCCAATTGGAGCAACACTGATTATGAATTTTCTACGCCAATTGGGATAACGCAATATAGATTATAAATTTTTAATTTCCTTTATTCTGTTTCATTTTAATTCAAAAGTACTTCAGAATGAATCCGAAAGTTCGATTAATTAACAATGTTTAGTTTTAAATGTATCGAACGCTACGAAAATAAACAGAATCGTTTGAAATAATAGTCAAAATCATGTTAAGCCTAATCTCATTGACGTGGGGGGAAAAAGCGCCTGAAGTTTTACTCATTTGGCGATTTTCGGCGGGAAAGTTAGTTTTTAATTAATAAACAATTAACCACTCAATTAAACGGAATAAATAGTAGTCTATGTCCTATTCCAGACTATAATCTATCTCTCAGCTAAATTTCAAATAGTAGTAGTAGTAGTATATATATATATATATATAATTCCAATTTTTAAATCTTTTTCGCTCATATTTTTAATAATTTATATAATAAAATTGAGTACGAAAACTGACTTCATATTCCTATGCGAGACTTATAAATTGTTTGATAATCACCACTAAAAAAACTATTTTTAAATATTTCGATTTAACCCTTTGATATAGTTTTTTATTTCCCATTTAATATTTGAGACTGAAACTAAATTCGATTAAAATTGTGATGAAGGAATCTGTACAACACTCTTGAAGACATTATAATGAATTGTATATAGGGAACTCCATTGCTTAACCGAAGTTCGACACCATCTAAAAAAAATTTGTGACATTTCTCTTCTTGAATTATTGAAACAGAACATGCCAATTTCTCATAACTCTAATAAATTATACCGTATGTTATAATAATATTTTTGATTCAAGGAGTTCTTAGTAATTAAAAATAAAGGAATTGATTTACAAAATTAAAAGAATTATCTTGATTTAACCCTTAACTGGGGAGGTAAAAATTTAGGACTTAACTGGGGAGGTGTGCTCTAGGAGACCGCATTTTCTTTACACTCAAATTAAATTTTCTAATAAAAGTATTAGTATGAAAATCTCGCAATTTATTCTGCAAATGTTTTTCTTGATTTATAAATATGTTTTAGAAATGTTTCAAAATATAATCTAATTGAAAAAGTTATTGCGTTGGAACATACATTTTAGTCTCAAATTACATGTTACAACAAACAATATTCTTGAAAAAACATATTATTTTTAAAATCATATTTATTGTTACAGTATACAAAGGTATATAGAAAACAATATAAGAAAAAATTCAACAATTATATGAAAAAAAATGACAATGGGTAAAATTAACTCTTTTTTTATTAGCATCATCAGTTTTCGCGGGTAGTTTAAGCATACAGGTTAAGAATGAAAATCAGCCTATAAATTCTGTAGACATTTCTCTTGGTATATTAATATATTTTATAAATTTTTCAAAGTACATAATCACTAGAAAAATTAATTATAATTGAACATACACATCAGAATCAGCCGAATGAGAGCTTTCATCGACAACATTTTTTGTGCAATTTTCCTCATCATTAAAATCCCTTTCTGCTTCATTTAAAATTCCTTTTAACTCTGCTTTATAACGAGGATCAATAGGTAAGATGATGTTTTGAGTACCATCTGCTAAGTCTTGTATAAAACCGGAATACTAAAAGGGAGGTGCGGTCTCACAGACGTCATTCTAATAAGTAGCTGAAATAGTTAAAAAAAAAGCATCCTCTGGAACCAGATGAAAGAGTGCACATGTAGAGAAGGTCCCAAAACAGGAAGCTTCAGGGTCAATCCATGAGATTGATCTAAAAATAGAATAGGGGTAACCAAAAGTCCATCTTTAGCGGTCTGACAGACGGCACTTCTCCACTTAAGGGTTAGAAATGATATGAAAATAAATTCTTTTAATATGCATTATGACCACTGAATCATTCACAAGTTAATTTCGATGAATACATAGATGTTTAATGCACAATTGAGCTCTTAAATCATGTTTCACTTTTCAAAGTACAATATTTATAAATATAAATAAAATTTCAACATCTAGATGTTTGTGATACTGCTGAAGTTGTTCGTATCAACTGATTTCGTCGGGAAGTCATATCGCTGAAGATAAGCACCTTATCAGAATTGAAAGATAGTCAGATAAAATATGATGACATGGATTTTTTATTCAATAATAAAGCCCATGCAGCAGAGGAAAGACAAAAATTTTCAAATTCAATATTTAGAAAGGGAAAATCCCATATTCGACAGTTTAAGAGATAATTAAGAAAAAATATATTCATTTTTCTAATGTCGTCCCCCAATTCTTACTTATTCTGTTTCTTCGACAGGTTATAAATTTTATTACAACGAAATATGTTCTATATGAGAGCATCATCTACCATCTGGAATCGTACCATATCATGGTTCACATTTGACAGAATGAGTGTTTTGATCATGTCGGAAAAAACTGTCTGGTGAGAGATATTTCATGGATTATCACAACTTATTGGATGTTTCAAATGCTCCCAAAATTAATAGTGAGATCAAATGGAATTTGGGAATAAGTAAGGTAACTAATCATGGAATTGGCAGTTGTTGACACATTTTTGTGTGAACTGATTTTTGAGGATGATCTTAACACAAAGACTAAAGTATGAAGGAACTCTTGCACAGATATTGTGTGCGAAAGACACTGGCTGACTCGAAAACAATTTTATTCTCGACAACGTGGTAATTGCCGAGGTAGTAGCTCGAGGTCGTTGCCCGATTTAATGATTATGTTACCTTTACCTCTAGCAAAACCCCCGGGGTCACCTCGAAATGAGGTTGAAATGCTTCCGGTATGTTGGTTGGATCTCGCCACCCTGGAGGGTACATGAAAGGTGAGGGGTAACGCTCCTTCAATCTATGACGGGACGTACTTCCTTCGGGAAGGGTTGTATCGTGGCCGTGATGGCCCTTAGGAGTCAACCACAGTGTGCCAATGTTGCTGTTGCGGTGGTCCGGTCATTCAGTATTCTTTATTCTTGTGCCTTCAGGCGGGTCGTAGAGACAGTGATATGACTTTACCTCTAGCATTTAATTCCTTGAATAAAATGATAGAGAATGAATTATATCGTGAACTCTTACTACACTGTTACTTTTTGTGACTTTAAGGGAACCCATAATATTGAATACGAATTTCTTTTTTTCAATTATTTAGCTGTGAATAATCACCGAATCATTCAAGTGAAAGTGTATCAGAGGATATTCTGAGGATATTGTGAATCGAATTCAAAGCACGCAAGAAATTGAAGTGAGAAACATTGCCGTGTTTCGAATTCATACAGAAGAGTTTTTGGACAAGTTGAAGCTTACATGGATAATACCGAAGAATACTCCACAAAATCTTTTGGACGGTTGAATGAAGTAAAACCATTTTTTTGCCGTAGGACGGACACTGGTACTAGCCTATATGTTCAGCAGAAAAATGTTTTCTTCCTCTTACAAAATGAAAATTAAAAGAGTCCGTTTTTCAAATACGTTTCCATTAATCGAATATTTGTAAGTCAGTTTATCTTTGTATCCTTTTCAATGTTTATAGAGCAAATTATTGTATATTTGACATTTTGATAAAAAACTTTGACTAACAATGTTCCATCTGGTAAGCGTAAAGACATGCATATCAGCAATAGCAAGTACACTGGCAACAAAATGTCAGCGAATTTAATCTTTTGCTCAAGAATTAGCTATCGAACAGGTTTTTGAGCAATTATTAAATAGCATTTATCGTATTAATTGTCAAAGTGAATGATTTTTGTAAGTTTCAGTTAGGAGCTTGGAGCTTGAGTGGCAGGTGCTGTCGAAGGTGTTACCAGGAGAGTGCATAAATGCTTTAATTAAAACTTACAACTCACTTTATAAATGGTGTAATTAATGAGTATTAATTATTATTTTAGAGAAACCTATAAAATAAAAGGTTGGTGAAATCTAAATAATGAGCCGAAACACATAATTTCATAAATTTCTGAACAATAGTTGAGCAGCATGCAGCTTTGAATTTGAGTTCATTTCAGTAGGGACACGTTGTATATCAAATAGATATCTTCTTAATCATAAGTGTTTGAAATAAATTTTCTTCGTTCGAGTTAAAAATACCCTGTTAAACTACTTCCTGCCCTCATCTTTAAACATGTTATTGATGAGTATCATTTGTTTTAGAAAACAAGATATTTGTCATGTAGCTCCAAATAGAAGGAGGTCGATTGGTATTTCTTTTCTTTCTACAAAATATTGACGATACTGACATTTCGAAACAATCGACTGTGAAACGAAAAGAATTGTATTTAGTTACGCCAAATCGTTATATAGATTAAAAAAAAAGGAATTTTCTGTTCAACTTTCAAATTCAGGAATCAGTAATTCATATTATTCTATCAGAATAATGAATTTAAACTATAGCTCAAATAATGCAATTTGTTTTTGTAATCAGAATTATTCTAAATGAACATTTCTTTATGATCAACATTTCATTTTATTATTATATTTTCCGAAAAAGAATTTATTACATTGGTTAGAATAATTAGAGAAGATTTTGTAATATATTCTTTATATTTAAAAAAGGCATAATCCTCTTATATTTTCAATGAGTGCTTGAATTTCTAATGAGTTTAATTTTAACAACCTGTAATCGATCATGCTAATACATCTACAAAAAATATATTTTCTAAAATATAAATTATTATATTCATATAGACCACATAACCTAATAGTACAAGCATAACATTATAATAAACGAAGAATTAAGTTTAAATTTAGGAAGAAAAGGAATAAGATAATAAAATAAAGTAATACGATAAAATGCCTGAATATAATCAAGCAATAAATAAGTAAGATAAGACAAAATAAAAATTGAAGAAACGCGAAAAAGGCGAATTCAAAAATAGAGTGAATGAAGCCATATATTAATTTCGATACATCAAAATTGTGAATCATAAAAATAGAAAAACATGTGTGGATGGTAACTTGATGAAAATATTGAGACGGAAGTTTAGATTAAGTTCTAATAATTTTTTCAGCCTTTTCTAGAATTCATACTCAGGAAGGATATGGTTAGTGTTACAAATTCCGTATCCGTATCTTTAAACATTCTGAAACAAGAAAAAATATGTCTAACAATTTTTTAAAAAAAATTATTCTGTGTAAAAGTATATGCATTATACGGTGGATTTCCTGCAAATTAAAAATTTAGATTCTATAATCACTTTTAAGATATAGAACAGATAGATATAAGTATTATAGAACAATAGAATTATTTTTGAATTAAGATATTAACTTTCATTTATTGCAATTTTGAAGAATAAATTTAGCTACTTTTCTTTGAATTTGTATGAATTGTTGAATGATTTATTTTATATAGCAAAAAATAATATTGTTTATTTTTAAGGAAACTAATTTCCCATCATTTTGTTAAAAAATAAGTAAACATCTCTAAAAATTCAGGAAAAAGAAAAGAAAAAAAAAAACGCAAAATGTCTTAAAGTAGTAAAATAAATAAGTGAAAATAAAGGATATCTGAACCTAAAACTTGCTTCTCCTTTTCGATTTGTTTATGCATTATTCTTAATTATACTAGAAGGGCGCATAAAAATATATGCAATATACGGTCTCATTTCTTATGAGTGGAAAGGAAAACAAAACGATACACACACACACACACACACACACACACACACACACACACACACACACACACACACACACACACACACACACACACACACACACACACACACACACACACACACACACACACACACATATATATATATATATATATATATATATATAACACAAAAGAAATAATTATATCAGTGCGAAACTTATTTTCTGAACCGTAAAGTGATAAAAATATTTGTTATGCTTCAAATTTATTGTTATTATTTATTCAAAGTTATAGAAAAAATCCGAAAAGATAATGAGCTCATCGAATGCAGGAAAATTTGATGTAATTGAAACTTCAAAATCTTTCCAAATATGCATTCATAAGTACATTACAGGTTCCATGGCAACGAAAAGGTAGACAACTTTTTCAAAGAACTAAAGCACTAATGGTTGTATTCCCAAATTTCCTTCTGTTCCGTTTTTAGAAGCGAACTACTAGCAATTGATGAGGGACTTAAGATTATTTTACACGAAAATAATCATAAGAACCTTTGGATTCTTACTGAAAGCCGCAGCTCAATGGAACACCTTAACAATTCTACTTATGCTCGAGATAAAGCAAGTTTTGTCAATCCTTCAAAAGTTGAAGCTGATTTAACTCCAACATGATATTCATTTCCAGTGGATCTCATCTCATGTGGATCTACTTGGTAACGAAATAGCAAACATGCTTGTAAAGACAGGAAGCAGCCGAGCGACTTCATCTTCTGCTGAGCTCACAACTTAGAATTCTTTACTCAGGCGAAATCCCTAAACAAGAAGAATTGGTCGGTACCCCGTACTCTTGATTGGTATAGGGCCAATATGCCGGGCCAGTCCGTAATTCTTCTTTGTGATAGAAAAACCAGCACTTGCCTGTCGCGCCTTGCCAGTGGCTACCTTAAATATCTTTCCTTTTCTCAGGGTGAAAAATCTTACCCTCTTTGCTCGAAATGCCGCCAACATCAGGCCTCTTCTGAACACATTCTAGACTGTTTAGAATTTTTTGGGGGAGAAATTTATTCTTCTCCCTTCCTTGTTTTTGACTTTCTTCTTGTCAACGGAATTTTGGATTTGGTCTGACTAATTCAGACCATGGAGATTAGCAACAACAACAACAAATTTCCTATTTTTACAGCTACCCTTTCCCATTTTACAAATTGTTGGGCCTACATAAAATGGATATTTTGATGCAAAAAAAATTTGTAAATACTATAAACTATATAATGAATATTTAGATTTTCATATTATAAAAGACAATTATCTATTGAATTAATGTAGATATACAAACACTTAATGCAAAAAATATCTAGAATCTTCGTTATAATTTTGCAAGGATGTCAGCCACTAATTTATACAATCAAAACTTTTATTCAGTGTCTTATTTCCCTTTTGTTTGCTTCCTCATTTTTTAGTATATGTTGACATCTTTGTTTTATCTAAATAAAATTCTAATAACATAAAAATTCAACAGGCAATCATTGAAGAAGGAGATAATTAAACATTTGATTTATTGACAAATATTTTGGTGTCATGTAGTATAAAAAATGTCTCTTAAACTTATTCCAGAACCAAAATCCCAAATAATTTGAAAATATGACGAATAAAATGATATTATGAAAATGAGAATTCCGAATGTATGATGCATTTCTTTAAATTCTTAGTTATCCACAAATATTCTAGGAAACGAAAACAAATAAGAAATACAGCAAATAATCATCAATCAATAATGCCTTTCCAGTGCAAAGTTGGTAACAAAGCGCCAAGATCTGTTTTAATGTTAGACGCTTTCCTAATAAGATTTTGTTGCGATTCATCTGGGAGTGGAAATGCAATAAATAATTTATGTGGCTAGAAATTTTTATATCTTTCGAAACGCATTTCAGAACTAATGAGTTTTGAATATTTTATAAGTTAGAAATTATTTCGAATTTATTTTTGGCTTCCTTATGTCTTTGCATAGAGCTTATAAGGAAAATATTTAGAAAAAAATTATTTTAATAAAATTTTAACAGTTCACAAATTTTCTAGATTATTAATAAGATAATTCCTTATTTTATCAGATTTGCAATAAAATGAAAAATCATCTTATTGAAGCCAATTGATTTAAAATTCTTTTTTGTGAGAATAAAATATTTATTTCCTAATACTTTACTTGATTCTGTTTTCAGAATATCTGTAAAATGTTTTTGCTTAATCATATAATAAACATGTGGCATGTTTAGGTAGAATTCAAAATTTTATTATAAGATTGCATGGTTACCATTTAGTGTATATATTAAAGAATTATTTGGATTTCCAAAATTGTTTGAAAAGTAATTCTTCATTTAATTATTTTTTTTCATTATACTTGATGTATGATATTAGAAGGGAATAGTCTTTTCCTTTTATAAATGTACAAATTCGCATCTCTTATTTCTTTTAAATTTTAGAATTATATTTCAATCAGAATTAATGATGTATTTTTTGTATTTCATTCTAGAGACCAAGAAATTTCAAGTATAGTGAGAAAGTAAGATTTCTCGATAGAGAGATTCATAAATCTCTATTTTTAATATCGCCGAGAAGATAAATAATTGTAAACAATTCTATTCATAGTCTATATCCCTTTAATTTCTCTATAAACATTATTTGTAATGAATATCAGATAAACTAATATAGGTTCACGTATGAAATCTACGCAATTTTTACCTAATTCCTTAAATTAGTGAAATATGATGAAAGAGTATTGAACTACTGTTTTCCGTATGAATTCAATAATTAATAAATAATTTATTTACCCCCTTTTTATCCCTTTTTGGAAACAAAATGCATTTCACTGTAAAAGAGATCTTTGTTGACACAACGTCAATCAAAGTAATTACCGAAAAGAAAATTAAAATCTATTTATGGATATATAATTACTTACACTAAATTATTTGTTTCAAAGAGATTTATAGAATTGGACCCTTAAAAAAAGGCTGCATGTACTTAATAAATGTTTGGGGCCATATGTACATTTCATAAAAGTATAATTCTCTACAGAAGATAAGTCACAGTTGCTTTGTATTTTTATTAGCTTTTTCTTGGAAAAGATATTAGCACTATAAATATCTTGGAACGCTTAAAATGTGAATGATATTGATAAACTAATTTCTCTACACTTCTATGTTATCAAGAAGTAAAATACTTATCTTGATTTATTTAATTTTATAAAAATGATATTCTTATTCTGTTAAAAATTATATGAAATATAATTAAATATAATTATTTAAAATTTATTTTTTTATTAATATATAGGGTATTTTTTTTTAAATTGACACTGTTCAGAGGGCTCTGTAGCTGAAACTATTGACTGGAAAGCCTCAAAATTTGGGTTTGGGAATAATGACGACATAAGAAAAAGGAATCCACGAAAAAAAATAGTTACAAAACTCACCGACAGTTAGAAATTTGGCGCTTTTCACATAAATTGAAGATTTTAATGCAAAATAAAATTTCTGACTATGTTTGAAAGATACAGTAAACAGACACATGTATGAAATAGCAGTCATTTGCAGTACTAGAAATGTGTTTTATTCAAGAAAATAATTCCCCTTAATGGTTAAAAATAACGAATGAAAAATAAATTACAAAATTAAATTAATTTAATAAAATATTTTCATTTCATCGTGTACTCATTGAATTTGATTCTTATTTTAAAATATACTTAAATAATAGTTTTATTTATAATCTGTTAATTTTCTACTATTCAACTTTAAATTTTGTATTATAATTGACAAAAGTTTTAGAAAAATACGGAAGTTTCTTTTCTTTTTTTTTTTTTTTTAAATATCTTTATATTTTCCTAAATATGTAACACCCTACGAAGGTACTTAGAGTCAGTGCCCCAGGTAAAAAAAAAAAAAAACTAGTGTTGGGAGTTTCCAATTGATATCTGGTTACTGCGTAATACGGTGTCAGAAACAATTATTTCCTAGTTCATTAAACTTTGGTCGGTATCCTAAATTATCTGTTCAATTAACTTTCTCGTTAAATAGCAAACTATATATTATATAATTGAAATTTAAAGTTTTAAAGACATTTCATTCTACCCTTGAAGAAGGATTTTGAAAAACACTTAAATCTGAAAATATCCGTCTCAACATTAAATATATATATATATATATATATATATATATATATATATATATATATATATATATATATATATATATATATATATATATATATATATATATATATATATATATATATTCTGTTTTGCAAATTTTCAAATTGTATATATATATATATATACGTTATTGTTTAAAAAAATCTATAGAGTATAATTTTTCTTGAAAAGTTTACTATACTGCATTATAAAAAAGTTTTTTTTAATTTTATTTTAGAATCAATTGATTTAAATAATCATAAAATTCAATTAAATATTTTTTTTATATTACAAAACACAAAAAAACATTTATAACAAAATTTTGAGAGGAAGTTAGCATAGAAACACGGGAAATACGAAAGTATACTTTAAATCTATAATTCTCATATCTCGAAGATAACATCAAAAATCCTTATTTTCAATTTTATCTTTCAGGGCTCTCTAATTGATACATTATTATAAAAATAAAAAAATGTGAGACTGAATGAAATTATTTTAAAACATACCTTTTTGATATAAAAATATTAAGTATTAATTCTCAGACATATTCACTGTTTTTTCTATTTATAGTTAAACATTGACCTCAATATAATCTAGAGCATGAATTACAATGCATGATTCTTCCTGTACGAATTTGGAAATAAATATGCATTAAGTTTATGTATAAGAACTCATGTGCATGAAAATATTTACAATACAAGCAATGATATCAATCGCAAAAATATCAAGTGACTTAAATTTTCTTCTTTTAGAACTACAAAATATTTATATAATATTTTATATCAAATTCTAAGAAAGATTGCAATGGATTATATTTTATTTCCTCACTACTTCAGACGTTCAGTTATTAGGAAATGCATATTCTTAGTTATTACTACAGAAACACCAGACGTCTTGAAATGCTGTGTGACGATAGCTTTCAAGGATATCAGAGTGGCTCATGGGAAATAGTGCATTAAGTTTATGTAAAAGAACTCATTTGCATGAAAATATTTATAATACAGACAATGATTTCCATCTCAAAAATATCAAGTGACTTAAATTTTCTTCTTCCGAAACTACAAAATATTTATATAATAATTTATATCAAATACTAAAAGAGATTGCAATGGGTTATATTTAATTTTCGCACCACTTCAGACGTTCAGTTATTAGGAAATGCATATACTTAATTATTACTGCAGAAACACCAGACGTCTTGAAGTGCTTTGTGACGATACCTCTCAAGGATATCAGAGTGGCTCATGGGAAATAATCCATATTATAAACTTCCTCTGCAATTTCATTGCCTCGGATATCGGCATCTCATTTGTGAGGATCGTCCCAAGTATTTACTTTGAGAGTTAAAAGAGGGTGAAGTATAGAGAAAAGGAAGTAGCTAGAAAATTCTGTATAGAATTGATGGATTGGAGTGGCACAGGGAAGATTAATGCACTTCAGCGTTATTCTGGTCTACTCTTGTCTGATGTCCGGCATTCCATTGATGAAGTAAAATGTGCAATTTCAGTTTAACTTTAATGAGTGTTTTATAGTGGTCTTTGCGAACAGTAAAACTATGTATATAATGGGTATGACATAGCACCGATCATGGCTATTTAGTGAACATTTAATACTTTTATTATTCATTATATCATAAGTTGTTAAAGTGGTGATTATACAAATATGCATTGTATTTCATTTTTTTTTGTTTATCTATATATTAACTGTAAAACTATGAAATATGGGTACATGAAATCCATTTTTCTTCTTTTCTATCTTATAAAATAAGGCATTAGATGTATGAAATAAACTTGTCCAATAATAGTAATAGAAATGTAAATGTGTATGTATATATGTAGGCTTTCTGTATGCAGAATCATTTGATTGTAAAGTAACCAAAATGTCAAGAATAAATTTTTGAGTTTTGAAATGTGTAATGTACTCAAAATACTATATAGTTAAAAATTAAAGAAGATATAAAGGTCAAAATTGATCATTTCCAATATCAAAACCCCAAATTTTTTTGGGTTAAATAAAGTAGAAAAAAAAATTTATATTATATAAATATAGTAATTGCACACTTTTTTTTTTTTTTTTTTTTTGAATTTCGAGTATTCAAAAATAATTGCAGTAGCACAAACTGTTGTGCTGTGCAAATATTTGATTATGATATTTTCTTTCGTTTTCTTGATTCCATTTATTATTTGCTCAGTTCATATGTATGGAATTAAAAATCCAGAACTAACACCGTCAAAGACAAGATTATATTTTGAAATGGATTATCATGATTGTATCGGAAATTTTGTTTATATCCAGTGAGCATTTTTAGCCTCAGGACAATTAAGACATTATAATGTATATTCAATCTCGTTAGGATTATCATATACATAATAAACTGGTAAATTGTGAGAATATTTAAAGAACTTTTTTAATGCCTATCCTAAGGTGACATTTAAAAATTCATTGTTACATTAACATACATTTAAAACTCACACACACACACACACACAAAAACATTTAACACATAAGAAACTCATAAATCAATTACTATGGAAATTGATTTATGAGCTTTAAACTATACATAAGAGATTTAATTGAAATTAAACATTATTATTATTTCTAAAGAAGTATGGATATATTGCATGATCTATATTTTATGTCCAAAAATCGAAGAATATTTTTCATATAATCATTAAAAATCATTTTTCAAATGATTGTGGAACTCCAGTTTAACGATACTATTTGAAGCGGTAGAAGTCTCTGCATTTCGGGAGATAAGTGGTAAAAAGTTGTCGAGCAAGCAAATCATTTTCAACTTGTCGGGACATACGTGGTAAATATTTGTAAATGGCAATGTTTCTTTTCATGAAATAGGCACCAGAACAAATAACTCCGATTCCTCCAAACACATTGGAGGACAATAATGCACTTTTTGTGATTGAAGGTGTTAATAGAATCAGCATTAACAGTGGGATGAAGATCAGAAGTTGAAGAAGATTCAGTAAGTTTTTGTCGGAAGAAGATGTAAACGGAATATACATTTAAAGGTATGTAGTGAATTTGTGAAAGGCTGAGAATATATTGTGGATGAGCAGATGCTTTCTCGATGGTGAAGGAATTTTAATATACACTGATGCTGCGACTTTTATTGAAAAATAATGACAATTCTATACAAAATCTTTTTTATACATGGCTAAGATAATCAATATTCAACACGTTAATTTCTGTAAAAAAGAATATTTTTCTACACTGAAGTAAAAGTAATATTCCCTGTACATGGAAACGTTAATTGTGATTAACTATAAGATTAATCGTCAAGAAATATTCTTTAAATATTTATGTTTTTTTTTCATTTAAAATTTCATAACTCTCAATATTTTTTCATGTATTTCACATCTATATGTGCAGTGTGAAATAATATAATGACATTAAATAATAAATACAGATAAATCAATGGAAATAAATACATAGCAATTTGCTTTTAAAATGAATGATTGAACAAAAAAGCTATTTAATTATGTTTCAAACAATTATAATACTGGGATTTTCCTTAATAATCCCCATATTAACGGAGATATAAATACCTAAATATTCATTCTCATATCTATCATATATTATATGACTGAAATTTAGTGCCTCTTATTTTAACTTCAAATTCAGTTTATTTATGCAATCAAAGAATTTAAAAAAACAAGATTTTTTAAAAAGAATTTTGTGAAAATGCAGAGTTATTATCAATTGTTTAATGCTTATGCCATATTGAACTGAAAGTATTTTTGCGGATATTCCGCGATAGTTTATATGAAATGCATTAGAGGAAATTGAATATAAACGTGGGTGTTCTCAAACTTAAGCATAATGTTTTTGATGCTTTTGAAGAATTTTTGGTATTATAATAGTGAGAGATATATCATTATTCTAATGGAAGCTCAATATAGCAATGTTTGTACTTCCTAAGTTGCTAGAAATAAAGAAGTCATCCATGTAACCGAAACACTACGACCCTAATTATTTGTTGAATTAAGACATAGTTTTAAATATATAGATTAATTACTATGATTAACATACTCTATAAAATTAATCCGTAACTGGAGATGGGAGTCAAAATAACTCCTCTTTGTTCAATAGCTCTGATTATGAATTGGTATTTTATTCTTGAATATGATCATCCCCTCAGTCAAGTTGTTCTTTCAGTAGTATGTTGGCAAAAGTCTAATTATAAATACGTGCGTGTAACCGAGTTATTCTTTTTGAAATGTTTTGTTGTTATTTGTGGAGTCATTGGGTCCATGTCTCTGAAACTACTTTTAATGTGAATAGTGCAAAAATAAATAAATAAAATAAAGAAATGTTCTTAAAATCATATTTTCAAATAATGTATTCTTCATTTTTGTTTGTTGAATTTTAACAGTTATTAACAATAGAACAATTCCGTTCTCTCAAAGTAAAGTAAATACTCATTAAAACACTGTTTAGATTTTTCTTAAAACATCTTTCCAGCATTTAACACTTTTAATATTAATATTTTTTTAAATAATTTTGGTAACTACATGATTTCCAGAATATTTTGTGTTTCCAAAATAAATTTTAATGCTGTTTACAAAGAACAAAAAAAGAAAAATAACAATGGAGTCATTTTGACTCCATATCTCTGGTCAAGTGATTAAATTCAAGTCTCTAATTATAGGTTAAGAATGTTTGAAACCAAAAACAATATATATGTGGGAAACATGTAATAATTTTTCTCTCTGTCACTCCAAACACATAAAAATAAAATAAAATTAGTCATATGTGATGAATTTACACATACAGTTTTACTCTTCTTAATGATATTACTCCAAAAAAGCAAATATTTCGAAATAGAAAAGCATTGCGCTGGAATCTTAATCCTCTCCTGTTCTCACAAAACCTTCTCTCCACTAATGGGTAACTGATTAACTACGACGGATTAATCTGAGAAATCCCTAAGGTCCATTCTGTGCCATAATTCGTGGGATTACGCTCATTGATCATAGAAGTGCATTTTTCCCCCTAGAAATCCACAGGAAAAGCTGGGATTTTTCTTCTTGTTCAGCTAACTTTATTTAATCGATTAGCAGATTTCGATAGCAAGATCGATCGCTGGTCCGTCAGAGATACTGTTCAAGTGCCTTCAACAAAGTAGATAAATAGAAAACGGTAGAAAGATAATAGACTTAGAGAAATAGATAACTGTTATCTCTAATTCCTTCCTTAGATAGAATTGGAAACATTTAATAAAGTTTGGATACTTTCAGGTGATAACTTTTGAATCATGTATTTTTTTTTTTACTCCAAATTCTCCTAATTCACATGAAGAATTTTCAGCTGCATTGTTCTAAGTTTTTTTCGCTAAAAAACAGAACTTGTGTTTTGAATGCCTAAGATATTTAAGACACGTTATTGTCTTCATAAAATTCGATCACTATATGTATAATGCATTTATAATGTTTTATATGATCACCTTTCCAAGTATGTTGTACAAATTCTAATTTTTAAAAAGAAGTTTTGTACTTATTTTTTGGTTTGAAGCGTAGTCTTAGCACAAATCTATTGAAAAAAAAATCAATTTTTCTGAAAAATTTGTAAATAAAGCTCAAAATAGACAAGTTTTGAAATTTAAAATCTTGTTAAATTCAAAATTAGATATTAAATTATTTCATACTTATTTCAGTACTCACACCTACTCAGCCTATAATTCAAAAATAATGTTTTCAAATGAATACAAAAATGTATTTTTCAAAATAAGTAATTGAGTTTGTTTTTCATGATAGTGACATGCACAACTTACTAAAGATCAAATTTCTGTTACTGTAAAAGATGAGAGTTTCCAAGATAAAATAACAATATTGGTTTTCTAACTAAAATTATCCATAAACCAATTTCAACGCAATTAAATCTCCTTAATATATTTGTATTAATATTCTTTACATGATCTCTTTTTCAGAACTGATAAACGATAATTCTTATCATAATTGATAATAATTTGTTTCCATAATTAGATCTTTATACTTAAATAAAAAAAATTGCAGTAAATGAAAATAAACAACAAAAAATCGATTGTTTATTTTTTATCTAATGTATCTTTATCTAAAATAATGGCATTTGAAATGAATAAATAAAGGTTTTCATTCCTTAAACATTTAAAATGTATGAAATATTTAATGATTCAACAAAACACAACTAATATTTATAAAACGAATCTTATTTTCAATAAATTTCAACTGGAAGAATATTAATTAGACCAAAATCCTAACTAATGAAAAATGAATTTCGGTTATGAAAACAATAGAGTTCAACAGGAAAAGAAATTGTTCTTAGTTCACAATCAAAAGTAAAGTAATAAAAAAGAAAATTAAAATTTCACATTAATCAAAACTATATATCGCCTATATTGCAAGGATCCATACGAAGTTATAAAGAATTCCAAATTCTTAATTCTTGTATCAGACAGGTCAGACGTCTAGAAGCGTTTCACAAGAAATCCTAAATCAAATCTCAAAGGAGCTTAGGGAATATACAGTATATTATTAGAACCTCTCTACAATTTCTGAGTGCAGTGAGATCAGTGTCTCAACTGACAAGAATCCCCCCAACATGTGCTTTAAAAGCTAAAAGAGGGTGATAGCCAGAAAATGAAGCTACTAGAAAATTCGATACAGATTTGATGGATTGGAGTGGGCACTGAAAAGCTCTATTCGCTTCGGTATTATCGCGGTCCACTCGTTTCTGTTACGATATGCTCCGCCATGAAATTGAAAGCAAAAGGCTTACTTTAGAATTAAATTAAACGAGAATATTAGAAAGGAATTCGGGTATCGCAACTTAAGGTGCATAAATCCAACCTTAAGGCAAAACTCCCACATACATCCTATCTCTGACGTTCGGTGAATATTTATGAAATATTTTTTTCCTACCTGACAATTTAAACTTCCTAGAAATGGGTATTTATATGATAAAGCATTAGTATTTTACGTCTACAGTACTGTAATTTCATTGGTGTTTTGCGTATATAGTTAAACAACAATTTTTTTTAAAATTTATTGCCATCTTTTATTTATCGAACGTTGGAAGGTTTATTATTTATTTTATTTATAGAACGTTTTAACTGAATTCCTTACAGATAAAGGGCAAAAGTTGTGGATGGGCAATAGTTAAAAAAATACCCGTACACACTTTAAAAAATACATTTGTTTGGTAAAATGTTAGAATCAATATTTTTTTTATTTTTAATATAAAATTTATTCATTTTGGAAAATTATACATTTTAAAATTATTATTCAAATACATTACGAAATCATATAGAATTTATTCCAAAAGCAGATGTAAGTCTGAGAAAATTTTATACCCATTAAGAATTGCTAGTTTTAAAGTTCTAAGCATAAATATTTGATGATAATTGTATACTGTATTCAACGTTTACATCTAAAACTGTTATCGATATCATGCTAACTAGATTTAATTTAATTATTAAACATGATATTCATGTTTAAATATATGTTGTTGCTAATCTCCATGGCCTGGCTTAGTCAGACCAAATCCAAAAATCCGTTGACAAGAAGAAAGTCAAAAACAAGGAAGGGAGAAGAATAAATTTCTCCCACAAAAAATTCTAAACAGTCTAGAATGTGTTCAGAAGAGGCCTGATGTTGGCGGCATTTCGAGCAAAGAGGGTAAAATTTTTCACCCTGAGAAAAGAAAAGACATTTAAGGTGGCCACTGACAAGGCACGACAGGCAAGTGTTGGTATTTCTATCGCAAGGAAGAATTAAGGACTGTCCTGGCTTATTGGCTCTATACCAATCATGAGCAGGGGGAACCATCCAATTCTGCTTATTTAGTAATTTCACCTAAGAGAACAGTTCTAAGTATGTGAGCTCAGCAGAAGATGAAGTCGCTAGGCTGCTTCCTTTCTTTGCAAGCCTGTCTGCTATTTCGTTACCAAGTAGATCCACATGTTTAAATATATTATTATATTAATTACATTATATTATAATTAATTCTATTATGTTATAAATATTATGAATGTTTATTTAAATTCATAAATTATCGTAACATATCAATTGTAGCCATCTTTCAAAATTTTAAACATTTAATCAACAACAGAACTGTTACCAAAGAAAGCTATATGCTTAAAAATGTTTTTTCTCTTATCCCATAATTTCTTATATAATATCAAGTATGAATCTTCCACTGAAAAATTAAATAACTCCACTTCTTGTTCTATCGAAATATTACTAGATGAAAGCAGCAATTCAATGCTTTCAAAACGTAGCCATTTCAAATCAGAGATACAAATAAAAGTTTAATTCTATATAAAATATTCTTAACTATTTGTTTAGAACTTCTTGAAGTGGAAAAGTGACATCTAAATTTTCTTTTAAAATTCATGGAAACAAGAGATCATATTTTGCATGTAATAAATAAAAAATAGGACGTTTCAGAAGCACTACATTTTAAATTTGTGGAGATGAAGTTTTTAAAATTTATTATTAAGGTTATTAGCACAATATAATAAAAGAAAAACACAAAAATGAATGAAAAATAAGCATAATTTAATGTTTATAATATTATTATTAATTTATGCTTTCATGGTAATTTCAGTAAAATTTATACATTATAAAATTTAACAACACTTTGTAATTTATACAGCGTACAAAAATTAAGACCATGGATTTTGTGTTTTTGCATCAGAGTATATGCTTAGTGTCCTTAAACATTTTCATACCAACATATGACTGTTTTAAATAAAACTGCATGGATTCGCTTATATGAATTCTTGAGAATATTTGATCATGATAACCATTATCATCATTGTCTTTTTTACAAATTATCAGTCCTCTATGAATTACCATTTTCGTGTGACAATAAATTTAAATCAGACTTATAGTAACTGCGACCTAGAGTAGAAAACTAAGACTTCTATGATGATGATAATAAGCAAAAAGAAAGCAAATAAAATTATTAAGTCTTAATCAAATGTTAGAACTTTTCCTACAAAAAAATTAATGGCTGATTATATGTAACATACATTTTGCTACAAAGCCCAAAGTTCCTATATATTACTCCGATTCTTGTTACGGTGTTAACTGACAACGGTTTCTGTTAAACTTCTCAACGTACTTTTCAGATCGCCACTGACAAGCACTAATTTTTCTCCCCGGGGAAAGTTCACTTTGTCAACCTGTTAGTCTTTAAAAGAGCCATTTGCACAAAACAGTAACATGCCATTAAACTGTCCTGAAGAAATTCTTTTCTTAAGAATATTTTCAAAAGGAAGAAGGGTTATATGTTGCCAAAATAATTATAGGTGTGTCGATGTTGGAGTCTAATGAATACTTGATTTCTTAGTTACTTCAGATTACAGTGAATTATCAATGATATTTTTCTGAAAAAAATATAATTCAAGATAATATTGTATTGTCTTTATTTTGTAATTATTTATCATTGGATTACTCATAAATTTTTTTATTAAAAAATTGTGAATTGAAATTTAAAGAATAAAATGTGAAAGAAGGTAAATGTCAGGTAATCAAATTCATATATTGGAAAATTACGATCATAACGTTTGACTGCTTTGAAACTTTTACATGAAACCCTAAAAGCAGCATCAATATCTGATTCTGAATTTGGTTATAAGCTTCATGAAATATAATTCATGTACACTTATCAAATGACAATATTCTTCTATATTTCTAAAACAAGTATTCAACCTCTAATGAGACAGTAATTTTGATGACGATCAAAAGAATATCATAATAGTTAATTAATTTATTGAAAGAGAGTTTCCCTTCTCATCGGATTCTGAATTAAGTAATGATATATTGAAATAAAATAATAGTTTTCTGAAACAGAACTAAATCTCTTCTAATTGCTATTATAATTATATTACGATATTATATAATTCTATTGCTTCTATAATTATATTACAAGAGAAATGGCAAAATATGTATCAATATTTTATTTCATGCCTTCTGAAATATACTTGAAAAGAAGCTGGAATATTTAACAGTTTCTATATTAATTCGTCATTATGTACGAAATAAAGTCATTTTTTTTTTGCCATTCTAGACGTTATATTTTCGATGAAATATTTTGCTTTAAGATAAGTAGCTTAATGAATAATCTATTATGACAGTTTGTAATATGATTTGAAAAAACGGTTATTTTTAATGTAGTCGATAAAACTTGAATAGTTAATAAATGTCTTTTAGTTGAAAATACTTGGAAGTATCAGTGATAGAAATAGGTTTTAAATTATTTATCACATCATGAGAGAAATTTCATGCCAGAATCAAAACTCTTTCAGTCTAGTTTAGAAAAAAATATTTCTTATATAATGAATTATTACCAATTATTACCATGATATCCGACCAGAAAATAAAGGTTTGGTTTTCTGTTACTTATTTCTTAATAACTTTATTCATACGCATTGAGAAATCATGTTGTTTATCGTCTAATATAAACGTAATTTAAAGACATGAGATGGGGATCATAATTAAATATTCTAGTAATTCATAATTAATTTTAATTAAGAATTACAAGAATATTTATAACGTAATAAGATGCAGATCTCCCTTTATGGCAAGATGTACAAAGAAAAAAGTATAACTTTACGAAGACTTTCATTTGTCAAGGAAAAGGCTCATAAGTAATGCCAAATTAAAGACACACAATATGAATCATTCAATTTGAAATGTTACCTTTTTGGGTTCTGATGCAAATACGGCTTTTGTTATGCATGTTATTCAAAAAGTAAAATAATATTAAGTTTATACGTAACTGTGAAAATGTTTTATAATTGATTACAATATGTGCCATGTGCATCCAGAAATGCTCAATAATGTTGAATACATTATTCCTTTGAATTTACAATGTGTTTAATGAGTTTAATAATGTCTATCTTTGTTTTGGTACATAATTAAATATATTGTGTGGATAAATTCTCTATTCTATTATATGAAAGTTCGGATAAACTGAACTATATATAAAGAAACGCACTGCTTATAAGTGTTTCTGTGTCTCCTCGCTGTGATGTCAGAGCATTCGTTAAACTTTTCGGCAAATTTCTACCATTCTGCAGACTATCTGCACAAATTATTACTCCTGGCAAACAAATTTCACTTTTCCTGCCATTTGATTATAAATTTACCGTGACTTACAAAATATAATCCTAACAATCAAACTTAAGTTTGAAGCGTTATTCTTCCATGGAATATGATTCTAAACCATTCTTGTATATCCAAAAACAGTCTTATTAGAATTAAGTAATCTTTTCCAATGGTAATGGCTCATAGTGTAATAAATTTACCATGCTGCTTTGAAAGGCAACAAACGATGTTTTTTACAAGCATTGATTCTAAGAGAGACATAAAGTTCCGACAAGATTTAAGTCTATGTAATAAAGAATACCGTCCGAATTTCTTTTCGCCATTAGAGTGACTTTTTTTTTGCTTTAATCTTAATGTAAGAACATGGTTTTTCTTTGGATACTTGCATACATAAGGATTTCACTTTAAGAAGTTAATTTAGTTGTGAAATAATTTTCTTCGGCAATTTGGTCTGACAACATCAGTTTAACTTATTTTTTCTTCACACGGCCAATCTTTTTAATCGGCAGGAGCTTAAATTTTTTCTTAACAAATATTAGGCTGGGAATACTGTCTAAAAATTCATAGCAATTTCTTCAGAAATCGATCAAATACTTTGTGTATTAAAAGTTGTATTTGTTTACATTTTAGAATTATTAATAAATGTTCTTAAGTTTGAGATATGTCCTGCAATCACTTATATATTTCTATTTTCAAAGACTGTTCTGTTTTAATTTATATTTTTGCACAAATCATTTGTCCCTTTCCTATTTGGGCAAATCGTTCATACAAAAAATGAAAACCTTAAAGTAATTATGGAAGAAATTGCCAGGAATCGTTAGATATATTAATCTTTATATTAGTTTACTGTATTCAATCATTACATGTACTTCTGTAATTTTAAATTGCATTACTTTATTCCTATATTCATCTTAAACCTTCAGTGCATTTTCAAAATTCATTTTTTAAACATTAGCATATGCACCTGGTTCATTTGACACCAAATTATCAGGCGCTTTTTCTTTAATTTATTGGATACTTGTAAAAATTAAATTAAATTTGTTCAGAATATACGAATATTTTTCATGCAAATATGTCCTATTTAAAACACAAATGCGGTTCTCAATAAAGACTAAAATAGGACTTAAACTCTTTTTTCCATACTTTTTTTATATAATTTAAAGTTTCCACTTCCATTAACATAATACTTATGATTTCTAAAATAAGTAATCTTTTTTCTGTATAAAAATGTTGAGAGAATAAGAAAACATACATTTTTCCTTTGGTTTACATTTAAAATTTTCTGGAAAAAGAAGCTTTAACATGCAGCTTTCGAAATTCCTAGATTTTGTTTTTCATTCTCACATGCATACGTAAAAGACACTTTTATCTTTCCTCAATCAGAATAAAAGGAAATTTTAGCATACATTTGAAGGCACTTCATTCATATTATAAGATAATTGATTTTATATCAGGATTTGATAATTTTTCTCAATTAAATTTAGCTAAATTGTCAATCAAATTTTCTAGAGTATTCAGAATTTGCATTTTTACAACTCTGCATTATAGACACTTTTTGAAATTTCATCAATATCTGACGAATCTGAAGTATTATCATTTTTTTAGTATCAGCAAGAACACATAATGGAAGATCTCTGAATTCCTTCTGCTCACAATAATAATATGTTATATACATAGCATTATAATAATCTAAAATCCAAGCATAAGCAAGGGTCTATGGGACTCTAACCCACCGGTAAATAATTTTTGATACATTATTTCATTAATTTCCGCTTTTCTAATTCCTTTCTTCTATCTACCCATGAAGGTATATGAAGCAACAGGTGTAAACTTTTATAAATTCTTAGTTTTTCTAAACAAAACAGAAATAATACGCCAAGACCCATGATCCAATGCGAGTACTGGCGGGTTAATATTCAATGAACTTTTATGAAGAAAAATATAATTAATTATTTTAAACTTTAGATGCATATTTGAATATTACATAAATAATCTCTCAATAATGTGCTTCTAGCATTTTTTAGAAGCAATTTCTTCACAGACGCATTAATTTATAATTGAAATATAGGATGAATAGACATCAATAACATAAACTAGTTGAAAATAATATAAGTAATTGATCATTTTCGCGAGATTTAATTGGGAAGCTTGTTAGTATGTTTTATAAGTGCGTTGGTATAAGTATGTTTTTATTCATATTAATAAAAACATGTATGTTTATTAAGGTGAATATCTTGGATATTTTTAGGATGGATATCTTGAATAATGGATTGATTAACCAATGTATAGGGATATATTTTAAATAAAAATTATTGAAATGGAGGATATTTCTAATGAGAAAAATATTAAATGCCGATGACGCTTTAGATTTCCGATTGCAAAAAATGTACATTTTTATTTACTACAACAGATATATTAGTAGTTCAAAAATTCTTAGTGACAATAGATTTGAAAAACAGGAAATAATCCATACTTCAATATAAAATGATATTGACATCGCATTTAAGATTAACCTGTCAAGTGCGTACTAAAACGTTAAAAGATAATGAAATATAGAGAAAAGGAAGCAGCCAGAAAATTTAATATAGATTTGATGGAATGGAGTGGCACAGAAAAGAATAATGCTCTTCGACTTCCAGATCTTTCTTGACTGATGTACCGTGTTCCTGGATGAACTCAAAGTTAAAGATTTACTTTCAAGTTAAATTAAATGGATACTTTTGAAAAATAAAACATTCCAATGATATGGCAAAAATGGAAATGATATTTTTACGATGTGCCTTTGAAAAATAAAAGTATATTCATAATTAGAACTGTATGTCACCTATCATTCTAATTTAGAATGTGTTTATGAAATATTTTTAAATTTCCATTTCATGAAAATGACTAAAGAAGCTTTATAATTATGGATTTAAACCGAATATTTTTGGGTGTATTTATGAGAGTAAAGGATTTTTCTGTCTTTATCATTACTTGAATATCACTTAAATGTGTTTTTTTTTCAAATGAGATACTTAAATGAGAAATATCTATTAATAATAAAAATAATGCTTTTCTGATTGCTTGTATTTGTATGTAAGGCTGTCGGCACTCTATAAACCATTCTGCTCAACATCGACTTACTAAATTTAGCTGAAGAAATTTGGAAATTCAGAATGTCAACACCCCATATTTTTTTTAAAATTTTAATTGACTTAAAGCTTAATTAAGTTTTGACATTTAATTTGATATTTTCCTTAAATATTATTGCATAAAACAAGTGTCTCACTATTTTAAAATTAAAAACTAACCTCTGTCCAAAGATAAAAATTGATTATTTTTACAAAATTTCAATATTTCTTAATTTTTAAAATTTGTTTGTATATTTTTGAGATATTATATTAGTTCTTGGAATTCAGATAATTTTTATTTTTCATTAGATATTCAACCCAAATCTTATAGATAATGATTTGATAGGACGGTATTTTGTAGAATAGCATGTAGAGTGCCAGCAGATTGACACACAAATATACGCGTATATACAGGTATTTCTTTTTGTTTATTAACAGAAATTGCTACGTTCGTTTGAGTATCGTATCACTTTCTTTCATTGTTAAAAACTAATAAATAATGATTCTCTTTAATCTCTCTGAAGTTGGCATGGCATATAAAAAACAAATAATAATAACGCGAAATAAGATATAATTCAAAGATGAAGTATCCACGAAGTTCCGTTTCTAATCTTACTTTTCTACTGAAAGAGCAATATTTCAATTCTTTGAAATTGTTTAACTAGGAAGGATTGTTCGTTAAACATTAGGAATGACCCTTAAACAGAACACGCTTAATGTCTCTTAAGCAACACAGTTTAAATATCTATTACCATGTAATACTTAAAACGTTTTTGTTAAAAGCTTCAGTTATGAATAAGATTTAAAATTATAATTAACCAAAACCAATACTTCCAAGTAACCAACTAGATCGCAAAACTGGTGTCACGCGTTTCCTTTCGTAACTTTTAATTATGCATAATAATGTATAAAATTATCCTAACTAAGAATGGAATTTCTGCTTTAGCATCACCATTCCAACTTTTACAAAGCGCATCATTGATTGTTTTGAAAAATTTGGTGCACTTTCCATATGTCTTTCTATAAAAGAGATGCGACTAAGCAAGTAATGGAGTACCATGGGTCCTACCAAACACATCGGCAGACAATAATCCAATTTTGTTGGCTGAAGGTGTTAGCAGAATGAACATTTACAGCTGGGAAAGGATCAGCCCACTGTAGCTTTTGTCGGCAGAAGAGGTTAATGGAGCCGACCTTTACAGGCGAATGAAGAGCAGGTATGGATCTGAATGTATATTTTGAGTGAGTATTTCTAAAATGAATTTAATTTTAATCAAGGATAAGACAGGGTTTTTTTAACTGATTACAAAACAATATTGAAGACAATCATTCCTATACATGAAAAAAAAAAATTGTGCACAGAAGCATATGAAAACAAGCATACTGTCATAATTAAAATCAAACGAATCTCCTCTGTGCATGGTAAAAATGATTTTAATTTACAAAACTTACCTATATGATTAATTTTTATGAAATATTTATTAAATATTTACCCTTCTTTGTAAAAGAAGATCTAATTAAGTCTATTACGCATTTGAAATTTCCCTAGGTTTGCAAATCTTTTATGAACTTCAAATTTATTTATATACATTATCACATTAAACTGAATTCATGAATATTTTATAGAAATATAAATGAAAAGAAATTCATTACGATCTGCTGTCATAATAACGGTTGATTCAATCTATTTTATCAACTACAAACAAAATAATTTTTTTTCAATATTTGGAAACAAATTTTTCAATTAATGAAAGTTAACTATATAAGCAATTGTTATGAAACAATTATTAATTCCTTACGTAACATAGAATATGTCGAAAATCTTGACATATATGTATTTATTAGTTGGGACATCTACAACTCAATCATTCATTGATTTCATTCCTCTTTATATAGATTCATAATGTAATATGTTTATAATAAATATTTCACAGAAAGATATATGATATGGAAAAAATAATAAAATTCCATTACAAAGTTTATTCATAGTAGCTATAAATATTTAATATACACCTTATAATGATAATTAACATTCCATAAAAATAAGTATATTCTTTTCCTCATCCTTCATTAAAAGATTTCTTAATTCCAAATCCAGTTCCTGTAAAGAATATAGGAATAAATACAGAATTTTTAGTAAGTTTATGGGTAAAAAATAGACATCCAAGATCAACGGATTGAATACACCCACGTTAAGATGAACTGTAGGGATTATGTTTGCCTAATCCTTGGAAGCTAATCTGATATACATTAGGGAAAATTGGATTTTGCTGGTATATAGGCGGTTAAGAGCTACAATGCCATACTTTCTCTTCTTTCGAAAGTTACTTTTTCGTAATATTTCGGAGTGGATTTATCAAGCCAGGTGGAATCTTTGTATCATAGTGCTTCATTTTTCAATTTAATTTTTAAAACTAGGCATAGAAAAAAATGTTTCATTAATGAATGCAGTGTGCTGCTATTTTTTAGCATTATTTCTTTCCCTTCTATATTTAAAATTTTAAATTTAATGCATTATGATTTGAATTCTTTATAGCGTTAGAAAAATTGAAAGGAAACTATATAAATATTAGGAATATTACACAAATAATAGACGAAATCTAATAGATCTCAACTAGACAACATTCATATATGTGTTTGCATGTGTGCGTTGTGTGTGCATGTGTGTGTGTGTGTGTGTGCGTGTATGTGTGGTTGTGTGAGTGTGTTTAATGTTTCTCTTTTTTCAAATTAATGTAAATCCAATATCGCTTAAAAAGAATTCAAAATCGTTCTATTCTAAATTTTTTAATGAAAAAAATAGCTTATAAATTGCATTGCAGAATATTATTTTAGGTTGAATTTATTCTGAAAATCTCATTTTAGTTTCTTAATTAAGCCTATAATGACAGTTAAAGTGATTGCGAGAATCTGAGGCTTATAATATAAAAGACACAAAATCCATTTCAATGCTTAATTGTACAAAATCTGTTATGAAATAAACAGTAAAAAATTAAAGTCAATATTATCAGTCAAAGTAATTATATGGAAATATCAAAGATTTCTTGAAAAAAACGCATTCTTAATATGAAATGATGAATGGATATCAGAGGAAATTTTGTTAAATGCATTATATAAAACATAAAAATTTTTAAGAGTCTCTTTAAATTTTTAAAGTTGAATTTTAAAACAATTAAGCTGGTAGAATTGTTTTTAATTAAAAGCTAATAATTTGCTAAAACCACTGAATCTGAATTTTGGAAAGAACTAGGAACCCGACATAAAAAGAGATTTGGCAATCGCAGGCTAAAAACTAGGATAAGATTGCTCCAGTAATAACCTCCTAAGAAACATTATGCATTGATCCAAAATTTACGAAGTAAAACAGAAGGAGTTTATATCACACAAAAATTAGTCAAAATATATTCTTATTAACTTCAAAATCATTGGAAAATCTATAAAATTTTTATGAGAATATTAAAAGAAAGTAAAAATGAAGTTATGACTATGGGCATTTTCATCATAAGTCGTAAGATATATTATTTAAATTATACCAAAATGTAAATTGTGGCAAGATAATAGTATTTTTCATTAATGCCCCCATTATTTAAATGTGGATGTGGCATTCAAATATTTTTGAGTTTTTACCCTAATGTTTCCTTTTTTTTTTAAAAAAAAAAGTTTTTGATGGTTTACGGATCATCAAAAAACACGTTTCATCAACAATGTATATTTTTGAAATACATTTTTGTGCTTATCACGTATTACAATTGTACATCGCAAACAAAACACAATTTATATTTATAAATGTTTCTAGCTGTTATCAATGAGATTGCTTCCGAAAAGCGCAAGTATATATATAATTGTTTCATATAATACAATTTGTATCAGCATTTCACTTTCTCAAGTAAAAAAAAAAAAGAAAAAAAACATGGAGATTTGTACATTTAGCATTCAAATACCAACTTCCTTAAATGAATGGGATTGGAACACCTCCCACACTGGTGCAAAAAGAAAAAAAAAAGAATATAATGCAGGAATAGGTTTTAGCTGCTCTTATGTTATTGTTCTATCAAATCTTTGGGCTTTTAAAAGCTTCACCCTTTAAAGGGCCATTTTTTTCTAGTCATATTATGTTAAAATATTTTTAGGCTTGAAATTAGAATAAGAAAAGGGATTCATTTAGTTTATTAGAAAAATTTAATTTGATTAATTAATTAATTTGGTTAATTAATAATCAAGTAACAAATCAAGACACATCATTTTGGCTGAGATAAAGAACTGAATCATTTAAGTTTCTGACTTAATAAAAAAATTTGACAGAACTTATGCCAACCTACATAATTTCATAAAAAGATTGATAAATTTGGTGGGAAGCATACTTCCCACGGCCTTAGAAAGGGTTAAGTGCCAGTTTAATCCTTGAAAATGACGTCAGCGGGTCGGTTTTGGAATTCCACATTTTATAACGCCTTTCAACCTTATTAGATCATATTTATTTCTGGTGTAAAGTTGATTAACGCTTCAACCATGTTTTCTAACTTTCATTTGTTGTAAAATAGTTTTGTTATATCCAGATCCGTGATAAAAAAATTAAAACATATTTTTTCTTTGAATATGCTATCACAATTGAACAAAATTACAATAGCCATGTAAATTCTTTCGAAATTCCTCATGTCATTTAAATTATACCAAATCCTAAGTCATACTGGTATTTTGGAATTCGATATTAGTATTATGATTAGAAATTTCGAAACTAATAATGAAACTGAGAGCCCATTGATTCATAAATTTATGTGCGCATATCATAAATTCACGAATCGTATTTCAAATGAATACATGCAATTCAGGAATAGCACATCACTATTCTATTTTAACCAAACAGTTTCTTAATTACGTTAGAATGAATATATAAAAAGAAATATGCACCGACAAATCATCGACTTATATTAAAAATTAATAATATGCATAAAAAATATTGATTAATTTGCAAATGTTACTTACTCAGAAATCTTACTTTTTCGTGGCATGATTTTCCTGTGATATTATTTGAAAATAACGTGACGGACTCGATAGCGCATCAAACAATCGCAGAAGAGATTTTTTTGAGTCTTTGTATAAAATATTGTCAGTGGTACCATTTAGAGATTGGTACGTCACTTGACAAGTTTCTTCTCTCTCTTTGATTGCGCACAAAATTTTTACTTTAATATTTATGATATGCGCACATGGATTTATGAATCAATGGGCTTTCAGGTTCATTATAAGTTTCGAAATTTCTAATCATATAATGTTTATTTAAGGATAAATTGTCTATTTTTCATATATACAAGTTTTCAGTCAGTTTTTCCTATAATTTTATCAATAAATAATTATGATAAATAAAGAATTATCGTGCATATCTAGAAGGTATTATATAGTTAAAATAAATTTTGGTTAACTATGATAATATTAATTAGTATTTAAAAATTCAAAGTGTGAAACTACATACATCTTCCATGGATAAATGTTAAGGTCAGAAATTATTAAACAGTGCAATATTAGGAGTTTTAATAAGTGGTATCAAAACCTTCACTCATCTCAAATTTCATAAAACAAAAATGAACTAATATTAATATTTGTCATTTAAACAATTCACTTGAGATATGTATACTTTGGAATGAAAAATGTAAATATTTTTCCGCTATACGTCTTAAACATAAACAGGAAACTCTAAAGACGTAAAGTATTTTATTTTAATGGGAAAAATATGAATCCTCTGTAGTATTGTTGTTTCTAAAAGTAGCGCCAGAAAGACGAGAGAAACACACAGATAACAAGAGTTTCGTTTTAATTAATGACAGTTTCTAAAATGTTGGTTAATTAATCGGCAAAGGAAAACGTAATTACCGCTGCGGAAAAGATAGAGGAATGAAGGAGCTCAGCGTCTGCTTAAGTACCAACTATTGTCTGCAGCGAGGCTCTTTCATCTAGTTGCATCTAATTGTTGAAAAGATTAAGAGATGAGAGATGTTATTAAAGTAAGAAAACTCGTAATTTCTCCGGAACACTGCCTAATTATCAAATGCCCACCATCCTTGCAACTCGATAGATACTCAGAGGTAGAATTTAATGAACAGAAATACAATTTTTTTATCAATAATATTGTTATTATCACACAAAATTTTTAATATAATATATATTCATAAAAAATATCGAAAGAATTCACTTTATAATACGTAATATTACGGTATACATCTATTTTAATTAATAAAAGGCCTTCTTCTGTTCTACATGGAAAATCTGCAGTTACTTTTTCGATCAAAGTTTTAAAAAATTTATATATATTCTGAAAATATGAAAAATAATTTATTATTCTGTATCAGGTTATATCCTGTTTACACTACAACCATTTCTGAAAAAATCTAATTTAAATTTATGTTAACTCTTAGAAAGCTAATTATTTGTAAATATATTTTACAGGCAATTTTAAAACTGGTATGTCTTGTTAATATTAAGAAAGATATAATAATGATTCGGTGTGAAAAACTAATAGGTGAAAGTTTCAATTCCATCTAATTACTCTTATTTTTAGTCTTAAGTGGATGATTTGTTGTTTTCCTTTCGATAGCGGGTATGATACTGATGATTGGTAAGTGAGTTGTAGAATTATGTTTTATGCGTAAGGTAATTTTTATATATATATATATTCTGAAATTGGACATAAAAAGCTAAATTAGTTTTTCCGAAATAATTTAACTTGAAGCTTAATAAATTTAACACATAAAAATATAGTTTTTTCTTGTTAGTTCTTAAATATTTCTATCAAAAAATGCTGAAAATGTAAATTATTATTAAAATTGCTTTCTCATTTCCTAGGAAGCAATTTCAAATACTATGAAATTACTAATACTACTACTATTACTACTACTAATTACTATGAAATACTATTCAAATACTATGAAAATTAATCTTATGAATTGTATCCTATTCTCATGCAATTTCATAGGAACCGAAATCGAAAGTATCTTTCACTACAGTTTAAAATCAAAAGAATACAGATTTTCAAGGAATATGATAGAGCATTATATTAGGACTGATGGCTAATATAGGCTTAAATTACTACAAGTGATACATACTAATGCCACAAAACCGATTAACTGGATAATGTCCTCAACATATGAAGTAATTTTCAGAAATAAAAAAGTGTTTATTATTGATCATAAATTAGATAACAAACGCTTTATATTAACATTCGATTTATCGTTGTGATATTTTCTTTAATCCCTCAGATGGTAAAGTTTAAAGCTATCTAGGGTTATACGCAAATTGGGGAAAAACAAAAAAAAATATTCCTGGCACACCACTGATATTCAATATATTAAACTGATAAAACTGCAAATGTAAAACATTGTAAGACGTCTTTTTCGCAAACAAGATAAATGATATTTTGTGTGATATTTATCATTTAACATTTTGCACACTAATTCTGAAACAAAAGATTTTAACAAAAAAGTAATTGAATCTTGCATGCAAAAAGAAAAGAATTCAACCATTAAAATCATAATATGCCGCCATCAATAAAACATAGATTATTTTAAATAGCGATAGTATTAATTTATTATTCTAAAAACATTAAAGTAAAGAGATGACAAAAGGGTGATAATTCATTTTATCACCAACAATAATAATTTGAAACAATATCCTCAAACATCCATTCCGCACAAAATCCAACTGGTAATTTTTCTTTTGTAGCTTTTTGTCTATGGCTCCAAGCGCATAAAATAAGAAAACAATACTTTTTCTACAAGCGCTTCAGCTTAGATAATCTGGCAAGCGAAAATTTAAACTCCTACTTGAGGCACGTATAAGATATTCAATACACAAGCATCACTCAGGGTTATCACAAATAACTCTCCTACTCCAGAAATCTGAATGAAAACTCATAAAGGAGATTTATTTCTGATGTAATGCAAAAGCACGTACAAAAGTAATAGGGCGTCTGAGCATTTGGCCGTGATTTCTCTTTACCCGTTGCCTTCCTCTACCAAAATTCACAATTGCTCTTTGGAGAAGCATAACACTAAATGACTTTGTTTTTGAATTCCAAATAGCTGGCAGTTTGGATCGGGAATGCGAAGAATTCTTAATATTCTTGGATTAGTAGGTGTGACATATAATACTTGAAAAGTGCGTCATATATTTCTGAATTTTGCATTTTCTCGTTTTTCTAAAGACATAGAGCTTATATGATGCTAACTTAAAACTTATATAAAGTTTATGTGGTTACTGCAATGTTAAACATTATATTTTTCTACGAATATTATATCGGACTTTTTTGCCAAAATATTTATTTAGTGAAAAAAACAATATATTTTTATAAGTTTAGTTTTATCATATATTCTTGGAAAATAAATGTTTACGACATAGATTCAAATTCTTGAATTTGTTTTTAAGCTTTATGTCATCCTCAAATCCAAATAATCTGAAGAAAAAAAAAGAAAAAAAAACTGAAACAGAATTTAAATATGATGTTTTCTTTGAAGAAACATTATATAAAAACGCAAGCAGAGACGACTTTGACACATTTTTTTCTTCTTTTTTCAAATGCTTTCGAAATTTGCAATATACAAAAATAATTAAAAGCCGTCATAAATCTTTAGTCTTGTTATTCACTTTCACATTTTACAGAAACGTGAAAAGTTACGTACATATTTATATATTAAAAAAAATAAGAAAAACAGTGTTTGCAAATTTATCTCGGAAAATGGGCAACTTTAAAAAACTATTTCAATCTAATAAAAACCTTTTAACCACTTCAGATTTTTTTTTTAATTTTGAAAAAAATTCAGAAATTAATATTAAACTTTGTTTTGTAAATAAATATATACAAAATGTTCATAATACAAGAATTAGAGTATTTAAAATTCACGAATTCCAAAAAAATTTTACTATTTCATCAGCAAAGTTAAATTTCCCACCATTTTCATTGTCAGTGTATCGTTTTTGTACACGACAATTTGAACATTCAGGAACGTCTTCTCAGATAAGTTTGGGAAACAAAAGGTTTTCCGTCTCTTATTAGTGCAAAGATATATCTCAAACTCCCCATCTCCACAGAAATGAGCGAGTTTATCGAAAAAATGCTTGTCAATATTTTTTGTCAAAAGCTTTGCTGCAATAGACCTTTCAAGCTTCAGTATGGTTCTTCAATCCAGCAATCTGCTAGGTCACTTTCATATTCATCAGGTGTGTCATGTAAAGAAAATACGCGACCAGATTCATCTCCACAATTATGGCCCAGCCCTCTGATTACTCTCTACTAAACAAACCCCACCCCTATTCCAGCTTCAATTTTAATTGCTATAGAAGTATTTTTCCTATAAATTGAAAAATAATACAATTTCCATTCTTTAAGAAATCTTTCAATCCAAAATTTTTAATCTAGAAGCATTTTCCAGTCTGGTCTATTAAGAACTTGTTCATGTATTTTCATCTTCCTTATCCTTGCTGAATGATACTTCATTACTACTTTCAATTATTCTTCAAAAGATATTATCTATTTTAAATGTTTTCCTACTCATCATTTCCTTATTAACCCCAGTGAATTTAGCAAATTTCAATGAAATATCTGCACAATTTTAGAATCTGTAGCTTACTAGCATTATCCGAATGCATTGTGGCATCTGAAATATAAGAAAAACTCGAAAAGTACACAATTTCAGAAAATTATGGAAGAATTCTGGAAAAAAAAGAAAGTTCTAGTTTATCAAAGTTGATGCCCTTTTAACCCAGACTGCTGGAACAACTTTGTCGAATTATGTTGTAAAATTAAAATAAACATAAAATTTAAATTTAAAGAGGATTCTGGTATTGTTAAAGCAAAACAAATTGCTTTTACTTACGTTTTAATGATTGAACAAGTGGTTATAAGCTGATTAAAAACAAAACAAGTAATTTTTATTTATGTTTTAAAGATTGAACTGTTTGCATGCCTGAATTTGATTAACCAAACGCATATGTTGAACAAATTTGAAGCAAAAGAGCTAATTAAATAATATTGAAATAAATTGATTGGATTAAGAAACAATTTTTCATTCAAAATTTTAAACAAAAAAAATGTCCCATTTTAAGCATGTATTTTCATACCAAATACCAATGAAAGCTCATCAAAAGCTAAAAAAACGTTTAAAACTTATTTTTCAAAATTTAACTTGACAATTAATATTAATCGGACCCAAAGTCTCCAACAGTAATGTGTTCAGATAATATTTCCAAAAGATTTAGGGGCAATTTCAATTCAATATCTAATTTGTCAATTTCTTATAAATTGTTTTAAATATATGAATTACAAATTTGCGAAAATATTGCTTACGCATACCCTAGTCCCAATACTTACCAAGGATATTATTTTTTCAATAGAGTAAGAATAATCTTTGTAAAGAAACAGACCGACATGATATAAATATATATATTATTCTTAAGTATTTGCACTTCTGATGAATATGTTGCTCGAATGCCAGCAATGTACGCTGAAAAACTGTGAAAAGTTTTACGAAGCGAAATTTTTTGTTATCCTGTAAACATTATTTATTGTATAAATGTAAATGAATAGTGACAGTTAATTAAACTGAATATTTAAATTTTTCATCAATTAAATTAATTAATTTGACAGTAAACGATTTTTTTTTGAGATTTTACTACCAATCTGTGAATGTTAAATTCCTTCATTTGAAATTCAGGTTCTGAAGTTTTCAGCTTTCATTGAACATACAATAATGAGATGAGTTATTTCAAACATTTAGGAAAATTTTTCTAAAATGAAGCTTTATACAATATAAGAGAAACAAGTACATTTTTTAAAAGACTTATTTGCTTCATTTTTTTCAATAATCATAATATAATAACATATTGTAAAGTTTACACATCAAAGTGATCTCATTTATTATTTTTATTATTTTTTTTCTTCTATAAAATGTATAAATAATGACTGCGATTTTAAAATTTTTATATTTACTTATGAATTTTTGCTGAAGTTAAACTAATATAATTGATACGAATTTAATTCTTTTTGAATTAATATTTAAAAACAAAAACATCTTTCATCACAATTACATACTAATCATCTAATTGTCCAAAGCATTATTATACAGTTAATAATCACTAAATTGGCTTTTTTACTACTCTTTTTCATATATATTCTCCATAAGTGATGATTATGTAGCATGATAATGAGAGCAAATGAATAGTAATACGAATATAATGAAGAATTCCCAAAACTTGTATTCCCAAGTATGGGAAAGCTTTCCTTTCGTCAAATTAAATGTTTATGAAGATTTGAGATTTTAGATGCAGATTGATTAATTGTAGATAATAAACAGCAATAATATTTCTATCATCAAAGCAATTGTAGTACATGACCATCAAAAGATCATTAAAAATATCTTATCACTCATGAAATGGTTTTAATAGGGAATCAGATATCCCCTGCGTATAGCGATATGTTGAATCCAATACATATTTTATTCTTTTTCACGAAAACTCTAGATAAATATATGATTATATGGAAGTGTTAATAACTCCTACGGCAAATATTAAATTCTCGCCACTTTCCATTTTATTAAACATTAAATTAAAAGCTGCACTATAACTACATATGATTGTGCAAGTGGCACACGTAAATAAAGAAAAATCAGAAGTACCAAGACAAATTTTAAATTGTTATGCAATGATTAATTTACATAGAGTTTAATCTTTTCTCTTGCAAATGATCAGATTTAATTTATTTAACATTTGAAAAAATACAGTTTAATCTTTTTTTACAGAATAAATTTATTGAAATTTGTAAAATAAAAAAAAATGCAAAAGGAATCATAACTGCATTTGTTTTTCTTAGTTTCTTGCAACAATTAAATGGTTATAAAGAGTCGGAATAATATTTTATACAAAAAAATACTTGACTATTTAAATTCTCTATTTATTTGAAAGTAAAAAAAAAATATTAAATTAAAATCTTTATCTGTCAATATTCCATAAAATCAATTCCACCTTATAGGCAAGTAATTAACTAATAAGTATTGATTTGAGAAATTATTAGACTTCGTTTTCTAACAAAATCTGACGAATTACATTCATTATTCCTGTGAATGTAATTCATCTGATGAATTACATTCACATTATTTATTAATGAACTCCGCGTATTCTTTTTTCGAGAAATGCTCTGGAATCTTTCCTGCTTTTAAAGCTGCTTCTGTTTTCTTGTTGAACGTATTTTGTCAGCAACATGCGTAGATACCTGGATCGTAAATGCTATACTACTGAACTTTCTACACAGGCAATTAAAACCGGATTAGAAAAAGAGATAAATGCTATCGCGAACTCTTTCTTTGGATTAGTGTTGTAAGGATTTTCTATTTAATCAAAGCTGGAGAGTTGCAATTGGAGATTTGTAAGTCATACATTTGGTTTGTATCAAAGTTCTTCTGACTAGAAGGGTAAATTTTGAATCTTATTTTTCTTAAATCTTTTTTTAGCTGTAAAGTGAAACTAAATTTTGAATGTCTTGGAAAATTGAGAGTATTTATTGCCAAATAGTTAATTTAAATGCAATCAAATTCTATCAGGAATTGTAATGCTTTTATATGAAAAAAAAACTTTAAGAGACAGTGATTCTAAATTATATTATGATTTTGGAATAAGAATATTAAATATTTCCATTTTATTGATTCTGCTTTGTTCAATTTAAAAAAAAAGTATATATTAAAATGAATATTTATACTTTGAAATGGATATTTATAATTAAGAGAAATTAAGAAAAAATTAGAAATAAATTTAATTTTATTTCTTAAAAACACACGATTACTTTCATGATACTTTATTTCAAAGAATGAGGTTATATATTATAATATAATATTTTTAATTTATGTTACTCGGTTTTAATTTATTTGAAAATTAAATCTGACGTCTGTAGAAATGTGTCACAAATTGAGGGAATTATTTAAATTTTGGAAAAATATTATTTAACAATGCATTTATTTTTAGAAAAAAAATAATATTTTAGTGAAATGAGATGCAGTATTTATCAAACTTAGAAGAAATTCCGAATGATTTAGGGCAAAATTTAGAAAAATATCAAAAACTTTTTTTTGCACATTTATTTTTGAATTAATCGTTTTTTTTAAGGAGGGATTAAAAAAGTGTTTCTTCTTAATGATACGTGATAATTAATTTAGAAGAATGCGTCTTTGCAGTTCTTCGACTTAATACTTATTCCATATGTATGGGAATATGTTCAGTGTTAATATAAATTGCACAACAAAAAAATTAATCGACAAGGATTTTTTAAATCCAAAAACAGGCAAAATGCGTCAAACATATTATCTTTTGATATGGATATTCAGGGTATTATAAGGGGCATTCTTCTTTTGTTTAGTTTGAAAATATTGTTTTTTGCATTGTTCGTTTTGTTTCAGCTGAAATATTGAAGCGTCTACGGATTTCCTACATACATACATTATACTTCAAAATATGATTATGTCTATATAAATATATACAATGTTTCATGATTCATTTTACTTCTTTCAACGTATTCCACAATATGTTAACACTAAATAATTTTATATGTTGAAATTTATTGAAACTTAATTCTCTTTGTCTCTTATCAATATAAGGGAATTTAAAGTCGATGTGCTGCAGATTTCGTACAAAGCAATACTAGTTTCATGATTTTTTAATCAAAATTTTCATGTATTTTAATAATAGCCTGAAATTTTATTTAGTATTCTTAATTTATTTATTTAATAAAGTTATTCTTATTCCAATAAGTATTCATATATTATATTAAAATCCACTCTTTTATACGAAATATATAATTTAGCTCTTCGCTGCCAAATTTCATTATAATATGAGAGTTATTAGTACTGACCGAAAAAAGATTTTGCAACGGTATTATAAATCTATAAATATATTCAGACTTCTCACAAAACTTCTATAAAAATTTCTCAGCTTTAAATTTTATAAAAACAGGGATTTTAAAATAAATATTTAAAAACATTGTTTAATTAGTAATCACAAATACGAGATACTATTTTAATATAAACTAGAAAAAAATATTTTGTTGCTAATGGTTTTGTTTTACACTTCAAGATGAAGAAGTAAATAAAAAATTAATATTTCTTGTCAAACTTTATAAAGTAACTTAAAAAAAAATTAACGCATCTTTGTTTATATTTTTCGCTAATAATTTATATTTTTTAATTTATCGTTATTTACTGTAATTGTTTATGGCATTTTTGCGTACAACTATAATTTTCGTTTAATTCAGAAAGGCTATTATTTGTTAAACTACATTTCATTAATCAAATTATAAGGTAAAATTTTAAAGCGAAACTTGTAACAAAATATTAAACAAACATAAATTGTATAGAGAATATTATTCTGGCATTAAAAGATTTGCTTTTCTTATTTTATTTGTATAATTCGAGATTATATTGATACTCAGATGTTTTTAGACTATTTTATTTCAGTCTTTGCTTCCAAACTTGTGGTTGGTCCATCTGGAGTGGATCCACTGTGGCTTCGGGTGTGGAACACGATATTTACAGCAAAATCATTATCTCGTAGATGTAGTGTGGTAGATTGGCGAAGTAGTCAATTTATCTATCTGACCGCAGTCCAAAATTTCTACATTCAGCCCAAAACAATTCTTGTAATACCATTTATGGCTGAGGATATTAATTTACAAAAATAAAATAAAGATATACCCATTTATTTTAAAATACTTTCAATTGCAGATTCTATTACAAAAGTAACTGTATTAGGCAGTGAAAATATATGAGCATGGATTTTTTTTATCTCTCCTTGATTCTTTATGAAAGTAACATTTTAAACAGAAATTGGTGATTTAAAAATATGAATATTAATATAAATCACTGCATTAAAATATTTAAATAAATTAATTTGAAAATTAAAAAATATACATATAATTTAATGAGGAAAGAAAACAGATATCACTTCTACAATGCATGAAACCTTATATGTTATAGTAGTGACATATGAAAACTCCTCACTTATTTTATTTATAAACATGACATTGAAAATTAAAAATATGTAAACAAAAGTGTTGAAAATAATGAATTTTAGTACATTTTCAAAAGTGCGATGGAACCTTCATTTTAGTCTGACGTCATTAAAAAGTCCCTTCCAGCAATACAATAAGAACTTTTTTAATTTTTAAAAGCTAAGTCACCTGGTCAATTTCAAATACTCCAGAGAAATATTCATGATATTATTAGCATCCTTTTGCAATTTCAGCGTACATCGAGATTAGTGTTTCAGGTGACGTGAATCCTTCAAGTAATGTACTTTAAAAGCCAAAAGAGTGCGATAGCCAGAAAACGAAGTAGCTAGAAAATTCGATTCAGATTTGATGGATTGGAGTAAGGATTCAAAAGCTTTATGCACACAGATATTATTATGTTTGTTCCTGCTGCATTATGGTCTGTAATAAAATTGAGAGGGAGATGTTTACTTTCGTAAATTAAATAGTCGTCTTAAGATGGAATTTGGGTATAGTAAAGCATGGTAAATAATCCAACTGCAAGTAGATCCAGCAACACACAAACTGTCTTAGATGTTAAGTGAATACTTATGAAACAGTTTTATCCGATCCTTGATATTCATTTTTTTTTATTGTCTATGGAAATTATAAGCGAATTTTCAAAATTTTTATTGCATTAGATTCGTCAGTTTTATGTTTATAATTAGACATGTAATAATGACATTATAATATCACATATAAAATAAACGAAATGAAACCACATATAAAATAACAAAATAATAACTCATAGGTAGTCATAGCATCATAATATGTAATATTAACATTATACTAACATATGTAAGGTGAAATAGTGTTTTCCTTATTTATAGAATCCTGCAATGCGTTTTGCCACAAAAAAGTATCAGGTTGAAAACGTATCTATACTTATAATAATGCTCATTGTGTTTGTGTGTGTCTGTGTGTTTGTGTGCGTGCATGCGTATGTGTGTGTGTGTGTGTCAGTGTGTTTGTTGTGTGTGTGTGTGTGCGTTGATTCTCTACAGGCCAGACCGTTCTACCTACAGCTACCAAATTTTTCACATGTATACCTTGGAGGCTGAAAATGTGCACATCGGAGCGATTTTTTCGAATTTTTAAATAGAATTTTAATTAATTAAAAATTAAGTTAAATTTTGATGTTTTCCTGCAATAATTTCAGTAAATATTGCAGGACAAAATTAATTTCTGACATCATATTGTAGGCAAAAAATATCTTTTTAATGATGCTAATGTTTTAGCCAATATATATTTTTAATTAATTTAAAAAAAAATAATTTGATATTTTTTAACAACTTGTTTCGTACATTATAAAAATAAAATTTAACTTGCACTAACACGTTACGTGTGCATGGAAAAAAATATTTAATCATTATTTTTTATTAACGTTTTGCTATCATATTGACAAAAGATCAAATTAAAAAAATAAATCAACTGTTATTGCAAATTAAACAAATAAAGATGTAATTTTCAGCACGTGTCTGTATGAAATGAAATAAATATAAAATAGGATATTTTATAGAAATTAAATACAAAGAAAAGATTTCTATGATCTTTTACAAAACTATATTAATTAATTCAATAAATCAGTTTTATTTAAGGTAAACATGGTTTCATATATATCCTATCAATTTAAGGCTCAAGGCTAATTCATTTGTCTTTAATATAAATACATGTAGTAAATTGGTCTAAATGAAGTAAATAATTAAATTATATTTAACTTGAATCCATAAATACTCTAAAAATTACGAATGTTTAACTTTTATCTAGATCATCTTCTTTATGAATCATATTTAATAAAATATTCTTGAGATACATATATACAGATAGGAGTTGTACACCAATAAATCAAATTAAGCAAATAAGTATTACTTACTTATGAATATTGAATATCAACATTCAATAAAAACTGGCGATTTTAGACCATTGGAACGACCGTCTCAAATATGATACACCAATCAGCGCCCAGGATTTCTCAAGTCTGATTGGCCTAGGATGATGAAATTGATTGATTGTTCTAAACTATTCAATTCAAAACTTCATAAACCGAACATATTTGATAGCAAAAATATTAACGTTCATTTACTTATTTAAAAGTTGCAGTGTCACGAATATTTCACAGAATATGATCTCTTAGTTCCAAAGGATCAAGGAAAATTTAGATTTCATAATTTTTTATAGATAAAAATATATTTAACGTCATTTAAATTCTTTTGAAAGTAAAAGTAAAACTGAATTTTATACTAAAGTAAACTAAAATCTGAGAAAATTTTGTAGAATAATTCTTAAGATACGACATATATAATGAAAATTATTCTGTAGTGCACGTAAGACTTAAATGCTGAACGATTCTGTTTTCAGTACTCATATTTTTTTTTAAATGCTAGTTTCAGTAAAAAAAGGTTTTTTAAATTTTTTTTTTTAAATTTATTGTAGTTTAAACATTTCAACTTTAATTTAAAGTCAGAATTTCACGGGCGCTGACAGAAATATATAGAGATACATATTATATTATTTCTTAAGGCCATTTGGATAGTAAGAGTGAATTATATGATTATCAAAATTTGAAGCTTAAAATATTCTGATGAAGAAACAATTAAAGACACATAAAATATTTGTATATACTTGAAATTTTAACTAGCATTAAGATCGGCAAACCAGCTCGTCGCCAAAAGCGGTTATTAGTAAATAAAGATAACTATTTAGAAACTTTTGTGAAGTAAATGCCTAAGAATAAATGTTTTTTTTTGTTTGCTTTATTTCAAAATTAATTGTGTTGTATGAAAAATAATAACTACCTAATCCTAAAAGGATTCACCATTGTTCATTAGGAATACGAAAAAAAAGGATTTCAATAACTACCATGATTTCAAAATAAAGAATATGTTTTAAATCATATGATTATTTTCTAATTATGAAGTTCTGTGCGTAATAATTCATTTTTATTTAGATGTTGTTATCAATAATTTTTGACGCTGTTCTGGAGAGAAAGTTTAAACATGTATTAGAACATGACCAATGAATTTGAATCGACTAAAGAATATTTAAATTATATATAAAAATTTCTTTTTTTGCTTAGCTATTGACATCACTACAAAAAATAACTTTAACTTAAAAAAGAAAAAAAAAATGATTTTTTTTTTCTTTCGTAAAATTTAATAAAATTTGATATTTTTATTTAGTTCAAAATTGTATCTTTGATTTGTAATTAAGTTATGTTTATAATGAAATGTAGAATAATAACTTTCAATAGTTACAACCCTCTAGCCTTGAATCAAATTTTCCTTAATCCAGCTATTCTCAGCAATACAGTTAAAAATAAAAAAAGATCAAACGTCAATCAAAGATCCTAAGATCTAAGAATAGAACTATAGAAAAGTAAATATTGACTACACATATTACTAATACTGCTTAAAAAACCCAAGGTTTCTATTTCAACTCTATTTTTAGTTACACTTTTAATTGACAGCACCTTCTGTAAACTTCTGAATGTACTTTTTTAGTTAAGCCTAAGATGTGCTTATTTTTTTTCTCTGTGAAAAGTTAACTTTGTCAAGCTTTTTATTCTTTTGATAGCCGTTTGCACATAACAGTAATACGCCATTCAGTTGTCTTGAAAAAATTCTGTTCTGTAAAATCATTTCTAAAGGAAGGAGAGTTATTTATAGTCCAGATAATTATAGGTGTGTGGAAGAGGAAACATAGTGACTGTTTATATTTTTAATTTTTAGAGTTCAGCAAAACAACTTTTTCTTGGTTATTAAGCAAATAATATCTTGATAAATTCGGTTGTTTTTAATTTTTTAAAGTAATTGGGAAATGTTTTTCACCACATATTTTTTTAAAATTACTTTATAGTACTTATTTAATTTCAGCGAGGAACTAAGTGATTTGGAAATTTAAATCAATGCGTTTAAAACTGTCGTTATAAAATTTGCTTTATGCATTTCGACTGTTAAAATGTAAAACACTTAAGAATTGGTATCACTGTATAGATGTGCTTGTGAATATCATTTTCCAATTTATGGAATATTTATTTTTTTAGATTATCAAACACATATTTAAATAACTCATAATAATACGAAAATATTTTTTTTCCTAATGCATCGCAATTACTATGTTTCATAAAGCAAAAAATTCTATTTTAAGATAAAGGTTTATTTCCATTACATTTTTAATTTAAGGAGCACTATGAAAAAATTATTTATAATAAATAAAAGAAAACTTCAACTCAACATTAGGATTTAATAAAGCAAATGTGCAGTTCATTGTTTCCTTTTTCATACCTCGAGGAAGAAATTGTAAACGTATCTATAAATTGAAAAATGACTTTTAATTAAAAATCTGATCCTTCTGCAAGGTTGTAGCATATTTAAAAAAATTAATAGGCTTAAGATTTTAGAATTTTTCTTATTTCTGTTATTAATGTAATGTAAATGGAATAATTAATCTATTTATTCTTAAATTAACATTCCATGTTTCCTTTATGTTTAATTTATTTCCTTAGATTATTTCAATACAATTTGATTACTTTTTTTCATACATTAATAAAATAATATTATACAGTCTTTCGTAATGAAATTTGATCATTCTGTAATTCCTTGAGGAGAAATACTAGCATAATTTTTTTCTTACATTTTTTTTTCAATAAAAAATAATTAATCATCCTAAAGGCAAAAATGAAAATGTAATCAAAATAATTATGAAACCTTTTGTTGCAAATTTAAGTACAATGTTGTTTTCGAAATATCAAACATTATAATTAAGGAATAAATGCTGCCTTTAAAATTTTTTTAATATTATTTATGCCGTAATTTAAACAATTTCAATCTTTTTTCTGTATTTTATGTTAATAAGCACTTTGAAGAATCAGGTTTCATTTGGTTTTAGATTTCAGCATTTGAAAATACGATTTACCAGATTTCTTTTAAATTAAGGAAATTGCACTTTAAAAATTTATTTCTACTCTTATACAACGTAAAAATAAAAGCAATGTAATAACCATCAACTGCAGATAATAATAATAAATCAAGTCGTTATAAATGAATGAAAGTAAAGAAAATGCATTCAAGCGAAAAAAAATGCTGTATTTAATTGCTTATATTAAATTTTATTGCCTTAAAATTACCTTACATTCTATAAAGTCGACGTTAAAAGTTCTTTTCTCACTTGTTGAAAATATTCTGTTAAACTATTATCATTGCGAAAAGTAATTACCGAAAATGAATGAATAATAAGAGAAAAAATTACGTAGAGAGATTGTTAATAATTTATTTTTTAAGACATGATATAAATGAGGCAAATAATTCCATTTATTTTTTTAAATTTTATTTTAAAAAATCTTTTAATAAATGGTTATTCTGGAAGTCAAATTAAAAAAAATAAAAATTAAATTATTATTTTGTAAAAAGAAAAGTCACGAAGAATAAATAAGTGGGAATTTAGTTCGTCTTTTTTTTTTTAATGTTTACTTAGCAATAAAAGAAAAGTCAGCAAATATAATATGCGAAACATTGCTGGTTCTTTTAGCAAAAAAAGAAAAAAAAAATATCCCCATTATGCCTGAGAAATTCATCATGTTGCCTTTTATTTTCCTTTCTTCACTTCGAAAAAAAGAGACTTTGAACTTAGTCAAACTTAGATGCTTTAATTTTATAAAAATACCACTACATTTCTTGCAAAAACAAATGAGCAAATAAGAATTTTTCATCATTTCTACTAAAGTTAAAGAGAGTGTGTGTATGTATGTGTTAATATGTGTTCTAGAGATCTTCAAAATGGACAACTTATCCTAGAGCTCCAAATGCAACAATAATTTGAAATATCAAATGTAGACCTATTATCAATTTTTGAAAAATAAATTTAGAAATTTATTAAAAATTATTTACGATATTGTAACTTATTGCATCAATTTCAAAAATATTATTTATATCAAATATGTTATTTATTAAGCTTTATTTGAAAAATAGTTTTTATATCATTTAGAAATTGCAAATTTTAATTTTTTATTGATGCTTAATAATGTTAGTAAAGTTATTAAATTTTGATTATTTTTTATATAATTTTCAATAATAATTTCATTACAGCATTGGAATAAAAAAAACATTAATTATTTCATCTTTTATTTAATCGTACACTTTATTTCCACTGTTAAATTGCAAGAAAAATAGATTCGGTCCATTATCAGCTAAGTATGATACTGGAGAGCTCTGCAGTTCCAACGACGTTTCTGAAAGTAAAAGTAGAAAAGTTAAGAATTTTCTTGGATATAATTAATGTAAAAAGTGTATGTTTATTAAAATAACTCGGATTTAAATGTTTTCTATAATTTAAACCTCCTAAATAATTTTTTGAGAAATTATGAACATGCTAAAGTATATTTGTTAGGAAGCTATCCAGAAATTGCATCAAAGATTTAAATAAAAAATTTATAAAAAAAATAATAATAACTAACAAAAGTAATAATTACTTCCCGTGAAGCATCTACACAAGTTTTTCTTTTATAGAAATTTCCAGCTGATATATACTTTTTGCATTATCTGATGGGAGTTGCCAACTCACGTATCTAAAAAAGCACTTTTTTGTGCAGAATCCTTAATTAAATCATTAATTATTATAAGACCAAACTACTATTATTATAGAACTATAAAGTAATATGATGTTTATATTTTCTTATGAACATCATACATTGAAATAAAGCAATGGAATTCAGAAATAATGATGCAAATTATTTGCGTACGTAAAAATTCTCTTTTAATGCAAGCATCACTGTTGTATGAAATTCGATAAAAAAAGGGTTATTGATTTAAACTGAATTTGCACTTAATCGATGAACTTCGCTGTTGTTCTTTATTTTTAAAATGACCTTGATACAGATGTTTCTCTGAGCGCGACTAATTTTGAATAGGCTATATTAATAATGAAGTAATACGCTTAACGTGGTAGTTGCTTTTTACATGTCTTCCTAAGCGACCCAGCGAAAATAGTTTATATTCTATATCAAAAGTTGTTGCGATTCTTTTTCACCAATCTGATTAGAAATAATATATAAAAATCTGATTACATTCTTGATGAACAAAAAAACTTCATCCTGTTAGGGTTTATTCTTTTATGTATTACTGTCCAATTATTTCATCTAAATTTAATACACTATTCAATAAACATATTATTTATATATGAAATCATAAAATTCCATCGAAGCAGAAAGCATGAAATTGAAGTAATTTTTTAAATTGATAATTTTTACATGAACGTAAACTGCCTCCGCAATTGAATAATTATCACACAGGAAATAGCAACTTTTCTTCTAATTATAAGCAAAACAAAAAATGCATAGTTACTACAAATATATAAGGTGCAGTTTTGTGGGTCCATATAGCTGCTGAAAATTGCTTTGATTGAATGATGTAGTTTATCATATATCAATCTTTAAGAAAAACGCTGACAATATCATTTGGTTATAATTAAAATGGAAATCGGACAGTATCTAGTGGCATGGTATCCAATCAAAGATAAAATGTCTAGAGCAAAATGACTTCTCAAAAGTATACAGTAAAATAACAAAGACACAAATTTGAGACTAAGAACGAAATGCATAAGGCTGAAACAATTTTTTTAACCTAATAACAAATATACGTTTTATATGAACGTAAGTTACATAAGGACTTGATTAGTTGCCATTTAGGAAATAGAAACTCGTTATTGAATTATAATCAGAACAACAATTATAACATATATTTATGATGCAGTTCCTTGGGTCTATGCAACTAATGAAAGTTGTTTTGATTAAATGATGTAGTTTTTCTTATATCAAGACATTAAAAGAATTCGTTGACTGTATCCAGTTAGTCAATATTAAAACGGAAATCGGATAGGATCTGACTGCATGTCATCCAATCGAAAATACAATATCTAAAGGAAAAATATTATCAAAATACTACTGGAAAATAGCAGAGAGGTAGAAAATCTGTCATATCCGGCCGTTTTAGTAGAAATGTCTAATCAAGAAAAATCTCCGTTCGAATTCGTCCTTCAATTTTTATTTATTCCTTTTGTTATGTGTATTGGGATTTCAGTCCTTCTGGTGAGTAAAGACGATGCAGACGATCCGGTGACAGCGGGAGATAAAAAAAACGTAAATTAAAATATAGATTTTTTTTTGAAAACTTTTTGCCTAGATATTTTCCTGTTGTGCTTGCTTATTGCATTTTTTTTTCTCTTGAATGCTTCGTTTGGCAAAATTTACTTTTCTCCTTTTTTCTAAGGCAATGATGAATCTTCGGAAGAAAGACAGAAATACAAGTTGGAAAAATACATATTTTAAACTTACAGTTCTGCAATAAATCTAATCTGATTCTTTTTTTTTTGTAAATCTTTTTTTATAATCATTATTTCTTAAAAAAAGAATGGTCTCTTAATGTAACTCCAAAATGCACATGGAAAGACAATTTGATATAAGATTAATTGATTCGATTTGTTTGCTGATATTTAAAAAAACTGAACATTTGGAAGAAAATTCATTTATTTCAATTCGTGAAGTATCAAAATTAAGCCTGTTCTCACCAAATAGACAAAATAGTTAATCATCAGCTTGAAATTGATTTATAAAAATATCATCCCTGTTCTGAAGAATATTTCCTTTTCCTCAGGGAGTCACTTGCTCTTAAATTGTATGAGGAGCATGTTGCCTAGAACCACCTGTTTAATTTAAGTAATATTCCTTGTTGTAATGAAATTACATCAACTGAATATCCCATTCACTCCATACAGTCAATACCCTGCTGCAAAATAAATGTCTGTGATATTAAAATTCTTTCACTTCTCGCCCGGCACAACTGGCCGCTCAAATTCTATTCTGACAAGCTGGTTTTTGTTTCAGGAGAGCAAGCCGGTTCTTATATATTCAAGCCGGTTCTTCTTAAAACGAGTTATTACTAGAGATGCCTTCTCTTTACATCCTGTACCCCTCGTCTGAAACAGAAATCGTATATAATTTGCTACACCAGTTGGAACGAATCAGTAATGAAAGGGGTAAACATTGTTATAATTTAAGATAAACATATCGAAATTATTCCAGCTGACGGCAAATAAAGGTACCAAGATTTGTTCCTGTCATCCAAAATAATGTGCAGTCAGTTCGTTTACTTCAATAGCTACATGTTCCATGACGACTTAGCTAAGATAGAAATTTTTTTGAAACTTTTTTTATATCAAAATGATTGCATGATTATTTCTCGATCATATCAAGCTATAAACAAAACATCTTTTTATCTGTAAAGAAAACTTGATTTCACTTCTTATTACATTTATTATGATATACATTCTTCAAATTTCTCATGACCTACGGTAACTTTTGATTAAAAGAATACAAACAAAATGTAAGTATGTTTTACATTACATAAACAAAACCTAAGTACTTTACACGCACACAGTTTCACTAATGAGAGGTGCATTTTTATAGTTTTTCTGAAATAGGTTTTATCTTATATTAAGAAGCATTGTTTTTATAGATAAGAAAAATTATCTTTTCGTTATCAACGGACTGTTAAGAAGAAGTAGCAAATTTCGGATCATGCTGCACTTGAACTATTTCATTTAACTCACTCTGGATAAATCTATTTAATCAGTTTTGGTTCCCAGTGTATGCACGAATGGAATGTATCAGTTGTCCTTTGATTTAACTCATTCATTGGATGAAATGTCAGGCTGTCTATCGATTCTGGTAAATCATTGTGTTCAAATTCTGTAAATTGTAATAAGCTCAGTCAAACTGATATAAAATAATCTGAAAATTCTAATCTGCTGATTTTTTTCTTTTTTTTTTTTTCACTGATACTACGTCATTTAAAATTTTTTCTAAAATGCTTCCCTCCTCTAATATTTTTGTTGTACTACGTAGTAAAAATTCAGTAGATTTTCTAATCATTTTACCTGTTCAATGGAAATAATGTTGTAAAACAAAGTGATTCTTAACTGTTCTTAAGAAATGTAATTTATCAGTGCAAATAAGGACTTTAAATTTATAAACAAATCTGTAAATGGGAGTATAGAAACATAAAATTGAATATCTAATTTTTATAGATCGAATAATACGATTTATTTCACAGTTTAGTGACATGGTCTTATGTTTCTTTAATTAGCAATCCTATTCTATGGTACAGTCGTTTAATGTTTATCAAAGCATAGAAATACCAATTTAATTCAGCAAACATTTTATTAAAAATCTACCGGAATGTCATTGCTAAGAGGAATTTTGAAATCTGTACGTTTTAGATGAAATCATCTAAATATTTATCACCTTTGAATCTCCAAGCTTCTACATGATATTAATACAAATTGTGCAGGATATATTTAATATAAGACAATTACCTAAATTAAAATATATATTTGGTTCAGTTATTTTAAAAATGTTGAAGAAACACCAAGGCTTTTGGATGGTCCTTGTGAATTCGAACTTCGTTCTCATGATGAGAAATATCGCTATTTCACTATCTTAATTCTCAAACTATATTAGAGGGAAAACATTAGAGCAATGACTGAATATATTAATACGGAGCAATATACCAGGAAAATTTTGAGTATTCAAAAGAATGGCTTGCAAATTTAAGCCCCTCAGTCATCTAAATCATTAAACTAAAGCACTAATTAACTAATAATTCTTAAAGCGAGATAATGTTTCCTTAGAAATTACGATTCGGAATGGGAGTTAGCTTCAATAACTATACAAGTGAAAATAGAGAATAGATTTGCCCTTTATATACCAGTGATAGTGAAATATATAAACCTTGACATCAGAAATAATAGGCATGAATATCATTTCTGAAATTATATATATATATATATATATATATATATATATATATATATATATATATATATATATATATATATATATATATATATATATATATATAAGATCGAAATATTTTTAAATATTGAATTACACTTCATAATTTTACACCAAAAATTTTCATTGTTTGTTATTTATTTTTCTATTCACTCCCATTGCGAATGTTGTTAAATACACTTTTTAAGCTTCTAGTGGAGTAGTAAGTAATTACTATTAAAGTGTTTTAAAAAATTTGAAATTGCTATTATTTTAAATATTCACGCAAAATGTAACATTTTATATCAATAATTTTGAATCATGTTATTTGATACAAGCTATTTGTATACCTTTTCAAAATTAAAATAATTACCTTTCACTTATATCAGTTTTAATTACGTGTAATTTTTTAAATCTCATAAATCTCTCCAAATATAACTATGTTTCATATGAACACTTTACATTGTTTACGTCATTTTTCAACAATTACATTTCTTGTGAAAGTAACATATTTGCTTTATTTAAGATAACATTTCTAGAGATAGTATAATGATAGCTTAGACCTATTTGTATCTAAAATTTTCTTAGGCTGAAATGTCAAAATTTTTTTAGGATGTTGAAGTGATAAATTAGAAAAAACTCAAGAGCAATTGTATGGCAGGACTTAATCACCGTATCTTGTGTAAGGCATGCTGTAGTGTAATGCAAGGCATAAAATATGGAATCGTAATTCTATATCATTTTATTTATTAATGCCTTCAAAATTAAAAAAATAAAATCATAACTATTAAACAACTAAAATCAAATTATGTTATTATCAAGAATTTGAAATATTGCTTTTTTTTGCAGTAAACTTCCTGGCAAGGTAATTTTAATCAATGACACCCAACCCCCCGAGACTAGGTGAAAAACTTGATGACTCATTGTAAATCCTGAATATTTTAGAATCTAAGTAGCTTCGTCAACATAGGCAAAGAATATGGAATTATTTGAGAAAATATGTGATTCATTAGAATTTTATTAATTTGTATCCCATGATTGTTCTAGAACCTTTAATGCCTTGTCGAAGAGGTTATAAAAATCGGAAAGACGAAATCAGTAGTCATAGTAAATCAGTCGAGAGACGTGGATAATGGGCTAAATAACAGTATTGATTTTTTAGAAGATTTCTCAGAGAGTTTTGTCCTAGTGACTGTTTATTATCGATGTGCTGTATGTTTGGCAATAGTTTACTAAAGATCTGTCTTCTATAGGCTCTGGATTTGTTTCATTATAGTACATTCGGATTTTCGTTTAGAACAAGGCATCTTTAAATGTAATTAAGTCTGATGTGCGTTTCAGTAACACTGTGAGTTTGAGTTTCAAAAGATCAAAAACTTTTGAAATCCAATATAGAGTGTATTAAATCATATTGAGGAGTTTGGATTTATATATTCATTCTCACAAATGTTATAAGAGAACATAGAATATTTTTCAAAGCCTACGATTTCTTCGATAAATATGCTGACTGCTTAAAACTTGCATACTTTTATTGTCAATATGTCATAAAAGCATCTTCTTGCAGATTTCTCCACGGTTTGGATAGTATAATATTATACAGAATGTAATAAAATAATCGCTCATATTTCCTATTAATTTTAGTTAGTTTAGATAATTAAAGAGAATTTTAGATAATTAATAATAAAGATAATTTTAGTTTATATTTATTTAGTATAAGAAAATTCTACAATTAAAGGTTAAATATCTTCTACAGAATATTTTTCATATTTAACATGAAATTGTTAATTCAAAATTACAAAGACATTTATGATATTGGATTTCTCGATATGTGTCTTATCCTTTACGATTTTGTAGGAATTTTAATCTAAATCAATATCTAATTCAGCTTGTAAAAAGAAACTGTTAAAAGTTTGAGGGATTTAGGATTTTTAATTCAAACTCCATGGACGTACAATCTATTCGCTTCTGTATTTCTGATATAATCATCCAACGTTTAATCTGACATTAACATTAATAGCAACCAAAAGAAACTCACAAACCTTAATTAATTTTCGAAAATTAAGAGAGCAGGCGATAAATTATCACTTCTATGAGCATAAATTTTGCCTCTGAAGTTGTCTGAAGCGGATTGAAAAAGATGTAATTAATTTAGCGTGGAGAAGTTATCCGACAAGATTTTCTGGTAACAGTTAACAGTGCGTTGAACGCGAGCAATATATATACTTAAATCTCTCCGAGACATCCCGACAGGTGGACAACAAAAATAGTCAACATGTTAAGGAGGAAAATCTGCCTTTGTTCGCCTTTCTGTTGCAATTCTCTTCTGCTCGAACGAGGAGATAATATTACCGTTAGTTCTTTGAGAAATCGACCATCGCACAAGAATAAACCTAGTTTGGATGAAGTCGATTGAATTACGATAAAGGTTGAAGGAAAGAATAATGCGTCTTTTGCAATGTGTCAAACTTGTCAGGAAAGTTGACAAAGCAAGAGTCTGCTTCTGCCGTTACATTTAATTTAATAATATGAAATTCGCTTTTATAAATACATAGTTCGACTTTTCTATGCAAGCATTCAATTCCATGCATTAAATGATTTATGTTTATTTATTATAAACAAATTGAAGCGTGAATGACATTATATGGCCAATTATGTCTCAAAAGAGCGGATTATTGGTTTTTGAATTAAATACTCACGCAAAAAAGATGGTTGTGTATGTTTCAATATGTATATTTTACTTGTAAATATTTGTGTTCAAAAATCAATGAATGAATTTAAGTAAATATAATTTTGAAATCTGTGAAATTTATCGGTTATCTATAAAGCCAGGATAATAAAATTTCAGATTACACAGCAAATGTTATCTAATTTATATAATATTTAACCTTATGTAAAAAAAGAAATGACAATGCTTGATCATTCGAGTTCCAATGGTTGAATTTTATTGTGTCGTTTCATTCTTATTTCAGCCATGTTAGGTAACTTAATTTAAAACTAAATTTGTAGTTACAAAACATATTTTGTTATGCTTTAATGTTTCAAAACACTTGTATTTTTTGCTGAATTTCTGTTTTTAAGTTTGTTTTTTATATTATATAAGTATATAAAAAATCATGATGTTTTGCATGATTCTGTAAGTGTATGATTAACGTTTCGAAAAAAAAAAAAGATGCTTATTATCTGCATTATATGAAATTTCCATTTTCAGGCTATTTCCTCTAAACCAGCACTGTGAAATTATTTTTCAATATCCCTTGAATAATTATCTGTGGATTTCCCTGGTAAAACAATAAATATTTTAATTCATTTAAAAAATATATTTTATGTATTTTGAATTATGGAATGAAAAAAAATTAAGATTTCTTCAAGCAATGTTTATTACTATGCTCCTATTTTTATGATAATTTAGTATCTCGTTTAATATTTGGTTGATCCCGGTGGTGTATTGGTAGTGCTTAGCGCTACTAGCGCATATTTCCATGATCCGATCCTCGGGTTGAACAAGGTTGACTCAGCCTTTCACTCCTTCAGTGGGTAGTTAAACTGAGGACCAAGCATATTTGGGAACTAAACACTGGAAGTCTAGCGTAAGGCTGACCACCTAACCGGGACATATGTTTCGCACCCCTGGGCCCTTGGTCAAGAAAGCCGATATGAGCACTGTAGGCATTGGCCAACATGGTCTCTCATATTACTGATTTTAGTTTTATCATATAAATCTTGCTTTTGCTGTTTGCTTACCAATTTTGTTGTTGTTATGTTGAATACTCATGTTATACCTAATATAAATATCCCATTTTCAAAAATTTGATGACACTATAAGATGAAAATTTTTTTATGCAAGTTGTGTAACATCTCAACTTGTTTTTGGGATTATTCTTGTTCACATACATCTATTGATTACAAGAACTGATGTATTGATCCGATGTCTTCATTTCCGAAGCATCAAACTAATAAATTTTATTGTTTAAACATAGAAATTTGTTTATTCTGAAAACTAAACTTGTTCGATTAAAATTCCTGCCTGCTAATTAATTAAGTACCAAAATGATGAAATGCGATTTTCAGCTGCATTTCTCTTGGAAAAAAAACCTTTATGCATAAGATAATTAAATTTTTCGCAAGAATGACAATGGACGTCGATTTATCTTGTAAATAATGAGTTATTAATTACTCGAAACAGCATATATATATATATATATATATATATATATATATATATATATATATATATATATATATATATATATATATATATATATATATATATATATATATATATATATATATATATATATATATATATAATTTGGTATGCCTATGCTGACGAATATTTCCTACTACTGGATTTCGATCACAAAGATGTCAGAATAAGAAGGTCTCAACTGAGGGATATGAGATTATGCGGTCTCTCATAATCTAAAAAAAAAAAAAAAAAATGGCAGCTAAAATATAATATAAAGTCTCAGTTTCCATAACGTTAATGGTTTGAGAATGTGAATTATGAACAAACGAGAAAGATTATGCAATTGTTGTCGATACTCATTGAGGAGAAATCTGACATTCCCCGCGAGTTAATGCAACCCCAACCCCACTTCTATTTGCTTTCTGGCTTGCCGTTTTGCTATTCTAGCTGGAATGCGATGTATAATACAACCATACCTATTGCCATAGGTTCGGGAATCTTATTGTTGTCGCCATGAAGACGGAATGATGTTTACGAGTGCCATATTGCAACAGTGTGTTCCTCGTAATATAAATGAATCATTCGTCGAAAGGAAAATGAATGTTCTGTTGTACCCTCGTCCCTGCAATAGTCAAAAGAAATGACTTGTACCACTCTTTCGATATAAGAATAATTTATATGTTAGTACGACTGAACCGATTATTTTATCAGACTGACTATTTCGGCTCACTTCTTTAAACAGTGGTTGCAAACAATGAATGGCAAGACCTCAAGACTTCAAATACTAGACATGAAAATTAAGTTAAAGGAATTAATTTAGTTAGGAAAATTACTGTATATTGTATTTCCAAGTGTTGAATACCTTGATATCATTGAACTATTGTTTTTTAATGTTTAGCGTTTATTTTCTGCATAATACTTTAGCGAATTATAAGGTTAACATATTTTTTTAATAAACAATTTACTTTTTTACAGCCTTTTTACTACAATTTTCAATTAGGCCATTCAATTTTAGGGCATACCTCAAACAGATATTATTTTGCAATAAGTCAAAGTAGAGCAATTCGTTTTGCATATTAAAAAACTGAATTTGATAGTAAACAGTATGTTACAAATTAATCTAAACGGTTTTCTCTTACTTTGAAATAACAGCTAGATATTTGATTTTAGACTTTTAAAAGTCCTCGGGAGCAAGACAGAAAATAAAAATACCAGGCTTTGTTTTTCTGTCACTTTTAATTGTTTTCACCATATTAAAGAGAGATATTTTTGAGGGAACACAAAATATTCCTTTATTATTAAATTTTCCAAAAACGGCACATTCAACTCAATATTTTGAGAATTTTAACTAGATAAAACTCCCAATACTACAAAACATACTTTCATAAAAAGCAATTTTAACTGTTATATTTTATTTATTTTTTGTTTTAGATTTTATCGAACTAAGTCCTAAAATCTTAAAGCTAACCTGTTTGTTATACACGCGAATTGTAAAATTTTGATGAGGAGATAATTAACTGGATTGTGTATAAACAAAATGTAAGTAGAACGCCTAAGAAGATAAATTAACTTTAAATAAAATTAAATAGTATTATAATTATTATCAAAAATTAAATTCGGATTTTGTCGATATAGAAATAAAAGGCTGTTCATCTTTTAAATCCTATTAACTAAGAGAGAAATGTAAAAAAATGCGCATTCAGTTTCGATGTCAGAAGATGGTCAAATATTCCATTGCAAATTATTTTTTTTAATTACGTTCTTTATATGTAACTTGGCATATTTAATTCCATTAAAAATTAAAATCTTTAAAAATTATCTTTAAATAAAATTAAATAATTCTAAAATTAACAGCAAAATTAAATTATTCGGAGTTAGTTGATATAGAAAAGAAAGACTGTTCATCATTTAAATCCTATTAACTTAGAGAGAAATGTAAAAAATGCGCATTCAGTTTCGATTGGAGAAGATAATCAAATATTACACTACAAATTATTATTATTATTATTTTTAATTACGTTTTTTTTATGTTCTTGGCATATTTCATTCCTTTTAAAAAGGAATTATCAACTACTAATATATTCATGTACAACAGAAATATTTTTTTTTTAATTTAATTTTTTTTATAAAAATTCCACTACTTAAACATATTTGAACTTAATTATCTGCTGAATGATTAATGCATTCAATATTCATAATTACAAAATACAAATTTTCTTAATTACAACAAAATTTACATGTTAATTCCCAAAAAATAATGATAGCAAGATTCTATGATATTTAAAAGATTGAAATAAAATTTAAATCCAAGGAGAAAGACAGAGTTTAAATAAGAGATTTTTTTCAGTATGAATGAAAGTGTATAGTTTAAAATAATTTTTTTTGTTAAATATATTTTTATATTTCTTGCAAAGATCAATCAAATGAAAATGAATATTAGTTTCAAATTTTGAGGTGGTGACTATATAAATTTAAATTAAAAGTACTATGTTTAGCTTCATTCAATAGACGAATTTTTTTATTTAAAATACTGAGAAAACAACTGAAATAGTTATTAAAACTAGTTAACATTTTAAAATGTCTTTCAATTTAATAAACAATTTGACGGATAATTTAAAATTCTAGCAAATTGTTTTTTAATTTTATTTAGTTTTTATTTTTATTTTAAAGGAGCTTAAATAGATCTTTTTATGACAATTTTTCTCTCTAAATAATCTCATAGACTTTACATGAAAATGTACAATATTTCCTTTATCAAAAAAAGCATTTACTTTTCTTTTAAATATTATTCAAACCGTTTTCCAATTACCTAAAAACTAGTAAGATAATATAAATAGTGAAACAAAAAAAAAACACACATATATAAACTCTTTTTATTAAAAAAAAGAAGTAGAATTCCTTAATAGCAAAAAAATAGTCAACCCAGGTGTTGAGACAGAATATTATACGCACAATTTCTCACATTCTTTCAGAGTTTTAGTCACATGTACCAACAGCAGTAATAAAAACAGATGATGAACACTAATGCCATGTAATCAAAATAAGATTAGTAGCCGAAAAATCAAAAGGACAAAATAAAGAAGAATCCTGAGCGATAAGTAATTAGGAGAATAAATAAAGGCGAAGATCAAAGGCACAACAAATAAATACAGAACATAAAACATTGGATGAAAGAGTGAAATATATCTCTAGACATATTTCTCAGCTTTGGAACAAACATAATAGAATTTTATTGACCGTATTTGCGAGAATGATAATATTTTATATTAAACTAAGGGAAACAAGAATGATCAATTTAACACAGAAAATGAATTTAATATTTATTTTATTGAGGTTGTAAAACATTTTTTTAATCTTAATAAAACATATTTTGCACACATTTCACATACATGTTGTAGCTCGATTATTTTTAAGTACTTAAAATGTGTAATAAATCATGTATGGCTTGATTGGATGGAGGATTGACAGATAAATGTATTGCATGGATTGGTTTTCGTATAGATATATTTAATACTCTCAGGCTTATTAAATCTGTAATAATTGGCAGTAGACTCAAACGGAGACACTCAATTTCACGTCTATGGTCCATCAAAAATATTCACCTTATTGTTCTAAATTTGTTGCCATGATCACTCGTCCTCATGTTCTAACTACGAGAAATTTTTACTTAAAGTAGCATTTCAGATGAGTTTCTTTTCATCCCACATAATTAGAAAATTACAACTCGGATTTTTATTGGTGCAGAGTTCATATGTTCTAATCTAATGAAATCAATCTCAAGAACAAGGAATACATTATTTTTTTAAAAAATTCCAATAACTATATAAATACCTCAATATTATCAATTGATAATTTAAACACATTCAAAGTTGCGTGTTCACAACATTAAAACACCCTTCATTATTTAATTTTAAGAAATTTAATAGCCTATTATTTTAAGAAAATCAGCTTAAATTTTCCATCAATAAATAATTTAGCACTTTTTTTTTATAAAATTGAACTTTAAAAAAATATTTGATTTATATCATGAGTCTTAAAATAAATATATATATCTGAAACATGATTTTATATTTAATGAAATAATGGAGTAACGAATCATAACAAATTAAACAATCTTTAAAATATGTCCACAACCCCAGCTTTAAACAATAATGATTATGATTGATACAGAGTAAAATATTGCCAAAAGAGGAATTAACAATTAAGCATAAAAGAAATCATTGTAACTACCATTTTAAGATGTATTATGCTGGCGCAACTTATATACTACATAGAGAAAGTCAACACTTCATTTTATAATGAATAATGTACACTTTATTGCGCTCAAATTTCTAAAGGCATGCATTTTTTATAATTGATAATAATGATTAATAACATATATTTTAAATATTCTTTAGGCTATAATTAAAGACTGACTAGGCAAAATGGGATAATAAAATTGAATAAGATTAATCTTTATCTCGAACAGTATTAGAAAATTTCAACACAGTTCGATTTAAAAAAAAAAAAAACTGAATATTTTTTTTAAATGTGAAATATTAAAATAAGTTTACGAAACCATACTCTTTAGTACGAAAAAAATTTACGAAACCATATTCTTTAGTACGTATTTCTCTGCCTTGTATATTTAAAATTTCACAAAGCATTCTATCATATTACAATTACTTCCCATACATTATTTTCCAAATGATTATGAAATTACAAATTACAGAGTTTAGTGGAAATACAGTGCTCGGTTCAGACTTTCAGACTTTCGAATGTGAAAGCATTAATACTGTCACATGCTATTTTTATATTCGAATTAAAATTCTAATATATATATATATATATATATATATGTGTGTGTGTGTGTGTGTGTGTGTGTGTGTGTGTGTGTGTGTGTGTGTGTGTGTGTGTGTGTGTGTGTGTGTGTGTGTGTGTGTGTGTGTGTGTGTGTGTGTGTGTGTGTGTGCGTGCGTGCGTGTGTGTGTGTGTTTATAAAAAGCACACATTGAAATGTTTTTAATCCATTGTATGATTTGTAACAATGCATAGTGAAAATATTGAATAATTATAAAATAGTTATTATACTAAATGTTACTCGTTTTGTTATATATTGCTATAAAGTTGAATTCATATATTTGAAGTGCGATTTATTTAAGTGCATTAACATCTTATTTTTATTTTTTTAAAAAAATCTTTATTATTAGCTTTATCTTATGTCGGGATAAAGCAGAGCTTTAATTTATTTTTTATTAATGAATTTTAAAAACTATTGCTTATTGTGTATTAAAATTAAGAAATAGTCGTAAAAAGGGAATTAAAGAACTGTAATTCAAAAACAAGTTATTAAGTAACTTTTAATTCATGAAAAAATTATCAAAAGGATACATCCTTTTACTTCTTATGTATATTAATGAACAATTTCTTCATATGTATAAAGTAATTTTAAATATCCGACATTAAGTGAAATCCAAGATTAAATAGTTTCCGCTTATAACAGACCGCGTATACCTAAATGTAAGGTTTAGTGGTTGGATTGTCTTGATGTTCACAACAGAGTTCCACCAGACACCTCATGTATGTTGTTCTAAATCTAAATGCCTGACGCTAAATTTGAATTTGTGCGCCAAAGCTCTCCATCGAAAATGATTCAGAGGCTTAGAGAAGATACCATCAGCATAGGCACTGTCCTCGTCATCTGATTGGGTTTTAAAATTACCCATCCTTCCCGAAATAATCTTAGTATTATTTTCAAATGATAAGTTAAATGATAAGTTCTAATCTATGTTAAGCTGTTTAATATCCTTTCCTCTCGAATGTTGTTGACTACGATAATTTTCAATGATAAATATTTTTCTTAACTATCTAAAAGATCTTAAAAACTAATGCCTTGTTTTTAAATGTATAACTGAAAACAATTGAATATGTTTTTATGAAACATTATTTCTTAAAGTATCTATATTCTTGTTGCATTTTGTGAAATAGGATGTATTATTTCTGCTGATTATAATATACTTTAATTAGTTATTTATTAACAGAACTACATGTTGAAGAATTGAACATTAAATGAACTATTTATGAAAAAGTAATTTCATCATTACATTTTTTTATTTACAATGATCAAATGCGAGTTTTAAAATGTGTTTATTCATTATTGAATTTTGTACTTTGAACCGCAAACGTCCTAAATCTTGATTACACACAAATAGGAATATTCAGGATAAGAATATTTTTATCCAACTTTTTTTTTGTTTTCATATATAAGGAAAATATTTTTTATAATAAAATACTTTTCAGAACTAAATATTTTTATTTTAAGCATTCGGTTGAATATGTATCATATTAGTGCAATCAAATGAAATATACTTATGATTGAGCATAAAGCAATGTACCCACAAAATTTCTTAATTTTACAATTAGAATATTGATGAATTAATCCCAATGTAGGTGCACTGCACGTACACATGATCACATCTTAATCGATTAAATGGGAAGAGCAGCTTGAGAATGTTTCATAAATATTCACTGAATACCCTTGATCGGCACCATACCGTTCACTTTAATGCCGAATTTATGCACCGTGCTTTATTGTATCCAAAATCCATCGTAAAATGCTCGTTTAATCTAATTCGAAAGTAAGCCTCTTCCTTGAAATTCATTGGAGGAACACACCGCAAGCGGAACGACTGGACCGGAATAATGCCAAAGTGCATAGAAATTTTCAGTGCCACTCCAATCCATCAAATCTGTATCGAATTTTCTAGCTGCTTCCTCTTTTGCCTTTCACCCCCTTTTAACTATTAAAGTGGAATACATGGGAACTCCACTGAAATGTGACGCCGTTCTCGAAGGCAGTGAAAATTGTAAAGAGGATGAGAAATTTCTGTTATTTCCCGGGAGTCTCTTAGATGTTGCTATCGCAAGGCGCTTAAAAATGGCTGATGATGTGATATTATGCACTACATTTCCTTGTTTCTAGTAATGAATCTTTGAAGTAATGAAAGCTTTATAGTGGAATCTATGAAAATGTGCTTTGTAACTTAAGGGAACATATTGTTGTGTTCTTTTATTATTAAGGTAATTTGAGAAATGGAACTTTGTTTGGATGAAATTTTTTATGTACCCGATTGAGCTTCTTTTTTCTATATTTTTATTGCATTTTATAAGTGTTTAATATTATAACGATTAATTTTTTCGATTCATAAAATACTTCATGCTTTGAAATATTTCGAAATATTTTATGAGCTTACAATTTCACAAGGCCTGGAAACTATTTTTGTATTAGACCACTGAATGGAAATCTGATATTACCCATGCAGTGATGTATTTTGCATGCTCAGCGTTTATTAATCCGTAAAGGGATACATGGATTTCCTCACTCGGCGAAAGACAAGAAAAATAACAATGACTCCATTATTATTTTTCTTTTTTGTCTTTTGTAAAAATCATTGGAATTTATTTTGGAAACACAATACATTCAGGAAATCATGTAGTTGTCAAAAACATTAAAAATTAAAACATTTAATTTTAGAAAAATGCTATAAGAAAAACTTAAACAATCATTTAACTGAGGTTAGGTTAGTTATATTAAGGTCCCGTTTTTAAGCAACACTAGGGCTATTTTGGAACGGACCTCGTAATTTTGAATCGCGGTCAGATGACGAGGATGACACCTGAGCTGGCACCCCCTCTACACACCACGCCACACCAGTGGGAGGACTTTTGGCCTTGACGGATTTAACGTGCAACAGACCCCCTTACATTGTCTTGGTGGAATCCGGTCAGGAACCTGAAACCCTTAAGCTCACGAGCCCAGACCTCACCACCAGGCCACAGCGGCCATTTAATTGAGAAGATGATTGTAATCAAGGACAAAATATCATTTGATAATCAGATTAAATGAGCAAAGTGGTGTCATTTCGACTCCCGTCTCCAGTTACGAGTTAAGAATGGAAATCTAAATATTGCTTTATAATGCTACATTTATAAGAAATAAAGTTTCTTCATAGGTTTCATTTCCTTACTTCAAAACTGAGAAATTATATGTGCATAAATTAATGATTTCTGCACTACTATTTAATTAATTTTCGATTAATTATTAAAGATTTATTATTATTTATTAGTTAATCCATAATAAACCATTTTTTAAGTTATATTTGTTTTCCGAATAGGAATGAATTTAAAGTAAAATTGATATGGATTAAGCATTATGCTCATTGCAACAATGCTGCAGATATAAATAACGATATTTTTACATTCTTCATTAGAAAATCAATATTTTATGCATTTTTATATGTATGATTATAGCAATTCAAAAATGCAATAAACAAGATAAATTCAACTTCAAATGCAGATCTATAAACAAAATTTGCAATCCTTATCAAATTTTAGACCAATTAGAGCTTTTTTTCCGGTGAAAAAAATCTAAATAGATTGAATCTTGATTTTAATTTTAGAATAAAAAGGGATATTTAGAATATAATGGGCAAAGTTCATTAAATGAAAGAGTTAGTTTTTCAATTCTTAGTTTCTTTAGTATGCTTTCATGTTAAATATAAAAGCAATTATATTTCAGTTTTGTTTACTCATTTCCCCCATGTCAAAATGAATTCTAAGAAATTAAATGTATTTTACATTCTTGAGTAGAACTTAAATATATACAAACGTTTCATTCTTTATAAATGAATTTTCAAATTTTTTTCAGGAAGACATGTAACTAAACAAAAGCTAAAACGTTTTTGACATTTCCATCAGAAGCTAAGATAAAATCTGTTGCTTCTATTTGAGGTCAATCAAAATCATTTGACTGTATAACTTTTAAATAAGGTTGTTTTTATAAATATGTTATAAGTTACAAACTTTTAAAAGAATTTTTTGAACGTAGTTGGAAACAATCTCGATACTTTTAATAAGGTAGCGATGAGAATTTTCTGAAATGAATGCACATAGTTTCTAAATTTTGTAACTCACTCAGGCGCGAAATCTCAGGATACCATTTTTTTATTTTATTTTTTATTTTAGGGTGAAACCTTTTTCAAGTCACCGAACAATTATCATTTTAATTTCAAGTATCCTAGTCATTTTTACAGATATCTAAATAGAACTTTTTCTTCTAATTTTCTTGCAGCATAGAATACAACTTTCTAACTGGGTTTTTGACGATTCTTATTTAATTTTAGAGTTATTTTTGTAGTTTCCTTATTTCGCCGCGAAGGGCAATGTAACCTGTATCAATAAATTCAGAATATTCCCTTTAATGCATATATACGTTAATTCCTTGGCTAGACGAAGTGAATTTAAAGGGCTTAAAAGACTACTGATGACCTTCTATATCACTTTATGCATATATAAATATTGATTTTAGTTCAAATTCCTGAAATTTCATTAAATTCGGTTACTGCTTTTAATTCACATATGGTTTACGTGAAATTCCTATTCTTAAGAAGTTTTAAATATGTGTTCGAATATCGGATCAAATAATTATATCTGGCCTAAGAAGGATATACTATATTTATTTATTACTTTTAATTTACAAATTTCAGATTATTGTACTTGAATTAATTGATTATATGTTTACATAATAGGCATATTATATATTCATTTCCTTTTTCATCATATATTTATGCGCTTGTATAATAAAAAATGTAAGTCCAATTTTCTACAGTTATTAATTATAATCTGCACGAAGTGCAATAAAAATTATATTGCCTATCCAAAAGCTTTTTCTATCAATCAAATATACAAAAACTGCCTTTTTACTTTATCCATATCATGTAAATAGTAATGGATTTGTAGTTTACTGTTTTTCTCTCTAATCTGAAATAAAGTCAACTAAATTTAGTATCAAATACAATGATCATGAATCATTTATTTTATATGAAATTTTCTATTGCAACGATTCTAAATGTAATTGACAATCATAATGTAATTCGAAATGTAAAGTTTGGCTTCCAGAAGAATTGTTTTAATTTCTCCTTTGCCTCATTACTATTAAAATTAATTATTTTTAATTTATTTCAGTGTCGAATATTGTTTCTTGACATAAATTAAAAAGTGCAGCATTATATACTTTAGAAAATATCGATTTATTTAAGGAAAAGCTTTATTTAAAACGCTTTCTATCCATATATTTGACATGCAACCTGAATTAAAAATAATATTATTAGAATAAATATTGAGTAGGAAATTGATTATGATATGTAAAATCAATTAAACGGGAATATAAGAATTATGTAATAAATTAATCATTGAAATTAGCTGGGGAACTTTGAAAAGAAATTAAAGGGGATACGAGACTCTTCCCAGGAACATCATAGTATGATTAAGTTTCACGCTCTCGAATGTCTTTCTTTTTTTTGAATTATCTTTTAATTTTTTTAACAACGATTACTGGCACATTAAAATGAATTTATATGTTCGTAGCGCCACGACTATAAATTCTGTAAGTAAAATATAAAAAAGTGTTGATGTAAAATTTATTTAAAAGCATTTATAAACATTTATTTAAGTTAGAGAATGTGGAAATTAAATTTTTCCTACTTATATTCATGTTTTCATACTTATTTCATACTTTTATTTCACATGATAATTTATTTGAAGTTTTTAGTGACAGAAGATTCCATTTATCGACGTTACAGGAATTACATATCCTGAATACTGCTTTTTTACTACAGTTACTTTTTTAATATTCTGTGTAAATATCAGACTGATGTGTGAATATGATTGGGGCAATTAATTCATTACACAAATTGATGAACAATAAAATTAAGCCAGTCCTTCAAAAAATAATTTCTAAAGATACTGGAACATGTATGGATAATGGAACATGTATGGATAATGGAACATGCATGGATAATGGAACATTCGATGCCATGTTTCATGCCCGAGATACTGACCATTATCTAATAAGATGCTTAGTTAATTGTAATATCTTAAATGTTACAGAGATATCTTGTTAAATAGTAGGTGTGAAGCACAGAATATTTAAGCTGTCAACAACGTGTTAAAACTAGGACATTAAAATTAAATATAGGCGTATTCTACCCACATCAAATTCTACTCTGAATGAGAGCTTCTGTTATCACTCGAAAATATGAGCGACACGGCAGTCAAGATTTTCAAATTCAATCTTAATAATTTGGAACATTTTCAGATTGGAAAATCTTTAAAGTATTTATGTATGGGAAAATAAGGCATTTCATTTATAAAAATATAAATATGTTATATAAAATGAAACTTTACTTTATTTCAGTTTATATTTCTATTATTAATTTATTCTGATACATAGTCTCCCAAAGTTTTAACAAATCCAACAGAAATATTGCATTATAAATCCTTTAGCCGAAACATAATAAATACATAAAGCAAGTGATTAAAAGAATCTCCACTTTACTTTGATTCCTTATATTCAGAAAAAAAAAAGAAATGTCTTGATACAAACTGTCAAAAAACTTGAATTTTTGAAAAGAAGTAAATAATTAAAATTAAAATCGAAACATAAAACCAACTATTGCTTTTTTTTAACATTTTCACCTCATAAATTTAAAACAAACACATCATCAACCCAAAAATATGTTGTTAAATCATTCTTAAGAAATAAAATATGCACTACTCGTTAGTTTTGAAATGTGTTTCTAAAGAAATAAATTTTTCAGTTGTATGAATTATTTATTGTATTTCCACTTATTGAAGATCTTCAAAGATATTGCATTAAATAGGCTTCGAAACTAAAACAGACGTTAGTGTTTTGTTTCCATCATTGAATGGGCAAAATGCGCCTTTCTTCCCTTGGTGATCATATGCATTATTTGCTGTTGTATTTTGTTTCCTTGAATATTTATGGATTACTACGTATTCAAAGATATACAACAAAAGTTCTAGATTCTCATTTACTTATATTATTTTACTATGCTTGTTCACAAATCATTCGGGAGTTTGTTTCTGGAATATCTTGTTAAAAAGGACTTTTCGCACTTTTGTATGATGGAACAATAAAGATGAAATGTTAGTTCAATAAATCAATTATTTTTATATTCCGTTTTCTCGTCTAATAATTCGTGAGAAACTTTTTGACTGAGGAATTTACTTTTTTAATTGCATGAGTTAAATAACAAAAGTAAATAATAAATAATAAAAATAAAAATAATAAAATAAAATAATTAAAATAAAAAAAATCTGCTTTAATTAAATAAAAAAATATTTTAAACAGAAATATTAGCATTTCTTTAAAAAAATAAAGAAATTCAATTTTGCGGAATAAAAATAATATTTTACTTGATAAGTACATAGTTGTTTTTATATAATAATAACATATAGCATTCACTATAAAATATTTTCTTTCGTATATCCCATAAATATCGAAGATAAATCTTTATTTTAATAAAAATTAATGCAAATATATGTGTTTGTGTTCTGGCGATCTATAAGTCAGCTGCTTGATATGCAATACCAAACATGGATCATATATAATTTGGAGAGTGAAAAATGTGTAAATCTATGTGATTGTTTTTGAAATTTTATTAAAAAAATTAATTAATTAAAAATTAAGCAAAATATTGTTTTTTTAATATTCGAAATTACTGCAGTAAAAAATTATTTTTACATCATCTCAATTGTGAGGGCGCTGCAGAAGATAAACAGCAAGCGAACTGAAGAGAAGAGGAAATATGAACGACGGAGAGAGACGCTGCATGAGAAGAGGGTTGATGTTGGAGCTAGGGATTGCAATACCGGACCAAAATTTCAGTACCGGTATTCGGTATTTTTAAAATCATAATACCGGGATACCGGTTTTAATACCGGTATTAGAAATTTTAGAAAAAGAAAGAAAACACAGGTGATTCTTTTTTCTTTTTTTTTTTGCCAGTTTTGTTAGAGAGTGCAAATATCACAAAAAATAATTTGTAACTTATAAATTATAACAGTATATAATCACAAAAAAGTAAGGAAACATCTTATTTATTTAAATCACAAAAAAAGTGTAAATATCACTATTCAGTTTGTGGTACTATTACAAATTTTTAAAATGTGATCTAAAAAAACATAATGCATCAATTGTACTGTCATTAATCCTGAAAAGTAATTTTGTGTAAAAATTACCAGCTGTCGAAAACGCTCTTTCGGCATCTACGCTAGTTGGTGGTACTGTTAGCAATGCGCGATATAATTTTTCCAAGTATTTACCTCTAAATTCCTCATCGTCAAATAAATCGATTTCTCATCGGATGGTGTTGGATATAGCTAATTTTTGTATTGAATTTTGGTTCGTTGAAAATTTTTTATTTATCGCTTATTCTAATTTTTGTTCAAGAGACAATTCCTTTTCATTATCGACAGTAGTGACCTAATCTTCGATAATTAAACCGAATTCTTCTGAATGGGGATAGGTTTGTGGGTAAAGAATTTTAAGAAAATTTACTCTAAACTTAATCAGATTTGAATTGGTTCTTTTCTTTTCTTCTTTTGCATTTTCATTTTTAAAATCACTATAATTATGTAATACCATAAGACATTTTCTATATCGGTATGCCTTTCTTCTGTGCGATTTTTTAATGTAATATATAATTCTTCAGATAGTGATGTGTGCTGTTCTTTCAGTGACTGCAACATGAAATTTATTGTTGCATAGCTGTTAATAAATTAGAATCTCACCGACATAATGCCTCAGTAGTCAGTTTTTTTGGAAGTAGAGCTGATATTGTTCTGGATATTAAGTCGAATTCACTATCTGAAAAATTAATTTACAGGTTTAAGTCGATTATTGCTTTTTTGATTGGATTTCTCAGTTTCAAAAATCGTTCCATCATTAGGAGTAAAAGTTCCAACGTGTTTTAGAATCTAATATTAACATATATTCTGTTTTATTTTCACTTTGTATATATTTAAGTAACATATCCTTCTTATAGGGGAACGTTTAAATATCTTAACAATTTTTCGAACTTTATAAATTATAGAAAGCAATTCTTGATACGTTAATATTTCATCCTCATTAGCAATATCTTCTTCAACAATTACATTGTCATTATCTTCATTGTCAATATCACTCTCACTCTTTTTAAAGTTGGAATCCGAAGTTTCTATATCCACAGTATTTGGATTCTTCTGTTCTTTATTTTTTTGGTATAATACATCTATTAGTCCTAATTGAATTCCATGTGCATAGCACAACTGCTGATTTGCACCAATCACCTTTCCAACTTTTTTCATAATTGTTGCTGCATCAGTCGTTATGGATACAATATTTTCTTTGAGGGATAATCCATGTTTCGCTAATTTAGATTTAAGCAATTAATTAAGCCATTAATTAGCTAATTAATTTCGCCCTTTATGGAAATATAAAAACAGAAACGTATATTATTTTGCTATGTTCGCAATACCTGAACATATAATGGAGACAATTTAAAAAATTTCTAGTAAATACCGAAAAACCGGTATTTAAACTTGTGAATACCGGTATTAAAAAATTGTACAAATGGCTCCAAATACCGGTATTCGGTATCCCGGTATACCGGTATTGCAATCCCTAGTTGGAGCTCGATGCTGTTGTTCTTGTATTTAACTGCATTGTATTGTCCTTATACTTTATGTGTCGCCCCAAGTTAATGTCAATTAAATGTTGTTAAAGAATTAAATGTGGTGTCATACCAGTTATTTCACTTGCTAATGAAAAGGACAGTTTCTGCCTCGCTTTTCTTTTCAGATGCGAAATCGAAATTGAGAGAGCTCGGCAGCGCCAACCAAAAATATTCCAAAAATTTACTTTTCTTTGAAAGAATTCTTTAGCATATATATTAAATTCCTATTTTTAATCATTTTTAAAAGAATATTTTAAGCTTATTTTCCAACAGTTTCTTTCGTACAAAATAAAATTTTAACTGCATTAGCATGTTACATGTGTCTAGGAAAAAGTAGGTTTTATCAACATGTTGATGTCTCCTTGACAAAGCTCAAATTAAAAAAAAAAAAAAATTAATTAATTCTTACTGCAGACTAAACACAAAATGTGTCAGCTTCAGAAAGCGTCTAAGTAAAATAAAATTAAAAGGAAGTGTATTGTTTCTAAAAAAAAAGTTTTCGGTCATTTTTTTAAATATCTATATTGCTTATTCAAAAGTTCAGTTTTTATATAAGATAAACAAGCTTTATTAGATACGGGATATCTGTTCTAATCAGGGCTCAACAATTAATTTTTATACATTTCTTAACAAGCATATGTACATATGTGTGTGTGCGTGTGTCTTAAAAATTGTTTATTGAAGTAAATAATTACATTTTATGTCATAATTATCAAATTTTATGATGAATAATTATATTTTATGTTAAATCAAGATATGCTCTGATGAATTAAGAATTTTAAATTTTTATACATACCTTCGGCCCTGTTCATAATTGAATGTACCATTTTAAGACTCGTTATAAATTTTTTATTCAGTTCTAAAAGGAATATTTGAAAATTTTTTTATCCAATTTAAATGTCAATAAAATTATTTCATTTACTTTTGAGAGAGAACTTAGTTTGGATACTGAATTTTGAAAAACAAAATAAAGAAAGGGTTTATTAATGTATAATTATTATATAATTTCAAAAGTTTAGATACCTACCATTTCAAGTGATAAATTAATGTTAAGAAAATATTAATATCATTAATTTAGAAATTTTTCATAAAGACGTATTTTCAAGAATTTTCTTCTTCTTTTTTAAAACCTTTTACATAACATATTCCATAATGTTTGAAAAAAAATCATTTGGTCCATTTTGATTTTGCACATTACTCAATCAGTTTAAACTATGTTCATTCTAAAATTAAATTATTGGTTACATAACATTTGCGAGTAATTTTTTTTCCTCAGTAGATACAATCATTCAGTTGACATTGAAAAGATTGTTTCTTGTTTGATTTCCAGCCACTGAAATTTAATTTGAGGATAGAGTTTTAGTTTAAGATATTATTTATTTATGTTTGTTTACATTATTTTAATTTTTTTTCTTTAAAACTTTAAATTATTATTTTTGAAAATTCCTTAAGAATTTATTTTTCGGACCCTCAAGTTATGTGATGTTCTTTATTCCCTTAATTTTTAGATTACTTCGAGCTGTTATTAGCCGCAATTATTTATATCTTTAAATTGTGTTTTACAATTAATTATAATTGAGGCAATGTTAATAGAAAATAAATCATTCGTATCGTGTTTTCCAAAATTATTTGTTTACATAAAATTATTAAAATTACTTGACAAAATATCCATAAAATTAATTAAACATCTAAAAGTATCTTTATTGTTAAACGAAATCGTTATTTATTATTTGAAAAACAAAATTAAAATTACTCCGATGTCCATAATAATCATTCCTTTAATGTTCATTAATTCAGTTAAAAAGATTTTAAAGACAAATGTTTATATTCTATAAGCTTATTTGTTAAAAATTGAATAAATAATTTCGTTCATGTTGCAATTTGTGAAATAAATTATTGAAGAAATATATAACTGAAACATTTATCCTTCTGCTTTAGAAACACATATTTGAGCATATTACATAATATTTTCTCTATTGTTATTATTGGAAATAATTTTTTAGTTAATTTATTGCTCTGTTTTTTTAAAAATATTCATGAAAACCGTAGTTGGCTGATTTTCTTTGTATAAGATTCATATGAATAAATATAAGAAACAACTTAAATATGAATCACTTCATTTTACCAATATATTTGAAATAACTGACAAAACCGATGAACTATATTTCTAGCTCTAATCACAAGTTTTATTTTTATTTTAAATGAAATTCCATTTCCCTTAAATACGTCTTTAAGGATTTCCTGTCCCTTGCTCCCCAATTTTTGGGAGAAATCGCAAAAATAATAATTCATTGTACATCGTTTATAGTAATGAATGAGATCCTTGAACTCAAACCACTGCTCCAATTTTGCAGAACATATTATTTTATAATACAGCTCTTATTTGCTGTGCTCTGTTATTTGGTATTAAAACTTATTATTTATTTAATATTACTGAAGTATTATTCACGGAAATAATATAATTTAAAATATATAGATGATAGGATAAAAAGCAATTCGCCGAAATCGGCTTTATATTTAAAAATAAATGAAATTTTCTAAAACTGCAACATAGGTTCTTTTGAAATTCCATAGATATCATACATATTTTTTATTAAAAGTGGAGATTTATTTAATATATATATGTAAAATAAAATCTAATTTATAAATATTTAATGCCATTCTGGGAAAATACATTTATAAAGCATTAAAATTTTCGAATTTCTTATAAAACCAAACTATCAGAACAATATTGCACTAATATATTATATTTAAGCTTTAGTATTAAATATTTAACAGACTTTAAACATTCAATACTAAAAGAACAACGATTCAAATCCTTTGAGACAATCCTTTAATATAAATAATTTAACAAGAGTCAAAATTTTTACTTTGTTTTTGAACAGTGAACATCTTTTTCGCCAAGTTCAAAATATCATAATGTACGTTTGGTAAAGCATAGATTTCTTTTAAACATATTTATTGAACAAAACAATTATATAGATTAAATTTATTGTTACACACAATACAATTAATCTGATACATATGCAAAAGTAATATAATTTATAAATGAATTAAAATAGGAGCATATAATTTCAAAGAATTATAATAACATAACCAAAAGACAATAAAAAAGAATAAAACTTCAATATTCAAATAAAAAAACTAAGTCTTTTAAGATCACTCGGCAGATGATAAATTATTATAAATTTATTTTTCGAAGCATATTTATCAATATTTCCATTGTTTAGGGATACTGGTATTTAAAAGTAAAAAGCATCTTGCCTGTAATAACATTAATTCGAAGGGTTTTTTTAGTTTATCATCATAAACAAACTGTTTCTTTCAATTTGGAAATACATTTATTTAATACCTTAACTTATAAATCAAAGGAAAAAAATCACATTCCAATCGCGTTCAACAAAAAGATAAAGAACTAAATTTTCTCAAATATCTTACTAAAAAGGGATTATTTACTTGTAAATGCTTTTCAGCATTTTGAATCACAATTCGGCATTTTGAGCCAACTATGAAAAGCAAATGCTGCTCTTAAAGCTATCACAAATCTTGACGTATATTTTTATTCACTTTTACTTGGCCAATGATTTGGTGAATCAGTGTTTGCCTAAGCGAGTCACGAAACGGCCAGCTTAAATAATTCATTGCGAGTGGTTTAAAAGTCCATACATTTGCTTTCCTGGAATCCAGGCTTTAGAGAATACGCAAGCTAAGCGCTTAGGAAACAGAATGCTGAAAAAAAATGGTTAATATTGCTTATACAATATATTATAAAAGAAGGCGAAATATTAGCACGATATTAAAGAGAAACTAGAGCTTTGTACAATTTATATGGCAAACTAGAAACTGAATCAAATAAAACAATATTTGTGAATTAAAATTTATTTTTGCTTTAAAAATATATAGGATTTTTTAATTACAAAAAATAAATTTCATATTTACAATTTAGAAAAACTCTATGACATAAATTAGTTTTTACAAAGAAAAATTCTCAGAAAATATTATTATTTTTCAATGTATATATATATATACTTGCTAACCAAACTCATCATATTATTATTTCCATTTCAAAAAGAATTTTATATTTCAAAACAGGGAAATTTCCTATAAAAGTTAATCGGGAAAATGTTTAAGAAATAAAAAATGCTAACGAATAATGGAGAAAAAAATATGTGAATATCTGCTACTACTAAAAAATGACAATAATTACGTCAAGCCACATCTCGATTTCTAGAACGTTCCGTAACTTTTTGAGAAATGGAAAAGTTTCTAATTCCTTTTATTTAAAATATATATGAACAGAAAATATAGCGGCGAAATTATTTGAATTTTAAGAAAAAAAATTGATAGTTGTTTTTATTTTTACATCTAAGAGTTCTGAAAAAGTAAATAAATAAGTTTTATTAGATTAGCAGGATTCATAGACAGCAACAAACATATAAGAGCTTTATTGATATTAAAAATATTAAGTAGATGAATTCGGTTAAAGAAATATTCATATACAAAAACTAACATTTTCTCTGGTTAAATCTGCTTTCCAGAAGAACGTGACATTTAAAATTTAAAAATTAAATTTCCACCAATTAATTTTAAAAATCAGGAAAGAAAAAAATTAGCATTTTTAATTAAATAAAGAATTAAATATGCCAACATAGTTCTAAAATCCATTTAAAACAGCAAAACTGGGCTCATAGTAAATATATTACAAGATGGATAGATATTTACTTAATAAAAAATGCATAAAGCTAGTAATATTCGTAGATTATTTAATTTTTGTGCTATCAATATCGTGTATAATTATAGCTATGTTTCGTTTGTATAATTTGTTTTAAGATTGGCCATGTTTAGTTATAAAATAACCAACGTTCTTCGGAATTTAGACTAAAGAGAAGTTTAAATAAAAAAGAAATTTTAGCATATTTTCATTATTTTTCATAGATAACGATTATGTGGGGATGCGTAAGCTGTTAATTGGAATCTATGGCTTGCTTTAGAAGGTTCAAGCATTAATCTGAATTGATATTTGAGATAAGATTTCGACATTAATGTATATTTTATGAACTGATAAAGGAATTTCGAAGGGGCAGAATGCAAAAAAGGCATAGTAAATGGATTAACGAATAGTCGTCTGCATCCACAATTGCTCAAATTCGACAATCCAAGTTTGTTGAAAAAGTGTCCAGGTCATGGGTCATGTCAACTAACGAATAAAATTACAATCCTGAGTCTTTCCCTATAGTAAGATCAACTTTCGTTAGAATATCTAAAGTGTGACAACTAATAGTTCCTTCTCCTTTCTCTTTAAAGACTCTAGATTAATTTTGTTAGTCACAAGGTTTAATAAAAACTGGCCTCTATGTTACATATTCTAACATGCCATTATAAGAAGCTATCTGTGTTGGGAATTGACCAAACAAATATCACAAGATTATCCTTTTCAGGATCTTATGCAGGAATGATAATCCTTGATATCTTTGTTACCAATGTAACCAAGTTTTTATGAATTTATTACTATTATAATCCCATATAAACAGTTTAGTACTTACTACATTTTGTTCTTTGAAAATAATGGAAATATTAATATGCGGAATAATATATTAATGAATGAATTTTAATTTCAGCTTATAAAAAGAATTAATTGCTTTTTTAACAAAAGAATAAAAAAAAACATAAACGATGAAACTGAAAATCAGAACATTCAATTAAAATATGAGATAACATAGAGATACGATCATTATCTCGAGAATATATAGACTTGTTCACCAGATAAAACTTATTTAAGTGTAAAACTTGTGTCAACCAGGTGGAGTCTAGTTAATTTGAATTCTAAATATCCCGTTGGGGAATAAGGCCAGAATGGAATAGCATGTTTTCCTTAGAATTGAATTTATTTTTGATATGATGATCTTATAATTCTTGTGAATGCAGACTACGCAAATTAATTCTTCGCATCTCTGTTCAAAATAACTTAATGCTTTAACTAAGACGCTATATGGTTCAATTATCCTTCATCTCGTTTCTAACAATTCTGTTTGGCACAAAATGAAGTAAAAATGTATTTCTTTGATTTGTAAAGTAGGATTTCCGGAACAATTGGATGATTCCGAATACAGAAATAAATGAAACTCTACAGAAATGAATGAAAACTCTAAGTTCAATACACAGTGGAACATTGTGAATTTCATAGAATATTACTCCAACTCAGGAGATAAATAGAAAAATGGTGCGGGAGCATTTGAGTATGTCTAATAAAAAACAATACCACAATCAATACGGTCATCTGATTTCAACCATCTATAAAAAAATTGAAAGTAATCTGAATACTAAAAAGATTTGGGTATAGTATAGGAACAGTTGTCTACTTGTAGAAATTTGTAAAAAAAAATCTTGAATATATGATTTAAGATAAAGATTAAAAAAAAAAAAACTTTCCATAATATATTCACATAATCACAGTTCAAATCCTTTTTTTTTAAATCTCTCAAAGCAATTTCTTACACTACAGAAAATGTTTTTTTTTTTTCAAAAGATTTAAACCTCAGAACATTTATGTAAAAACCAATCCAATTTCAGGCGCATGTCATATAGATGCAAATGACATCCATCATATCCACAAAGGAATATAGAATAACGTCATTTACCTAGCTCAAGATAAATTTATTATTTTTACCCTCGGGTAACAGATATTCCAAGTAGAAAACCATAAGTCTCTTAAAGATGGCATATAAGGATGAAAATATGTTTTCTCAACTGTAAAACGCTCTATCTAGATCATATGACGAATGAGTTGTGTCAGTCATTTCATTTTTTTGATATTCCAGAGACCACTTCGCACTAAATTTTTCAGCTTCCTTTTTTTTTTCTTTTAAAGGTTATTTAAGATATCTTAGAGTTCTCATGAAACTTGATCATTGCAAACGGAAGTTATAAAATTTAATATTCAGTAAAATGTTGAAATTCTTGACATCCAGATTGCTGGCAGCGTAAATATTGGACAAATAAAGAAAATATGAATTTTCTTTCTGTTTTGATCATACTCAATAAGCCTGATATTAAAAACCAATATTCTGAAGATGTTCCTCAGTACACTCATTCCTTCACTCACACGCTAATATATTTATATACTTGTTAGTGAAAGGATATTTTTATTAAAACTGCAGTCGATAGATTTGTTTAAAAATGAATATGGATGAAAATATTATTATGATTGATTCCAACCTTGAACTGTTCATGCATTTTCTGTCATAAACATTTTATATAAATCCGCAAATTTAGTTAAGTTGTAATTTAGGCTTCATTTTAAAATTTAAAATAAATATTTTATTTGAAATATCAGTTAAAGGATAAAATTTCTAGAAACATCTACATAATATTAATAATTATAATATTTACAATAATATTACAATAATACTTTATAATATTACAATAATAGGATTTCAAGTCTATGGAAGGATAATCAACGGTTGAAGATTTATAGAAATCTAATATTTTAAACACTAATCAGCTTTATGCTTACTTAATATCTCGCACTGGAAAGGCACCTCATAATTGAGGATGAGAAGCTTTTAGTATGGTAGTTGGTTCTTACCACCCTTGTGGCTACAGTAAAAAGTGAGGGGTGGATGCCTCCCATCGCTTTTCCTAAGGGAAGGGTTGTATCGTGGCCAGTGATGGGCCTTAGGCATCAACCATAGTTCCCTCTAGTGTTATTGTTGCGGCTTTCAGGCCATTCAGGTTTTTCCGTGTGCTGTCAGGCGGGTCAGAGTAGCCGGTTTAATGTTTATTTATAAATGTTTCACGGCCAAAAATAGTAACAAATAATGCCATTCTATTTGTCAACTCTGCTATTGGCTACTGAGGTTACTACTTAAAAAAACGTTACATTTTTTATAATTAGTACAAAATTTTGTTTGCTTAGCTAAATTTGTTGTTCTATAAAAGGAATGTTTATTGAGCAGGATAAAAACATTTAACTGATTTCACCATTAAAAAGTAAGCATTATAATATTTTTTTAATCATAAGAATTTTTGATGAGAATAAGAAATGATATTAGTTTATACATACCACAGGCAGGCCAACACTTTTTTTTTGTATGAATGCACACTCCGATTATTTTACTCTATTCAAAAATGGATCATAGAACTTTAACTGTGAAACTGCACAATGTTCCTTCTTTAAGTACCTTCAGTTATGTTACTCCTTTAAGTACCATTCCACTGATTAAGACAAAAGTGCAATACTTTTATCTAAAAGAAAATAGGGATATTTAACCCAAGATGATTTTTAATATTGTAAGATAGTTAATAATCTCTGTATGGCATCTCGGCTAGATATTACATTTTACGCTTAAAAGTTCCTTTCTAATCTGAAAAGCTATTGATATGATGGGTAGATAAAATGTTTTAGGAGTCCGAAAGAGAAATTAATTCTTTGTGAATAGGAAATTCTCGGTTGAAAAAAATGGTAACTTTATATACTTCTGAGTTTTAAGGATAATTCTATCTATACTTAAGGCATAATATTGTGAAATATCTAATTTATAAATGATTTCATCTTTAGATTTCTTAGAAGTCACGTTAAGAAAACTTTATCATATAAAATAAAGTTCACAGCATCAGAATTTATATAAATGTGCAACTTTTGGTATTTAATGCTGATTTGTTTTTTGAGGGCTAATAGTTATTCATTTATCATTAATTTTTATTTACAAAGAGGTAAAGGATGTGTGAATTTATCTACTTCACTGACTTAAAATTTACAGATGGATAAATAATTTAGATCACAGAATTAATTTATCATAAGATTGCTTTAAGATAAATTTTATTCTTTAGAAATTGCAAATATTTACTTGTGTGCCCAGTCTGAAGGACTACGCATCAAATTAATATATATATATATATATATATATATATATTTTCGTTTTTAATTTTAATTTTAGTGCTAGTTTTTGTTTTTATTGTTATTTTTGTTATTGTATTTTTACTTTGTTGTGGCTATTTTCTTCTAATTTCTTATTTTGTATTTCCTTTCTGTTAAAATGGTATATCTCTTGAGCATAATTTCAGGGGATTTTAGGGTCACGAGGAATCATTATTAGACAATGTCTGTATGTCCTCACAGAAAAAATCCCTTTCTTTGAATCCCTGCCTGAGGGTGACCCTTGAAAAAGTCTTCAGGCCGAATTCTTTTTTTATATTTTTTTAATAATTTTTTTGGTTTAATTTTTATTTGATTTTTGTTTTTCCTATTAACTTGATTCTAATATATATATATATATATATATATATATATATATATATATATATATATATATATATATATATATATATATATATATATATATATATATATATATATATATATATATAAATATATATATATATATATTAAATGCAGAAGGCTAAACACATGATTGAATATAAAATATAAAACAAACCTACTTGCAAAAATATAAATATTTCAAATTCACTTAAAATCCAAATCCTCACTAATCCAAATCCATTTGATATGTTTTTATCATCATATTCTCTGTATGACGCATTATACGGAAATAAACACCTTATAAAATTATCATTCATTTATTTTATAATCATTTTTTGAAATTATTCAATTAATTTGTAGTAAAAATATTTTTTTTTTCAATTTTAGGGTTTAACTTTCAATAATACATTGGGTAACTGTGCTTCCTTTTAGACACATCCTTCCTTTTATGGTCATATACATTCTTTGCTATTAGCTTTCTTTCTTTAAATATTAATGAATAATTAAATTTTGAAAGAATCTATAGATTCTTAATTACTCCTTATACCTCTATTCAATAATCTTATATATTATTTTGAGTTTTGTATATGAGATCTGAAGCAAAAATAAGGTACTGCTGTGTTGTTTGATAGAATAATGATCTCAAAATGTTTACCGAATCTACTACAGAAACTTAGTATAAACTCTGATGTTTCTCAAAATAATTTTATAAGAATGTGACTTTTTCATGTAGATATGACGTATATCATTATAAATGGTTGATCAAAATATAACGAAATTCTGCTGCATATTCCCCATGTTTTAAGAAAATTATGAAAATTTTATGAACAAATATGTTTTAATTGTATAAACAATCTCGGACAAGTCAGTGATTGGGGAATTTAAATCAGATACAAAGTTTTGACTAAGGTTATTATTTTAATCTCTCCAGTTTCCTTATTTTCTTCCTCCCAGGAGGCGAACTGTGATTTACAAGAGGAAAATTAATTTAAAGTACATACTTTTTCATTTTCTTAGATTCCTTGAAAGTTGCACATTTAATCCTAAATGGATTTGCATAAACCTTTACAAGCACCAAAGTCCGATAAAATAAAAATCATTATTGATAATTTTGGTACAAGATCAGATGATTTAAGTTTTATTGAAATCTTGATGATTATATAATATTGCAATCAAATTAAAAAAAAAATTGTTTTTGAACCTAACGGCAGTTTTCCGCACTATTACCAAACTAAAATCTAAAAAAGAAGAAAAAAAAAAAGTTATTTTTGTTCCACCCTAATGGGTAGGCATGTCCAATCGTAACCCTGAAAGGAAGGATCGCTGGGGAGAAGTATATTGAAATTTTAACTGCCCAAATCCATCCTATGACTGCCCAAATCCATCCTATTTTGTTTCTTTCAAGAGATGGAATTTTCCAGGATGCTAATGCACCTTTCCATACAGTGAGACTTGTCCAATCATGGATTGATGAACACGAGGATGAAGTTAAACATCTGCCTTGGCCCGCACAGTCACCCGAGCTCGATGTAATTGAACCGTTATGGTCTATTTTAAAGCGTTCAATACGAAATCGATATCCTCCACCGGTATCTCTTCCAGAACTTTCACAATACCTCTAGGAAGAATGGTACAATATTCCTCTGAACACTATTCAACACTTGTTTGAATCGATTCCTAGGTGAATCCAAGCTGTATTATATGTCAAAGGCAATTCTACAACATACCAACATCATTTTGATAACCACCTTATATATACATGTGTGTATGTGTGTTCTACTATGTGTGAAAGAAAATCTTAGAAAAGTGTTAGCGCTAAGAAGGTATATTATTTAATTGACAACAGCTCAAAGTTATAAGTCATTCAAAAAAAAGCTCCCATACATCTTCTTAATGGAACATTAATCTATATTTCTGAAACCAGTTTCAAAAATATTTCAAGAATGTTTTATAATAATATATGTCATATAAGATAAAAATTATGAACCACATGGTGGTGTTATGCAAGCATAAGGAAAATATATTTTACCGAAGTATTATAATCATATTGACAAAATCTCAAATTAAAACATTAAATTAACATTTATTACAAACCAAACCTAGAAATCTATAATTTTCAACACCTGTCTGTATGAAATGAATATGAAATTCATATTTTGTAGAAAAATAAATACGAAAAGTGTTTTGTCTCCTTTCATAATATTTATATTATTCATTCAATAATTAAGTGTTATCTAACCCATTGGCTAATAGAGTGTGCCGATGGGTATGATATGTTAAACCAAATAAACAGTGGAGAAGATGTAAAGCCCACAAACTCCCTAAACTCTAATTAACATTCCTCTTATTTGCTCCCATAATACCCATTGACCTTGAAACGGTTAGTTCATATGACAGCTCATTCAAATGCATTAAACGCTGTGGCGCATATCTTACGTAAATATGACCATCATTAGATGCTTAGAAATTACTTCTCCAATATAATATGTCAATGTTTTGAAAGAATTAATTTTTAATACGCCCTATTCTAAGTAAATAAATATTAAAATATTTTCTGTATTAAGATCAATTTTAAGAAAAGTGTACCATTATAAACATATAACATTGTTAATTTTTACCTGATTAATAAAAAATGGTGTCATGCATTTGATTTTAGTTTGGGACGGCTGCAAAATCAATGTACAATCTCAAAAACTTGGCTTTAATGTTCTCAATACTACCCACCACAAATTGGTCGATTATGCTGTATATTGGTGGGACCCTTTCGGGCATGTTTGTAGTGTAAACGAAGGTTTGAAATTTCTATTATGAAGAATGATTTTTGAAGGTGGGGGGGGGGGGTATCTGTTACTCCTTTTAACAGCGTTGAATATACATGCTGCTTTAAATGATAACGGAGAAAATACATGTTGAATAGCAATTGAGATTCTGAAATGATTTTTATGATTCCAAGCGGACGCGTCCATTTCACCGAAGCATTTGTAAACAAATCTCCACATGCAACTGTAATCAAGTTTCTATTGCCTTCAAGAGTCAGAGGGTTAATGTGAAGTAAAATATAAATAAGGCATACATTCATATAGGGGAATGATTAGGTTCGCGTTTTCACAAAGCCTTAATGAAGACTTGTATGTATAATTCCAAAAGGCACAGTGAACGTAATATTACTAAGTATTATAAATAAAACAGAACAATTAGTTATGAGTAGATACAGCCTGCGTAAACTACTACACCATCAGGTCGATATTTATATCTGAAAGTATATATATATATATATATATATATATATATATATATATATATATATATATATATATATATATATATATATATATATATATATATATATATATATATATTCTGTTTACCTGAGTTGTTGCAGTGCAGTTTTGGAAAAACGTGATCAACCAATGTGCGTTTTATATGTTTTAATTATAGCATTTTTGCTCTTCAGGTATCTTTTCGCATTAAATCAAGAACAGTTATTTTATTGTTTACTTTTTTACAGTACCATGCATAGTTTACGAAATTAGAACGCTAACTCTGCCCTTTGCCGTCAGATGGCAGTATCTGATTTCACTGCGTAGCGCATATTCAATTTAAAATCTGGACAAGAAATTTGTGGTAATCGTTGTTGCCGTTCCCAAGTAAATATAGAGTAAAAGGACTTTAGAGGAAACTTTGTATAATAAAACAAGACGAAACAAATAAACTGCAAAGTCACAATTTTATGCCAGAAGTCGTTTTCAGATTAAAATTATTTTTTCATCATGCGCTATCATTTAAACAGACAATTTCAACATATGAAACTTTCTAGAAAGCATATGCTCCATCAGTTATATGTTTGTTTGGAAAGCTGTATGAAGCTGATTATTCTACGATTAGGAAAACTCGTTGCAAGACAAAACGTTCCCTAGCATTTTCATTTTAAATATGCGAATATTTTTAACCACATATTTCTAATATGATTATTTCGAAGGAATAGTTGATCAGTTGATCACAACTATCTCCTAACTTAATCTGTTTTAATTTCACTTTCTAGGAATTCCAAACAATTTTCAATACCATTTAAACTTAATTGAACACTTTTCAAAAGAAAAGCTATCTAAAAATAAAGAAAGAAAATATTCACTTCTTTCAAAATTCTAATAAAATCATTCATTTTCAGTTTTCCACAGTTTCTTGAATATTAAGTAGTATATCTATGTAATTCATCTTTATATTTAAAGTTTTTCTCCAGAAAAAGGTATTTCTAAATAAAATTAATATTTTTTTGAAGTAATGAAATTACTATCACCAATATTAAGATAATAATAATATATAAAGCTCATATGTTGAAAGCATAATTTATCATACTCTTATCAGTTAGATTTTAAATTACAATACTAAAATAAAAATATTCTGTTTATGGTTTATAATAAGAAATGCATATTACAGTTACGCTTTTTTCCTTATGAAGCAAAAGAACAAGTTTTACAAATGATAGGAATAAATATATTCTGCAGTATAAATTGGAATTCCAAAAATATAAAACAATCGTACACAAATTTTTTTTCATATCAAGTACAAGTAGCAATTAATAGTTTTCCAAAATCGAAATTTACAAAAAGTTGTTAAAATAAATACTTACTCCAATAACACATCCAGAAAGTTACGGGGGAAGACCTTTCTTTTTTAACCTCTAAAAGCAATTTCATACATTATGGAGAACATTTTACGTTAAAGTGTTTGAGCCCCGGGACAGTTATGGAAAAAAGAAGATCCGATTTCGGGAACTTCTCATATAAATGTATATGCCATCCATCATAACTAGCATGAGAAGATATAGCGCTAATGTCATACTGCAGACTCATGGTAAATTTATTATTTCTTCCCCCAAAGGGATAGATTTCCCGAGTAGAAAATCATTGGTTTCTTAAAGATGACATTTAAGGAGAAAAAAGTGAATTTCTTCAACTGTAAATACTGGACTTAAATCGTATGACGAATGAGTTGTGTCAGTCATTCATATTTTTCGATAACACTTGAAACTTTCTCTGAAGTAATATTCATCGTTTATTTTTTGGTTTAATAATAATTTATATATATATATATATATATATATATATATATATATATATATATATATATATATAAATTGCACGTATTTTCAGGCATGCATATAGTTTTTAAATTCTAAATTGCTTCAGTAATGTCAATTTGAAAGAAATGAACTTTTTATCACTTTAAATTAAAATTATTATATTATTTTTTAAAAAAAAATATGCATTTAGCAGTTGTATTGTAATTAAATATGCAAAAAAAAAAGTGAAAGTAAACAATACATAGGCTAGTAAATAATTCTAAATTTTGGAACATGTCTTTGTTTACTAATCAGATTTATTTACTAATTATAAAGAAATAATAACCAATACTTTCTTGGTTTTTTTTTTCAAATAAATAGTAAGAGTGTACCAAAAATGATTGAATATATTAAGATTTATTTACTTATCATAAAATGTTACTACCAAATATGAATTACCAAATATTAATTTACTTATCATAAAATGTTAAGAATTTTATTCATTTAAAAATTCCATTATTTTTTTACAGCCCTCTTCTTCTATAAATGTTCTAGGACTTTGGAATACAATGATTAAAGTATTGCTTGTATTAGGCATCTGTTAATGCTACGGATGTTAGGAATTTTTAAATAATATATCCTAAATTAAATAAAAGCAGTAATAGGTAGTACTGAATTATAAGTTCATTAAATAAATATAAATATGTTAGAGATGGTAAGAACATGACTGTACTGCATCCATACTGTTAAACAAATTTCCGACACAACATACATACAGTTTTTTTTTTTTTTTTACTTGTACAAAAACATTGTTAAATCTAAAAGAAATAAAAATGAATATATTTGTGACTTGATTTGATGAGATAATTATTGCGAATAGAACAAAATTAAATTTTCCTAACAAAATAACATTCTAAACTTCATAATCAAGCAGGAAATCACAATGAAAATAGATTATTAAAAATTGAAGTCCGAAATTTTCCCTGGAAATGAATTAAACAGATTTCTCGCTTTTATTTTTGTATTCTATTCATGATTTTAAATTGATATCAAAACAATAATTAATATTAAAGTTGATAAATAACGCAAATAATTGAGATAATACAACAATACAATTGGAGCATGAAACATATCAAAGAAAAAATTCCATAGAAAAAAAGGATTTATTCATTTTAGTTGCTGTTTTCAAAAAAAACGATTTACCCATGTTTGTTGTTCGTTTGAAAAAAAAAGGATTTGTTAATGTGAATTTTAAAAGAATGAATATATTTGTAAAATATAATTTTCTGATTTCAAGGATCATTAATTAAACTGAACGTAATCAAAGTTTAATCATAAAGTCTTTCAAAAACACAGCAAAATTTTAAATAATAATTTTTAATAAAAATGAAATTATTTGAAAACTAATGATAGCTTTTTATATTTCCGAATCAAAAAAAAAAAACTTTATAAAGTAAAGCATATCTGTAGAAGCTCATTTATAGCATTCAAGAAGAAACTCTAGATGTTCTACTTAAAAATATGATTTGTTCCGAGAATACATCAAGACGAAATATGCAATGTTTTAGAGTATAATATTTTGCTCTATTACACTTGCTTAGATATTTATCATCTTAATAAAGGAATTAAAAGTAAAAAGTTTCTTGAGAAATTCTAATTCAGGTAAAGAATCAAACTTAACTCTATTGCTGAACTTCGTGGACAGAACACTGATAAATCGAGCCAATTCATATAAATCGTGCACACATGTAATCATTTCCTCAATAATTTCTAGGCAATGGAATTCTAAATTGTTTCATAAATATTCACTAAAGACCTTTGATCGGAGTTATAATGCTCACTTTAAAGTCGAATTCATGCACCGTGATTCACTGTATCCGAGATCCATTGTAAAATATCCGTTTAATTTAATCGAAAATAGGTCTTTTCCTCCAAATTCATATCGGACAGTGATAGGAAATAGTGGACATGGACTCAAATGCATAAAGATTTTCAATTCCAATTAAATCCATCAAATTCTATGTTGAATTTCTTGGTCGATTCAGCTTCTGGCTGTCATCATCTTTTAACTTTTAATGTAGATTTCTTGAGAAATCATTTCGAAATAAATTCTCTGAGATAATGTAATATATATATATATATATAAAAGAGGTAGAATATACATCACTATAAATATATGTTTAATTTAATCGAAAATAGGTCCTTTCTTTTTAACTCACTGGATGATCAGGCAGTGACAGAAAATTGTGGACAAGAATGTACAGAAAAACATGAAGATTTTCAGTTCCACTTAAGTCCATCAAATCTATATTGAATTTCTTGATTGATTCTGCTTCTAGCTGTCACCATATCTTAACCTTTAAAGGGGATTTCTGGAGAAACACTTTCTAAATAAATTCTCAGGGATAAAGACAACTGAAAAGTGTGTTATTATATACGTTACTTTCAAGGAAAGTTAAACGTCTCAAATTATTGTCCCAAACCATCTCAGAAATAGTGAAGTCTTTGATGTAAGAAATAAAAGTATGTATATCTTTAATACTAAATAGAGCTTTAGAACTAATATAAACATTAAATGTTAGCCGATATGATTTTTAGGAGGAACCTCAATTCGAAATATACAGTTGTTACAAGCCAAACTCGGACACGACAGGAAAAAAACTTGCTCTGCCAAAATATTTTAACTAAAATGAATAAGAAAAAAACCCGAAAAGCTTTTCTAACAGTAAATTAGTTGTACAGCTAAAACCAAAACCAAATAGTGCCAATTCATAAATTATAATCAAAAATTTAGACATAAAAGTAAAATTTGTTAAAAAGATTCCGCAAGCCAAACTCGGGCATTTTCCAATTAAACAACAATTAATTGTAATACTGTGTAAAAATTGCTGTCGCCTTTATGGTAAACTTTATAATTGGCCAGGGGAATTTCTCAATGGTGTTATTTTTATTTACCGTGGAAGTAAATATCAATTTAGTTAAAATATAAAGGCAAAGGAGCCAAACGAGCATTGAGTTAAGAAAATTGGTTATTAAGCATGCTGAAGAAATGGAAAGTGTGTGCCAAAAATATCAGACATTGTCCACATAAATCATTCAATGGTTCATGCATCATAAAACGCTTCAAAACAAATAATCATGTGGGAAATAAGTTTAAGACAGCCCCTGATAAGATTTCCAAAATAGCAGTTGAACGATATTTAACCAGAAAAGTAAAAGAAAACCCGTTTCTTAGTGCACCAAAGCTATCTATTATTGCTGAAAAAGAATTAGAAAAAGATGTTAGCCCATCAACAATAAGAAATGTTCTGCATAATTCAGATCTCAATGAAGTAAAGCCAGATAAAAGTCCTTCAATAGCAAGCGAAATCAGACTACGACTTAAATGTGCAAAATTAGGACTTAAATTCGCAAGGAAAATGCAAAAAAGAATTTTTCTAGCTGGAAAAGTTTCTTATTTACTGGAGAGAGCAAATTCTACATTTCTGTTTTTGTTGGCAAGCTTTATGTCTGGGGAAAATCGAATTTTGGAAATAACTATGAATTTGAAAGCAACTGTGAAGCATGGTGATGGGCCAGTAATGGTGCGGGACTCGTGTTCAACTACTGGCCCAAGAAACCAGCATTTTAATGAAAGAAAAATGGATCATAATGTATACCTCTATATTTTAAAGAAAAATGTAGAACAATGTGTGTTGAAATTCTCTCTCAGTTACAACTGGTGATTTTATCAGAACAATGATCCTAAACATAAAGCTTATGGAGTGCATTCCTGGCTTCTATATAATCGTCTTAATGTCATGGACACTCCAACCCAAAGCCCCCGATATAAGTTCCCTCTAAAATTTATTGGAATAACTTAGAAAAAAAGTCCGGGAGCACGCTTTTTCTGTAAAGATGAAGTATTGTTGCAGGAATAAGAAAATTTTGTGAAAAAATGATGCAATTTATGCATGAATGTCTTAAAATGGTTATAAAAAAAGGAACTTGCATACAAAATAATAATAAATTTGAAATATTAAACTAGTTTTTAAAATCTAGTCTCAGTTTGGTTTGTGCATTATTTTTTGCTCTTTTTTGCCATAATTTATGGTAAAAATGAATTAATTTATAATTTTTGTTATTTGTTTTTATAGCTGCAATAAATGTACTATAGAGAATTCATTTAAATATGTTTCTTATCATTCTTAGTTTACAAATTTTGACTGTATTAGTATCCTTTAATGTGCGAATTTGGCTTGGTGCGATTTAAGACATATTGCTTTTTATGCATTTCCTTTAGTAAGAACTTGTAACATGTATACTTTCTTTCTTTTCTTTTTGAAGATATCGTCTAAATGCATTTTATACACTCTAAAAACTTTTCACGTTGCTGATACTTTCATTATAATTATTAAAATGTATTTACCCAGTAATTATTCAGTAAATTTGTATTAAAGAACATTTTTTTATTTATCTTATAGTAATAATTCCTACGTATAATCATCAAATACTTTAGAATTTCAATTTATTCTTATGAAAATGAATTATATTATTCGCCTATATAGGTCATTTAGACCAGGAGTTGGCTTCATTTTTTATATGCCATCGAAAATTTATTTTGCAAATTAGTCCCTGTTTCAGATTTATGAACTCATCAAACATTTATTTTACTTATACTATTTCAATCTCTCTCTTTTTTTTACTCTATCTCTATTCTAAATGTGTAATCAGAATTAAAAATCTTCAAAAAATATTAAGTAACTATACTCTCAATATGTAACTATATACTTAAAACTATCACATTAATGATATTTATATCCTTATTAATGAGATGCGAGTTTTTATGCGTTGTTATTAATACTCATTTTAAGATTACTATGTGCTTTTGAAAAGGGAACTCTAGTTTGATATATATCTTGATGTATTTAGACCTTGTGGTCACATTAAGGGCCTCATTCTTCACAATTTTTTTTTTTCCTTTTTGTGTGATGAACTTTTGTCGTTTCACCTGCTGCAAGTTCCGTTTCTTTATTTTTACAGGTACTAATATAATTTTTACATGATTTTATTCTAGCAAGATTTTTTATATTGTATAACGCCTGAACATCTCCAAGTTCCACTTTTGGCACCTAATAATTCCCTAACATCGATTTCACCTTCTGTTTCAATATAAATTGAAAACATTTCTGTTTTCACTCCTTTCGTTTTTAAAATTTAATCTCTGTATCAATGTATAGGTGGAATAAAGAATCATTTGTAAAATGATAAACATTAAAAAAAAATTAAAAATTATTTAATGAGATTCCATCCATCCTTAACAATGTTTCTCTGACATAATTTAGCAGTGCTTATTACATCTCTTTTACACATTTCATTCCTATTAGACAATAGTTAATCAGCATTTTCCTTGACGAATTCCTGACCCCTAAGAAGGAGAAGAATTTCTCTATTGGGATTAGAGTCCTGATCAGCAGTGATAGTAAGAACCAACCTACGACGAATTGACAATAAATTCTCTCTTCAGGTTGTTCACTGTGTCCTTATGCTAACATTTATTCAAGCAATTTCCTTAAAGACGAACCATACAATTGGATGAATATATAATACACGACATCGTGTATAATAAAACGACACATAAAGAAGGTATTTCCCTATCCTGAATAATTTATAAACATATATAGTTAGATAGATATGGTTATTTCTCATTCTGTGAGTTCCACTCAAGATATTCAAGTTCCGTCCGAACATTATTCCGCAACTAGGACTCGTGAAGATGACTTTTGACCCATATTTATTTCTCTAAATGCTAGTTGATATTTTTGATTGGCCAAATATTTTTATTACTAATTAGAATCATCAAAGTACAGCAAGGGGCTAGTACAATTAATATTAAAAATTATCCAAGACATTTAAAATGCAGATATTCAGAATGAAAGAAATAACTCTTCATTTTCAAAAATTGGGCTATAAAGCCTCACTGAAATTCATTAAGAGAAATTGCAGTTCTCCAAATTGGTTTGAGTTACCTAATAGAATGTACTTACTTCTCTGGTATTGCAACTCTTTAACTATCGATGTTGAGACGATACGATGAAAATCAGTTCACAATTTGAGATAAAGGTAACACGTATGGGAGTTTGCAGTAAATTCCTGTTTATGATATTTACTCAGAAGATTAATTTACCATTTTATGTTTCAATGTAGATTGATTCCACATCCAAATAAATAGCAGTTAAGAAGACATGATTTTGGGGAGATTGGATTTGGTTCAAATGATGGCAGTCTGGAATTATATGACATAATAGTTGATGTTTTCAGCTATAGTTTGTGAATATAGAATTTTGATATCAATCTTTCTTCCACTTTTTGATATGTCTTCAGGTTTTTCACTACTTTGTTATGCTAACAATTATTCATGAAATTGTATAGAAGACAAATCAGTGTGTGTTCAAACGACACATAAAGATAACACTGCCTAACCATTTTATGTTTGAGTATATATGACTATATTGATTCCATAGACAAATAAATAGCAGTTAAGAAGATATGATTTTGGGGAGATTGGATTTGGTTCAAATGATGGCAGTCTGGAATTATATGACATAATAGTTGATGTTTTCAGCTATAGTTTGTGAATATAGAATTTTGATATCAATCTTTCTTCCACTTTTTGATATGTCTTCAGGTTTTTCACTACTTTGTTATGCTAACAATTATTCATGAAATTGTATAGAAGACAAATCAGTGTGTGTTCAAACGACACATAAAGATAACACTGCCTAACCATTTTATGTTTGAGTATATCTGACTGTATTGTTTCCATAGACAAATAAATAGCAGTTAAACTGATATGATATTGGAACGATCGGATTTGGTTAGAATGAGAGAAGTTGGAATGTTATGACACTTGGTGTTTCCAACTATAGTTTATAAACATAGAATTTTGTAATCAATTTTTCATTCATTTTTGATATAAAAAATACACTATTCATATACGTTCAGGACTTAATAGTTTTTTTTAATCAAATATTTCCCACACATTAGATTTTGTGTGCATAGTACCTATTGTTTGTGAAATGTTTCAAAAAATTATTTCAGTTTTCTATAATGTAATAATCTATTATAAATATTAAAATTATGATGAATGTTATTAATGAAGTTTCTGATTTTTTTTTAATTTTAATGAAAGAACACATTTAAGATTGATAATCTTCTCAGTGTCATTTGAAACATAATCGTCTTGATATCTTTTGCATAAAATGTTCCTTATTCGTGCACTTCCAGCCTTAACTAACAATATAAGACATATTGATATCAATAAAAATGAATATTTGCGATTCATGAGTAAGAAAAATGATTATTTTTGATTCATGAGTAAGAAAAATGAATATTTATGGTCCAATTAGATTATTTGTCTTAATTTATCGAACATTAAAATAGTTAAATTAAGCATGACAATTTGAAATTTAGAAGAAAAAGATTAATAGCAAATATTCATTTTTATATTGTATTTATATATTCAACACCATTTCTAATAACAGATGTTTAAAATTGCTGCTTGACATGCAGTCAAAAATATTTGGTGCACCTTATTGCAAAAGATTCCAAGCACTTGAATATTACTTCAGTATCAAGCATAAAATATTGCTGTTACAATATGGTTATTTTTTAATTATATTATAAAAAAAGACAACCCATATAACCTAAAAATAATAAATATAATAATAAGACTATCTAGATTATACTACTATATATGGCTTGCTTAAAAAAAACTTAACCCTTTTAGGGCCATTTTTTTCTATTCATATTATGTTTAAATATTTTTAGGCTTAAAATTAGAATAAAAAAAGGGATTCATTTAGCTTATTAGATAAATTTAATTTGATTAATTAATTAATTTGGTTAATTAATAATTAAGTAACAAATCAAGACACATCATTTTGTGTAAGATAAAGAACTGCATCTAAGTTTCTGTCTTTCTAAAAAAATTTGTCAGAACTTATGCCAACCTACATAATTTCATACAAAGATTGATAAATTTGGTGGGAAGCATACTTCCCACTGCCCTAGAAAGGGTTAAATAAATAATTATTTTTTCTGTTGCAAGACGAAACATTAAAATATTTTGAATTTTCAAGATACAGCAATGCTAAGATTCATTTAGCAATGAAGTATATGATTTAAATACATTATACAAACTACATTTTTTTAAATGAGCCTGTGAAGCAAGAAATAAAAAATTCCAAATATTAGCTTCTATAAGATTTTTTTTCTTTTTGTATCTTTAAATACACAAGAAATAAGGAATGACTCAATATTAATAATCAAAAGATTTCACTTCTGGATAAGATGTAAATAAACTAAACTCAATTCAAACTATTACGATTCCCTATTGGAATTCATTTTACTATTTGCAGCTCATAAAGTCCAAACAAACACATAATAAAACCAAAAAATAAGTTGTGAAATAATTCTAAACACATAAAATATTCAATATTCGTTTGTTTTGTTTCGCATTTCTTAAGGAAATAGAAATTTCTGGACGTATGAATTATTTATTGTATTTCTACTTGCAAAAGATATTCAAAGAAATCGTATTAGAAAAGTCTCTGAAACTAAGACAGACTTTTGCGTTTTGTTTCTAAAATTGCATTGGAAAAGTTTGCTTTTCGTATCCCTATCCTTCCTTTGGCGATCACGTGCATTATTTGCTGTTACTTTTTCTTTACTTGAATATTTATGAATCACTACGTATTGAAAGATGCGAAACAAAACACTCCAGATTCTCATTTACTTAATATCATTTTATTCGACAAACATACAAATCATTTGAGATTTTCGTTCTGAGATTCCTTGTTAAAAAGGATTTTTTGCACTTCTGTATGAATGGACAATAAGGCCAAAATGTTTATCGATAAATCAATTATTTTATTATTCCATTCCCGACGATGCATGAGGGAGATTTGGATGATAAAGATTTCTATGCTTTATTCTCTACCGATGGCAAAGTTTCTTTCTGAAAAAAATATTTAAAAAAGAAATAAAAGTAACAGAAAGAGGCAAAGCGAATGTAAAACAAATAAAAAGGGGAAAAAAGGTTTTCATAAATAAATATTGGATCCTTCCATATTTATAAATGAAGTTCTTTTAAACAGGAATTTACATTCTATAATTTTGTTCCGTATGCAATAAAAGGATATAATTTTTTTGGCTCTCATGAGAAAATGTAAGTAATCTTCAAAACATATATTGTTAAGAAAAAAATAAAATAATAAGTAAATTTCTGATGAAATTAAATATCTAAGTTTTACTTTAAATAACATATTTTGTGCGTCATTACACTGAAAGCATGTCAATCTTCATTATTATTTAATTTATTGTTAATATTGAAGAAATATTTTTATTAGATTTTAGTTGAACTGTTAAAAAGTTGTTTGATTGAATATAAGGAAGTAGAATTATTTAGTATGTTAGTGCACCTTTTAACCTTTAAAAGAAAGACAGGCTACTACTTTGAAATCTCAAAATACTGAATTCACAATAAAAGAAAAGCAAACACTTTATAACCTTCAAACATTTGTTAAAAACTATCAATTTTTTAAATTTGCGTCTTTCAATGTTTTAAGATTTTCTGTCGCCATCAGTAACGTACTTAAATCATTATTTTTCACTTTCAGTTTCTTTCTAAATTCGAGACCTCTATGCATTCCTTTAAATAATGATAAATAATTCCAATTCCACAACATATGCATTTGTTTTCTATCTGTCTTCAAAATTTTTGAAAATATGCGAGAAGTCTCACACGTCTTGATATAATTTGGATTATCAGTGGGTAGTATCTTCTTATTTTTATTCGTGGGTTAGGAATAAGGTAATAAGTTACTCTTCTTTATTTGACATATATCATCTGCCAAACAATTATAGCTTTATTCCCTTCTTGATTGCCATTTTAAGATGCAATTTAATTTGGGGACAATTGTCACAGCACTCTCTTTCTGTAACGCCAACTTTGCACTGTCATTCGCTTTTTCATCATCATATATTCCAATATGGGCCTTAACCCAATTTAAGATCTCAAATATTATTTGGGAAACCACTTTTTCATATATTGCAATAAATTACCAAATATTACATAAAGTAAAATGAAATCCTTAATTAATGTATCCTATGAAAATACCTTAATATTAAAAAGACAACTATAAACAGAGTGTAAATTAATTATTTTTTAGAATTTTGGAAATTTATGACGAAACTTTCTTTCTAAATTCAAAAAAAAAAAAACATTCAATCTGTTCTTCGAAAATTACAGTACCTATACCTGAAACAGATTTTTTATGAATCGAAGGACATTTTGAACAAAAAATAATTGAAAATATTGATATTAACACTTTTAACACTACCTACGAAATATCTCGTCTTTCAGATACTTTCAATTACAAGTTTCTATGGTCTAAAATTTGAGTAAATATCTCTTATGCCAGTTCGAAAAAAGTAAAGGTATTCTTCAGGTATGTATTAGAAAGTTCAATCTTTCTAAACTGACATAAGACACAAATTTTAGCTCACAGAAACATGTAATTGGAAATATATGAATGACGAGATATCTCGTCGGTAGCGTTAAAAGTGTTAAATAAACTAAAATGAAGATTTCAATGAAAAGGCAGCAAACTTAAAGGCATTCTAAACTTAAAATTGCAAGGCAAAGAAGAATAATCCAACAAATTTCATGCTGTGGTTATTGGATACACATTGTAATATTTCCAAGTTTTGTTGAATATAAATATATTATATTCAAATAATTTGAGCCATAAAAGTTAAATATAGATCAACATTTTCCTTTAATTTCTAAAACGAGAGTTATATTTCAAATTGTTGCATAATCCTGATATAGAATTGATATTTGAAATTAATAAATAACATAACAAGGTATGGAAATATTTTTAAACAAAAAGCGATTAATTAAAAAAAGAAGCTGCTTTCTCGGGAACAACTAATAGTAAAATCAGACTAGGGAAAGAATAAAACTTACAGAGACTTTGACAGAATTAAAAAAAACAAAAAACGAGCTTATTATTTAAATATGAAATACCCTTTCCGGTTGAAAGAGTGTCTTTATATATTATTAAGGAAAGAGAAATGACAGGTAGATGGAATACAATGGTAGAGGATATTGTTCTGAAATCAGAACTAGGTTCTATTATCAAATCTATATATCAAGCAAAATATGTAGATTTCTGATGAGTAGATCCCAGATTAGCATAAACAAAATATCTATATAGCATACTGATTTCTGCATCTGACAGTTCAGTAATTTTAAGCTTAAACCATCTACTCTTACTCCCCGAAAGGCACACGGAAAAATCTGAATGACATTATCGTCACGGCAGCAGTACTTGTAGAAACTATGGTTGAATTCTAAGGGCCATCCAATACCGGCCACGGTACAACCCTTCCCTTGAGACGTACGTCCTCTCTTCGATGGGAGGAGCCGACTCCCCCATTTCTCTGCACCCACTAGGATGGCGAGAACTAACCACCATGCCAGAAGCTTCTCATCCTCAATTACGAGGTTCCTCTCAGTGGGATTCAGTAATGTTAAAATAAAGATATTTTGTACTTTCCAAATTCACAGGTTTTACAATTGCTTGTTTATTTGTTTTTTTACTTATAAAAATTACCTTTTCATCTTGCACTGCATCATTTGGACAAGAAAATAATAATGTAAAATTGGATCGAGGTTAAAATCTCGTGAGAAATTATGATTAATATATTTTTAAGAAATAAGAAATAAGAAATTAGCAAAGTTCAGATTTTCATATTAAATGAAAACTAATTAATTACAAAAACTACTGTACTGTAAAGTTTAATATATATATCAAAATTATTAATTCATAATAATTCACATTTTATCCTTTGAATTTTTATAAATTTCATTTTTAACCAAAATTTACAATAACGCATTTTGATATCCAACTAAACTTATGGTTTCTTTAACTTCTTTTGTTTTGTTCAAATGGAGTACGCTCGTTAACTTTAAAAAACTATTTTTTGTTTGTGCATACCCGTTCACTTTGAGTACCATATCTGACATCTGACTGTTTGGTTTTAAAATAAAAAATGTCGATAAAAGATGGGAACGAGTCAATATTTGTTTGTACTCTTAAAAAAAAGCTAAACTGTTTTGGTAGAATTTTTCCTTATAGAGATGAAATTGTAGCTTTTCTTCAGAAATATCCTCGTAAGTTACATATTTAAATTAGAGAGATTCTCCAAGAAACTTAATTATAAGTACTTTAGTAGAAATTCTGAAATCTTTTCAATGACAGCCCTTCAAACTAAGTTTAGTTGTTGAGTTTTAGAATTTTTTTTTTAATCCACTGCCATTTTTTTGACTCACTTGCCGAGAACATTTTATTTTCTTTTATAAAAAGCGGAAAAAAACTGCAAAAATTAGAAAAAAAAATGAAAAGTTTGAGAGGACTTGAAGTTCCCAAATAAGAAAAATTCCTCCTTTCCTGGCGCTTATCAGCAGTCGTTGTAAATAGCCTGAAGGCTCAAAGGTTCTAAATATCGATGAGAAGGTCTTGACATCATCAAAACCATAACAACAGGTTGAAAAAATAAGTGAGGGATGCATCACAAATTTAGAGCCAAGAATATTTCATTTCTGCACTCTTTAAATGAATTGAGCTTTCAATGTCAAAATTTGCTCTTATTCTTGTTTTTAACTTATACATTAGTAGCAATGAATACTGGTAGGCAGTAGTTTGAAGCAAATTGATATTTCTACAACTATGATGCAGAATAAATTTATATGGATACAAATCTACTTTCAAACATCTAAAGACTTTATTCCACTTATTTTTATTGTTTAAAATGAATACAATCACAAATTTTTGCAAATACAATTTAAAATAGATACATATAAATCTTAGTTACTCTAATCAGTATGTTGTTTCATGAAAGACAATTTAATAAATTTTTTTGGTGTGTTAAAAATAGTTAGGATAATCTACTTATCTTACATATATTTAAAAATGAATATATGTACATATATATTCACCTGTGATGAAAGGTGAAAAATAAACAATGTTAAAGAATTCATTAAGTTTCAATGATAATAATGGATTCAAAAAGTGTATGTTAAAATTGCATATACATTGTATTTATCCCGAGTGTCTGATATTTTTTGTATTCAAATATCATGTACATAATCCTTGTTATTTATCAACACATTGAAAATTATACATATATGCAAGTGGTTTTCAAAATAATAGAAACAACTTTGATTTATAAAGAATTATTTATTGGTATGGTGTAGGATCGCCTTTGGCATGTAATACAGGTTGAATTCACCTAGGAATCGATTCATACAAGTGTTGAATAGCGTTTAGAGGAATAATTTACCAATCTTCCTGGATATATTGTAAATGTTCTGGGAGAGGAATCTGTGGAGGATATCGATTCCGTATTGAACGCTCTAAAATATAATGTAAAGGTTCAATTTTATTCAGTTCGGGTGACTGTGCAAGCCAAGGAAGATGTTAAACTTCATATTCGTGTTCATCAAACCATGATTGGACAAGTCTCGCTGCATGGATAGGTACATTATCACCCTAGAAAATTCCATCGTTTGCACGAAGAAAAAGTTTGCATCATAGGATGGACTTGGTCAACTTAAATTTGTCTATACTTCTCCCCAGTAATCCTTCCTTTCAGGGTTACGATTGGACCAGCAGAAAAGGACGACATGGCTGCCCATATCATGAGAAATCTGCCTCCATGCTTGACAGTTGGAAGTAGATAATCAAGAGCATATGCTTGTAGAGATGTCCTCCAAACATGCACCCGTCTTGTTTTAGGAAAACGTGTGAAGCACGATTAATCAGACCATATTACTTTCTTCCACTTATCAATCGACCAGGTTTTGTGAGTGTGACACCACTGTAGACGACGTTTAACATTAACATCTGTGACAAGTCGGCTGGGAATTGCTGCTCTGCCATAAATGTTCTGTTTATCAAGGTTCCAATCACTGACATTGGAGAATCCAGATGAGTATTGAGCTCTGCAGTCACTTTTGCTGCAGTTGTTCGCTTTTTAGACATCACAATCCGCTTCAATAACATTCGGTCTCTTTCGCCTAGTTTCTCTTTCTGCCCACTAAATTGCTTTGCCCAGCTTGTCTTTCTGTGCTGTCCTGACTTTAGAGAAGTACCTTAAAATACGCCTAAAGGTTGGGATATTTCGTCCACGCTTGCTCCAATTAGAATGGTATCTACAATCTGGCCTCTTTGAAAATCTGAGAGGCCGACATTTTTGAAAAAAGGCTTTTGAAAAAAACCCAAAAACTACAGAACTGTAACAAAGCTAACACATACTACCAGAATATTTACATTGCTATTTATATAAAAAAACCCTGGTGGCAATTATTATATTTTAAAGCAAATCGAAGCTCATTCAAAAATTTCACCTTTATTCACAAGTGTTTCCATTATTTTGATAACCACCTGCGTATTACCATATTATGAAATACGATTTTTCAATAATAAATGCAATGTGAAGATATTCTTTTGTAACTAATACAATTACATTTCAAAAAATAAACCCTTTCTAATACGTCGATGCTAATTCATTTTAAAGATAATTAAAGATTTAAAAAATGCTGAATTTTAAAGAACAGTATAATATACAAAGAAATTAATGATCATTCTTTGAATTAAGCAATTCTAAAATTTAATTGTATTTTTTTCCTTAATATTGGAAGCATGAGACTGGATGAGGAAAATTTGTATTGAAAGAAAATTATAATTCTTATAAGATATAGCGATTTAAAAAAAGATAACGCTTCTTAAAATAATTGCTTTTTGACAAAATAAATTATTCTCAAAAGATGAAATAGGATTTTGAAATTCGTTTAGCACCTTTCATTGGAATACAAAAGAGAAATGATAAAATGATTTAAATAGAACGAATCCAATTATTCAAATTTATTTAAAGAATAAAAATAGAGGACCATACACTTAATCTGTATACTGAATTGCATATTCATTAAAGATTATCAAATTCATAATAATTTATTTGAAAATAGCAATGTTAATTTAGCTCGAATTATTATTATATATTTTGAATGCTAGAAAGACACCGGCATATGCAAGTTGTGCCTTAGTTATAGAAAATGTGTAATATAGATTTTATTGTGTTTATACTTCTGAAAACTATGAATGTATCAGTTAAATTTTTTATAGTAATAAATATTCTTAACAGATAATTATTTATAATTATAAGTCTGCTTAAAATACACATATTCCCGTATCTTATATATAATATATTCGCGTTAACCTTAACGTTAAATCGATGTTGAACATGGCTCATAAAATTTTAAATGTAAAAAAAAGAACAAAATTTAAAAATTATGCTGTCAAGAATACTTGCAGCTTCTTTAAAACAGCAATTGGAATTATAGTCTTGTCAATTATTTAAAAAAAAATCATATTTTTTTCTAGTTAATGAGCTAAGTGTAGATACTAGGGAATATTTTTTTCAATATGTGTTTCTTACAGATAATGCAAACAGAAGAAATTCATTAAAATATAATGAAGAGTGGAAGAAAAAGCTTTTTGTTTAAAAAAGGTATTTGTTTATTTTATGAAATAAATAATTTTTTTTATAAATTATTGTCAAAACTTGACATATCAAACTTAGAAATGATGAAAGACGTAGAAAAATACATAATTAACCTAGGAAAACACGCGTTTATTGTGGAATGCACACCGTCTTTTGAAGGTATTGAGAATTTTTTCCTTAACAAGAAATTGCATTTGTGTTGCAAAAAAAGTTATTTTCAGGAAATCACATTTTATAAAACACAAAATAACGATTTTCAAACATATATATATATATATATATATATATATATATATATATATATATATATATATATATATATATATATATATATATATATATATATATATATATATATATATATATATATATATATATATATATATATATATATTAAATTTCATCTTTAAATATGTTCTAAGCATATTTCTTTTTTTTTAAAAAAAATATTATAGATCAGTTCGCTTTAAATACTGGAAAACACCATGGACGCATAAAACTTAAATTGAAATTATTATTTATTGATATCAAAGTAAATTAATATTACAAACTTTTAAATAAAACTTAATTGTTAGCTTCCTTTAAGTAATCCATTAGTGAAATGGAATCGAGTGCTATGATCTTGAGAAGTCGCTTCATTTACTTTCTTAGATAAAATAAATAACAAAAATTCTTCAAATGCCATTGACGGCTAAGTGTCTAAGTAACCGTCAATGCAGTTATTAAGAAGATGGATCTCTTTGTTATATATTTTGATCACACGTGGAGGGTGAGATCTTTGATGTTCACCATCACGAATTAATGTAATATGTCCATGCCATCGGTATTTAATAATAACAGAAATTGAGGAGTTTAATTACAATATTTCAGTAACAAAATGTTTTTACAGTATTCATTTAATAAAAAAAATTCTTATTCATTAATGAATACAGAACTCCAGTAGAATTTACAATATAAGCTTAATACTTATTTATTACATCCTCGAAATTTGTTATCACTTTTTGTAATATAAGCATTACATTTAGGAACATAAGGCATTCTTGAATTTTCCCCCCTGTGGTTCTCCATCTATAAAACCCATAGAAACAAGGCACCTCAGATTCTGATTGCCTAATGAGGAGTGTTGCATATCAATCAATTCTATTAAATTATATAAAAAAAAACGTTCAATACTTCGTAAATTATATTCAGAGTAAAACCAAAATTAAATATTGTGTTCAATCTTTAACCAATTCGCCATGGAACTCAAAAACTATTTCAAAATATTCATTAATCAAAATATTGTTCCGGATCTTCCAATTCTACTACTAAGTCTGTAAAGACACCGGGTTCGCTTGTAGTGGGTGTATGGTGTAAAAAAAAGAGAAGACAATAGGATAAGCAGACATTAGGAACGAACGAGGACGATTTTCATTAAATGTGAAGACACAGACTACTAATACACAACAAATATAAGACCGCGATGAATACAGAAGGGCAGACAACAGCACACTACAACATACAGTAGCCCACAAGTAGTAATCATTAGCAATAATAACCACAGCACACAAAGCAGCCAGGCGGAATTCAGTAGGAGAGGAAATCTCCGTAGCTTCACTCTACGGTCACTTCAAGCCGCTTCAATCCTTCACTGTCTCCTCGCTGTAGATGTATCTAGCTGCGAATACATTACTATACGGCTGGCTACTCCACACACAACATGAAGCTGCTTCCACCATAAACGCCAGGACTCGACACACAGCTCAGTTCAGCAATCGCTTGAGCTCCAACGCTTGTTGCTTTGCTGCTTCGTTGTTCTCTCGACGACTCGATACTTGTTTACTACTCCGACTGACTGCGGCTTGAGACTTCCAGACTTTTATAGTTCCGTGAAGGTTCTGGACCAATCAAGCGTATCTAGATTCCTATTGGCTGAATGGTTAAAATTCTCAAAGTTTCCAGTGATATCTATTTTGTCACAAAAGTCGTCAAATTTTTCGCCAAGCTGCCAAATGGTCGCCAAACTCTGAGATCACCAACGCGTCACCCTATCAGTACCCAACAGAGCTGATCGTAAAACAGTCTTTCCAGTGATTGAAGTAACCGTGCTAGGAAGCAACATTACAGGTTCGTAACAATATATTAATTTAAAAATTTACCCATTATAGAGTTATGTCAGAAATGGTTAATTTTTTTACATAAACTTATAAGAAATTATCAAATGAATAATATTACTGACATTACATATGCGTAGAGATCTGAATGGGCAAAAGTTTCTATTAAGATCAATTCTAAGCACAGTTTTAAAGAAGCGAAGAACATCTGCATGTGCTATAATCTAGAAAATTACAATTTACGTATTTAAACAATCTAAAAAAGCGTAACTCAAGTACTTACAATTGGGATAATTTCGATCAAAGAAGAATGGAAGTTAATTATTTTATATAATGATGTGTCAAGAAATTTTGTTAAATTCATTTAATAGGACAGTTAAATTATACAAAAGATATTATGCATTCTTAGTTTTATAAATAACATGAAATATTTGGAAAAACATAGAAAATATTTTTTATATCATTTAAAATATTTCTCCAACTGAGGTTACATATCGTTTTCATACGGTTCAGAGATAATGAATTAACTAGACGAATTAAGGAATCAGTTATTGGTTCACGATTAGAGTGAAGTATACTGTTTTTAAGCAAATCTTATAAATATTGCTATTTATAAATATTGTTACTGGTATACAGTAAAAATAAATTTATTTTATAATTTTTTTAAGAAAAAAAGATAGAAAATGTATAAACATATTCAAAATTTATCCCAGAATTTCGGAAACTAATTTCGTAAACAACGCATGCAAATATCAAAAGAAAACAGTGTTTTCCAAACATAAGGACTGATATCTTCGCTCCATTATTAAAAAGATTTCAATTAAAAAGGAAGGCTTACATTTTTAATGAAATATATAAGCACATTTTAAAATACTTGCATGATATTATTAACGATGTACATGAAATGAAATTTTATTTTTCATGGTTTGAGAAGAGTGATAAAAAATGTCTTTACCGCTCACTCCAGAAGCTTGAAAAACTTATTTTAAAAAATGGGCATGAAATAGTCAAAAAGAAGTAGTGTTTTTGAAACAAAAGGTTTTGTAGTCCTGTTTTGAATATTAAAGAAATTTAAATTAAAAAATATTAAAAATTTAGTGAACAAAACTACGGTTATGTTTGAAAATACCGTCAAGTTTTGAATGTAATAAAAGCTTTTATTTGCAGGTCGAATCAAAGTGGCTTATTTCTCATGCCAAACAACATTCACCTTACACAACTAAGATTTAAATAAGACATTTAACTGAAAGTAGCGCAAAGAAACGAATTCAAATGAGAATAGAGTAAATAAACCTTAATTCATTCAATCCTAACAAGCTTAAAATACCTGAACCAAATTTGCATAATAAGATTCATTCTTATTCCAACTCATGCAAGCGAACCTCTTGAAAAGAAACCTTCTTCTTCTAAAAGAAGAGATATTGGGAGAAACGTTAATGCATTTCATTCACCGAAACTTCACTAAACATTTTCCTGTGGAAATTCAAATTAGGAAGAACCTCGTATATATCCTTTTAAATCCTTAATGTTGAAATAATACGAATAATATGTTATTAAATAAAGCATGAAAAGCCTACCTCAGATTTTAGAAAGCAGGTATTTACTTAATGTAACATATTTGAAGGAAAAATATCGAATGTCTGGAATAATTCTAAATATCAGCAGCAATCACTTAATTTTATTCTTTTTTTTTATTTCTTTTCAAAATCACTTTTAAAAAGCCCAAATCTTTAAAATCTTTAAGTAATAATGCAAAAAAAAGCAAAAAATGTTGAATTTCATATGCAAACGTTACTTTTTTTTACCATGTATACATGTCGGAATTGCAATGGAAATATATTAGAATCCTTCTTAAGTTGAAAATATCTTCTTAGAAAGCATAAAATATCATAAAACAAAGATATAAAATAACCTAAATCATAAATTTATGTTCTGAGTTAATGGTTTAAATCTTCAAGGCTTCTCAGCTTTTTATTATTTAGATTGTCCGCGTATTCATTTTCCGGTTTCCAAGTGATCATATATATAATTTAATTTTTTTATAAAAAAAGATAGATGTTTCTTCTTTTTAAAATTTCAATAAAGTATTTATTTTTATTAGTTTTAAATATAATATATATTTTATTGAGAATGAAGGAAGAAAAACCAATTCTCTTTAGGAATTTATTAATGGAAATATTTCCACTTGAATTTTATATATTACATGCAGTTTTTTTAAATTGACAGATATTTTAATATTTATTTTATTACATTTTATGAGTATGCGAATTGGAATATCAATTTGTAGATAGAATCTAATTTATATTTCAGAAAAGAGAGAAATAAAACTGAATTAAATTTTTGGTAATACCTCTTATTTTCCTTCATTTAAGTTCTGATGAAAAAATGAAGAAAAAATAAACTGGTTAAGAAGCAGCAAAGTTATTAAAATGTTTATAAAAATATTGTCAAAAGAAACTCGAATTCAAATGATAGAGAAAATTATTTTGCCCACGTCGAGTTGCTCGACATACAGTCCTTTTAAATATTATGATTTAAATGAAGATAATTTAAAATCTTAAGAGTACTAGATAAAGTAAGTAAAATAAATGATACGAATGATAATATATTCATTTCTATTTTACAGATGAATATTATTATTACAAAAATTCCTTTAATAATTAAAAGATAATTAAAAAGTAATAAAAATTCAATTTAATGTCTAATCTTTTATTCTATTTAAAGTTTTTAAATGTTTTGCAATTCAGTTTTAATATTATATTTCATTGGTGAGTGAAAGATGAAGTAAATAAATGTAAGATTCATGTATTTCAAATAAATCAATTGGAAACGATAATTTCAAAATTCAAAAATTTCCAAACAAAAACTTGTCAATGAATGTAACAGATGAAAGATTAAAAAAAAAAAAACTCTTATAGTATTTGGAGAAATAAAATATGTAATATAAGAAATATTTGTATTTTGACACAGTTATGAAAGAGGGTATCTTAATAACTATCAGGGCTGTAAAAATTTCTCCAGAGGTATTTACTGCCATAATCTAATTATCAAGTTCCATTAACTATTAAGTACATAAGAATCTCGGTATGTTAATTTTTTAGTTCACAAGGTCTGTATGCATAATTTTTAAATAATAGATTTGAAAAAGTTTAAAAAACTCAATATTTTAAACTAAACTTCATGATATTTTGAATAATAATATAAAAAGATTATTTGCAATTAGATTATAATAGAAAAATGCAATTCAAAACAAAATCAAAAGTTCAAAATATAAATCTTGAATTTAATCCGTTGAGTAAGTTGATGGTGGGTTTTTTTAATACTAATAACTTTTTGATGAATCATGGCACAAGTGGGAACTTCTTGAAGATAAACAGCACAAAAATACAAGGATATTGAGCCGGAGTGCTGGATGAGGTCACAGATTAATAAGGCAGGAGTAAAGATAATGCGGTAAAAAAAAAAAAAAAAAAAAAAAAATGGAAGTCTCGTCTTTCTTAGAATTTCAATGACTTGGTCGGATCTGAAGACACTATGACACGGAAGGTAACCCGGCAAGCAAGCAACCGACCCAGCATGGAGCATCTTCGGAGCACGACGAGCTGCGGAGGCATCACAGGAAACTATCCTGTCGTCGAAATAACATTATTTTGGTTGTAATAGAAATGAAGGTTTGACAAGCAGTGAAGATACTTTGTATGTTTAATTTCGTTTTATTCTCTTCCGAGTGGCAGACATGGTTATTTACAAGAACGTGCAGCGTGACACAAAAGGCAGAAGTAAGTAAAAGGGAAAAAGAATGCACGAAACAAATGATCACTAGTCTTATATAACATGGGACTTCCGACCACATGTCAATTGAATGCATGTTTGGACCTTTGACACCTTGGCAAGGGCACCGAAGGCATCATTTTATCTTGATACGTAGATTGATTGCGCAGTAATTATTACTCAGCTTCATACTTGGAATGAGATCAGAAAATAAGAGAATATTTTACTATGGGCTAAATTCTTCAATTATTCTTCCAGAAAAAATGCTTTATCGTTTCAACAGCATAAAAATGAACTCCCTCTCTCTGTATGTATATATATATATATATATATATATATATATATATATATATATATTTACAAATTCAAGATTTTATCATAAGTTCTTCCGCACTCTCTGTTAGAAGCCTATAGAAATCCAAATAATTAATATATACTTCAATTATGCAATATTGATTTAATAAAAAATAATTATTACTAGTTTGAAATAGTAATATGTTGACACTAAATTGTAAAAGGAAAATTGATGAATGATTTCTCTAAATATTTTTTACCTAGATGTTAGTGTTTATCGAAACCGAAAAATCTGGGTTTCTTTTTTTATTTTTGAAAGCATTTTTTTTTATATTAAACCATAATAAATAGTTGAATTATTAATAGTTCTCACTTTAACAAATAAAATCTGTACTCTTTAATACATAAAATCATTTTTTTTTTTTTTTTTTTTTGCAATCGCTTTTAACACCGAAATTATTTTAACGTATCATTACCAAATGAATGAATTTCTTGAAAAGAATTTAAAAGATTACAAGGTTTAACTGGTTTAAAGCTTTTTATAAAAACTAGATGTGAGTGTAAGTTATAAATTAAATAAAACGTGAATTGTAGAAATTATTTTTGCTTGTTTATAATTTAATGGACGGATGATTAAATGGTGCAGATAACTAAAATGCGGAATTATTCAAAATATTTAACATAATTTAATACTTCTTTTATAACATTTTATGTACCATTTTTAGTATCTTGCAATAATATTTTATGCTAAGAATTTAAAAGCTTTACAAATAAAAAATTACATCATTAAGGTTGACTTTTTCGAGGTAATTTAGAATTTTATGCGTCATCATGTGTGTCGTTTAAAGTTGCAGTATATCTCTTGAAGATTTAGTTTAAAACCTTAATTCGCGGAAATTAAATTATTGCACATATGTAAATGCAAATAATTGTGATATTCTAATAGGAAATAAATTAAATATTTGCAAATTTTTAGAGTAATGTTATAAAAATGTTATGTTTTTGACAATTTAATGTCATCTAAATATTCATTAAGGAAACCCGACTCCACTTTAGATTTTTTTTTAAAATTAAAGTTTGGAATTAGATTATGTAAGTTAATATTCTATTTCTACAAACAATTTTGAGTGTTTTGTAAAATATTTTTTAAATTAATGCTTTAAATTTTTAAATATTAAAAATTGTCAAGGTGTTTTTAAATACGTAACCTTCAAAAGTTGGATATGAGTTTCTTTCTTCTGTTGATATTTAATTTCTTATAATACTTAATATATATAATATTTTAATTATTTTTTATAATATTATTAGATTTACATAAACATTTTTAAAAATTTATTTATTTCGTCTCGGAAATTTTAATATATATATATATATATATATATATATATATATATATTCACTTAGAGATAATTGAATAACCAATTCTACAAACATAAATTTCAGAGAATACGTAAAAAATTTCCGAACATGGAATGCAACATGAAAAAATACCAATTTAAAATTTTAATCCTTCCAATAATATTATACAAAATCCATAAATCGATTTATATATTATTATAATTTTACGAAATGCAGATAAATTAATTTTTATCTGCTCACCATTAAACAGCAGACAATTTGGGAAAATAAAATGTTATATTTGTATTAAAAATATATAAAAGAAGAGCAACATAAACATGAAATTCTTATATCTTAATCTAAAAATTATAAAAATATGAATATATACAACGAAGCTGATATCATGCACAGTCCTGTTACTAACATAAATTCACATCATACTGAAAACGTTTTACAATTCTATTTCTATCTTTCTAAAAGCTTTAAAATGAACATTATTAAAGTACAGGTAAGACATTGATTGAAAAATTTTATTCTTATGAGGGAAAACAATTTATGTTTAAAATATATTGAAATTGAAGAATTACAGCCATTAACATGTTTAAATAAATATCTTGATAAGATATTTAAGAAAGATTAATAAAGATTTGAAGAAATGTACCTTCTTGTAATTAAATTCTCATAAAACTTTTCTAGAAGAAATCATAAAAAGTGTATTTGGAACATTATTTACTCTTTTGTTAAGCATCAATAAAAATTAAATAATTATAACATAATTACAGATATTGCTATGGAATTTGGTAGATATATTTGAAATGATTGTAACTATCATATGAGCCAATACAAATATCAAATCCTTGAAGAATTTTATGGTACTATGTCCCCTAAAACTTTTTCTAAACAAGGTTTTTTTTCTCTCTTTCTCTTTTTTTAACCAGCATAATTAAATACAATTATTTCTGCTTCAAAATTAATTAAACGTTACAGAAAGAAAATATATATTTTTTAAAGTTATGTTTGATTTGGGGTATTTTTTCTCACAATTTATTGTTTAATTTTTTTATTTTCTTATATCCAAAATATTTTTCAGCTGTCTTTATTTTTAAAGTTTAAGAAAGAAAATATTTCCTTTATAATGCCATTAGGTTTCTAATAATTTTTAGTAAAAAATAGTATAGTAATTATTGTCTGTATTTGTCAGAATATATTACAATAAGAATGAATCACCTTATTTTTAACTTAATTCTGACAGGATTATCATGATTTTGAAATTTTATTGAATGGAATACTGTTTATTTGGCAATAAATTTCATTGACATATCAAATTGTAAAATAATTTTAATTTTTTAATATTATTAAATTATTTTTTTGTTAGAAAGAGGCTTTAATATTGTTTTTTATTATATATTTTTGTAAGTAACTGAAAAATGTTGCCCTTAGATACTTGCAACTTCGTATTTTCAGAAATAGAATAAACGGCGATATATTTCAAGTGAAACGTGCATTTTTTTTTGCAGTTTTAACTCAGATCCAATACTAAGTATAAAATTAATAATTTAAAGCTAATTAAGAGATGGAGTATTAATTTACCGAATAAGAGCCTTGGGATGTAATTACTTTTTGAATATCCGTTCACAAATCTTATTAATTGCTAAATGCGTTCTTGAAATTAAAAAAAAATATTCAAGATGTGTGTTACAAATTTTATGATTAGTTAAATCAAAAAGTATTATAGTTTATTAAAAAATGTGAAAAAGCTTAAAATTATTTATACCATCAAGTACAAATAAATTAAATTCCAAATTAAGCTTGCAAATGACATAGTTAATTTTTGATTCATTTTTCAATTTTAGAATGTAAATTTTAGTGCTGATAAAATTAAACATTAATATTTTTGTAATTCGTAAGACATGCCAAATTTAAAAATTATGTAGAAAATGTAAAAAAAAAAAAAAAAAAAAATGAAATGCATGTTTTTGATGCAATATCTTTTTTTAAAAAATATATTTGTTTTATTCATTTCTAGTTTTATATGAGTAAAAATGGCAATTTTTCTGTACAAAAAAATTAGATGTAATTTTATAAGTAACGTATCGTATAAGTATTATAAAATTATTTAATTTATATTCAAATACATAGAAATAATTGAAACAAAAGAAGTTCACTCAATGATGTTTTAATGTTAAATTATTCACGGAATTTAAAAATTATTTTTCTGAAAAGAAAAATTTTATCTCAAGAGTAAACTAATATAACCACATATATATATATAATTTTTATAAATAACTTTTATTTATAGGGGGAAAAAAGAAAATGCACTATCCAGGTATTGCTAAGAATTAAAAATTATCTTCAAAATCCTGTAGGAAAATATAGTTTTAGGATCTTTACTTATATGAATAAAAATACTTTATGTAAAGACCTTAAAAGGAAAAGTGATTACCAATTTTAAATGTTCAGCACAAATATTTTCGAAAGATTAAAAAAAAAAAATTCGAAATCGAAATCCAATATTCTTATTGTTTGGTTTGCCATTAGATTGTAAATCTTTGTATAAAGGATTTCATTTTTCATTTTTCGTACTTGAAAAAGACTTTGTATTATAAGCTTTATATTTGTAAAAAACCAGTTGTATTATTATAATTTCAATGCATTTGTTTATTAATTTTGAGAGTAGCTTATACTAAGTTTCATTAAAAAGTAATTGCATATTATTTTCAAAAGCTAGTTCATTAATCTAATGTTTCCTTTAGTAATATTTCATACTTCAAATCACACATCATAAAATTAATGTAAACAATTAATTAAAAAAAATGAAAAATGTTTAATTTTATGTTTTATAAATATTATCTATGGAATTTAAAACATGAAATTTGTACTTAAAGTAATAAGCAAATTAATTAGTAAATCAAATTTCTATGTGATCGCAGACTGTGTTAAAATAATTTGATTTAAAAAATATTAATTATTTAATAATTAATTAATAATTTATTAATAATAAATTTTTAAAAGAATATTTATTATTATATTAAATTCCATAAATGTCTAAATACTTATTGTTTTCAAAAACATAATTATTATCCTTAAATTTTCACTCAAAGAATTTCTGATTGTACAGCATCTTTAATTTTAAATTAGTAATTGAAAATAAAACCATTCTATTTGTTTTATTTTATGTTCTTTTAGTGTATTACTGATATGATTTAAAAGAAATAACTGAATAAATTAGATTTTTGAAACATATTATATAAATATATGCCTACATTTAAAATGTAAATATTTAAGTTTTTAAATCTATTTTTGAAAAAAATATATGGCTTTTTCAAAGTGAGATACCACTGATATTATTCGAAAATTATGTTTTTGACAAAGGAAAAAAATGTAAAGCTATTTTTTGGATAAATAAAAACGCTTATCATTTCTCGAAAATAAAAATAACACTTAAATAAAAGGCAAATACTACATTTATAGGGCATATTCAATTTATACAATGCTTAATCTTACATAAGTTCAAATTTTCAGATTTCTCCCAATTACTCCAAGAGAATTCGACTTCTTTTTTGCTACAGAAAGTAATCGAGTTACGGCATTCCGCGTTATTTAGAATAATTTGCCTCAGTGACATCCAGGTTCAATAAACCTTTCTCAGAAGCTTTTCGGGAAATTTATGAACGAGCCAGCTGGCATCGTAACGCAACCCTGACTTTTAGGAATTACAAGGACACTGGTAAGTGGTATAGATATCTCAGTAGTCGAGCCAGAATGCCCTGGTCTTTTGTTGGTAGTAAATTACAGTGCGAAGAAGTCCTGAAACTCTTTCGAATAACAGAAGGTATTATATCTTTATCAATCTTTACATGTTCTTGTAAATAAATACTTTACTGTCTTCTCTGAGGGAATAGTCTTTTACATAAATAATTATTGAAATATCTCGAATAAAATTAATCATTATAGTATTTAATTAAGGCATTTTAACCTTAATTCAATTTTTATTTATATTTTTTATAAATTCAAATAATAATATGAGTCTTTCTACCGAATAAACTATTTAAGGATTTGGTGATTTTTAGAATGAATTTTTTAAAACAAAACTAAAATATAGAACAATATTTTTTTTATAAATTTGAAATTAAGCGTAAATGTCATCAAAATGATTTTCAATTGCATTATTTTTCAAAGACAGTTTCATGGCAGCTCTTATAATATGGCCGGATAATGAATAAATGATTTTAAAAGTGTACTTAAATTAATAAAAATGCTTATCAGTTTTTTTATTTATAAATTCCATTATTAATTTTGTTTATATTTATTAATTTATATATTATTTATTGAAATTTATAATTCCAAGTGAATTGTAACTTTATTCAAGCACTAAATTTAAAATGATTTTTCTAAAAAATAATAATCCTAATATAAAATGCATCATTAGTTTATTACACAAATTGCAAATATTTGAACTATTAAAAATATTTTATTTAAAAAGTTTGCAGTTCGTGGAACAGCGCACCTGCAGCTAAATTCCAACCAAATGCAAGAACGAGTAACCAATCTAAAGTAAGAAAAAGTTTGAAAACGAAACTAAAATGAAAACGAAACAAAACAGTTTCGAAATCGCAACTAAAATTTATTACCTATTTAAACTAAAACCAAAAAGGAACTTCATAGTATTTAGAGAGCGCAATTGCAGCTACTTCTAAAACACAGATGAATTGATACAAAAGTATTAGAATCAAGTTAATAGGAAAAACAAAAACCAAATAAAAATTAAACCAAAAAAATTATTAAAAAATATTAAAAAAGAATCCGGCCTGAAGACTTTTTCAAGGGTCACCCTCAGGCAGGGATTCAAATAAAGGGATTTTTTCTGTGAGGACATACAGACATTAAGTCTAACAATGATTCCTCGTGACCCGAAAATCCCCCGAAATTATGCTCAAGAGATATACCATTTTAACAGAAAGGAAATACAAAATAACAAATTAGAAAAAAACCACAAAGTAAAAATACAATAAAAACAATAACAATAAAAACAAAAACAGCATTAAAATTAAAATTAAAATTAAAAACGAAAAGTTTTTAAATAAAATATTTTTAATAGTTTTTTTTGGTGGTGGTGGGGGGTTCAATAGGTTTTTTGGTGTATTGCCTAAAAAATTTAAGAATTTTCAGATCATTTTTCCTGATTTTACTTTTTCGAGAATTCCTTGTTTTTTGGCGTTTAGGAGATATATTTTCATTTTAATAAATAAATTAAACTATGCAAAAAGTTAATAACGAATTTATCATAGCGCATGGCCCGTCGCGCGCTCTACCAAGGGGCACTGTGGATAGCTTTGTGTCAGGAGCATTCACGGAGAAAAAATTACTGACACAATTGTTTTGTTTAAAAAATCTTAAAAATACAAAAAAATATAAAATTTGTGGAAACGGAAAGTGTAGGACATGTCCTTTGGCAGATAAGGAACAGATCAAAAATGAAAACTCAAAATTACAAACATTCTGTAAAAACAAAAATTTGATTTATCTCCTTAATTGTTCAGAATGTAATTTAAAATATATTGGCCAAACTAGCACCGAGCTTAATTTAAGAATTAACAATCACAGATCCGATATAAAAAACTTCATAAAAAATAGGACCACTGACTTCGAACTGGAGCATTTTCAAAACCATAACTTTAACAATATTAATATCTACATTCTAGAAGACAATATTAACGAATTAAACAAAAGATTAGATCTGGAAAACATTTATATTTGCAACCTAAAAACTTTATTTCCTTATGGTCTCAATAGTAAATTAAATGGGGAAGGTTATGCAGATTTAAACAATAATTGCATTTATAACAAATTTAACATTTTTAAAAATTTTCTAAATAAAGATAACTTTTCTAAAAGATTTAAAAGAGGTAAAGGGAAAGGAGGCAATTTTCAAATTATATTTGAGGAATTTCAAAATTACTGTAATCTGGAACACAATAGTGAAAACATTCACAGAATTAGGAAATACATTTTTGGTCTTAGAAATAATAAAATGAAATGGTTTTTAAATAATAAATTCGGGGAATTAGAGTTTAAAAATTCGTACACTAAATGTATTATTCTAGATCTTATTAAATGTAAACTTAACATTGGAAAAAACGATTTACTTTTTAATAATAAAAATAATGTTTACAAAGAATACTGTGTGATTAAATTCTTGGATATTTACTTCGAATATCTTAAATTACCCAAAATTATACATAATAATAATATATTTTTTCCTCTTGCAGATAAAACTAATGTATCAATAGCGTTTAGTTACACTTCAACTTTCAAGAAAAAAATTTGTAATTATAATTACTATAGCAAAAATTTAGATAAAATAAATAAAACAGATTGTTACTGTAACAAGGAAAAATATAAAGATTTTATAGATATTGATAAAGGTCATATTATTACAGGTAATTTAAAAATTATTGAATCCAACTCTTTAAGAGATTTGATGGGAAGAGGAACAAAATTTAGATTAAGAGAAAAAATAAACCATAACAAAATTTTGATTTCTATTGGTAATGATTTGGATGTTTTTATTGCCAAATTATCTAGAAAATACCACTGGCCTGCGGAAGGTTTCGGGGAATGGAAAGTGAGAATTTTAAAGGAAATTAAAATAAAATTGAATACTGATTTTGACAGATCTAAAGAACGTGGGATTTATTTTAGTAAAACATTAAAAAATGAAATAAAAAATTTAAAAGAAAAATTTGTTATTACAGTAATAGATAAATCAGCAAATAATTTCTGTTTAATTTGTAAATATTATTATAAAGAACTTTTAATTAATGAATATAACTCTAATGCAACTTATATGTTAAAGAACACCGGGAAAAAGGAATTAGATAAAAGAATGCTAGCTTTCGCAAAAAAAACCAAAACTAAGACTTGCTCTCTTAACTATCCTTATTTATTCCCAACAGTTAAATTTCATAAAAATCCATTAAAATTCAGATTCGTAACCTGTAGCACTGGTAGTTATAATTACTATACGGGTAAACATTTCTTTAAATACTTAAAAATTATCCTGGACAAAATAAAAAATGAAGACAACTTTATTATTTCTAGTAACAAAGAAGTATTGGATTTTCTTAAAGATAACAACATTAATAAACTTAATACTTTTGATTTCGAAAATTTATACACTAATCTACCTCATGAAAAATTAATAAAGGTCTGCACTTTTATATATGACGAATATTTAAATGAAAATATCATTCCTAAAAATAACTGGCTTGAGTTATGTAATTTTAATATTACTGAAAATTACGTGTTTAATGGTATTAATTTTTATAAACAAGTCAAGGGCATTCCAATGGGGACAGCTTTCTCAAGTGCTTTAGCTAATATTTTCCTGCATTACTATGAGAAAAAAATAATTAAATATAATTTAATAAACGGGTGGAGATATATTGATGACCTACTTTTGATTAACTTCGACAATACTAATATTATTACTAATTGCTATCCAAAAGATTTAATTCTAAAAGATACAAATATAAATCAACTTGAGGCTACCTTTCTAGATTTAAAAATCGAAATTGCTAATGATAAAACAATAGTTGGTATATACGATAAAAGGGATGATTTCAACTTTAAAATAACAAAACTATGTAACTACCATTCCAATCTAAACTCTAAAATTTTCAAAAATCTTATTTTCTCACAAGTTAACAGGATCAAAAGGGTTTGCAATAATAAAAATTCTTATATTGAAGCATCAAATATCCTCCTTAAAAATTTAATTAAAAATGATTTTCCTAGAAATTACTGTAATGTCAATTTTTTAATTAAACAAGGTATGGTTTGGGATTAATCTTTTGGCTTAAATAAAAATAGAAATTTACTTGCATATTGGATCACTCAATAGATGGCGCTGGGTGCCTACCTCTGTTTACATAATTTACCGTTAACTTTCAAAAACAAGAAATCACAATCGATTGTTTAAAGTTTCGTTCACTGTTGGATGGTATGTCTTGGCTTTTCGTTTTTAATTTTAATTTTAATTTTAATGCTGTTTTTGTTTTTATTGTTATTGTTTTTATTGTATTTTTACTTTGTGGTTTTTTTCTAATTTGTTATTTTGTATTTCCTTTCTGTTAAAATGGTATATCTCTTGAGCATAATTTCGGGGGATTTTCGGGTCACGAGGAATCATTGTTAGACTTAATGTCTGTATGTCCTCACAGAAAAAATCCCTTTATTTGAATCCCTGCCTGAGGGTGACCCTTGAAAAAGTCTTCAGGCCGGATTCTTTTTTAATATTTTTTAATAATTTTTTTGGTTTAATTTTTATTTGGTTTTTGTTTTTCCTATTAACTTGATTCTAATACTTTTGTATCAATTCATCTGTGTTTTAGAAGTAGCTGCAATTGCGCTCTCTAAATACTATGAAGTTCCTTTTTGGTTTTAGTTTAAATAGGTAATAAATTTTAGTTGCGATTTCGAAACTGTTTTGTTTCGTTTTCATTTTAGTTTCGTTTTCAAACTTTTTCTTACTTTAGATTGGTTACTCGTTCTTGCATTTGGTTGGAATTTAGCTGCAGGTGCGCTGTTCCACGAACTGCAAACTTTTTAAATAAAATATTTTTAATAGTTTTTTTTGGTGGTGGTGGGGGGTTCAATAGGTTTTTTGGTGTATTGCCTAAAAAATTTAAGAATTTTCAGATCATTTTTCCTGATTTTACTTTTTCGAGAATTCCTTGTTTTTTGGCGTTTAGGAGATATATTTTCATTTTAATAAATAAATTAAACTATGCAAAAAGTTAATAACGAATTTATCATAGCGCATGGCCCGTCGCGCGCTCTACCAAGGGGCACTGTGGATAGCTTTGTGTCAGGAGCATTCACGGAGAAAAAATTACTGACACAATTGTTTTGTTTAAAAAATCTTAAAAATACAAAAAAATATAAAATTTGTGGAAACGGAAAGTGTAGGACATGTCCTTTGGCAGATAAGGAACAGATCAAAAATGAAAACTCAAAATTACAAACATTCTGTAAAAACAAAAATTTGATTTATCTCCTTAATTGTTCAGAATGTAATTTAAAATATATTGGCCAAACTAGCACCGAGCTTAATTTAAGAATTAACAATCACAGATCCGATATAAAAAACTTCATAAAAAATAGGACCACTGACTTCGAACTGGAGCATTTTCAAAACCATAACTTTAACAATATTAATATCTACATTCTAGAAGACAATATTAACGAATTAAACAAAAGATTAGATCTGGAAAACATTTATATTTGCAACCTAAAAACTTTATTTCCTTATGGTCTCAATAGTAAATTAAATGGGGAAGGTTATGCAGATTTAAACAATAATTGCATTTATAACAAATTTAACATTTTTAAAAAAATTTTCTAAATAAAGATAACTTTTCTAAAAGATTTAAAAGAGGTAAAGGGAAAGGAGGCAATTTTCAAATTATATTTGAGGAATTTCAAAATTACTGTAATCTGGAACACAATAGTGAAAACATTCACAGAATTAGGAAATACATTTTTGGTCTTAGAAATAATAAAATGAAATGGTTTTTAAATAATAAATTCGGGGAATTAGAGTTTAAAAATTCGTACACTAAATGTATTATTCTAGATCTTATTAAATGTAAACTTAACATTGGAAAAAACGATTTACTTTTTAATAATAAAAATAATGTTTACAAAGAATACTGTGTGATTAAATTCTTGGATATTTACTTCGAATATCTTAAATTACCCAAAATTATACATAATAATAATATATTTTTTCCTCTTGCAGATAAAACTAATGTATCAATAGCGTTTAGTTACACTTCAACTTTAAAGAAAAAAATTTGTAATTATAATTACTATAGCAAAAATTTAGATAAAATAAATAAAACAGATTGTTACTGTAACAAGGAAAAATATAAAGATTTTATAGATATTGATAAAGGTCATATTATTACAGGTAATTTAAAAATTATTGAATCCAACTCTTTAAGAGATTTGATGGGAAGAGGAACAAAATTTAGATTAAGAGAAAAAATAAACCATAACAAAATTTTGATTTCTATTGGTAATGATTTGGATGTTTTTATTGCCAAATTATCTAGAAAATACCACTGGCCTGCGGAAGGTTTCGGGGAATGGAAAGTGAGAATTTTAAAGGAAATTAAAATAAAATTGAATACTGATTTTGACAGATCTAAAGAACGTGGGATTTATTTTAGTAAAACATTAAAAAATGAAATAAAAAATTTAAAAGAAAAATTTGTTATTACAGTAATAGATAAATCAGCAAATAATTTCTGTTTAATTTGTAAATATTATTATAAAGAACTTTTAATTAATGAATATAACTCTAATGCAACTTATATGTTAAAGAACACCGGGAAAAAGGAATTAGATAAAAGAATGCTAGCTTTCGCAAAAAAAACCAAAACTAAGACTTGCTCTCTTAACTATCCTTATTTATTCCCAACAGTTAAATTTCATAAAAATCCATTAAAATTCAGATTCGTAACCTGTAGCACTGGTAGTTATAATTACTATACGGGTAAACATTTCTTTAAATACTTAAAAATTATCCTGGACAAAATAAAAAATGAAGACAACTTTATTATTTCTAGTAACAAAGAAGTATTGGATTTTCTTAAAGATAACAACATTAATAAACTTAATACTTTTGATTTCGAAAATTTATACACTAATCTACCTCATGAAAAATTAATAAAGGTCTGCACTTTTATATATGACGAATATTTAAATGAAAATATCATTCCTAAAAATAACTGGCTTGAGTTATGTAATTTTAATATTACTGAAAATTACGTGTTTAATGGTATTAATTTTTATAAACAAGTCAAGGGCATTCCAATGGGGACAGCTTTCTCAAGTGCTTTAGCTAATATTTTCCTGCATTACTATGAGAAAAAAATAATTAAATATAATTTAATAAACGGGTGGAGATATATTGATGACCTACTTTTGATTAACTTCGACAATACTAATATTATTACTAATTGCTATCCAAAAGATTTAATTCTAAAAGATACAAATATAAATCAACTTGAGGCTACCTTTCTAGATTTAAAAATCGAAATTGCTAATGATAAAACAATAGTTGGTATATACGATAAAAGGGATGATTTCAACTTTAAAATAACAAAACTATGTAACTACCATTCCAATCTAAACTCTAAAATTTTCAAAAATCTTATTTTCTCACAAGTTAACAGGATCAAAAGGGTTTGCAATAATAAAAATTCTTATATTGAAGCATCAAATATCCTCCTTAAAAATTTAATTAAAAATGATTTTCCTAGAAATTACTGTAATGTCAATTTTTTAATTAAACAAGGTATGGTTTGGGATTAATCTTTTGGCTTAAATAAAAATAGAAATTTACTTGCATATTGGATCACTCAATAGATGGCGCTGGGTGCCTACCTCTGTTTACATAATTTACCGTTAACTTTCAAAAACAGGAAATCACAATCGATTGTTTAAAGTTTCGTTCACTGTTGGATGGTATGTCTTGGCCTTTTCGTTTTTAATTTTAATTTTAATTTTAATGCTGTTTTTGTTTTTATTGTTATTGTTTTTATTGTATTTTTACTTTGTGGTTTTTTTCTAATTTGTTATTTTGTATTTCCTTTCTGTTAAAATGGTATATCTCTTGAGCATAATTTCGGGGGATTTTCGGGTCACGAGGAATCATTGTTAGACTTAATGTCTGTATGTCCTCACAGAAAAAATCCCTTTATTTGAATCCCTGCCTGAGGGTGACCCTTGAAAAAGTCTTCAGGCCGGATTCTTTTTTAATATTTTTTAATAATTTTTTTGGTTTAATTTTTATTTGGTTTTTGTTTTTCCTATTAACTTGATTCTAATACTTTTGTATCAATTCATCTGTGTTTTAGAAGTAGCTGCAATTGCGCTCTCTAAATACTATGAAGTTCCTTTTTGGTTTTAGTTTAAATAGGTAATAAATTTTAGTTGCGATTTCGAAACTGTTTTGTTTCGTTTTCATTTTAGTTTCGTTTTCAAACTTTTTCTTACTTTAGATTGGTTACTCGTTCTTGCATTTGGTTGGAATTTAGCTGCAGGTGCGCTGTTCCACGAACTGCAAACTTTTTAAATAAAATATTTTTAATAGTTTTTTTTGGTGGTGGTGGGGGGTTCAATAGGTTTTTTGGTGTATTGCCTAAAAAATTTAAGAATTTTCAGATCATTTTTCCTGATTTTACTTTTTCGAGAATTCCTTGTTTTTTGGCGTTTAGGAGATATATTTTCATTTTAATAAATAAATTAAACTATGCAAAAAGTTAATAACGAATTTATCATAGCGCATGGCCCGTCGCGCGCTCTACCAAGGGGCACTGTGGATAGCTTTGTGTCAGGAGCATTCACGGAGAAAAAATTACTGACACAATTGTTTTGTTTAAAAAATCTTAAAAATACAAAAAAATATAAAATTTGTGGAAACGGAAAGTGTAGGACATGTCCTTTGGCAGATAAGGAACAGATCAAAAATGAAAACTCAAAATTACAAACATTCTGTAAAAACAAAAATTTGATTTATCTCCTTAATTGTTCAGAATGTAATTTAAAATATATTGGCCAAACTAGCACCGAGCTTAATTTAAGAATTAACAATCACAGATCCGATATAAAAAACTTCATAAAAAATAGGACCACTGACTTCGAACTGGAGCATTTTCAAAACCATAACTTTAACAATATTAATATCTACATTCTAGAAGACAATATTAACGAATTAAACAAAAGATTAGATCTGGAAAACATTTATATTTGCAACCTAAAAACTTTATTTCCTTATGGTCTCAATAGTAAATTAAATGGGGAAGGTTATGCAGATTTAAACAATAATTGCATTTATAACAAATTTAACATTTTTAAAAATTTTCTAAATAAAGATAACTTTTCTAAAAGATTTAAAAGAGGTAAAGGGAAAGGAGGCAATTTTCAAATTATATTTGAGGAATTTCAAAATTACTGTAATCTGGAACACAATAGTGAAAACATTCACAGAATTAGGAAATACATTTTTGGTCTTAGAAATAATAAAATGAAATGGTTTTTAAATAATAAATTCGGGGAATTAGAGTTTAAAAATTCGTACACTAAATGTATTATTCTAGATCTTATTAAATGTAAACTTAACATTGGAAAAAACGATTTACTTTTTAATAATAAAAATAATGTTTACAAAGAATACTGTGTGATTAAATTCTTGGATATTTACTTCGAATATCTTAAATTACCCAAAATTATACATAATAATAATATATTTTTTCCTCTTGCAGATAAAACTAATGTATCAATAGCGTTTAGTTACACTTCAACTTTAAAGAAAAAAATTTGTAATTATAATTACTATAGCAAAAATTTAGATAAAATAAATAAAACAGATTGTTACTGTAACAAGGAAAAATATAAAGATTTTATAGATATTGATAAAGGTCATATTATTACAGGTAATTTAAAAATTATTGAATCCAACTCTTTAAGAGATTTGATGGGAAGAGGAACAAAATTTAGATTAAGAGAAAAAATAAACCATAACAAAATTTTGATTTCTATTGGTAATGATTTGGATGTTTTTATTGCCAAATTATCTAGAAAATACCACTGGCCTGCGGAAGGTTTCGGGGAATGGAAAGTGAGAATTTTAAAGGAAATTAAAATAAAATTGAATACTGATTTTGACAGATCTAAAGAACGTGGGATTTATTTTAGTAAAACATTAAAAAATGAAATAAAAAATTTAAAAGAAAAATTTGTTATTACAGTAATAGATAAATCAGCAAATAATTTCTGTTTAATTTGTAAATATTATTATAAAGAACTTTTAATTAATGAATATAACTCTAATGCAACTTATATGTTAAAGAACACCGGGAAAAAGGAATTAGATAAAAGAATGCTAGCTTTCGCAAAAAAAACCAAAACTAAGACTTGCTCTCTTAACTATCCTTATTTATTCCCAACAGTTAAATTTCATAAAAATCCATTAAAATTCAGATTCGTAACCTGTAGCACTGGTAGTTATAATTACTATACGGGTAAACATTTCTTTAAATACTTAAAAATTATCCTGGACAAAATAAAAAATGAAGACAACTTTATTATTTCTAGTAACAAAGAAGTATTGGATTTTCTTAAAGATAACAACATTAATAAACTTAATACTTTTGATTTCGAAAATTTATACACTAATCTACCTCATGAAAAATTAATAAAGGTCTGCACTTTTATATATGACGAATATTTAAATGAAAATATCATTCCTAAAAATAACTGGCTTGAGTTATGTAATTTTAATATTACTGAAAATTACGTGTTTAATGGTATTAATTTTTATAAACAAGTCAAGGGCATTCCAATGGGGACAGCTTTCTCAAGTGCTTTAGCTAATATTTTCCTGCATTACTATGAGAAAAAAATAATTTAATATAATTTAATAAACGGGTGGAGATATATTGATGACCTACTTTTGATTAACTTCGACAATACTAATATTATTACTAATTGCTATCCAAAAGATTTAATTCTAAAAGATACAAATATAAATCAACTTGAGGCTACCTTTCTAGATTTAAAAATCGAAATTGCTAATGATAAAACAATAGTTGGTATATACGATAAAAGGGATGATTTCAACTTTAAAATAACAAAACTATGTAACTACCATTCCAATCTAAACTCTAAAATTTTCAAAAATCTTATTTTCTCACAAGTTAACAGGATCAAAAGGGTTTGCAATAATAAAAATTCTTATATTGAAGCATCAAATATCCTCCTTAAAAATTTAATTAAAAATGATTTTCCTAGAAATTACTGTAATGTCAATTTTTTAATTAAACAAGGTATGGTTTGGGATTAATCTTTTGGCTTAAATAAAAATAGAAATTTACTTGCATATTGGATCACTCAATAGATGGCGCTGGGTGCCTACCTCTGTTTACATAATTTACCGTTAACTTTCAAAAACAGGAAATCACAATCGATTGTTTAAAGTTTCGTTCACTGTTGGATGGTATGTCTTGGCCTTTTCGTTTTTAATTTTAATTTTAATTTTAATGCTGTTTTTGTTTTTATTGTTATTGTTTTTATTGTATTTTTACTTTGTGGTTTTTTTCTAATTTGTTATTTTGTATTTCCTTTCTGTTAAAATGGTATATCTCTTGAGCATAATTTCGGGGGATTTTCGGGTCACGAGGAATCATTGTTAGACTTAATGTCTGTATGTCCTCACAGAAAAAATCCCTTTATTTGAATCCCTGCCTGAGGGTGACCCTTGAAAAAGTCTTCAGGCCGGATTCTTTTTTAATATTTTTTAATAATTTTTTTGGTTTAATTTTTATTTGGTTTTTGTTTTTCCTATTAACTTGATTCTAATACTTTTGTATCAATTCATCTGTGTTTTAGAAGTAGCTGCAATTGCGCTCTCTAAATACTATGAAGTTCCTTTTTGGTTTTAGTTTAAATAGGTAATAAATTTTAGTTGCGATTTCGAAACTGTTTTGTTTCGTTTTCATTTTAGTTTCGTTTTCAAACTTTTTCTTACTTTAGATTGGTTACTCGTTCTTGCATTTGGTTGGAATTTAGCTGCAGGTGCGCTGTTCCACGAACTGCAAACTTTTTAAATAAAATATTTTTAATAGTTTTTTTTTGGTGGTGGTGGGGGGTTCAATAGGTTTTTTGGTGTATTGCCTAAAAAATTTAAGAATTTTCAGATCATTTTTCCTGATTTTACTTTTTCGAGAATTCCTTGTTTTTTGGCGTTTAGGAGATATATTTTCATTTTTAATAAATAAATTAAACTATGCAAAAAGTTAATAACGAATTTATCATAGCGCATGGCCCGTCGCGCGCTCTACCAAGGGGCACTGTGGATAGCTTTGTGTCAGGAGCATTCACGGAGAAAAAATTACTGACACAATTGTTTTGTTTAAAAAATCTTAAAAATACAAAAAAATATAAAATTTGTGGAAACGGAAAGTGTAGGACATGTCCTTTGGCAGATAAGGAACAGATCAAAAATGAAAACTCAAAATTACAAACATTCTGTAAAAACAAAAATTTGATTTATCTCCTTAATTGTTCAGAATGTAATTTAAAATATATTGGCCAAACTAGCACCGAGCTTAATTTAAGAATTAACAATCACAGATCCGATATAAAAAACTTCATAAAAAATAGGACCACTGACTTCGAACTGGAGCATTTTCAAAACCATAACTTTAACAATATTAATATCTACATTCTAGAAGACAATATTAACGAATTAAACAAAAGATTAGATCTGGAAAACATTTATATTTGCAACCTAAAAACTTTATTTCCTTATGGTCTCAATAGTAAATTAAATGGGGAAGGTTATGCAGATTTAAACAATAATTGCATTTATAACAAATTTAACATTTTTAAAAATTTTCTAAATAAAGATAACTTTTCTAAAAGATTTAAAAGAGGTAAAGGGAAAGGAGGCAATTTTCAAATTATATTTGAGGAATTTCAAAATTACTGTAATCTGGAACACAATAGTGAAAACATTCACAGAATTAGGAAATACATTTTTGGTCTTAGAAATAATAAAATGAAATGGTTTTTAAATAATAAATTCGGGGAATTAGAGTTTAAAAATTCGTACACTAAATGTATTATTCTAGATCTTATTAAATGTAAACTTAACATTGGAAAAAACGATTTACTTTTTAATAATAAAAATAATGTTTACAAAGAATACTGTGTGATTAAATTCTTGGATATTTACTTCGAATATCTTAAATTACCCAAAATTATACATAATAATAATATATTTTTTCCTCTTGCAGATAAAACTAATGTATCAATAGCGTTTAGTTACACTTCAACTTTAAAGAAAAAAATTTGTAATTATAATTACTATAGCAAAAATTTAGATAAAATAAATAAAACAGATTGTTACTGTAACAAGGAAAAATATAAAGATTTTATAGATATTGATAAAGGTCATATTATTACAGGTAATTTAAAAATTATTGAATCCAACTCTTTAAGAGATTTGATGGGAAGAGGAACAAAATTTAGATTAAGAGAAAAAATAAACCATAACAAAATTTTGATTTCTATTGGTAATGATTTGGATGTTTTTATTGCCAAATTATCTAGAAAATACCACTGGCCTGCGGAAGGTTTCGGGGAATGGAAAGTGAGAATTTTAAAGGAAATTAAAATAAAATTGAATACTGATTTTGACAGATCTAAAGAACGTGGGATTTATTTTAGTAAAACATTAAAAAATGAAATAAAAAATTTAAAAGAAAAATTTGTTATTACAGTAATAGATAAATCAGCAAATAATTTCTGTTTAATTTGTAAATATTATTATAAAGAACTTTTAATTAATGAATATAACTCTAATGCAACTTATATGTTAAAGAACACCGGGAAAAAGGAATTAGATAAAAGAATGCTAGCTTTCGCAAAAAAAACCAAAACTAAGACTTGCTCTCTTAACTATCCTTATTTATTCCCAACAGTTAAATTTCATAAAAATCCATTAAAATTCAGATTCGTAACCTGTAGCACTGGTAGTTATAATTACTATACGGGTAAACATTTCTTTAAATACTTAAAAATTATCCTGGACAAAATAAAAAATGAAGACAACTTTATTATTTCTAGTAACAAAGAAGTATTGGATTTTCTTAAAGATAACAACATTAATAAACTTAATACTTTTGATTTCGAAAATTTATACACTAATCTACCTCATGAAAAATTAATAAAGGTCTGCACTTTTATATATGACGAATATTTAAATGAAAATATCATTCCTAAAAATAACTGGCTTGAGTTATGTAATTTTAATATTACTGAAAATTACGTGTTTAATGGTATTAATTTTTATAAACAAGTCAAGGGCATTCCAATGGGGACAGCTTTCTCAAGTGCTTTAGCTAATATTTTCCTGCATTACTATGAGAAAAAAATAATTAAATATAATTTAATAAACGGGTGGAGATATATTGATGACCTACTTTTGATTAACTTCGACAATACTAATATTATTACTAATTGCTATCCAAAAGATTTAATTCTAAAAGATACAAATATAAATCAACTTGAGGCTACCTTTCTAGATTTAAAAATCGAAATTGCTAATGATAAAACAATAGTTGGTATATACGATAAAAGGGATGATTTCAACTTTAAAATAACAAAACTATGTAACTACCATTCCAATCTAAACTCTAAAATTTTCAAAAATCTTATTTTCTCACAAGTTAACAGGATCAAAAGGGTTTGCAATAATAAAAATTCTTATATTGAAGCATCAAATATCCTCCTTAAAAATTTAATTAAAAATGATTTTCCTAGAAATTACTGTAATGTCAATTTTTTAATTAAACAAGGTATGGTTTGGGATTAATCTTTTGGCTTAAATAAAAATAGAAATTTACTTGCATATTGGATCACTCAATAGATGGCGCTGGGTGCCTACCTCTGTTTACATAATTTACCGTTAACTTTCAAAAACAGGAAATCACAATCGATTGTTTAAAGTTTCGTTCACTGTTGGATGGTATGTCTTGGCCTTTTCGTTTTTAATTTTAATTTTAATTTTAATGCTGTTTTTGTTTTTATTGTTATTGTTTTTATTGTATTTTTACTTTGTGGTTTTTTTCTAATTTGTTATTTTGTATTTCCTTTCTGTTAAAATGGTATATCTCTTGAGCATAATTTCGGGGGATTTTCGGGTCACGAGGAATCATTGTTAGACTTAATGTCTGTATGTCCTCACAGAAAAAATCCCTTTATTTGAATCCCTGCCTGAGGGTGACCCTTGAAAAAGTCTTCAGGCCGGATTCTTTTTTAATATTTTTTAATAATTTTTTTGGTTTAATTTTTATTTGGTTTTTGTTTTTCCTATTAACTTGATTCTAATACTTTTGTATCAATTCATCTGTGTTTTAGAAGTAGCTGCAATTGCGCTCTCTAAATACTATGAAGTTCCTTTTTGGTTTTAGTTTAAATAGGTAATAAATTTTAGTTGCGATTTCGAAACTGTTTTGTTTCGTTTTCATTTTAGTTTCGTTTTCAAACTTTTTCTTACTTTAGATTGGTTACTCGTTCTTGCATTTGGTTGGAATTTAGCTGCAGGTGCGCTGTTCCACGAACTGCAAACTTTTTAAATAAAATATTTTTAATAGTTTTTTTTGGTGGTGGTGGGGGGTTCAATAGGTTTTTTGGTGTATTGCCTAAAAAATTTAAGAATTTTCAGATCATTTTTCCTGATTTTACTTTTTCGAGAATTCCTTGTTTTTTGGCGTTTAGGAGATATATTTTCATTTTAATAAATAAATTAAACTATGCAAAAAGTTAATAACGAATTTATCATAGCGCATGGCCCGTCGCGCGCTCTACCAAGGGGCACTGTGGATAGCTTTGTGTCAGGAGCATTCACGGAGAAAAAATTACTGACACAATTGTTTTGTTTAAAAAATCTTAAAAATACAAAAAAATATAAAATTTGTGGAAACGGAAAGTGTAGGACATGTCCTTTGGCAGATAAGGAACAGATCAAAAATGAAAACTCAAAATTACAAACATTCTGTAAAAACAAAAATTTGATTTATCTCCTTAATTGTTCAGAATGTAATTTAAAATATATTGGCCAAACTAGCACCGAGCTTAATTTAAGAATTAACAATCACAGATCCGATATAAAAAACTTCATAAAAAATAGGACCACTGACTTCGAACTGGAGCATTTTCAAAACCATAACTTTAACAATATTAATATCTACATTCTAGAAGACAATATTAACGAATTAAACAAAAGATTAGATCTGGAAAACATTTATATTTGCAACCTAAAAACTTTATTTCCTTATGGTCTCAATAGTAAATTAAATGGGGAAGGTTATGCAGATTTAAACAATAATTGCATTTATAACAAATTTAACATTTTTAAAAATTTTCTAAATAAAGATAACTTTTCTAAAAGATTTAAAAGAGGTAAAGGGAAAGGAGGCAATTTTCAAATTATATTTGAGGAATTTCAAAATTACTGTAATCTGGAACACAATAGTGAAAACATTCACAGAATTAGGAAATACATTTTTGGTCTTAGAAATAATAAAATGAAATGGTTTTTAAATAATAAATTCGGGGAATTAGAGTTTAAAAATTCGTACACTAAATGTATTATTCTAGATCTTATTAAATGTAAACTTAACATTGGAAAAAACGATTTACTTTTTAATAATAAAAATAATGTTTACAAAGAATACTGTGTGATTAAATTCTTGGATATTTACTTCGAATATCTTAAATTACCCAAAATTATACATAATAATAATATATTTTTTCCTCTTGCAGATAAAACTAATGTATCAATAGCGTTTAGTTACACTTCAACTTTAAAGAAAAAAATTTGTAATTATAATTACTATAGCAAAAATTTAGATAAAATAAATAAAACAGATTGTTACTGTAACAAGGAAAAATATAAAGATTTTATAGATATTGATAAAGGTCATATTATTACAGGTAATTTAAAAATTATTGAATCCAACTCTTTAAGAGATTTGATGGGAAGAGGAACAAAATTTAGATTAAGAGAAAAAATAAACCATAACAAAATTTTGATTTCTATTGGTAATGATTTGGATGTTTTTATTGCCAAATTATCTAGAAAATACCACTGGCCTGCGGAAGGTTTCGGGGAATGGAAAGTGAGAATTTTAAAGGAAATTAAAATAAAATTGAATACTGATTTTGACAGATCTAAAGAACGTGGGATTTATTTTAGTAAAACATTAAAAAATGAAATAAAAAATTTAAAAGAAAAATTTGTTATTACAGTAATAGATAAATCAGCAAATAATTTCTGTTTAATTTGTAAATATTATTATAAAGAACTTTTAATTAATGAATATAACTCTAATGCAACTTATATGTTAAAGAACACCGGGAAAAAGGAATTAGATAAAAGAATGCTAGCTTTCGCAAAAAAAACCAAAACTAAGACTTGCTCTCTTAACTATCCTTATTTATTCCCAACAGTTAAATTTCATAAAAATCCATTAAAATTCAGATTCGTAACCTGTAGCACTGGTAGTTATAATTACTATACGGGTAAACATTTCTTTAAATACTTAAAAATTATCCTGGACAAAATAAAAAATGAAGACAACTTTATTATTTCTAGTAACAAAGAAGTATTGGATTTTCTTAAAGATAACAACATTAATAAACTTAATACTTTTGATTTCGAAAATTTATACACTAATCTACCTCATGAAAAATTAATAAAGGTCTGCACTTTTATATATGACGAATATTTAAATGAAAATATCATTCCTAAAAATAACTGGCTTGAGTTATGTAATTTTAATATTACTGAAAATTACGTGTTTAATGGTATTAATTTTTATAAACAAGTCAAGGGCATTCCAATGGGGACAGCTTTCTCAAGTGCTTTAGCTAATATTTTCCTGCATTACTATGAGAAAAAAATAATTAAATATAATTTAATAAACGGGTGGAGATATATTGATGACCTACTTTTGATTAACTTCGACAATACTAATATTATTACTAATTGCTATCCAAAAGATTTAATTCTAAAAGATACAAATATAAATCAACTTGAGGCTACCTTTCTAGATTTAAAAATCGAAATTGCTAATGATAAAACAATAGTTGGTATATACGATAAAAGGGATGATTTCAACTTTAAAATAACAAAACTATGTAACTACCATTCCAATCTAAACTCTAAAATTTTCAAAAATCTTATTTTCTCACAAGTTAACAGGATCAAAAGGGTTTGCAATAATAAAAATTCTTATATTGAAGCATCAAATATCCTCCTTAAAAATTTAATTAAAAATGATTTTCCTAGAAATTACTGTAATGTCAATTTTTTAATTAAACAAGGTATGGTTTGGGATTAATCTTTTGGCTTAATAAAAATAGAAATTTACTTGCATATTGGATCACTCAATAGATGGCGCTGGGTGCCTACCTCTGTTTACATAATTTACCGTTAACTTTCAAAAACAGGAAATCACAATCGATTGTTTAAAGTTTCGTTCACTGTTGGATGGTATGTCTTGGCCTTTTCGTTTTTAATTTTAATTTTAATTTTAATGCTGTTTTTGTTTTTATTGTTATTGTTTTTATTGTATTTTTACTTTGTGGTTTTTTTCTAATTTGTTATTTTGTATTTCCTTTTTGTTAAAATGGTATATCTCTTGAGCATAATTTCGGGGGATTTTCGGGTCACGAGGAATCATTGTTAGACTTAATGTCTGTATGTCCTCACAGAAAAAATCCCTTTATTTGAATCCCTGCCTGAGGGTGACCCTTGAAAAAGTCTTCAGGCCGGATTCTTTTTTAATATTTTTTAATAATTTTTTTGGTTTAATTTTTATTTGGTTTTTGTTTTTCCTATTAACTTGATTCTAATACTTTTGTATCAATTCATCTGTGTTTTAGAAGTAGCTGCAATTGCGCTCTCTAAATACTATGAAGTTCCTTTTTGGTTTTAGTTTAAATAGGTAATAAATTTTAGTTGCGATTTCGAAACTGTTTTGTTTCGTTTTCATTTTAGTTTCGTTTTCAAACTTTTTCTTACTTTAGATTGGTTATATATATATATATATATATATATATATATATATGTAATTTTGGTACACAAGAAAAGAAATATATTTAAAAACATTTCACTCTAATTTCCAGATTCTGGTTCTCCAGAGAAAATATATTCCTTTTACAGAAAACTGAATTTTAAGTTACAGAATCGCAAATGCACTCTTTTCAAATTACAACGTTGGTAAGATCGATGCAAGTTTAAGCAAATGTAATATTTTAAAACAGCTAATGCTTTTCCAGCCAACGACATTCTAATTTTTCTGCTGCATTATCTTTCCCTGAATCATTGATCTAGTATCGCTTTTTGTTAACCTGAAGCAAAAATCCATTATCCATTCCAGTCATGTCCGAAAAGGAAAGGAACTCAATTAACTGTTCTAACAAAGTAATTTGATGGCTTCTGTAGGAACTGAAGTATGTTGAGGAGTGTTTAATTAAATTTATCACGGCTACTTTTCCATATTTCTCTAAAGCGGCTCAAGCCTATCGATGGAAACCCTTAATATAAGGGCCCTAGAAATAGTTAATACGCTCTTTAAAGCCACTTGAGCATACAGTGAGGCGAATCTCTTGAAATCTGAGAGATGGGATTATGTGAATGCTTAGGTCGAACGAAGAGGGGACGTCTAAGTTGTCCATACTGACTTTAATAATACCACGAGTGGTGGCAGGAAATGGGAGGCTTAATGTCGAATAGAAAGGATGGAGCATTAGTATTTATGGATTAGGAGACATAAATGGGAACCCAAGAGTGATTTTTGGCCCCTTTGTGACCAGATAATGATGGCCAGATAATCTTTGAACTATAAAGAGGCATGTAATTGGAGTCTTATCATATGGAAAGCTATTACTGACATTTTATGATTTGTGCTGAAAGTTTTACTCAAAGTTCAGGAAAAAAAATTAAGTATTTGAATAAAAAAAAAGAAACATTAGTTTTTGAGTTGAATGAATTTATTTTAATATAAACAGCGAATTTTCAAAATTAAATGCTTTTTAAAAGTTCATAATGAATTATAGGACGGGAGGAGGAAACTATTCATTTCGTTTTTATTAGTTTAAATTTTTACTTTAATCTGTCAAGCAAATGCTTTATCTTAAATTCATGAACAATTCTTAAATGGAATTAAAGCATATTTTCACAATTTTTTTTTAATTTTTGAAGTGAAAATTTATTGCTTTACAGGTTATATACGGTGCATTTCTATAGTTCAATTATTGATTATTAGTCGATGATTTTCAAAATGAAAATACCTTCTCTGCCTTTGTTAACGAATTTTAAATATAAATTTGCTCTTAATATTTGACCAAGAATTTTCAATCTTTTATAATATATGCTTTCCTTTTACTAATCATTTTCCCCTATATAATAATAAATTCATGACATTTACCACTGTGTATGATATAACCACTACCAGTGTTATAATCATAAGATGTTCATATTAATGAATTGTTATAATGCAATTATTAACATAAAAATCTTTTTTTAATATAAAATGAATTTTAAAACATGCATTAAAGAATAAGTTTAAAAAATTTCTGCCTGTAATTATCTTTAAATAAGAATGTATTTTTTTTTAATTTTATAAAAATAAGTATTGGGGAAATTCAGCTTTTTTTCAATAGAGTATATGTGTGTACAATAATAATTAAAAAATGAAAACAAATATCATAACAACTTTTTTTGAAAATAGTTTTAATCATAAATTTTACGACGGAGGCCTTGGGTTAGATTAAAATTCAGCCGAAAGAAGACAATATGCATGGATATTCTTCAACACAAAGAAAAATATAAGAAATACTTCTTAATTAGATATAAACCAGAATTAAAAAATAACTAAATACAAAATATTTTTAATAAAGATGATGCAATGCTTTATTACTTTATCCGATTTCAGTGAATAAACTAAATTGCAATGTTTTATTACTTATATCTGATTTCATTGAATAAACTAAATTGCAATGTTTTATTACTTGTACCTGATTGCAGTGAATAAACTAAATAAAATTCTCGTGTCTTATTAATTTATGATTAATGATAATCATTCTTCTTAATTAGCATATCAAAATGCATTTGGCAATAGCTATATATAAAAGAAAAATCAATTTAAAGCTCACATTAAAAAATATTGTAGAAAGTATCAACAATAAGCAACCATTTCGTACCATTTCCCTAAAATGATAGTTTCTGACATTTTGTGAGAATGGCAAAGTCTGCTGGATGGCAGAGATGTTAATGTAAAATCCTATTAATTCCTGCCCTAAGTTCGCTTCCACTGTACATATGAGAGGAAGATTCTAAAAGCATTGACTTCCCTTTCCAATATTTTCACATATTGCATTTGAGTTACAAAAGTAATGGTAATTATAATGAATTAGGAACAATCGTGGACCTAGGTTGAGGCTAGGTTCAGTTGAGTTATTAGGATCAACCTTGAACGGAATGTGTTTGCACCCTATTTTGACATAATAAGCAATAAGGGCAAGCATTTTTACAAGCTGACTAAAAGAAATGAATCAAACTTTATTTCAGGATGAAATAAAGCCATTTTATTATTTTGTCAGCAAAAGCATGTACAAGGTTATCAAAATTAAAACAACCTTACTCTGAGTTCTCTACACAGCGAACTACTCAGTACAAAGGCTCTAAAATTGTTGAATATACTATTCAAGACGAGGGAAAACAGATTTTCAGAAAAAAAAAAGAGTTCCAGAAACACCGATAGATGGCGCTGTACAACAGAAAATATGCTGAAAAGACGCAAATAATACAAAAAAAAAACATATATGTGGTATATAATTTTTCTTTTCTAATTTCTATTGCAAATATGAAAAAAAAGAAGATAATAAAGTGACGAAACTAAAACTGTAACTGCAATTTTACCCTGTAAAAATAAAACTTTCCATAAACCCTTAGTTTTTTGCTACTATTTTAGGAATGAAAGGGATAAAGCTGGGAAAATGTCATTCTTATTAATGATGGCTTCGTTCTTTGCTTGTGGAGCTGTTTTATAAAAAGAGAGGAAATGCTGCATCTGCACTTCGACAGATTTCGCCTTTACGCGAAGCACCAGGAGGTACCAAAGCATGCTTTAAAATTTTGTTGTACCCCAAATGCAACAATACCAATGCCTTGATTTGATTATTTTTATGCAAGATAAAGCGCCTATACACGTTGGACTCTGTATACAGCAGTTTCTTTGGCACCATTTTACTAATGATAGAGTAATTAGTCGCTCGTTTCCAGCAATCTAACCATCTCGTTCTACACATCTTAATCCCTTCGATTTTTGGCTTTTGGGATACTTCAAAAATCTTCTTTATCGGGGAAGTCTGATAACCTTGACAGATTTGAAAGACGGTATCGCTCTACATGTGAGAAGCATCTCAATCGACCAATTACGATCCACAGTTGAAAAAGAAGTCCACGGAATGCAGATTTTACTTCTGAGTGTAGGGAACCATATTGAGCAGCATCGATAAGGTCCTTGTGATTGAATGTTTGATACGTTCAAATAAAATACGTTACAAATGTGTATTTTGAGTTTTTTTAGCATACGTTTTACTGCACAGCGCTGTCTATTGGTGTTTCTGGAAATAATTTTCTTTCACATAATCCCCCATGTTTTAAATAATATATTCAACAATTTTGGAGTCTTTAAATTGAGTAGTTCACTGTATAGAGAGCTCAAAGTAAGAGTGTTTTAAATTTTTTTCCCACCTTCTAGATATACCAATAGATAAATCCCAAAACCTACAGTTACCTCCTTAAAAATTGTCTCTTTAAAAAGAACTTAAGATTTAGTGTGACGTCTAACTCATTTTCCTAAAAGTGTACTTATTTTAAGGCGTTGGCAATGATGTCTTTATTTTGCTTCAAATTTCGAAAGCTGAAGGACATTTTTTTTGTTTAATTTTGAAATTTTCCTTGAAAATTGAAATCCGATATCAAATTTTAAATAGTTTTTCTTCCTCAGTGAACTAACTTGTATTAATCTTCCAAATATAATGTATCAAATCAAGGAAAACTCATATGTATTATCATAATTACTTTTAGGAAAGCACGAAATCAAATGAAGCATCCTATTACATTCGCTTTTTTTCATCCTTGTTTATACTTTATTTTTTATTATTTAAGTATTTGTAAATACATTTTTTAAATTTAAATATTGCATATTGTTTGATAGCTTCTATGTTAATAATTTTACATTTTGAAACATGGAGCATTAAATATTATGATTGCAGATTTATTATTTCTTTAAATATCAGTAATTCCTTTGCTATTTTTGATTTTGATTGCTTTACATAGGCTTTTGAAAAAAGAATTTTTTGAAAAAGATAAAAAAAAATTGAATTTTTTTTGAAAAAGATTAAAAAAAATGAAATTTTTTTGAAAAAGATAAAAAAAATTGAAATTTTTTTGAAAAAGATAAAAAAATAGAATTTTTATAGAAGATAAATTTAAAAAAAACAATGTGTATAATAGATCTTGCTGATGGGCGATAATAATGCATTAAGCGAAATTAAGCTTTCATTTTCCATGACGTAACTATCTAATGTCGTAGAATATTGTAATGAGTTTAGACTTACGAGCATAGAGTGATATTCTGCATAGTATGACAGTTAGTAATAATTTAGTGTTTAAAATTCTTACATGCAATAAAAGGAAGTACATAGGGATAAAATAAGATGAAAGCATATGATCAAAATCAATGCACTAAAATTTAAACATGGTGAAAACATTCTTTCTTCAAAAATATAAATATGTTAAAATTCAATAAATATGTAAATCAAGCTTTTCAAATAAATTTATTTGAACAATCTATTTGATAATAGCGCATACTACATCTAATGCTTGAGAATTTATAGACCATTAGGTTAATTGCTGATAAAAGAGTGCTATTTCTGTTTTACATGTTTGAAAATCTTAAGATTGCATGAGACAAGATAAGTAATGATATATGATAGTGACAGATTTCATCAATTGATATTTTAAAATATTTCATTCACATTAGTAAGGTACAAGAACAATCAGTATGGTTATTTCAATGGAGATCAACTTTTAAAGATTAATGCTTTAACTTTTAAAGCAAATCTACATTCTGTATAACCATATCCAGTGAACTCTTAGTCGCTTTTATTTATGCCTGAGCTCTAAAGTATGGTCCCTCCGATTTTCGAGAACAAATCGCTAAAAAGCAAAATTATCATCTCCTTTGAAATTACATTTTATAATGCCCCAGGTCCTTGCTAAATGCATGCATTTTATTATGCACCAAGTCCATGCTAAGGAGATTAGTCCTTTCTAAATGAATTTTCCGATGTAACAAAATTATCAAATAAGACATTTTTGCAATATGGTTTCCAAGTAATGTATGCTGATATATCCATTCTTCATTGCATCAATCTGGTAAAAATGCTAAAATCAGTAAATAATCATTTTGAACATTCCTCGAATAGTATCATTTTTCCCATCATAATACTTAAATCAATTCAACAATAAGATAGGTATATAAAATTCTAAAATTAAATAATCATATATAACAAACAATATATTTACTTAAACATACACAAAATCATGAAAAATGTTATTACACTTAAAAAGGTATAATAATATTTTAAACAGTTCAACAATAGGAGGAATAAGTGTATAGGAATATAAGATTAAATAATCCTGCATAACAAAAAAGAATTTTACTTACACATACACTAAATCATGAAAAATTATATTACACTTAAAGAGATCCAACAAACTTGTTTTGTATTACTTTTATAACTTATGCTGTTGAATTTTTAGTGAATATTATTGCGATTATTGCATGCTTTTGAACAACATTTATTACAGACTAGAATAAGAAAAAAAATGTAAGAAACTTCATATTTCATATTTCCAGCATTCATTAATTCATTCTTTTATTATTTTATTATAACTACCGAGAAGATTTTTTCAGATTAATTTTCTCATTTAGAACTATGCTTTTTATGTTTAGATTATGTCTTCCTCAGTTATTTTTAGGTGTTTTACACTCAAACTGACAAGAAGGTATCATTATGTTATTCATTTTAAATCACAGGAAGTTGAGAGCGCATAACCCTCGAGCACGGTACCCGGAGATGAACTATAATCATAGCCTCCAGTTTCTGGGACCATCATTTCAGCTTCAGTATATTTTCCCAGTGTCCAAAGCGATTTATCATGCTGTCATTTCGGAACTTCAGAGCGCACATCCTTTATCAATTTTGAGCCCTAATCTATCATCCATCACTCAGTCCTGTTATTACTACCACCTGCATAAATTTATTTGTAATATTTAAGTATTTCAGTTTACTGCACGTGTTTTAAGCGAAAATGATTTTCCACAACATATCCTTTTCTTGTCATTTATCACTTGGTACATTAAATGAAGGAGAAATGACCACAAAGAGCAGTTAACAATCTATAAACGCATCAGAGAATATATATCTAATAAAGTATAATTTAATATACATTAATACGATGGGATAAATGATTTTTGTAGCTTTTGCTTTCAGTTATATAAATAAGATTGTTTTATTTCATATGAATTCATGTTATTCAAGGATAGAAGTTGTATCAAATATAAGCTGCAGAAGCAACTAGTTATCCCTTATTAACAAAATCTGTATTTTTTAAAAAATCTATTTCTTTTGACAATGAGTATCCATAGAAATAAACAGTAAGTACTTTCAATAAACTGGAATGAACAACTTGAGCTACAGATAATTCCTCATAGTAATTAATACATCATGGAACCTAAAATCACCATTAATATTACATCAGTTTCTTATATGATAATAACTGATATGATATAAACAAAAACCAATAAAAAACTTAGGAAAAGTAATTGAAAATTATTTTTGACATGAAGTAGAAATATCAATGGTAGCGATCCATCGATACGCTTAAAAAATATCTAGAAGGTGTTAAATGAGAATTACTTTCGAATTTGCAAATTTGATTCATTTATTTTTAAATTCTTTCTTATATATAAATTCTAGGAGCGTAAGTAATAAAGTCAGATATATTTTTCAAAGATAAATACTAAATTTAAACTTATGATAATTAAAAAGATTATTATAATGCTGTTTCCTTAAAAACATTTCAGATATTAGCTGGTTTTTAGATTCTGATGAAAATGCCTATCTTGAGTTAAAATGAAAGTTCATGAGGTGTTTTTGTTTCGAATGTTTTACACAGAAAAATAATTCGCGTATGTCAGTATATTCTATGTATACCTATAACTTAATACATGAAACGGTTTTTTTTTAAATAGTTAATGATAGTATATATATATATATATATATATATATATATATATATATATATATATATACTATAAGCGCTTGTTTCATTTTTGCGACATTCCACCATGCACACACACACATAAACATAAAATTATTGAAAATATGTAGTTACGACAATCTAACTTTACAAAATTTCATTAAAAAAGACGCCAAATTGAATAACATGCAAAAAATTATAATTAAAAAAATCATTATATTAAAATGCAAAAATAAAATTTCCATAAGGCCTTTGTAACACAAATTATCAATAATAAAATTTTTTCTTGCATTCATATATACTCGCACAAGGTTTGATATTTCCACCTATTAATTTTACAGAATTATACATATTTTCAAATTTAGAGATATTAGTTACAAATTTAAGTGAAAACATTAATTTCAGAAATGGAAATTTATTCAAAACAGGAAAACTGTCATATGTAAATGTTTGCCTAATTGTACGCCATCCTATTATCATAACTTCAAATAAATTAAATAAGCAGGGATAATGTTCATTATTTTATTTGGTCAACAGTTGCAACTTTGACTTTATAATGAGGAGAACAAAAACATGAAATTGATTTTTATTATTAAATTTAAAGCTGTAGCAAATGCATGGGTACAATTTAATGTAAAAAAATGTTACTAGATTTGGAACTCAGAAACCTCAAGAAAAATAAATTATATCATTGTAAATTTAACAAATCGAAATAAATTTTTGGCCCTTAATGTTATTAGCAACTTTAAAAAATATTCAGTTTAATAAACATTCATGAAACCTTTAATTGCTTTATATAATCTCCCAACTTCCACTTTTTTATACTATTAATACAGATGAAAACTCATGACATATTCTTAAGTAATGGATTTCTAATGATTTTTAATTCTTCATTAATAATGTTTATAATCAGTTTAATGAAACTTAAAAATTTAATCAATAATTATTTATAATTTTCTTTATCCATGGCTAAAAGAGAGACTGATAATTAATAATTTTTCTTGACAATTATTTTATTATTTATTTATTTTTATTTATTTCACTTTAAAATATAGTTCAAATATTGAAAAATTATAATACTTTGATTATTTCATTTAAGTATCTAGATTTATAAAATCGAAAGTAAATTTATTCTATTTCAAACAAAAATATTTTCTTCAGTTTCCCTTCATTTTTATGAGTACTTCAAGACCTTTTTCTATAGCAATTACCAAGTACAAATAGACGAAAAATATCGTAAAAATAATTAACCGAAATAAACTTCTTAATCCGATTGATACAATTTTTTAAAATTAGTATATTTATTTTTTATCTTGCGTTTCTTCGAATACCAATCGAATTATTTTTTCTATTATTGAAGAATTATAACATTTTTTTTTTTAAATTTCAGTCCCAGTAGATATTCATTTTTTTTCTGACTTACTTTATATGAAATATTGATTTCTAAGTTAAGATTATAACACAAATAATTTCTTTAAAAAATGAGTATGAATTAGTTGTGAGTGCTGTGAGTTGTTGCACATGAAATGTAACGATTTTTTTTTTCTTAATGAAACATATAATTAGTTTTTTATGAATTCCAACGTGTAATTCATAGGGAAGAGTGTATGAATATTTATTAAACACTGTCTCATGTAGATAAATTTAAAGTTTTTTTAGAATGCTAATATCAATGGAATATATAAATTTTATAATATTCATATAAAATCTTATATAAATTTAAACCATATTATACGATTAAAAAACGAAAGCATACACAATATAAATCCAGTTGAATAACAAATATTTAAATATGAAAAGTATTTTAAATTGGAAAGCTTTCAAAATTTTGAATGTTCATAAAATATTTTGGGTAATCTATCTTCGATCTAATTGCTTTTTTAGAAGAAACACAATTTTATTTTTTGACAAACGATAAATTTGAGAAATTTCATTTCGTAATTGAAAATTATTTTAGCAGAAATAGTTGGATTCACAGATTTTCAATCTCTTATAAAAGGAATAAATTATTATTTTTTTAAAATTTCGACAAATGGAACAGATTTAAGGAAGCTAATTGAAATTTAAATAAACTTCATTCTACTACATAGCAACACAATCGAATACAAAAAATCGAATTTTTACAAGTTGTTTGAAAATTTACTTTGAAATTTTATTAATAATGGATCGTCTCAAAAAAAATCTATATTTTGGAACACAATACTTAATAATAATTTTTAAAGTAATAAAACAAATTAAAAATGATAAATTATATTACCGATAAGAGAATTATATATATATATATATTTAAAGAAACGAATGTTACTTCTTTCCCTTTAAATACGAATTTTTGAATTACCGATTTTTAATTATAGTTCAAGCAAATATTGAATAAACTAATACAACAAAGCAAAAAAAGAAATAACTTACTAATGACAATATCAATTAGCAAATAAATTGCATTTTTTTTCCTACAGGGAATAGCGTTCTTTAAAACAGTAATTAGTCATGCTCGTTGGTAAATACACGACAATTCCTCATGATCACATTAACTTCTTTGACATAAAACTGAGCGCCTTGGCGACTAACTCCAGATTATTCACGCATGCTGTAAGGTATCTTCTCTTAAACAACATTTAACTGGAATTAATATATAAAGGGCTGTTTCCGCTAATCATAGATTATAGAGAATTTGATGCTCAGGGCTGCCGTGACGGAAGTGAAATCAGAGTAATACTGGAACAAAATGCGTTTAGAGTTCTATTCAGAAAGGCTTAGGTTCAGTGAATACTTATTAAACAAAGACTCCAGATAAACTGATGGTATTTCCTATTGAATAATCTCCATGAATAATATCTGGAAACATTATTAAAAACGTGTGGTTTGTTTATGAAATTTATTTTTATGTTTATTTTCTGCTAGAATCTAATAAATTAAAGAAATAAAACTAAAATTATATATTTTAGCATACAGGACATATTTCTCCAATTAGAAAGATAAGAATGAAATTCAGTCCTAATTTGTTAATACATGTTATTAAATGCTATATTTGACCTTCTGTTTAAGAATTTTTATATGTTGAACATATGAAGCATTATCAAAAAAAAATATCTAATTGCAAAGTTAATAAAGTGAGAGATTTGAAATATATATATATACATATATATATATATATAAAATTACAATACGTGTTATGAGATGCCAATATTTTTTTACGCTTTCAGATGATAAATGTTTTATTCATGTTAAAAATCCTATTATTATATGTTTTATTTATATTTTTAACAGATAATAAAACAAAGGTATTTATTAAATGAAAATTAATATATGCTTTGATTATATAATATTACATTCCTTCGATTAAAGTAGTATAAATTTAGAAAAAAAAATGTATCTTTCATATTCGAAATTTCGGCATCAACATTTTTTATTCAACAAAATTTAACTCTAATCAAAAATATATGTGAAGCCATAATATTTCAAAAATACATATCAACAAGTAAAAGAATTCATCTATGAAAAAATTTAGAATTCAGAAACCCAGGTAAAGTGAGGAGGAGTACCATTTAATTGCAACTATATCTGTAGAAGAAAAGTCTAAGGCCAAAGAATTCATTTATAATGTATTCAAAACTAACTAAAAATATCAGCCACCATTCAGCATACGTTTTGATAAAAGTAGATACAACTACAGATTTTCATATAATGTCACAATACACATTTGTACAAAATTGTTTTTGATGATAAGAAATTTAAAAAAAGAATAGATCTCTTTTGTTTGAAAAGTTTAGTTGTTTGATAATTGAGACCTCCATCTCGATTAAAGTGATGTTCATTATTCGAAATTGCAATTTTGTGGGAAAAAAGATTTGATAACACTTGTGGTGGAGCCCAAATTTAAAACTAGCCACTGATCATAATCTGATCGTAGTATGTCCATAAAATTAATGAATTCTGTATGGATTGCAGTTATTACAATGAAATATTCTCATCGCATTTTTGGAATGATTTCTGAATGGAATGTCCATACGCTAGCATTATGGTAACTTGAGAAACTGTCACTGAGTCAAAATATCAATTTCTGTATAACTTGTGTAGTGCCTCATTTATCCGAGGAAGAGAAAATTTTATAATTTGCAGTTTCTAAATAGTTTTATAAATATATTTCCTAGACATGTCATAAAATTTCAGTGATTGTAACCTTCTCCAACTACATTACGATTACATAAATATAAATTATCAGCATTGCAAAGAATTCACCGTTGTTGAAACATGTTATTGCTCGGGATCACAACCGTAACTGAAATTAAAGAATTTTCTTTTTCAGTCCTCTATTTCTCTGCGATATCAAAATATCATAAATTTTCGATTTCAAAATTTCGATGCAATGGATGGTCACATCGAAATTTCGTGTTACCATGTAAATTAATCTTCCAAATTTTAAAATAAGGATATCTCTAAATTTTGTAGAAAAAAACGTGAAAAATTATGTGTGCATAGAAGAACGTAAGAGAAATATTTTATTTATTGACATTTTCAAACTGTGAGGGCCGTATAAAAGATTGTTTCTGTAACCATTCACTAACAATGTACACAACAGTTTAAAAGCTATATCATGTATATATATATATATATATGTGTGTGTGTGTGTGTGTGTGTGTGTATGTGTGTGTGTGTTCGGGTGTCTAGAAAGAGAAAGCGAGTTTATTTTCATGTTGTTGAAATGTAAAAGCATTTTTCTAGAAGCATAATTGACTATTTGAGTGGATCATAATTCTAACATTCCTTTATCAATTGCAAATGTATAAAATATTGACAAGATTACATTATTGAAGCAATAAATAACTAACCATTAGTGTGGCGTAAAAATATATTTTGATTTTGAAAGGCATAATTTTATTATAATAAATAAGAACAATTTTAGAATCATGAGTAACTACTGAATTAGTGATAGAATTCTATTAGTTTCAAAGTCATAATTCAATTAAGTTTTAAAGAAATTTATCTCAGTATATATGCCAAATATTTAATCAATATTTTGTAAATCTCACACGATGCATACCCTTTACCAGAAATAATTTTTCAATACAGATATATTACTCAATTTTACTCCAATTTTCACTTATGAATCTAAAATTTCAACTCGTACATCGTTTTCCCAGATAAGATTTCATGCTGTTTCATTAATTCTGATCAATTTTTTCCAACAGAAATTAAAACGTTTCAGTTTGCACAGACTGATATTTTAAAGCGCCATGTAAGCTTCAGCATTTATATTGATTCCTTCAATGTTTTATAATAACTGAAATTATTAAACCATCACAGTCACCCATTGTTTTTAATGTTTTATATCTTTATGATAAATTTCTTTCCTAATATTTCACTGTTTAATTTTGTTATGTTTCCTCCTCTGAAGGCATAAGTGGAAATGAAACAGCAGAAATAAATCGTCAAGTCGGCATCTATTGTTTGCAAAATGTCATTTTTTTGCAAGTGACCATAAAAAGTATCAAGAATACCTTTTATTTAAACTAGAAAATTCAGCCTAATCTTGAATCAGGAAACAAGTTTCATTCAATTAAATCTCTAATAGCAAAATATATTATCTTGAATAACAGTAAAAACGAGACTGTATTAACGCGTTTACGAATCGATAACAGCAGACTAACGCTTCAGTATTTACTGAAAGGATAACAAGCCCCTATGTGCGAGTGTTACAATTGCAGACTCTCTACTTTCTATTTTCCTTCTGAATGTTCTTTCTTAAATCTTCAAAGATTGTAACACTTCCCAACAACTTCTGTTGACACAAATTAGCAAATTCCCACATGATGATTCTTTTATCTTTGTTAAAGTCTAGTAGATTTTATTTTTAAATATAATTACAGCTTTGCTCTTTTACTTTTTTTGTAATCTTTTACTGAGTTTTTTTTATTTGATCGTTTTTTCATGTTTTATGCATTTATAGAGAATGGTATTATTGGTTTTTAAGAAAATTTAGTCTTAACCATTGCTTGACCTGGTGCAGTATGGCCAAGTAACGGCTCTTGTGCTAATAAACCATAAACAAAATAATACAGTTTTCCTTAAGTTAAAAATTTAATACTAACAAATAAATTATAATGATAATTAAAATCCCTTGCTGCGCAAAAGTTATTTTCGTTATGAAAGTACTTTGTTAGTATTTTAAAGAGAGTCATAAGTCAGCAAAGTCGCAAGTTAAGCCTCGTATGTGAACATACACCATTTTTGATTCAAGTGATAACTCAATCCGATGCTCAGATATGCAGTGACCCGGGGTTAATTGGAGTTTAATTATGAAATAAGTTTCTAATCATGCCATGATGAATGCAATTCTTGTTTGCCATGATTCGCAGAGAATTACTGGTAGGAAAAGAGAATAAATAGCTTCTGGAGGTATAATCATTTCCCTCGCAGAAGCTTCGGTTTAATTATATTCCAGAGTTTCATTGAACATTCTACTGAGTCTAATGAAGTGTTATTATACTTGATTACACAGAGAGGAAAGTTGAAAAACTTCTTTAGCTTCCGTATTGTTAATCCATTTCTATTCTACCCATTCATTCCACTGACATGAAAATCTACGAAGTGTATTCGTAGAAGTTGAAAAAGTTCTTGATTTTAAATAGCAAACTTTAGATTCTGTTTTTAAAATGATGTAAGGAAATATTCGATATTTGATTTTTAAATAGTGATGAATATTTTTCAGAATATAATAATTTTTATTTCAGCATCTTGATATATCTGATAACAGAAATATTGCAATTATGTTTATTAACAATTTTGTGACTTGAATATAATTATAATAAATTATGCAGGGTGCCTCTCTAATAATGATCCATATTTTTATAATGAAACACAATGCGGATTATGCGTATATAATTCCAAATGGAAAGCTTTTTAGTTAAGTAAAATTTCTACTTTTATCTGCAAGTAAATGCATTGTCAAAAAATAATGAAATCTAAATTTTTATAAAATGATCTTGCTTTATTATTCATAAGTAGTCGAATTTTACACAACAACTTATTATATACTAACTATTTCATGTATATCACACTAATTATGTGTACACACTAGCATTTCTAATTAAAAACTTTCACATCTACTCCTATCCAAGCTGGACGAGTTATGAAATTTTAAATGTAATTATTTTTAGGCAAACAATGACCGCAACAAGGAAATGGGGTCTATTATTTTTATGATTTTCCCTTATGCAGTGGATTTTTTTTTACAACTCATGCACTGCCTCAAGTAATATAAGATATAATTCTTTATGATATTTTGAATATGTTTCTAACTGATAGTAAAAGCTTATATTAATTGTTTAAAACTTCGTCCAAAATTAGAATTCGATTAGATTGGACAACATATACATGTGCAAATACATCGTTCGTTTATCAAGTATCTTCAGATAATTACTGAATTTTTCAACTAAAAGTTAACAATAATTTCAGCTGGGGTATATTGTCGAATAATCCTTATTCTCCTAATGAAAACATTGATTAACTGGATTAGAATCAATTTTATTAAACAAGATTTAACCCCTTCAATAAAGTATGGGTAATTTCTTGCTATTGATTAATCTATAAAGAAGATACAAATTTGACGCTGAATGATGAGGTTAGAGTGGTAAGGAAGTGAAATTAATTATTCTAGTGAGAGGAATATATTTGAAAGTCCATATTAAATCATCTCCAAGCGATGCACAATTTTGTGGTGTTGCAGAAATTGAGTTATTAAACTAAAAATATCAGATGGCAATTAATAAATCCGTCGAAATGACAGGTTTGCTACTTAAACTAATGGGAATTCAGAGGCAGTCCAAAATAGCTGATTTCATATTTCATGCTTTTGAAATGTTTCGATAGTAATTGGCCCCTTTAGATCCGATTTTGGCACTAAACCTGAAAGATTGTAATCTGATGCTCTGTATCAACATGTGGATCTTTTAATGTGTAATCTCAGATTTTTTTGAAAGTTTCAAATGATATATATGTAAAAAATAAAATGTTAAGGTAATCTCCGAATAATATTTCAAAGTTTATACATCTTACAAATGTTATTTGATTCTGAGTATTTTCTTTTCAATAGAATATTGCAAAACATCGCATATTAAACCACATTCATTCATACTCAATGACTCGAAAATAGAAAACGAAATATTGTACAGTTAGATATAATAAATGCTTATTTTTTTTAATTATATCGATTACTCAGTGAGAATAATATCCCCAAAACTTTACAACATTCTCTTTAATAAATGTTTATTCCCTTTCCCAATCCCACTTAAAATTGTGTGCCTTGGGTAAGGCTCTTTTTGAGATGATTTTCAAGACTTATTGACAGTCATAAAAGGAAATGGTTCTGCTTACTACAATTTCAGGTTGCTTAAAAATTTCTTTGATTTTAATTAAAGGTAGTGGGATATTAATAATCTCATTAAAAATATGTATCCTGTCGGCGTCCTGGCATAGGGGTAGCGCATCTTTCCCGTGATTTGCGCATCCTGGGTTCGAGTCCCGGTTTGGGCATGGTTGTTCTTCCGTTGTTCTGTCTGTGAGATGTGTGAATCTGCCCTCCTGTAAAAAGGGGTAGTGCAGGGGAATGAGTGATGCTGGAGTAGCAAAGACGTACTCTTGATCCTAGATGGCGCTACTATAAAAACAAGAGACGCCCCCCCACCGGCTTAAAATCGCTGTCTTCGTAACAGCGGGCTTGACCATGGCAAGTGCCATAAGAATCAACAACAACAAAATATGCATCCTAACAGACATGTGATCTCTATGGTTGTTTAAGACAGAACAAAGATTCCAAAGCTGAAAATGAATGCATGCCATTTGGTTCCAAGGATAATGTTTAGTAAAAGTCAAAGAGTAGAAGGAACGTAATTTACATGAAAAAAATTAAGCTAACAATTATGGGGAATATATAGAATGTCAAAAGAAGTGATATAGTCGAAGATTTTTTTTTTTTTTTTTTTTTTTACCAGAGGAATAGAAAAGAAAGCAATTACATCTCACTTATATCATAAAAAATAATTATCAAAAGAAAAATATATTGGATTCTGTTAATTGAATGACGCTTTTTATAATGAATCTACATGTAGAAAAAACTAGAGTAATCATTCTGAACCGTTTTATTCCAGAGAGGAGTTAAAAGGATATGAAAAGCCGAGAAGTAATTTACATGCTCATATATTTAATACCATTTCTACATCTTAGCTATGCAAGAATAATTTTAATTTTACCTGATAATTAAGCAAATTAGTAAATCACCACCGGTTTGAAAAAAATTATAAGTTCATAATAACAGTGGAAAAACATAGCCACAATAACTCATTAACATAATGAATACGCTCATAACAATTTCAACTCATTAACAGCAACGTTTATTGCAATTGACCCTTGTTACAAGTGCTGTCGCATTAAAACTCTGATTTTCTTCTTAGAGTCGAATTACCTTCCTCTTATTTTATTTTTATTTTTAGTGAGCTTTTGCGTTTGTTTTTTCTTCTTTCCTCAAACAATTCACATAAAAGTATTTAACATCTTTTCATTTCCTGAAGATGAATAATTTCAAAGATATTATTTTTATTCAAATATCCTCTGTTCATATTATCATATATAAAAAATTCTTTCTGTAAAGAAATAAAAAATACTTAAATAATGATATTTATACTAACTTAAGAAATTACGATATTTTATAAAGTTTCCTCAAAAATACTTTTCTTAACTGGTGGCAACTACAGATAAAACAAAAGAAACTCCAGCAATTTTTTAAACAACGATAACATTTCATAATTAAAATATCAAAGTGTTTAACTATATTTTCTCTATATTCTCTATATTATTTCAATAGTTTTTTAATACTATTAGTATTATATAAATGGAGAATATACAATGAATCTATAAACATTCCTTAAACAGTCTATATAAAATATTTACTTATAGGAATTCTTTATCAAAAATTACATGATATTCTCTCTGCATATTTAAATTTTTTTGCTTAATTTTTTGTTAAATTATAATTCATTTAATCATATTCAAACTATGCTATTTCAATATTTTTGTAACTTCCGATATATAATTACCGAAATGAAACTAGTGATTATGTAAACAATTCTAAAACCACTACAGGGAATTATGTTAATGGATTTCCAACATATAATACTTGAACTATCAGAGAAAGCTATAAATTGCGTAAAAACTATATGCTTCTTTATCTCAATATACATACTGCTAAAAAACAATGAAGTGTAATTTTTTATATCATTTCACATACTTAATAACTATATTTTGTAAAAGATTTTCAAAACTCTAATTTCTTTTTTTTTAATCTCCATTTTCTGCTACAAAATCCGGTAGAATTAGGAAACTTTATATTATTTTTGTTCAGTCAACGATCATTTACATCAAGATTTGTTGTTCTTCTTATTTGAGTAAATACTTTTGTAAATACGAGTGTAAATACATTTTGTACATATGTAAACACTTTTTGTAAACTAGTGTTATGTGTATTTTTTTTTCTAATTGGTAAGTTAAAACTTTTGAAGAATGAGTGTATTATCTCAAAATTATAAAGCACTGTATTGTATGCTTATTTCTCAGTTTATAAAGATATTTCAAAAACCAATTTACAAAAAAGAATTCGACAATCAATAATAGATGTTCTTTTTGAAATATTCCGGATTGGCTTCGGAACATGTACCGAACTTCCTCTCATAAAAGTACTCCTCCATCAATAATTAATGATCCTCTCATTAAGTATACTGGTGTCCCCAGATTAAATTTCCCGCCTGAAGACAGCGATTCGGGAGGTTAATAAGGAAGAGGAAGCTCGAAAGGGAAGGGCTAATTAGGGGTGGACGGATGGACGTGCCTCTCCACCCCTCATTGCCCGGCGTGTTTCCCCATCCCCTGAATGGCTCTTTTAGGTCGTCTGGAAGTTCATCACAAACGTTAGGTTCTAGGACAAGGTGTCTGGAAGAAGAATCGACTCATGGTCCAGTGGTCAGGAAATTTATTATACCGGGAAGGGAAGCAAACAACTACAGAATCCTAGCATCAAAAAGTTTTGGATTTGTCAAGAAAGAAGGATTGAGGGAGCTTTATAAGGGATCTATATTAGATGAGTTTTAGTGTTCATCATCGATCTAAATATTAGTCACTGCATGTCATTATTTATTTGTGAAAAATTGTGAGTGAAGCTTTGCCTACCCAACTTGCTCCCAGAAAATTATTATTCTATTTCTTTAAAGGCATGATTTCAATCTTCCTAAATATATTGCGTAATTATTTAATGGAAAAAAATTGAAATTAAAATCATTCTTTTAAAATAATGTTATATCTAATGACGATTTAGATACTATGGCAGACTGATGTTACAAATAGAGTTTGTTCTCTTAAATCTATTGCATATTAGAAAAATAATTATCCGTCTTTGATTCCAGCCTCCATATTCATAAAATAATGGATCTTTCATTTAATTCATTATTTTTAAGATGAAAGGGACGAAAGATTGACAAATATGCTGTTGGATAAGAGATTGATTTAGGCAGATTTCATGAAATATATGTATTGTTTAAAATTATTATGTCTGAAAATTTTATTGTAACTGAACAACAATTCTTTTTTACTTCTATTCAAATCTGAAAATTAGATGTTACTGAATAATTAGTGAGATCTCTGTAAATCAATTTCTCTCTAATCTTGTAGGATATATGATGCTGAATAATAATATATTTTCATTCCAGCACAAAGACTTGTATTTCCTGCTAAATAGTGTGGTGCATCGGTGGGTTGTACTTATCTTGTAACTTATCGTAGTACCCATAATAATATTTGTTCAGCATGTCTATAAAGCATGTCAGGATTTAGAGGTCCTTCTACTTTGTTTATGGCTTTTTGCTTTTAAGTAATTAATCTCACGTCACCAGGGATTATAATTTTTTTTTTTTAATTTCACTGTCAGTTTTTTTTTTTTGCTTTCCTGCAATGCACCTTATATTTACTTTTTAAGACTTTTTTATAACAAGGTTATAACCATGCTTTTACGTGCCGTCAAAAATTTTGCAACTATTACAAAATAATTTTACAATGAAGCTGCATTATATTTATTTTACTACAAATTCAAAAGCTTCAAGAATATATCAATAATATCGAGCATGTGGTTTAAATTATTTGCTATTACTTATTTATTACTTTTTTACATCATCAAAAAGCACAATTCATCATGACGATCTTTCATTTACATACATAAAATGGAAGAAATCCCTGTTCAGATTGACTTCTATGCAGATTTTACAGAACACAATCTCTTCGCGAAATTCAAATTAAAACCATAACAACTTAAAAGCAAGAAAAATTATTAATCAATCAATGTTTCTTTTATTTCTTCTATATGATAATCTATAAAATATTAAGAATTATTTTCAAAAATGCCTAAAGATGTAATGGATATTCAATGATGAGTAACAGATAAGATAGTTAATTCATTAAACTATCAATAGATCACTCGAAAACGTGCTTGTTTATAAATTGACTGTCTCAAACTGTCATACCCAAATAGTATTTATTTCGTTGGGAAAAGCAAGATCTTGTAGAAAAATACTATGACTCAAAGAAATGGATAAAAACACTAAAACAACAAATATGATTGTACTAAGAGACACAGCAAAAATGCATCTAAAAAATCTATGATGATTTCTTCGATGACAATCCTAGAAAATTGCATCAAAATATAGGACAAAAAACTCACAAAATTTGTCATTTCAGTCAAGCAGTACTGTTCCTTCAATTATCCAGCTGTACAGCTCCATCAAAGTACAGTTCTTTACGAAGCTTGTTCTCTCAATAAAGCAGAATTCGGCAGTTCTTTAGTCTTCAGACAAACATAATAAATTTAAGGGAATCTGGACGATTATTCGATTCTTTTGTCTGGTACTTTTTCCTGAAGCATAACATAAGAATGGGTTTTCGGTCAAATTAATGGAAATACTGAAGGAAAGAAGAAATACACCAGACTATGAGGGTGAGAAAATAGGTACATCTTTGTACCGCTAATTAACGCTTTCCTTTTGGGTCTCCTAAACCTTATTAATCTCACGATTCATGCAGAAAATTTAATCTTGGGGCGCCTATATGTTTAATGAGAAAGTCGTTACTTATTGATGAAAGTGTATTTTTATCTTTGATAGTTGAGAATAGATGTTACAGTTGCAAATTAAATCAAAAATTATTTTGTAATATGAAATTGTCCTCTGTTTACTAAGTTCTGAAATATTAAAAGGTTTGAGGTAATGAGCTAGGTAATTTTGTTTTTCATTTAGAAATGACAGACAAATCATTTTTTTTTTTTTTGTAAATCACTTTCTTGTTTTATCAAAATATAATAATTTATAATTTGACATTTTTATACAGTACATTAAAATCACAAAAGTTATATTTAATGCTTCAACATTCCATTTCGAATAAAGTGGGGTAATTGATATCCTTTTATATTCAAGTAAAGGTTTTATCGTCTCATTATGAAAAAGAAAAAAAAAGAAATTTGTTGTATCTGTTGTGTGTTTTAAATTTCCATTTTGTCATAATGTTTGCTTTTACCCCACCAAATTATAGAATTATAAAATGTTTGAAGTCATAGAATTTGAAAAAATTCCTGTATATGATTATGTAATATTCTGCCAATGAGATTCTTTAAGAAGATATGATTTATCTCTTGGTTCTTGCATACCTGCTCTTGTTGTATTCTTATATAATTAAAAATGCATTAAGTTTAAAAAACAACTAATCCCAATAATGTTATAAATTATTATAAGGACAATAATGATAAGAAATACCGTCATTGAAATTGGAAAAAAAAAACAATAATGATAATAAATCAGCAATCTATTTATTATTTTCTTTGCGGATTTTATCAGAAGTAACATTACTAATGAATTACAAATTTTGAGTGATGTAATGAAATTTTAATAAAACTCAGCAAAAATACGATAATGCTAAAATATTTTCTATACTAAGTTTTTAAAGAATGAAAATGTTGCACGAAATACTAATTTTTTGGAGAAGAATTTCTTTAAAAAGTATTTTAAAGCATCCAATCAAGCTAGTATTTAATTTCTCGAACCAGAATAAATTTCTGAAGAATATGTGAGTATCATCTCTCATAAAAATAGAACACTTATATCAGTTTACAGAAAAGCGTTAAAATAGATATACTTATCTTACGCAGACATAACTTAAACTTTCCCATTTTCTCTTATCCTCACATTTGCAAATATTTTCCCATACAAGCATAACATTTTTTCACCGAAACTATCGCCACAACAGAATTGGAATTCTGCTGTTGTCTACTTCTTTGCTAGTTTTAGTAAATTCCATGACCAATGTATTGCGATTGGATTCCTCTTTCTGACAGCTTGCCTTGACACCTTGCTTTACTGATGAACCTCGAGACCTAAAAGGGCATTCAAGAAATGGGAGTACTTGAGGTTCTTGAATGGTGAAGATTCACTTCCATCCGTTTGCCACTAATTAACTCTTTCCTTTTGAAATTCCTATTCATTTTTAACCTGATAAATCACCGACTTCACTCGGTAAATTTTCTTCGGTCTGGGTCACTGGCATGTATATTGAGATAGTCAATAATTACTATTGGCGTGTAATTTAATGATACATTTGGTAATATATATCGATGCGGAACTTAAGGTTATTAACTAGTTAGACATTCAGATATATTTTTTCAAATTATTAAGCAGGTATTTAAGTTATAGTCAAATGAAAAATTTGAATCAAGCCATGAAATATATAATGTGTGTTAATAACTAATGTTTTTTTTTTTTTTTTTTTGCTTGATTATTATTTGACTGATTCATTTGATACAAAAATAACAAATGTGTTATTTGATTAAAATATAAATGTGATATGTTTATGAAATATAATAATGTATTCATTTTTTGGTAAAAGTTTAATTAAATAATAATTTTTTATTAAAATAATCAATTCTAGTCTGATTTATAGAAATTATAAATAGTTAAAAGTTACATAATCTTAAGATGAATGAAAAGATTATGCAATAAGTTGTAAATGAAGTGTCTTCTATTTAATGGTATGTATTTGTTAGAAACCGCGAAAGATGTTAAATTGAAGAAATTTATTGATGATAAACATAAGCGTAATTTTAAATGAAACCAAATTCCGTTATGAAATGGAGTTTGGTTTCGTCTATATACTTCTGAAAGTATACCTGCTACGTTGGAATCAGTTCATTATGAAATTTTACGTTATTCTCTTTTTTATTTGAATAATCATCTAAAAATTTCAGTTTTTTTGCTACAATATCTTAATTTTTCTTAAAAATATTTTCACCAAAATGATCCATTTAATAAATTCAATGATAATTTTTTATTGTGTACAAAGTGCAATTTTATTTATTTTTCAAATGCCTATAATATTTTCGCACATATGTATTCTTTCTTTTCCTTCTTCGAATCCTGGCGCATTATAGGTGCATTTCAAGGTTTAAGACAATCAAATTTCAAGCATTTCAAGGTTTAAGACAATCAAATTTCAAGTGTAGTTTTGAATCTCTTATAAAAAGTGGAGTTGATGTTGGCAATTCTTTAATCTTAGAATTTAGTTAATGATGTATAAAATGTCCTTTTGTCACATTTTTACATAACTATAATATCGAAGTTATTTCATTATCAGTGCTATTTAACTAATAACGTACTGAAACTTATAAAAGGATTTCGATTGTGGAATTCTATGTAAATCAAAAAAATATATACGTATATTTTCTTTCTATAAAGACGCTACACTGAGATGATTTGAATTTGTTTTCAATTTCTGCTGTAGTTTTAACATTTAATATTTATACTTACCTAACTAAGCCATTTTATCTTGAAAATATTAGTAAGAATGTCATCTTTAATCTTTTAAGAATGTCATCTTTAATCATCTAAAATCTTTTTTAGAAAAGCACGAGTGGCATCATCTAAACTTTCTCACATACTTCTAATCAAAGGTGTTATCTCCTCTCCCTTAAAACAATTGTGGATCTTAGGCAAAACTGTGAATTCCTTGCATGTAGGGATTGCAATACCGGTATACCGGGATACCGAATACCGGTATTTTGAGCCATTTGTACAATTTTGTAATACCGGTATTCACAAGTTTAAATACCGGTTTTTCGGTATTTACTAGAAATTTTTAAAATTGTCTCCACTATATGTTCAGGGATCGCGAACATAGCAAAATAGTATACATTTTTGTTGTTATGTCTCCGTAACAGGCGAAATTAATTAGTTGATTAATTGCTTAAATCTAAATTAGCGAAACATGGATTATCCCTGAAAGAAAATATTTTATCCATAACGACTGATGGAGCAACAATTATGAAAAAAGTTAGAAAGTTGATTGGTGCAAATCAGCAGTTGTGCTATGCACATGGATTCAATTAGGAGTAATAGATGTATTATACCAAAAAAATAAAGAACAGAAGAATCCAAATACTGTGGATATAGAAACTTACGATTCCAACTTTGAAGAGAGTAAAAGTGAAAGTGATATTGACAATGAAGATAATGACAATGTAATTGTTGAAGAAGATATTGCTAATGAGGATGAAATATTTACCTATCAAGAATTGATTCCTATAATTTATAAAGTTCTAAAAATTGTTAAGATATTTAAACGTTCCCCTATAAAAAAGGATATATTACTAAAATATATATTAACTGAAAATAAAACAGAATATATGTTAATATTAGATTCTAAAACACGTTGGAACAGTTTACTCCTAATGATGGAACGATTTTTGAAACTGAGAAATCCAATCCAAAAAGCAATAATCGACTTAAACCTGTAAATTATTTTTTCAGATAGTGAATTCGACTTAATATCCAGAACTATATCAGCTCTACTTCCAATAAAACTGACTATTGAGGCATTATGTCGGAGAGATTCTAATAACAGCTAATGCAACAATAAATTTCATGTTGTAGTCACTGAAAGAACAGCACACATCACTATCTAAAGAATTATATATTACATTGAAAAATCGCACAGAAGAAAGTCATACCGAAATAGAAAATGTCTTTTGGTATTTACATAATTATAATGATTTTAAAAATGAAAATGAAAAAGAAGAAAAGAAAATAACCAGTTCAAATCTGATTAAGTTTAGAGTAAATTTTCTTAAAATTTTTTACCCACAAACCTATCCACATTCAGAAGAATTCGGGTCAATTATCCAAGATTATGATGTCACTACTGTCGATAGTGAAAAGGAATTGTCTCTTGAACAAAAATTAGAATTAGCGATAAATAAAAAAAGAATTCAACGAACCAAAATACAATACAGAAATCAGCTATATCCAAAACCATCCGACGAGAAATCGATTTATTTGAAGATGAGGGATTTAGAAGTAAATACTTAAAAAAAATATATCGCGCATTGCTAACAGTACCACCAGCTAGCATAGATGCCGAAAGAGGGTTTTCGACAGCTGACAATTTTTACACAAAATTACTTTTCAGACTTAATGACAGTATAATTGATACATTATGTTTTTTTTAAGATCCCATTTCAAAAATTTGTAATAGTACCACAGACTAAATAGTGATATTTACACTTTTTTGTGATTTAAATAAATAAGATGTTCCTTTACTTTTTTGTGATTATATACTGTTATAATTTATAAGTTACAAATTATTTTTTGGGATATTTACACTCTCTAACAAAACTGGCAAATAAAACAATGAAACACCTGTATTTTCTTTCTTTTTCTAAAATTTCTAATACCGGTATTAAAACCGGTATCCCGGTATTAAGATTTAGAAAATACCGAATACCGGTATTGAAATTTTGGTCCGGTATTGCAATCCCTACTTGCATGGTATTAACGAACAAAAGTTTTGAAATATACATCTTTTTAATATAGCTAATATTTTTACTGAATCTATGCTATGTTTTGGCAATTAATTTTTGATACACAGTTAATGGACAAATTCCTAATATGTATCTTATTAGGAAGTTAGTTGCTTTTTTTTTCTTAGTTGCTTTTTTTTTTTTCAAATAAATGAAACCAGAACTTGAAATAGAACTAAATTTACAGTAATAAGACACATACGGCATTGCAGTTATTGTGATTACATGTTCATATAATACAAACCAATCAATGAAAAACACTTATTTAGATTAAGTTCAAAATTTTATAAGAGGCTGCATTTCTGATTGCAACTCTGAGTATCAAATGTTCTCTATCCACACATTATATTTTATAGTTTTCGAACAGCCAGTCAAACAGATTCCCTCTGAAAGGATTTCGTTCCAAATTTCATAAAGATCTAAAGATTTCATGCAATATCTATATATTAAAATTCATTCATATAGTTCAAAGTATATTTAAGTTATCATATTCATAGACATAATACAGGCATAATGTTAAAATTCTGCTTTTCGTATTCAGAATGATTGCAAATGTCAAGACTCGTCAAAATATTGATTTTGAATATTTTTTGACGTTTAGAACATTTTCTCTTTGTTTATTTGGAATATATGACAACAAATATTCTGACAGGATGAATTCCCCATTTAGATATAAAGTAGGCATTTCCATAATTTGTTTGAAAAAAAATATAAATAAAAAAATTTGGTGCATAAGATTTTGTTTCCGGTAATGTGCAAAGTAGAAATTTAAAATGTATTACTTAAGAAATAGATAAGTTTATTGATTAAATTATGAAGAAATAATTTACACAGGGATTTCATTGGTCAGAGTTAATTTATTTTAAATAATGTCACTTCGTAGGGAAAATTTGTCAAACAATATAATCTGAATTTTTGAATAAACAATTTTAACCATTGAAATTAAAGCCCATTGATGAAAATGCCGGATTCTTGCATATTTTATTGTTTCCTTGCTCAAAAACACTCAACATGTCATATACTTTATTCTTGTGTTTACTTATCAAACGACAGCAACATTCGAATTAATTAGCCTATCAACAAATAAATGAGTTTATTGATTTGCATACTTTTAAATTTATTAAGAATTATATACATATGTATATAATATTTTATTTTTTATTATTTTTGAGAATGTTGTTATGATTTAACTCATACACTTTTAAACTCTATCAATACAAAAAAATGTAGAATCAGTATGCAGAAATGATCCGTTGAAATGTCTGGCGAGAATACTCAGTTTCTTAATTATTATGATCGTGCATGAAGCGTTTATTCATTACATTTAAAGCTGTTTTCAGAGTTATTATAATTACAATTTTATTATTATATTTCCGGTTTTCTGGAATTTTTTATAATTCTCATTGATTTTTCATCTATTATAAGATATTTCATATTTCTCTCTTCCTCTTTATATTATTTTCATATCTCTTATTAACAATTATTTTGTTTTCCTTTATGTTACCAAAATCGTTCATTTAGTTGTATATAATGAGTTTAAACTTTCGTATTCCCGATTGTAATATTTCCTTACTTTTATCTGTACAGAGCTTTAAATCAGAAGTAGACATGATACAATAGAAATAGTCGGAAACTTTTTAATTTAATTTAGCTATAGTGATATCCCATTTTGAAACAATAACTAGTGTTACTTTGTAATGCACCTTAAATTGATTAGTAAACTCTATTAATAGAACAATAGAAAAATAATTATACAGAAATAATTTGTTAAAATATTTGGCGTGAATACCCAATTTCTTAATTATTATGATTATCTCACCCACGTTTAATGATTACATTTAACGCTATTTTACGGGATTATTACAATGGTCTTTTTATTGTTTTATTTCCACTTTCAGAGGTTTTTATAATTCTCATTGATTTTTCATCTATCATAGGCTATGTCATTTATCTCTCTTCCTCTTCATTATATTTTCATATCTTTTATTAACTATTCTTTTGTTTTCAAAATCTTTCATACAGTTCTATATAACGAGCTTAAACCTTCATATTCTCGAAATAATATTTTCTTACTTTTAGCTATACAGAACTTTAAAATAGAAGTAGACAATAGAAATAGTCAGGAACAATTTAGTTTAATTTAGTTATAGTGATATACCTTTTGAAACCACATTAATGTTATTTTGGAATGCACATTAAACTGATTAGTAAACAGTTGAGGATGATTCCCTTCCTTTTTCAAATTGTCATACCAGTAGAAAGATATTTTACCATAAAGAAGTAAACAGCGATTATATTGCCCTTATATGATGGTTATTTAGTGAAATATAATTCCGAATTAGCATTCATCTAAACCGAAGCCAAGTTCCTATCAAACATTGGTGTAATTGAAGCAAGTTCTTGCTTATTGAGCCACTAGCCTTCTTAGTGCATGAAAAACTTATTTGTGGCTCTATACTATACAAAATAAATTTTTCTCTTTCCTTCAGATTTTTAATATAAATCAAACTCCTAACTTAACTTATGCTATATAACTTATTGTATTTGATCAAGGATGAGCAGAATTTTTAAAAAAAACTGCATTAATCTATATATAAACACATTATTTTGCCCCCAGGAAAATGAAAGGAAATCCAAAACCCTAAACACTCTCTTTAGACGACTAAAAGTATTATATTATCTTCTAGAAATCTATGTCTCTTTTCGAAACGATTGCTTTACCACGTTTCAGATACAAGTACAGTGGGAAGGCTAAAAGAAATCTCATGTCTCTTTCTAAAAAGATCCAACACACGAATAGTCATTAGTTCTCTTGCGTAGTTATTGGCATCCCCTATCTATCAGGAAAGCTGTTGCCAACACAGCGGTCGCTGTTTTGATGGGAAGACATTGGACGATTGCCCGGTTAGGAATTTTTTTGGTGTTATTATTTCTTGTGATCTCCAGTCACCTATCCCTTTTCTTCCTTATGGCAGCGGCTGACTTGCCTGCTAGATACCAGCTTGATCGAGATGTCATTTTTTTTCCTTTGCAGGGTCGCTAGTTGGAAGCGATCTCCATGTCATTTTATTTGGTTTTGTTGGAGTCGCAAAGGCGCAAGTGGACTACAGCGATAACGGAGTAGGATTTTCTTGAAGGATAGGCTCAGTGTAATGAAAAAGAAATTGGGGCTAGTTAGTGGTCTGCGCGTACGGCTGATTTATCAAAAAGGTCTCAGCTATAATAGATTGACTGTAAGTATTGAAATGATTTCAAATTTAGTAATGTTGGTGAAGAGTTTTGTGGAAAATTATGCAGTTCCAATCGAAAGGAAAGTTTTTGTAAAGGATAATGAAGCACTAAAAGAAAGTACAGCTTTAAATAGAATACTGAAGCTCTTACAGAAAAAAGAATTTCTGAAAGAATATTGGAGACCTTAAAGAAAGAAGAATTTTTTTAAGGAATAAAGCAGCTCTAAAAGAAAGAAGAGTTTTGTAAAGAATAAATCAGCTCTAAAAGAAAGAAGAGGTTTGTAAAGAATAAATCAGCTCTAAAATAAAGAAGAGCTTTGTAGAAAATAAAGCAGCTCTAAAATAAAGAAGAGCTTTGTAAAAAATAAAGCAACTCTAAAAGAAAGAAGAGCGTTGTAAAGAATAAAGCAGCTCTAAAAAAAAGACGAGTTTTGTAAAGAATAAAGCAGCTCTAAAAAAAGAAGAGTTTTGTAAAGAATAAATCAGATCTATCAGAAAGAAGATTTATCTAAAGAATAATGCAGCTCTAAAAGGAATAAGAAAAAGGTTTTATAAGAATATATAATAATCCATATCCCTATAAGAATCAGACAAATACTGCAATACTGGAGTATACAAGAGCTTCAGTCATTAAACATCATAGTTTGGATTCAAAATCTCTGAGGATAACACTTGGTAACTTCCTTGCAATAAGTCCTTTTTTATTGACTTTGCTTTGTAGATGCGATCAAAGACAATTGCAAAATCCAGGAACAGGGATCGGTTAATTATGACATTTTATTTCAATTCACTATTAATAATGATTCCATTAATTATATCTTATAAAAAATTTTAACTACCTACATTCTGCGTGGATCGATTTAATTAAAAACTTTATAGGAATTAAAAACAAATAAAATATATCCCAAAACCGTAGGAAATTATAGAATTTTAATTCTTAAAAACGCAATTATTAATATTTTTTTTTATTATTTCGGAAATCCATTATGTTTTTATATTTATATTTATCACATCAACCGCTGCAAAAAACATAGTATTATTTTTCTGAAGAAAATAGTTTATTCTGAAAGAAAAAAAATTATGTTTGTAATTGTAAAAACAAAATAGTTTCATAAGAATAATCTAATGGCTTTATTGTGACAAAAAATGTGAACCAAATAAAAAAATGAAAATGCAACAGAATAAATTTCAATTAAGGTCACTAACATAACTACGTATTACCTCTACATATATGTTTCATCAAACATTGCACATAACTGAATGTGCATGAAAACAAAAATGTTTGGAAATATATTTAATATTGTAAACATATCTATATTACAATGTGTGACTAAAAAAGCTATTTAAAATGAAAATTTTAAAATAAAATCGAAAAAATTCAGAAACAAAGCAAGGGAAACCACAATGAATAAAAAAGTAACACATCTTTACAAAGCTAAAAGAATCTGTAAGAATCCCGTATATTATTCTGGGCGTTGAAAATGAATTTTCTTCCATTTTGTCGGGAAGAAAAAGTTCTTCTTTCGAATGTTCCATTCCATAATGGAAAAAAAAAAGTAAAAGCCTCAAATGGAGATGTCTTCGTAATACGTCGATAATTTTTTTATAGAAAAAAAATGAACAAAGATCTCAATATAATGTTAACTTACCTCTTACGCTGTACTCCATGGCATGAAAGCACCAGGTGAATAAAATGGTTTCTCAATCTCAAAGAGGGTAAAATAAAATTAAAGAAGCAAAAAATGTATTTTTTTGAAATCAAAACGAGAAAGTGTTTGCTTTGGCTGCTGAAACACAATTTTAACTTTCCCGTCCTCTCATAACTTAAGCCGTGTCCCTGCTGTTGCTCGGTTTGCTCAGAAACTCCGCTAAATAAGATTTTATGTTTCTTATTCGTTCTCTTTCTCAAAGGGGTGGTCGAGGAAAATGGAAATTTAAAGTTGTTCCTTCCATTACGAAAATGGCAAAAAAGTAAAAGAACTAACAAAACGTCAATGCGTAGAAAAGAAAATAACTTATCGATAAATACATTCTTTTCTGCACATTCTTTTTTTTTTCGTTTATTGGAAAGATTGAATCGGTGAGTGCGGTCACTGCTAAGGCACATGTTTATTTCTCTGGAAGAATTATTTAAATGGATTTTCAGCAACTCAGTTGAAATAAAATTTGTTCTTTTTCGTTCTGGTTGAAACGGTTTTAAACTCTAATAGCAGTAGTTTCAACTCTTAATGATGAAGGCTAAGAAAGTGTATTAAAATGTGAAAGTGGATACACTTAGAATGTGATATTTCACATGTAAGTTTTGAATCCTTTATCTTCATATAATGATTTAACCATAGTGTATCCATCATATTTACAAATTCTTAATGCGACATGAGGAGATATGCAATCTGATGTATACTTTTAATGATGGAAATGAATTTCATAAACATCTGAAATTTGAATCACAAAATGCATTTTAAAATTTTGGTTGAAAAGATTTTAATCTCTAACAGCCCTTATTTCAGCTCTTAATGTTGAAAATGAATAAATGATTTTAAAGGGATAAATATATATATATATATATATATATATATATATATATATATATATATATATATATATATATATATATATATATATATCTTCAATTGCCAAAATATAAAAAGAAATGAAAAATGTCAGAGTTACTTCTATTCTTCCAAACCATTTATATTTAAATCAATTTATATAGATTATATTCATTTATGAAGCCTAGTGGAATAAAAAAAAGTATGTTTTTTTCCCTTTATTTTTATTGAACAGAAAAATAAAACTTTCTGCTTGTTAACAATAGAGTCCTTTTAGAAAGTCAGATACATATCTATCAAGTATCATCGCAACATAAGGATCTACTTACTATTTTTATTTAAAATATCTAGCCATTAATCTTTGTCAAACTTGTATTGGATTTCAATTACTGTTTAGCTTTTAATTTTCTGCATGGCAAAGATAAAATATGCTCTCACATCGTAGAATAAAAGAGTTCCAAATTTTTACATATATTGTTTTGGCATAAAATCTATACTTTCTGTCTTTAGAAAAATTAATTATATATCAATTTTTATAGAATAATGCATTTTTCGAATCGTTATTAGACGTTAGGACAAATTTCAAATAATACAAAAATATTTTTGGTAATACAAAATATTTTAAAGTTATTACATCACGAATTTTTAAAAAAAGATATTTAAGATTTGTTGTGTAAAGGATACTTTGGCCAATGTTACTATTGTATTTCTGTATTAACGGACTTTTATAATCAAAAATAATGATAATTTATAAATGTTTTTTTTTATTTGAAATTAGTAGTACTAAGTATTTCGACTAATTGTGTAATATACAGAAAATTAGCATTAAATATTAACTTTAAAGACTCAGTTAAACAATTAATTGATACATTTTAAAGAAATATATCTATTCAAGAGTTTTTTTTTGCTTAGGTTAAGTAACAAAATACTAAATATATGTGAGACAGATAAAAAAAAAGTTTAATTTTTACAAAAAAAAAAAAAAAAAGAAAAAAAAAAAAAAAAATGGCAACACTGAGACTAATGTTTTCTTCTTGATATTCAACATCTCCGTTTCTCTATTTTCACTTCACTTTCAGACGATGCCTTGTTAGCATTGATTTTTTACTTGCTCGAGAAAAATTTTACTATTTCTAGATTTATATTCCTTCCTATAATTATAAATAATTGTGAAAATTTTGTAATGTTAATATAAGTAATCAATTATAGACGAAAAAAATTGCAATTGTACTGATAATTATATTTAAAATGGAATTAATTTTATATCTCAAGTTTTGGGTGTTTAATATATTGACAGATAAATAAAATTGAAAATTCAAATATCTCAATTTCAATAAACAGTTGGTTTGAAATGCAAAAAATAAGGATTTCGACTGCTTTTATTTGCATATGCTTAATTATTACTTTTATATCATTTGAATAATCGAAGAAAACAAAGCAAAAAAAAAAAAAACTTTCCTTTTAAACTTCTAATTTTGCTGATAATTTTATACTAAATTATAAATTCTGATGCATATTTTAATACCATGCAGTTTTCTCTATTAAGCGCTCTTAACTTTGCTACAAGAATAGAATATTTTAAAGGTGGATTGTAAATGCAATTCGATGCATAATGTTTCATCTGATACAAAGTCTTGTGTATTTCTCGTGTATTGTATAAGTAAATAAATTATTGCTTTAAGTTAAATTTCTTCGAACAATTGATATATATTTTCTCTCTACTCTGTACTTATTTTTAACAATAAAAATCTAAAATAATTAATAAAATATTAAAATGTGCTATTCAGAATGTAACTTGAAAGGAGCTATCAGAGAGTAAAGGGTTAATAGAAGGCCTTTCAGCCTTCAATACAATTTTATATTAGTTGAGGAAATTTTTAGTCTATGTAAACAACTGATAGTTGCATATTTGTTAATGCTGAGACTTGTTATTAACAATTATAATTTTAAAAGTTCAAATATTAACTTTTCATTTAAAATGCATAGGAAATACTGTTATGCTTGCTGCGCTTCAGAACGATTCGTAGTTTCTCGCGAGCAGCATTGTGTGCTAAATAAAATGTTGCGATGAAATTTAAAAAAAAATATTTTTAATTAAATTTGGGAATTGAACTCAAAACTCAAAATCATGTTTTAATGGTTTTTGAAGTGCTATACATTGCAATATATGTACGCGATAATATCAATAATTTTAGGATCAAATACTTTGAAATGCAATCGAAATTAATGCCTCTTATGTGTCTAATATTTGTTCATTTTTATTGGACATATTTAGTATTTGCTTCAATTTAGTTAAACAATTTTTCTAGAAATTTTAATTTACAAATAATACTGTTGGCTGAATTTTTTAAACTTTTTTCTACATTACTCATTTGTTTATAATTATCAGTTTTATAAATTTCAAATTCCGAGATGACGATTTAGAGATGAATAGCATTCATAAGTTAAATGCCAGAGCTTTCTTTTTTAGTATGTTTTGCAATTAACTAACATCATTTTGAATAAAACTTATGGCTCTTTATATACATTTTTAAGAAATAGGTTCACATAAATAAAAAATGAATAATTTGTGTAATAATTAGGATTTGCTTAGTTTAAAAATCTAAAGGAGCTAAAATTTATTTTCTTAGAACAATAATTACTTTCTGGAAACTTCATAAAACAGTGATGTATGTTTAAAAATCATATACTCATGAAATAATCTCCGAAAAATCATTTTTTTAATTAACATTTATTCTTAGGAATTTTCAATACAAGAATATTTGCTGAAAGTTTAAAATAGTAAGCATAACTACATAATGCATGAAAAACAATTTCTATATATAGTCAATGTATTTTACAAATAAAAGTATTATAATAGATAAATGATCATTTTGAATCAAATATATATAGTTACAATTTAAAACTATAAAAGACATTATTATTTTATTTCTTATTTATAGTTAAAAAGGGCTACAACCTTTTAGAAATGTCTTTAATATATATTTGCTTAATTTATTACATTCTTAATTTATTGCTACGAAATATCAAAATATTTCGGGAAATCCTTAAACACCACTTTAATCCTACATTTTATCTTCTTTCTTACTGTAAAGAAAGAGTGAAAGCATATAATGCCAGACACAAAGCATTATGGGTAAAACGGTGGATACAAAATAAGTACGTTTCGACACAAAAGTAAAAAGAAAAAGAAATGGTAACATTTCAGAGCTCCGTTCTATTCTGCAGACTTTTGCGTTTTCTAGAATCTTCTATTTTCCATTCTTTGCATAGAAATACGAAACAGTTTTGGAAAGAAACAACGGGGAAAAAAGTTTAAAATCTGCTTAAGGCCACTTAAGCGCAGGAAAAAAGTCACTTACGTCGATACGTTGGCTTCACACTATCCATTTCTCCAACATTTTTTTTTTTTTTTCGTTTTGCTTCAAGTTTCGTACATTTCACCACTCTTTGGGATATATCTTTCCTGGAACGCACAAAAAGGTTTCGCACTCCGGATACAGTTTGAGATTGTGGGGAACATGGATACATTAGACCTCTTGAAAAGTGCATGGATGCCTCAATATATAATGTTCGGAATACCATTTTTGGGTGAAAGATCAGTTCGTTTTACATTTTGTGGAATTTTAAGCCTCCTACAATTTCACGTGCTATTCTCAATTTTAAAAGCTTTCGATTGCATATAGCATGAAATAGAGCTGTGTAAATATATTGCTTAGTTTAGCTGTTTATTCGAAAAATAATTGGTCTTACATTTCCTACATGAACCAGATATTGGATGAATCAATGGAAAATGAATGATTCAAAATAATTTCTATAAAGCTTAAAGAGTTCTTCATTGAAATATATAGCGTTGATTTACTAAATAACAGGGTGCCTGAGTATTAGCATCATATCGATATAAATTAAATTGAGCAAATAAATATTCTTAAGAAATCCAAGGAAAAATATTGAATAATTAATGATTGCTAAAAATTATTTTATTGTTTATGTTAAAAATTGAACACAAAATATATGATTTAAAATTTTTTCTTCCATTTTATTAAGAATACTTATGAAGAGAAACATAAAAAAAATAACAATCTTCAACCTAAATTTTTTGAAACAAAATAATTTCATAAATGATAATAGTTAAGTATCATTATTGTTCAGATTCTATTATTATTATTTCCATTCTTCTTATTATTATTATATCCTTATTATTTTTATTATTGTCATCATTATATTATAAATATTATATTATTAGTTTCAGTTATTTGCCATCTCATTACATAATACAGTTTAACTCAAAGAGGAAAAAAAAACAATTCATGCTTTTTGATATATAATTTATATATATTTGATTTTCATTGCGTTTTTAATATATATTTATTTCTAAATATTATTAACTTTTATTAATACATTTTACACTGACACTTCATTCAAATTATACATTGGAAACGTAATATCTTCTTTGAATCTTCATCTGAAAATATAATGCAAGTGTATTTTCTATTTGCTCAAATTATATCATACCATAAATCTAAATAAATAAAAAAAAATTATTTTTTTATATATCTTTAATTATATATTTACGCATTCCTATTAAAAAATCATAGAATCCAGTTAACCCTCTAATTCTTGAGAACTTTTGAGTTTAGATATTTTAGAAAGCTAGAACGCTCGAATTTCTCTTTCAAAATAAGATCAATTCAAAAATCGAAATGATATCCCGTTTTGCAAGAAGTTGATGAGCAAATTAAGATCTCGCTTAACTGACATCTATTAAGCAATTACATGTTCGAGCATCCTTTGAGAGTTCTCAGAAAACATTTCCTTGATAAAAACTTTCAAACCTATCTAGGCGAACATCTCTAACAAATGATAAATGGGCTACAAGCATTCGATCAATCATAATTACTGAAATGAGGAGGGAATTTCGCAGTGATATCTAGGTGTCTTGGGCACCCACTAGAGATTCATTGAACAGGCAATTAGGGTCTTTCAGTATTGATAATTTAATAATTTTATATTATTTATAATATCATGAATAATTTATGAACGTTTCACATATTTACTTTTTAAAGAAAAATCTTCTAATTTGGCAGAGAAGCAAGTTATTTTTTTTCAATCGAAATCAAATGTGAGATAAATTTTTAGTCATTATATAGGGTGTCCCGAAAAAATGTATACACATTTTAGCAGCTGATAACTAAAATATTTCTACTTTCTTTACAAACTGAAGCCATTGAACCGAGTGATGGCAGAAAGACTTGAATTTGAAGAAAGGAAATTTATTCTAAAATGCTACTGGAAGTATGAAAATTCAGTAGAAGTGCAAAGGCAATTTAAGAGGGAGTTTAACAAAGAACCACCTACACGAGTTACCATCACTCGAATTAGAGATAAGTTTGAAGCTGATGGAACTGTTCAGGAGGTCCATAAACCTGCAACAGTTGTTCAATTGAGGGCAACCATTGAACATGAATGTACGAATATCCCAAGGGAATTGTTCCATCATGTGTGCTATTCCATCGCTTCGCGTTGTCAGCAGTGTCTGGAGCAGAACGGACATCAGTTTGAGAACATGCGATAATAAGACAATAGAATGATATTTGTAGAATCTTTTACATGTTGAAAATTATTCTAACTATAATAAACCCCAAATTTACAATTATTTAAAGTGTGTATACATTTTTTTGGGACACCCTGTATTATGCAGTTCACATTTTAGGAATAACTTAAATAACATTAAAACCCAGATAAAGTGCAGGAAGCAAATGATATTAAAAAAATATTCCTAACGTCGTAAATGCTTGAATCAGTTTCACATTCCATTTCAATGTATTATTTCTGATTATAATTTGAATTTCAGAAATGTGAATCACTTTTCAATCCAATATGTCAGTCATATTTGCGACTGATATATAATTCTTTTGCGGTAATAATTTTCATATCGGAAATGAAATCTCCATATGAATATTATGAATTTTGCATTTTCAGAATGGTGAAATATAAACTATTTTAAATATTTATTTTTAATTTCATCTAATAGTTTCTTAGGTTTGATATAAATTAAATTTTATTGTTCAAAATTGCTATTTTTTAAATGAGTAATATTTTAATTGTAATAATTTTAAAAACCGTTTCAAGAATTTATTATATCTTCAAATACTTTTTTCAGATTTAAGATGCGATTCGAGGTGTTACATAGTTAAAGAAAATTTTAATTAATTGTTTATTTCACACAGTAATATAATTTCACTACCCATGCAAATTCTTGATAATTCTTATAATATCTTATAATACAAAATGTTTGTAATCATTTTAATGAAACTTATATATGTGTACGAATAATTAACTTTGAGTTAAGTGTAGAATTTACACATCGATCATTTTATAAATCTTAGTAAATTACTTCATTTATGAAATGCTTTATTTTCAAATATTAAAATTAAAAGAATCTGTAGAATATCGTCGTCAAACATAAAGATGCGATAGTCTTCCATTTTAAATAATAACTTTCAATTTGAGTTACTTTATATTTTTATTATATTAATGTCACATTGAAATATCAATATGAGAATTAATTATATATAGATATTCAGACTCATTGACTTTAGCTTCTATTTTGGCATTTTTAAATTTATAAATGAGTATCATTTCTCCTACTTTTCCATATTATGCTCAAAAGTATTATTTGTATTAAGAAAAGATTTAGTTCTACATAAATTAAGACTCAGTGCATGCCATTAAGTCAAAAAGGTTCTTAGTATGTACCTCATTTATTTTGCAACTAATCTTCTGTACAATATTTTCATCTAGAATAAAGATGCAGATAATCTTCCATTTCAAATAATAATTTGCAATTCAAATTATTTCATATTCATATTACATTACTGTCCCATCGGAATATCAAAATGGAAATTAATTTTATACAGATATTAGTCATTTTGACTCGAGCTTTAATTTTGGTACTTTTTTAAATAGATAAGCGAATAGCATTTCTATTAATTTTCTACATTATAATCAAAATTATTATCTTTATTAAAAAAAAGATTAAATTCTGCATAAAATGCAACTCAGTATAGGTTATTAAGTCAAAAATTATTTCACAATGGCACTCATTTAATTTGCTATACATTTTCTTCATCAAACACAAAAATGTAGATAATCTTACATTTCCAATATTTTGCAAATCGAATTATTTCATATTCACATTTTTCCTCCAGAAATTAAATTATCAAATATATTCAGATGCATATTTTTTTCTTTAAGACGGGAAAATTATGATATGAAAAATTATAAGTAAATTAATTGAGGGAGAACATTCGTAAATGCAGGTGAATTAATTTTATACATTATTTTATTAATTGATAAAATACAAAAGTTGATGACTTTTTATTAATATTCATATATATGTGTCTTAAAAAACCTGATGAAAGTTCTGAGTAATCTATAGAAATTTAATCCATTTCCCTAGCTATTCCTGGAAATGAAGCAAAATGGAGCTGTTTTTGAAAAATTTGGAGTAATATAACTGCTTCAAGTCTAGGAAGAACATATAACATGGAAGCTTAGAAAATCCTTCATTGAATTCGTATACAATTTACAAAACACAAGTTTTAGAATGCAAGGTTAACACTCTACGGATATATCTTAAAGTGAACCCAAACTTTAGACAATTTGACTTGAAACGATCGAGAATATGGTGATGTTTTCTACTTTAGAGAACAGCGTGCAATTTTGGGGAGTGATTTCTAACCTGGTATCTGGTGAATGCGAAAGAAAGCTCAGACATAGTGAAATGCAGGTCACTTCCACTTTTCAGGACTTGAAACTATTTTCAAAAGCGTTATTTCCCTCGCCTCATTTGAAAAGCGTTGTCTGAGTGGAAAGCGTGTCATTTCCGGACACTTTTCGATAAGAAGTGTTCTCTTTCCTTTAAGACTTCCCATTTGCGTTGTGGCGCCAACACTTGTTGATTTTCAAATAAAGATATGAAGCACTTACCATTTGTCACTTTTATTTGCATATTGAGTCAGTATTTGAAAAAGCTCCTTTTTGTGATTCAAGAAAATGTCTCTATTCATTTTTATTCAGAAATTTCTAAGAAATTCGAGATTGAGAACATGATAAAATAGACTGTAAAATTTATGGAAAAAAATATAACATAAATAAAAATATAGATATGAAAACGAATTATTTTATATAAAGAAAAATATTTTCTTTAATACATTCAGATGTTTTGTTTCTTAGTTTATGACATTTGTGTTGTATATTAAACTTTCCTGTTCTATTTCTTAAGAGGAATATAATATGACAATAGACTTGACAATATATTGCAAGAACACATTTGTATAGAAACTGTAGAGTAATTTTCCAAATTTAAGTTCGTATTTCCTCAGAATTTTTGATTTATGCAATAGCAAGAATATATGAAGCATCTTATATTTACAAAATGATTATGTATATAATTATCTTTGTTACAGAAAATAAAACTACTCATTGTTGTTGTTGTTTTTAGTTATGTCTTAGATATCTGTTATCTTCACTTAAACTTGTTTTAAAGGTATGGTATTATTGCTTGTTTTGGTGAACGACAACCCATCATTTTCATGCCTGATTCATCCATTGTTGTTATTCGTCCTTTTCTTTAAAAAAATTGTTATTTTGCTGAAAGAAGATTCGTTTGCCTACTTTTCTGATGCTTCCTTGGTGCTTTCAACTGTCATTTCAATTTCTTTGTCCTTTTAAGGGAATATTTATAAATACTAAACAATAAATAATTGTTATATGCTTTGTTGTTAAGAATAATTTTTAAAAATATAAAATAACAAAAGTTAAAAACAAATATCAAGTTATCCAATAGAGACAAATGAGCTTAGAAAAGAACATACCTGATATAATAGCTAGAAAATAATTGTTGCTCATTCTTTTATTAACAGTTGATCTATATTTTATTCTTGAAGAATTTTTAATGATTCGATTTGGAAATGAAATCTTTTATTGAAAATACAGATCCGAAACAACATTTCACCTTACTTAAATTAAAGGTTATTTCAAGGATAAATGCTAAATTTCAGGTTTGGGAGGAAACATTTACTAGAGTAGATCCATTGAGATGTTTTAAAAAATTACCATCTGTTTAATTTGTGGTATCGAAAATTTTAAATTAGAAATTTCTGGTAATACGCCAATACTTTTTGTAAAAATCCCTTTTAAAAGAATATATATTTTTATTTAACATAATACATTCGATATTAACTATATACATTAGATTGAAAATGTATTTTTTAATTTATTGTAATATCAAGAAATATATATATATTCGCAGTAATGGAAAATAGAAAGACATATTTGTTTAATTAAAATGTAATAATAGTAAGGGACCTTTTCTAAATTAACTCAACTTAAAGGAATTTAAAATATTTTTAAATATATGTAAAATGCTTGTTCCATATGAGGAGCAACCAGTAATGCTATAAATATGTATTTTAATTATTAAAACAATTTCAATGTGGACCATAAGTGCTATGAATTTTTTCATCTGGTTTTTGTACTAAAATTAAGCAATTCACAAACAAATTGGTTCTATAGAAAATTTAAAGAAATACATAAATATCAAAACATATTATAAATCCTAGTAGATATCAAAATGAAATGCATCAAATGGGTAGATTGGAGATAAAAGTAATTATTTATCAAGATGATTTTAATATGGTAATGCCATCTTCAAGTAATTACAAGACTTCAATTTTGGTGATAAAATAGCAATAGAATCCAGAGAAGACAGAATATTCCCAAAATTCATATCTGTTAGATAAATTAATGTAACAAATCGTAACGTTGATTATGATGTAAAAATATTATCTTTAAATAATTTTCTGGAGCAAATTTCAAGAATAAAGTAATCTTAGAAGTACTTTGACTGAAAATGTTGTCATCCGTGAGGCTTTAGACATAAATTCAGTATAAAATTTATTCCAGAATAAAATGGAAAACTGGTATCTTAATTCCCTAGGGTGTTTCAAGGTCTATTCGAATTTCAGATGGAAAATAAACTGGAAACCTTTATTTCAATTCAGTCGGAATGAAGATTGTTTAGAAGAAATCTATATTCTAAATTTCAAAGAGTTATTTTTGCCATTCTCTGACGATAGTTTCCCCATTTTACAGAGTTTTTTCCTTTCTTAACCATTTGTTCTGCTCAAGACAGAAAATTGAATGGATAAGAAGAACTTAAGGTAGAAAAGCGGTTTGATGCAAAGCATTCTCTTGTGCAATTTTCAGTGCATTTAGTTTAGGAAATTATACAAAACTGAATGTAAATATTTTCCGAGCCTAAAATGCTTTTCATTCGCATAAATCCGATTTTATTGGAACATTTCTCTTGAGATGCTAATATTTGCCTTTTTGAAGCTTTAAAGAAGAAGTCTTTTTTTTTCTTTGCTTGTTTTTGTTTGTTTAGAATTTCTTTGAAGTAATAGTATTCACAGTTTTTAAAATTAAGATGCAGAATATTAACTGTTTGACAATTTCAGAGCTTTTGTAGAATGTCCTTCTTTTTAACAGTTTTTATTTTCTTTACACAATGATTTAAAAAAGACAGATTCTTTTCAGATTTGAAATAAAATGGAAATACCATAACTAATATTTGCATATTATTTTTTTATTGATATTGTTTAAAATAGCGCTTTTTTAAACTCTAGCAACATTTGTTTCTTATACCATATGTAATATTGATTTTCTGTTATGCCAACCTTTTTATTTTAATAATTACTGTATCTTATGCATTATTTTCTCCTTTAATTCCTTATTACCATCAATTTAAGATATTGGATTATCTGCATTAATGATATGAAGCAATGGAATTTTAAAGTTATGATTTACTAGTTGTTTGCCAAAACAAATTAAAATTATGTTGTAATATTTTAACTGATTACTGAACATGTACATTAACAAGTTGCAGAAACTATATATATATATATATATATATATATATATATATATATATATATATATATATATATATATATGTGTGTGTGTGTGTGTGTGTGTGTGTGTGTGCGCCGCGTGTGTGAACGTGTTTATGTGTATGTGTACGTATTTATGCATGTGTGCATATGCGTGCGTGTATGCGTGTGTGTGTGTATGTTCAGACTCCTGGTGGGAACAGAAATTATTTGCAAACAACATATTTTTTTCTGATTGTTCTATATAATGTTCAATTAACAGTTTTTCTAATCATATAAATGTCGAAATCATGGTTTTTTTTCTCTTTTTTTTATGACAGCCACAAGATATAGTAATTGTACCTTATGAACGCAGAAAAACTAAAATTCTAATTCTCTGCATAAGCTGATAATACTATTCTAAACTTTAAAGGGATAACGTTGATTTCTAAAGTAAACCTGTTACATCGGGCTTTGCTAAAATCGTAACTAATTATAAGCAGGTAAAGGTATCCACTGGTTTAAAATTTAATCATCATTCTTTTCCTTGAAATTATTATATCTGATGTTAGAAGATGTGCATTATTTAGGCACTACTTAATCCTCAAAAACCCTGTAGTTTCATTTATAGTCTTATTATATCTTTTTTACTTAAACAATGGAAATTAAGTCCCCAAAACTTTCCTCAGAGAATGTCTCACATAATTTTACTTTCTGTACGTGTGTATATCGTTGATCTTGAAAGGAGACATTACACCTACATATATTATTGTAATGCAGATTATTTTTTAGTAGTAAGAAAATTCAGACTCACTTCCTGAATATAATAGACTTCGAAATAACTTTTCAGTTATAACTGAAGGAAGAAATTATCATACGTTGCAAAAACTTTAATAATGCAGTCTATAAATAATGAAAAATGAGAAATACAGTTTAATCGTCAAAATGACTTTTTAAGGAATTAGAATTCCTCATAAACGCATACGGTTGTATATGATTCGATTACGCCATCCTCCAATTATCATTTCAAATTAATGTTCGTAAATGATTCGATTACGCCATCCTCCAATTATCATTTCAAATTAATGTTCGTAAATGATTCGATTACCCCATCCTCCAATTATCATTTCAAATTAATGTTCGTAAATTATTCGATTACCCCATCCTCCAATTATCATTTAAAATTAATGTTCGTAAATGATTCGATTACGCCAGCGTTTCTCAACCTTTCAGTATTCGTGGGCCGGTTTTCAATCATAATCTCCATCGCGCCCCTCGCTTACAATAAAATGTATACAACAATAATATATATTGAGTATTTTGGATTCTGTTGTTAAATTATTTTTAACTAACTGCCAACACAAGAGTAAAAGCGAGACAATGTTAGCGAGAAACCACATCTTGCACTTTGAACAACCCGGCGTTAAACAGATGAAGCGAATGAAAGCGGGGAACATTTTAATATTATATTTAAAATGATAGCCAAACAGGGAGATAACGTTAAAAGAATATGAAAATAAAAATTAAAAATCGTTATTGAAAGTTAATCTAGACGAGGTCAGCTAAATTTAGAAACTGGGGATACATTTTTTTCGAATAAAAGAAATAAAACAGAAGCATGACTAAACAAAAGTGAAAAAAAAAATAAGCAATTTTTGTGGAAGGGAATCCACACGACCTATGCCGTCTCAAGCATGCCCGGAGCAAATGTTTTCTTATAGTAAGAAGGAAAATGTTCGATAACGCAAGTTTCAATTCCAGCCAGTCTCATTCGAGTCGATCCTTTTATCGTTATCGAATCTATAGTGAATGTGTATGTTATATATGTTTTCGTGTTAATTGCAATTCGCAATATTAAATATTCCCGTCAGTAGATTTATGCAGACTCATGGATAAATTTTTAAGCTGAAGTAAGAGAGCATTAGATGATAGTCAAGCATCAACAAGTACACAGACGAGCGTGGTTCCGGAAATAAAATCAAGAAAATATTCTCAAGAATACTTAAATTTTGGGTTTACCAGTGCTGAAGTAAATGAAGAAGAAAGGCCCCTGTGTATCATTTGCTCAAAAATGTTGGCCGCAGACAGCATGAAACCTAATAAACTTATACGACATTTTGAAACGCTTCATAGTGAGTACGTCAATAAACCCAGAGAATTCTTCGAATTAAAATTAAAATCATATAAAAAGCAAAAATCATTTTTAAAGAAACTTTGTCTGTGAATAAAAAAGCTTTAATTGCATCTTACAAAGTTCATACAAAATAGCCAGATGTAAAAAAACCTCACACCATTGGTAAAGAGCTTATTTTGCCAGCAGCACTTGAGATTGCAGAAACTATGTTTGGACTTCTCTCGAAGTTACGTGACACAGAGAAGCTTTGGCTTCTAAAGCAATGAGTCCTGGTCTGAATATTGTGTTAACTACGGTTGTAACCGTAGTAAATTCTATATAAATGAGACCCCTGAAATCGAGAATCTTTTCGGCACTTTGTAAAGACATGGGTTTCAGTACATTCAGCATTACTATTTTATTGCGAGGCAAGATGGTGATCATATGGGAAATTTTTGCAACGTGTTTATGAATAAAGAGAAGAAATCGTCAATTTCCTAGCAGAAGAAAACCAACCGGAGACAAAGAATTTTTGCGATGGTTTATTTGTGATGAAATTGAGGTATTTGGTCGACATATTCGAGAAATTAAATAATTTGAATCTTCAACTCCAAGGAGCAAATACACATATATATGTTGGATACGAGGGATAAAGTTAATGCTTTTTGTAGAAAATTGGAATTGTGTACCGGAAATTTAAAGCAAAATATCTAACAATGTTTGCAAATGTGAATGATTGTACGAAAACTTACAAGGCTGAAAGTTTGTAAAGGTTGTTTTGTAACCATTGAAAATCTGTTAGCCATGCTGGTAAAGAATTTTAAAAAAAAGTAATTTCTTGTTGGCGACAAACTGATAGCAAGTTACGATTTGGTTAGGGATCCATTTCATAAGACTTCCAAAGGACTCTCAATTCATGAGGAAGAAAAATTCATAGACTTCACGATAAGTGGCGAAACTAAAAGACAATTTAGTAATAAATCGCTATTTCAATTTTGGGCAGGAGTAAGGATGATTTTTCTGCACTAAAAACAAGGGCATTTCACATTCTATTACCATTTTCAACATCCAACTTTTGTGAAACTGGATATTCTGCTGTGGCTTCTTTGAAGACAAAATATAGAAACAGAACTGAAAGTGGCTATTTCTAATATCAAGCCTTCCTTCGAAAAACTTTGCTTTGCAAGAGAGGCCCAAGAAAGTTACTAATAATTATTAAATTTGTTTTTAATTTAGTATGTTTTGATTAAGTAAGTTTTTATTTAGTAAGTTGTTTTACTTTAATAAGTTATAAAATATATCGAAATGATTGTTTTTGTATGTGTATGTGTGCTTTCCTTTCAGTCAGTTAATCAATTTTTTTAAATAATATTTTCTCTTGGATATTCTCGCGCCCCACAGGTTCAGAATCGCTGGATTACGCCATCCTCCAATTATCATTTCAAATTAATGTTTGTAAATGATTCGATTACGCCATTCTCCAATTAGAATTTCAAATTAATGTTCGTAAATGATTTCAACTTATTTATATGAAAAGAATGCAGAAAGACACATTATTTTATTATTAATGGCAATAGATACAGATAGCCTAAATCTGATTTCTCAAATAGGATAGTTTCAACAAAGGTTTTGATTATTTAGATGAAAGATTTATTAGTGCCATCGAAATTAATGATAATGCGTATGTTACTAAGACATTTTAATTTCAACAAAGCCAAATGACAACTGCTTTAAAAAAACAGTTTGGTTTTATGTAAAAAAATATTCGTTATGAAAATTTGTATGGATATGATTACACCCATTCTAATTCAATTCGATTTTCTGGTAACTTAGTTTTCAACACGTTTTTTTATTTCTATTTTATTTAAATGATTTACAATTATTATAAAGCATTAATAGGCATTTGAGATGGAAAAAAATAATGATTTTCTATATATAATGATTATATAACATTAAAATAAATAAAACATTATAATTTTTAAATTTTTTATTTTTTTCTAATTATAGCTAATTTTGTCTAGACCAAATACTAACAACTAAAACGTAAAAATTTAAAAAATCATTACTTTCTTGATAAAATTATTTTTGTCTTTGTTGAGAAAAATAACTAGTTTAATATAATCTGGGATATTTGTAATATTACTCTACTGAATCTTTAAACCCATTTCTTACAGTTTGCTTTTTCTGAAATAAAGTCTACTAAATAAAAATATTAAATACTAAATAAAATGATAAAAATGAAACACATTTTATTCTAACTACTTGAAACTTTTTTTGTGATTTTAAAAATATCTACTTAATAGAATGAAATATCGATTTAAAAAAAATATTGATCAGAATTTTTTTTAAAAATATCAAAAGGGAAAAATCCGATATTTTCCAAAGAAATCACTTCCATTTTAAATCATGCTTTATGAATAATTTTTTTTCTCCAAAACTTTTATATATATAATTAAAATAAAATGGTTTATTCCACTAAGTACATCCTCCAAAAAAATTCTATTTACCAATATTGAAAATTCAATGAGAATAAACATTTTAAAAACATGTATTTAAAAAAGTAAAATAATAATAATAATCTTTAAATTATTAAATAAGAAAATATTTTAAAAATTTAGATATTAGAACAATTTGAATTTAACTACAATAAAACAAAGCAGATTTTGTGGGAAATGTTGAAAAAAAGGTTTGAAAAGTCTACATTTAACTATATTATGTCTACTAAATAAATCATACGAATATCTTTCCGAAATTACACTGAAGTAGCATAATTCACAGATCGCAAAATCTGCTTCGTCTGCTTTGGAAGACAAAGCAGATTTTGTGGAAATTCTTGAAAAAACATTTTTGAGTAGCGAATCTTATTAATGAAAGAGGATAATAAACAGAAGTATAAAGTATTTTAAATATAGACTACACTTTAAACTTGAAGTATTCCTAGAGAAAATCACAGACGAAATTAAATATGTTCTTTAAATAACTGAAGCATTCTGTTTTCAAAAATTCTCCAGTATTCAACAGAAGCTTAATTTCCCGAACAAATTTTTTGTGTTTTTTGAAGACACATATAACTCAGAAAATCAATTTCCAGGTAACACATATTTCCACCTGCGGGCGTATACCTGAATATTACATTTCAACTAGAAATAATATTTCATTTCAACATGTGTGATATTTCACTGGGAACCGTTATTCTTTAAGCTGTTTAACTTTGAAACTTGTTGAAGTTAATACTTTTCAAAAATAACGAAGGAAAGTATTTAAATTGAAGGCTTTGTAATAAAGCATTGTTAAAACAGATGTATTTCGAAAGGTGAAATCAACAAAAATGTTATTTTGACGCAGCAGACAGTCTTCAAACTTTGCATATGTCTTTCTTTACTTGTACCGATATATATTACTTTCCATGCAGAATACCTCGACTGTACATGAAATTTTAGAAATATCAGAGCAAATATCATTATATTTCCAATTCAGTGGAGGGGAAATATGAAGTATTTCGCAATGGCGTCTGCCTTTTACTTTGATTAGTGAAGTATACTTTGGAAGATTTAATACAGGAGAACAGGTTCTTAAATAAATATGATTTGTTAAAAGTTACTATAATGTACAATTCACTGATATAATATAATTTGACTTAATTATTTGTTATATTTCATGTTCTTCAAATGAGAGCTACAAACAGGAATACTATTATAAATAGTAAAGAAAATATATCTGCATTTCATTTCATAAAATACACAAACTGTTGCATAATCTCTTAAGAAATTATTTATTTTATAGTAAATATACACATTTTTATATGAAAGAGTAAAGCTCTTATTCATATATTTTTGAGTATTGTATGGAAAACTTGGTTCGTATAAATCAATTAATATTAAATATATTTTTTACTCATATTTCACTTACTTATATGCATACTTATTGATACTTATTATGCATACTTATTCACAAAGCATGAAATATTTTAAATCATTCATAGCATATATTTCGAAAAAGATTGAGCATTAAATAGCTTTCTGTCTAAAATAAAGGAAATTCAAAACAAAAAAAAAATGAAGAAATGCTTTGCGATATTAGAGTAGCCAAATGTGGATATTCTATCCTGCCTTAAGGGATTAGGATAAATAAAATGATCAAAATAATGCGATATCATAGACAGGGTTATTTATTGTTGCCTAAGATCTACATCTGCATCGGTAAAACTAATTCCGCAAAAGGCATGTCCTGTCATTGAAAGAGGGTAGCCGAGCCGACATCATTTCTGAACCCAGCAATGCGGCGAGAACTAACCACCATATGGATATTTCTCTATTTCAGATCTGAGGTGTTCTTTGGAGGGATTGATAGTACAGTAAAATAAACAAAAACCTCATTCCATATTGATTTAGATCATACTTTACATCGTCTAATACTAACTTCTCTTCTTACAATGCGTAAAATAAAATGAGGATTTAAAACAGAAATTATTTATATTTCTAGAGCAATAAGTCTGGATTTTTTTTCATATTTACTTATTATTTTCGATGACAAAAGTCTAAATAACGAATTTCAGAAACCGCCCAATACATGGTGGTATCAATACCAAATATTAGTTTAGTTAGATTTTGATATAGTTAATTCTATAAAACGGAAAACCCTCGTTATCATTTCAAGAACAATATCCATAGAAAAGATACTATAATCAACTTTCAATATCAGCGGTAAATTTTCTGCAGCATAAATAAATAATAAAGATGTTTTTTTTTGTTTTTTTTATATGTGATTTAAACTAGAACTCCTTAATTCCCTCGCATATTTAATCATGGTGAAGTTTCTCAAAAAATATTTTATATTAGATTAAGATAGGTATTTTCGTTTATTTACCATCGGACAAACTATATTGTTAATTCTATGTTAACCAATACTGGCAAATATTGTGATGAGAGCTTTTTAATTAATGCATTTAACGAGACTGGACAGTTCATTTTTAAAAATTTCGACTGAAATTATCACATAGCCTGAACATGTTTGTACATATCATAGCTTTGGATTTTTTTTTATATCTTTGTTAAAAATATCCACTTTTTAAAGAAATGCCATAAATTATACTTGCTTCATTTTTTTAAGTAAAATGAATTAATTTTAATTTAAAATAAAACTAATAACATGTGAATGTAAAAAATAATAAATTATTTTTAAACATTTTTCAATCTAGATTTTAATAATATACTAAATATAGATCAAAATATTTTTTCATCTAAGAAAATTTTCAAAATCTTTAATGAACAACATGATTTGTAAAGAACTATTTTTCATTTTTTCTTTAATGTTGAAATCTTAAAGTTCATAAATTTAATCAAAGACAAAAAAGGTAAGTCATATCACTGACCCTGCGATCCGCCAGAATACGCAAGTATAATAGAACTGAATGACCGCTACAGTAACACTGTCGGGAACTGTGGTTGAGTCATAAAGACCATCACCTGCCACTGTATAACACTTTTCTAAGGAAGTTTTTTTCCCCTCCCATATTTTCGTGTACCCTCCATAATGGCGAGAACTAACCAACTTGTCGGAAACTTCTCGGTCTCATTTCAAGCTGCTCCCCGGGGATAGACAAGAAAAGTAAAAAGTAATGATGTACTTTAACTTTATTTCCATGGAAAATTTTATTTGCTAAATAAAATTTTCAAATATATAAATTTCAAACATATTGTTATCTCAAGACTGTAAAAAAAGAGTTTGAAATAATATGCATATTTAAAATGATATATTAAAGCATAGGATACTACGTATCGAGATGACCGTGGAATTGCCATATATACTCTCGTCAGTAACTAAGAAGACGAGGTAAGTTTCTACGGAATGTCTCAAATTTAAATTTAGTTACAAAGTTACAAGAAGACAATATATATATAGCCAATTTGACCAAATATTTAATTTTATTGATAGAAATTTACAGTTTGGCAGGATTTGTTGAATTTTTTTAATGAAAAAGTAAAGCAAAATTACGATTTCGAATTTTTTCCATTCTAGTGCTCAACTGTTGTTACTGTAAAAAAAATAAAAAATAAAAAAATAAAAAAAATTACTCTCTTTTAAGTATCAACTAATTATCTTTGTAATGATGCTAATTGAACAGCTACGTTCTTTTTTTTATAAATTTGCATAATTTTTTTAAAATGTCAATAATTTTAGTAATAGTAATGTCAATAATTTTAGTAATTTAGTATTGTTTACTTAGAATGTTTTACTTATTATTTGTAAAAATATAGATAAAGAATAGTGAAATTAATTTATTTTACACAAATGACAGAATGTGACTAGATTACGGCAGTATATTTCAATGAGAGTTGGACAACATATTTATAGATTCCCTTAAAACATTTATCAGAGGAATGCGCAGAGCTAGTATAAAGTCATGAAAAATAACAATATTCGATATATGAATAATAATTACGATATTAAACACCTACGACAGTTTTGATGCTTACTTTGTTAAGATAATCATGAATACTAAATTAGGCATAAGAGATGAAATAAAATTAAGTATATCCAATATTCCTTGCGAGCCAGTTAATCAGTAGAAAAATGAGTAGACCAATTGGAAAAGTAACTAGTTGGACAATATAGCAAAAGTCTGTATAGTGTGATACTTACATTTTCCTGACTACAAGCCAACCAGGAGGAATTTTATTGAAAAATTCCAAAAATTAAAGCTTAGTAACTTTCCAAATATATAAAAAGTTAGTAGATATAGGGTTTTCAAATAGATCTCATGCTCCAAATTCTTACAAAGGAAACATCTATTGTCAGAAAAGTAGTATCTAGTGACAATAAAACCAACGGATAAAAATATATATCTTTCTTACTCAGTGTGTCTGACCTAGATACGCTGTATTTGGATACTATGGTTTCATATAAAGAAGCGGGAAAAATATTTCACAAAATATAAAAGTATTGAAAGAGCTTTGATTATTTCTATTTCTTTCCAAGGTAACAAATTTACTTTCTTTAAATTAAGAAAGAGTAAAATATAAAAATACGTTCAAAATTATTGAAATTTAATTATTTTTGTAGGTAAAAATTGGAAAGTTATAATATATTTTATATATTTATAATAATTGTATAGTTATAATATATTATATATTTTAAATGAAATATAAAAACAAGAGTTTTAATATTTTTCTGATAATGTCTGTTATTAATAGGAAAATTGTATTTTTTGACAAATAAATTTAATGCGCTTGAAGAAAATTTTATGTACATCCTTTATGAATTCGCTTCATTTGTATATTCTCAAATTATACTCAGATTGTCTTGATTACCATAAAATAAATTTAATTTTAAAAAAATCGCAAAAATTCCATATTTTAATGATAAATTGTAATTTATTATACTAAAAGGGAATCTAAATCTCAATAAATAAATAAAAGTTTTTAAATGCTTAAAATGCTAAGACTTTTTTTTTTTTTTTTTTTTTTTTTGCAAAAACTTACAGGAGCAATTATGATTTTTATCAGATTCGAATTTATTGTATTATGCATTTTTATTGTATAATCAAATTTAAAAAAAAAGAAACTTTTAGGAAAGAATTTAGTGAACTAATTTCTTTCAATTGTAAATTTCAAATCACGCTGATGAAAATAAAGCAAGATTATTGTCTATTAACTTATTTACAATTTTATTTCTCCAACACTGAAAAATGATTATTTGTAAATATAAGTTCCAAAATAATGTTTGTGTTTATTAATATCTGCAAAAAAAAAAAAAAAAATGTGCTTATGTAAAACCTTTACCGAACACGTTACGTTCTATCGTGAAACAACTAGGAACAATTATTTATATTTCCAATATTATCATAATATTAAAAATGATAAAGTTAGTTTAGACATTTTCCTGTTAATTATTTCAAAATCATTGTATTATTATTAATATTTTTTTCATTCAAACTTATTTCAAAATCTTTTTTATTAAATACATTCATAAATTTTATTTCAAAGAGAGTAAAAAAAATCTAACAAATATTATTTTACCTTCTATAGCTAGTTTTCTCAGGGTCCAAATTACCTTTTCTATGGAATTTTTAAAAAAAGGCAAAACATCCTACAACTACAGATACTGATCTTATGCACTTCCATAAATCACATTGGTTCAGTGTTTCGTAGAATAGAGAAGATACGTGGTGTAGGAAAGAAATCTATTCTATTTCTCTTCTTCAAAATAAACAATAAATGAAGCCTCAAGACAAAAATAAGTATTCAATGAAAAGTGAAAATTGGTTTTGGCTAAGTGCGTTGATCTAGAATTCATTTTAACTGCTGCTTTTTAAATGGGGCAGATGAAACTAGCTTTGATTTAAATGATTTCTAGTTAGTGAAGGTAAATACGGTGCACTTTTCATTCTACGTTTCCATGCGGATGCCTAAAGTTGACTACACTGTCTTAGTTTGAAATTAAATACCTCAAAAATTAAGTTTGAGGTAAATTATATTTCTAGAATACGTGTCAACTATTCTAAAATTTATGGCACTTGAAATTGGAAGAATACGTTGGGGATAAATTCTAAGACTTGACTGTTTGAAGTATGTTTTGCATTTAATTTATTAAGTATTTCGGAATTTCTAAAAGAATTTTCATAAATAAAGATGCAAAATGAACTTAGATATGGATCATGGATGCATGATGTATAAAAGTTTCTTCAGTGTTGAAATTGAATAGAAAATCTGAGATGTAATTTACCTGAATATCAGTAAGTAAATCCTTTCAAAACTTATATTGGTAAAAATTACTTTATAATAAATAATTGAAGTGAATAAGTAGAAAATAAATTTTAATAGAATTTTCTTGTACCGAATTTTATGTTTCACTCTAATATCTGATATTAGATTTCTTACTACATTCCATACAAGCATTAAAATCTTCATTTAATTAAATAGGAAATTGCTTAAGTAAACCCTTAATTTTATTGAATTTTTCGAGTAAAACAACACTTTACTTTTTTTTAACAAAGACCTTTGAAATCATATTTCCCCCCAAAAATAATAATAATAATAATAGCACGCTATATGTTAAATCAACAGATATTTGTATATAAAATGATACACAATTTTTTTATCAAGAATTTATACTATAGTATGGAAACGAATTCTACTTAGAAAGATATCTTAACACATTTTATATGGTCCCGTAAATATTATCTGACATAGAAAAGGAGATATTGTAAATTTGTACATACTAATTTTAAGACTGTCCTTAAAGTCGTTAATGCAGAATAAATTTAAGCATAAATAGCTTTTTATCTATTATCTAACGCTATATATATATATATATATATATATATATATATATATATATATATATATATATATATATATATATATATATATATATATATATATACAAAAGTATTAAAATCAAGGCAATAGAAAAATAAAAAAAAAAACAAAAAAAATATAAAACATAATCCAGCCATCCAGGAGAGAACATACCATCAGTAGTAAATAAAAATAGAAATTTTTTTGCATATTAGATCACTCATTAGATGGCGCTGGGAGCCTACAATTTTTTACCTAATTTAGCGTTAGCATTTTTACCGTTAGTGTTTTTAAAACGCGGGAATCACAATCGATAGCTTAAAAATTCCTTGACTGCTGATGGTATGTTCTGGCCTTTTTCGTTTTTTCCTTTAGTGCTATTTTGTTTTTATTGTTATTTTTGTTATTGTATTTTTACTTTGTAGTGGTTATTTTCTTCTAATTTGTTGTTATGTATTTTCCTTTCTATTAAAATGGTATATCTCTTGGGCCTAATTTCAAGGGATTTTCGGGTCACGAGGAATCATTATTAGACTAATGTCTGCATTTCCTCACAGAAAAAATCCCTTTCTTTGAATCCCTGCCTGAGGGTGACCCATGAAAAAGTCTTCAGGCCGGATTCTTTTTTTATATTTTTTATATTTTATTTGGTTTAATTTTTATTTCTTTTTTTTATTTTCCTATTAACTTGATTTTAATACTTTTGTATCAATTCATCTGTGTTTTAGGAGTAGCTGCAGTTGCGCTCTCTAAATACAATGAAGTTCTCTCTTTTTTTTCTTTTTTTTTTGGTTATATATATATATATATATATATATATATATATATATATATATATATATATATATATATATATATATATATATATATATATATATATATATATATATATATATATATATATATATATATATGGAACAAAAAGGATTTTAGTTGGTTGGTTCTTTTCCTCATCAGATTTATTTTGAGATTTTTTTTATAATGAATAGATACATACGAAACGAAGAATTTATTGTGTGTCTTTCTATCAGAGAATGAAGCTGCTTGAATTTGTGACAAGAGTATAAAATTTTGTATCAAATTATTTTTAATCGAGAAATTCACTCTAAAAAAGCATAAAGTTTCAAGAGGAGAGAGTTTTCCTTTATAAGGAATCCCTGAGGGCAAAATTTGTTATTTGTCAATATATAGTGCAGAAAATTTGTGTTGCAGCCTTTTATAATAATGCTGTTTAAATCTTACACATAATTAAAGAGATATAATTAATGGAAGCGCTTTCACTTTCTGCAATTGTTTCATAACTGCAGCAATAATAACTGAAGAAAATTAGTATTTGGGTAGCTTTCAAAGAAGTAGAAATTATTATACATTTTGCTTTGCTTCTTTGTGTTTTCCAAGGTTTACTGAAATATATTTTTCTTATTTAAAACAAATTTGCTATAATTGCATGAATAATAAATATAAGTAGCTTCATCGTTTAATTATCAATAATGTTCGGGAAATTAATTTCCCTTTTTTAAGCGAAATAGAATGACATTGTCAAGAATAAACATAATAACATAATAATATATTTAAAAATAGCATTCATTTGTTTCCCTATTATTGCTTAATGACAATATTATACATTAATTGCAAAGCTATATAGCGGATGTGTTCAAAATGACAGGATTTTTTAAGTTAAACATAATGTAATCTGCTTTACTTTTATTTAATAATAAATATATTTCTGGATTTAATTATCCACGATTGCGATCAAAACATTCAAATATGAAGCAAAAAAGATGTTTATAAAAATAAAATTCAAATGGCATTAATATATTTCCGAAAAATATAAAACTAAAAGAAAGTTTACAAATTAGATATATTAGTCAGAACATTCGCATTTTTCTTTTCTCTATCTAAGCCTTATTACAAATATATATTACATTTCTGGATTTTCTTTAAATAAGGAAAAATTTAATTACAAATGAATATGGAAAACAAAAGGAACAGATATTCTGTCGGAAAATGAAACAACAATAAAGAAAGGCAAGAATTCTACTGTTTTCGGATTTTCAAAGATTTTTCAATGAGATGAGTTTCTATTTTGATTTAATAATAATTAATACATTATTCAATACATAGAACTGTAATCATCTAGTGTAAAACTGACATTTTCATCACTAAAAATATAGTGTCAACTGTCACTAATCAATATTTATTGTGAATAGTGACATTATTTGTTTTATTGAATAGTGTCACTAATCAATATAACGTATTATATACAGACGATATATTAATTATAGACATGAATACGTTAATATTCAGATGATGTACAATAATTTATGTTTGTAAATTTACTTAATATTTTATTTCTATTGATTCTGGTATCATTTCGAAAGCAGAGTGTTGAAGCTTTTTACTGGTTATTCGATACACTGGTTAAAAATTGAAATAAACATGATACAATGGCAAATGATATAAAAAAAGAAAATTGGATATAGTATATTGTTATTATTCCTGTTTTGAAAATATTTATTTTATGTATTTAATTATTTTGATACTTGAGATTCCTACGATATTGTAATAAATTGAATGATATTATAAATTTCATGTTATATAATGTTGAGACAACTTTTTATCGCAACAAAACATGGTGTCAATAAAAGACTTTCTTACTTTTACCGTCTCAATGCTATTATCATTCCACTGTGTTTATTGTTTTTAAAATTTTAAGATGGCCGTTATTAATCATGAATACAGAATTCGGAATTTAAAAAAAATAATTAATTTGTTAGAAAAATCCTAAATTGGAATTCCATTATTATATTAATGTCGGAAACCTGAAAACATTTTATTTGAAAGGTTTTGAGAGCAGACACAGAGATGTCATTATTGTCGCGACTTATTACAATATCAACTGGGTACTTAAGAACTTTACAATGCTCTGAATTTCAAACACAGTTTTTATTAGTGTTAATGTACTTTCATACTTCTGGTGAGATAAAAAATATTTTATTTTCGAAATAAAATATTCTTGGAGCAACTTATGTTGGAACCTTATTCGTGTAAGATCTTAAAAATATCATAATATGAAAGGGAATTCAGAATACTTGATTTCCATTCATAAAACCTCTCAGAAATTTTTGAAATGAGAAAATAACATCTGCACTTTCTGCACTTCTGGAAAACTCCAACGAATGTAAAATAAAACTGGTAACTGTACCCCTAACAGCATGAATTAAGGTATCAATAGACATCCAAGCACTTTTAAGTGTGTAATGCATCTCTGTCTTTCACAATGCCAATCTGTAGTCAGAGTGTGAAATCTTTTTATGCTTCCCAAGAAAGATATATCCTACGGAGTAGAGAAGTGCACGAAGTAAAGTAGAGAAGAAATGGAACGAGTGAAGCTATTGTATCGACGTGGATGACTTTTTTTGCTATGTTTAAGTGGCCTTCAGAAGGTTTTAAACATTCTTTCTTCTCTTATTTTTCCTCTCTGAAGCAGTTTGGGATTTCTACGCAAGGAATGGAAAGTATAGACTCGAGAACATTCAAGTGAAGCAAAAAAGAAAAAAAAAATCAAGGCACTTAAACATTTTTGTAATTCCACAATGGAAGTACTTGTTTTGTTTCAGCAATTTCTTTTCAATGCCATATAACGGTTATCATATTCTTAGATAAAATGATGATTCTTGGGGGCGGTAATGATATATGATGAATTTCAATGATTTTAAACAAATTATATTTGATTGTTTTTGATAAAATAGCTGAGTTTGTATATAGTTATTAATTTATCATCATTTTCTTAAACAATATGTACATTAATTCATATTTAAAAAGAAATGGTGTTTATTATTTTAAATTTTTTAAGGTTTAAAAGGTAAAAAAAGCTGTAATAGCAATATGTTTTGTTCTTAATAACGATGATTAATTTTCATTAAACCTTTGCTGATTATTTACATACTTAATTAACTGCTAAATATGTATATATATTCTTGATAATTAGGTCTTCATAAATTTGGAATCTTTATTTATTAAATACATTGTAACATTTTTAACTATTATATAATTATATTAATTAAGCAAAGCAAATAATATTTGCATCCTCCTATACATTTACAGATATCAACTTAAGGATGAGTTCTAAAAAGTATCTATAAATAACTACACAGAAACGTTTAATTGCACCCTTCAAAACAAACAAAAAATTTCTTTTTAGTGTATAGTATACTTTATACTTCTTGTAGTACGCAGGATCAGGCAATTCTTACTCATTTTGTCTGTGGACACCACAGAATTATCGAATATTTTGAGGGTTCTTAGTGCCTTCAAGTCTACCCCCAGCGTTTTATGGAAGATGCTTTACCTGATCATATTCTTATTTGTCTGGGCCTACCCAGGCGAGATCTTATTGACAATCAATTATTAGCATTGTACTTCTTGAGGGTGCACAATTTCATAGACTTGATATAGTTCTGCTGTTTTTGGGGATGTTCAACAAACTTCATAGAGAATATTTATACATTTATTTGCTGTTTTGAGAATTAATTAACTTCCTTCTTGAAAATATCGAATCCAAGATAGGAAAGTAAATAAAATACATTTTGAAATAAATATATATATTATAATGGCTTTAAACAAATCGTAAGTACAAAGTACTATAGTAAATTTGCACTCATTTGTTTTGAAAATTGCTAACTGTAAAATTTATGTGGGAATATGTTTTATTTTTATATGCCATGAAAGAATTAGGAACATGGCCTACATTTTCTTTGCTAAAAATTATTATTTGAAAAATTATTAAACTTTTTTACATAAAAGTAAGATATGCAAAGATATATAAAAATATACAAAGTAAAAATATTTACTTTGTTCTTTTGGAATGCCTCTAACCATTTCCTTTTTTGATAAAAAAAAATAATTTCACAAAAAGTAAGAGCAAACCGAAATGCTGAGTGAAAAAATTATTTTCAATAAAAACTAAAATTCTTCTTACAGCTTTTTCCCTCCTACTTGGTATATATTTATCATTTTCCTAACTGTACTTGAACAGTTTTTAGTTCAACATATATTATTATTTCCTCGTATATATCTCCCATCGTTATCCTTGCTTAGCGGAGCGCAATAAACGGTTTGGCATCTTCCAACTCATTTCACGCTAACCAGCAATTGCCAGCGACAAAGTTGCCTCTCGTTCTTCCAGAAACAAAGATTTCCCTCTTATTTGTTTGGAAGTGGGTTATAGAAGAGGAAGGACGGACATACTGACCGTTATGTAGAAGCACCGTCGACGTAATCAAATTTCTTATGAAGGAACAAAGATTTAGAATAGAAAGAAAGTTTCCCAAAGAATCACATTTAGCTCTCTCCACCGTTCTTGTTTTTGTTGGAATCGTTCTTTTCTTCCGTTTCCTTTTCACTGTAGAAATTACCCCTAAAGACCAGTTGTTATCTGAGGGTAATATTACTTTCTCCCCAATTTTTTTGCTGCACATTTTGAATGCTACTTTTGTGAACTGTGTCAGCTCTTGGAGTGTTAATTTAATGTTAATGGTTTGATTAATCATTATAGAGAAAGCAATAAAATCGTCTAATGATTGAATGAAAATGCTGGTGAATACTAAATGCATACATCTATTTTATTAATGCGTCAATAAATATCTAAATTGAGGAATTAATACTCTTGAAGGTAACATAATTTTGATAGGTTTGATTAAAAATGGATAAATATTCAACTTTTTTGGATTAATTATGTTAGTTTGCGAATGAATTATATACATTAATTTGAATTTCGTTATATAATATCAAATAAATTTGCATTTAGATTATTCATTGAGAATTTTATTGTGGTATTTTTTTATGTAATTGAATTTATTATATTATGCATAATTTGATAATCATGATGCAGAATACTATTGCTTTAATATTTGTTATGAGATTTATTTAATTATATTATGCATAATTTGAAAATAACACAATTTTGAAATATTTGCTTAAAAAATGCATAAATATTCACCGTTTGTGGATTAATTATATCACATTATGGTTGAATTATATATATTTATTTGAATTTATTTTTTATAATACAAAATACTTTTTTATAATACTAATAATTTCCAACTAGATTATTTATTAAGAATACTATTGTGTAAATTTTTGTTAAGTAATTGTTTTTAAAATATTATACATAATTTGATGATAATGATTCAGAATAATGCTGTGTTAATTTTTGCCATATAATTGATTTAAATATATCATTCATAATTTGATGATCGTGATTCAGAATAGTACTGTGCTAATTTTTGATATGTAATTGATTGAAATAAATTGTGTATAATTTGATGATCATGATTCAGAATATTATTGTGTTCATTTTTGATTTGTAATTGTTTGAAATATATTATGTATAATTTGATGATCGTGATTCAGAATATTACTGTGTTAATTTTTGTATGTAATTAATGGAAATATATTATATATAATTTGGTGATCATGATTCAGAATATTATTGTGTTAATGTTTGCTGCACAATTGATTTTAATATACTATGCAAAATTTGATGATCATGATTCAGAATATTACTGTGCTAATTTGTGCTGTGTAATTGATTCAAATATATTATGCATAGTTAGATTATCACGATTCAGAATACGATTGCGTTAATTTTTGTTATGTAATTGATTTAAATTTATTATACATAATTTGATGATCATGATTCAGAATACTATTGTGCTAATTTGTCTAATGAAATTGTTTACTTTGCATAATTTGATAATCTAGATTCAGAATTCTATTGTGTTAATTTTTGTTATGAAATTGATTCAAATATAGTTTGGAAATTCGACTATCACTATTCAAAATACCATTGCGTTAATTTTTGCTATGGAAATAATTTAAATATTCTATGTATAATTTGATGTTCATGTTTCCTTCTGCAAAGTTCTTTTTTTAAACAAATTATGATATACATTTAATTCGTGTTATTTTATTAATTTACAGATATCCTATTCATTATGTTCATGAAAAATTTTAATAGATTTGAGACCCTCAACATAATACTATCTTGAAAAATGACAGTCATATTATATCTACAAACTGTATGTATTGTTTTCCGAGGCAATATAGGTTTAATGTTATAATTTTTCATGTAAATTTCTCAGACATTAAGCAGAATCATTCTTTTTTCAGTTTTCAACAAAAGAAAAAAGAATAATTAAGCTATTTTATTATTTGAAAGGGATACTAATTGCTTTGTAATAATAAAACGCTATATTTAAAAAATGTGAAAATTATATGTAAATATATTTGTTTCTTAATTTTCAAATTCATCAAGAAGAATGTGCTGCTGTTAAATTGGTATTACTGAAAAATTATTCTTCTTTGAATTTCAAATTAGTTTAAAAATTCTCTACAATTCTATTTACAGATGATATCGCAGAATTAAAACGAACCTCCCGTTTAATTTTTAACTATTTTTTGAATTTCAATATATTAAATACAAATTGATGATTAAAATGAAATTTGTACTTTAGATTTCGTTTCAAAATTCTGACAGTTGTTTAAATTATGATCAGTTAAATTAGATCATGATTAGAAAATTAGTCATTAAAAATATTTTTTTTTCTTTCTCAATGATGAAAAACATAGAGTTGCATATAAGAATATTCTTACAGATCTGTAATGTTGCAGTTCGTTCCATAGTAAGAAAGACATTTTTATGGTGAGCTCTGATGAATGCTGAACGTTTGACGGATCAATGACTCCGAATTTGACAAATTGACGACGAAATTGATGACTTTGCCGATAAAATTAAAGAATTTAGGAACTTCAAGAATTTTGGCGATGTAACCATTAGGCCATGAATTGTGGAGGTTCTTCTAATGTTTGTGTACTTTTCTTTGAAAGCTATAAAACATCAGGAGACCGAATTGGAACCAATCAGTTGAGTTGGCACCAGATGAGTATAGTTCAACGATTAATGTGGCAAGGATTGATCTGTATGCTGAGCCCTGGAATCAAATGCTGAAGTTGCGTTTGAAGAACATGAATAGTTGTATGAAATCTCTCTCCCTGCTGAGTTCCGCCTGGCCATTTTGTGTTGTTCTGGTTGTTACTACCGATTAGTTTCTAATCTGCTGCTATTTATTGTAAGTGTTATTCGTGTTTTCGTCTCGGCTGTGGTTTTTGCCGTCTGTGTGTTTTGAATTAAATGACATATCTTGCTATTGAGTCTGTTGATTATTTCACCATACACCCATTGCAGCCGATCCTGTTACTTTGAGGGATTTTATGGGGCATATCCCATGATAATATTAAATAATAAAGTATGTTCAAAATCAATCCTTTATTTCCATTCATTGTTTTTATAAAATTATTTAATGTCTGGAAATCTAATAATCTAAAATTTAATATTCAATCATCAGTATTGTTTTATGCACTAATTCCTCTGCATTGACCCAGTCCAATTGACCATACAAATTCTATACTGTAGAGCAGATTTCTGTTTCAAATAAGGGTAGCATGATATTCTTACCAATTATTCTTTTTTAAACCTACACTTCTCGTTTGAAACAGAAACTGACTTGCCAATTTTGAATTTGAACACTCGGATCAGTAATGAAAAAGTTCAAGGTATTTAAAATCATATTTAAATATAATATATATATATTTCACTTATGTCAGACCAAATTATAATGAAAGAGGATAAAGAAATGATATTTTAATAAAAAAATATAAAATGAAAACTTTTTTGAAATTTAACCAAACACCTAAATCTTTCCATCAATTTCCCTTTCTTTTGAGATCGATGAAATTTAATGAATTTTATATTAAAACATAAAAATATTATAATAAAAATGAATATTTTCTTCTTGATTATACCTTCTACTATTTTATAGATCTTAAAATATTTATTACGGTTAATGCATTTTAATTTGCTCTTCATACAAGGTTAAAACTCATACTAAATATTATAGTCACGTAACAATGGCAATCAAATTTCAAAAGCATCCTGAACAGTGCGCATTTATGAAAGGTATCTGCTAATGGTAGCTACAATATTGGACACCTGCTATTTCCCACTTAGAATGAAAAGGATACCGTGAGGAGCTTCCGTTCCTTTTTTTCTATATTAGAAAGCATCACGAGTGAGTTATGTAGAGAGGGCTAACAAAGATCCCATAAATATTTACGGTAAAATTTGCTTAACACTGACATTCTAAATCGACGTACACAAGTTCGATGCAGTTATTAAATTAACTTAAATGGAAAATGAATTGAAAGTGATAATGAGTTCGAACAGACCGTTGAAGAATAATAAAATTGCACTTATGCATTGAAAATTTCTATTTGCGATATTTATAAGCCTGGTACAAGTAAACAAATTTCTTACCTTGAAACGAGCATTTCATTATTAATTTGCAACAATTTACATGGCTGTTTGATATGCTTAAAATTTTAGAACTTAAAACAAATTTTAACAATTGAAATTATCAGGCTCGATTTTGTAAGTTGTATAATAGAATTTGATAAAAAGGAAACTTTTACTATAAGTTTTAATTATTTTTTTCAAAATAAATGGATTTTTTTTCTACTTATGAAGCGAGTAAATAAATTCTTTACAAAAACTTTCAAATTTTTATACTGTTCCTAACTAAAATTTAAATTGTTTCGATTTTTTTTTTGTTTTTTTTTTTTGCATATTGTATGAGTTATGCATCTTTGAAATATAACATAACCTCTTAGATATTCTCTGTACGCTCATTTCAATGGCTGTAAATATTAACAGTTTAGTTAAAATTTTAATGTTAATTACTAAATTAACAGTTAGTGTAAATACTAACGGTTTAGTTTAGATATTAACAGTTTACACATATACACACACATATACACGCACACACATATACACATACACACACACACATACAAACATACACACAGAGATACACACACATGCATGTATGTAAGTATGTATGCATGTATGTATGTAATAAATATAATGGTGCTGAAGGAGTGAAACAATGCTGGCAAGTTGAAAAATGCACTCAGCTTTCGATATCATCCTGGTACAACCAAAAGTGCCATAACGACTGCAAAATGCATTATTCGATTAATTACTTCATGAGATGTGGTAGGTGAAGGTTAGTAATATTATATCACAGTCTGCAACAAAGTAAGAAAATATTTCCAGAAGTGGATAAATGCTAAGTAAATTTTTGGTGTTTGCCTTGGTAATTGGCGGTATAATATCGTTCGCTTCATCCATAGGCGTTACATGATTGAGTGATATAAGATGATCCCATAGGAAAAACTGGCATGAATTATATCTCGAGAATGTAGAGGCAAGCAATAAACCGAGTGTTTAGTCCACCTCCATGTGTATGTAATTCGAGGTGATTACGCAACTTGCAAAAAAAAAATGCATGAACCACATGCCTTTCAATACTGCAGCTGGGATATTTTGCAATATATCAGTGAGAGTAAAGTGCTGTAAAGAGAGGGTCCCCTAAAGATGCCCTCAAAATATAATCAACAAGGATTTCTACCCACAAGATTGATATTAAACCACTGTTCAAATTTTCACGGTACACTGGAATTATCTCCCATCCACATGTGTGTAATATTTGTGTTAACATTGCCACTTGGACTCAGAACAAGCATCCGTGTTTCGAAATTTTTTCTCTCTCAATCTGATTTTGTTTTACTTTTACAATTTTTTTCTTATATTGATACCTATTAACAATCCTTGGATCAATAAAAGAACGCCTTATTTACATATGGCATAAGGTAAAGCATACTTTCAAATAATAATACAAAAGGGCCGAAAATGTAACGTCCAAAGATAATTCTTCTATTAATGATACATAATCCACACGATAAATATAGGATCGTCAAAAGATAAGAAATAATGTATTATTCCTAAAGAATAAATAATATGCTGAATTAATTAGAAATACGCTTACATTTATTATTCTAATTAAAGGAACATTGCTGACGAAATGAATTATCCATAGAATAATAGATATTACAATGTATTCGTTGCATGAGATATAATAAGAATAGCTAATCTTCTTGAAAAGTTGATGATCCAATCCTTTAAGCAACACTTCTTTAGTAATCATCAGCTTCATGAATTTTTATCAGAATTATTCAAAATTATTTGCTCACGATATTTATTTTTGAATACGAAAGATGGATTTCAGTGCAAAGCATTCCACCGCATGTTTTTCCGCGAGAAACCTTGCAGCAAAAATGTTCCTCTTGGAGTTGCGTGTACTTCTTAATTGATAGCTTAATAATAAACTCCATTTTGCGAGCTGTGCCTTTTATGAATAATGGAAAAATGAAGAAAGCAGCGTCGTCTTCGGAAATGTTCTGCTTAAGCAATTAATATTGGCCACGTAAGCGCACGTGGTTCTAATTGACTCGATTACGTCATCCTCCCCTTCGCCTCTTAAAAATTAGCCTTTCAAATTAATTGATGCATGTAACGAATTTTAACTTTTTCTCCAGGCAGAGATTGGGTAAACAAATTAGGAGATATGTTAGAAGGCTTAAAATTAAAAACCTGAAATCAATTAGTGAAGCGAGGTGAAGATACGAGCAATAAAAAGTTTTAGTGTAGAATTTTAATATTAGCAAGTGTTTGCTGCGCGGGAAAGCCGCGGTATGTATTAAACGTGCTGAAGCATTCTTCGAAATATATTGTAGAAGAATGAAAGTGGAACTTTTTAGAATAAAAATTTAGCACTTTTATTTTCACGAAAAGTTATTTCATCAAAACAATGCAAAATTTACTCTTCCAAGCACCATTGTTATTTTATGGGTTAAAGCCAAATATTTTTGCATAAAGTTTTGTTTAAACTTGTTTGATATTCACATGAATATATATTTTCTGCTGGGTGTTTATCTTTTGGAATTGGTTAAGGGTCATGTAAATAAGTAAAAGAATTAGGAAAAAAAATATTAATGTTGAAGAATTTCATAGCAAAGAAATGTTGAAGCCGTTGTTTTTCGTAATCAGGAAAGAACAAACCCAGAATTTCGAAACATAAAAGTGTAACCAGTAAACTGAGAATATATATATATATATATATATATATATATATATATATATATATATATATATATATATATATATATATATATATATATATATATATATATATATATATATATATATATATATATATATATATTGTCTTTTGTAAAAAGCATTGGAATTTATTTTGGAAATGAATGCAATCTGGAAATTAAGAAGTTACCAAAAATATTAATATTAAAAATGTTAAATGTTATAATATTAGATATTGGGGAAATGTTGTAAGAAATACCTAAACAATCTTAATGAGTATTTACTTCGTTTAGATATTACGGAATTTCATTAGTGTTAATAACTGTTAGAATTGTTATGAAAATGAAAACAATATTTTAAAATATCATTTTAAGAATATTTCTTTATTCTTCTTGCAGAATTAAAATTAAAGACAGTTTCAGAAACATGGAGTACCATGCTACACAAAAATATTCGATATGCATTTGAATCTTATTTATATTTATTTGATAATTCCTTTTTCTAGTACCAAAATTGTTTTTTACAATAATGTAAATTAATCAGAATCTTAAACACTATCATAAAATCACTCTCGCACAAGGCCGTGGCGTTAAAATGGTAACTTCTAAAACACACACTCACACTCGCGCACGCAAACAAGGTTTACTCCCAAAGAATATTCAATGACAAAGACAATAACCCTATTAAAAGAACAATGACAATAATAATAATTCATTGTTAAATGATTAAATAATACTGCATTAAATTACGTTATCTAATAAATATGATTTTCTTGCTATAAAGTATTCATTACTGATTGCACATAAAGATTAAACGACTTTTAAAAAATATTTTTCATTATATTTCCAAAAAACCTTTTTTTAAATTTAAGCGAATAATTCTGGTATATATTATTTTAGAAATAATTACAAAATTTAATCGCAGAATAAATTTTATCTTGATGAAATATGAATGGAAATTTAGCTAAAATATACGTAAAAATATGCACCTGTAAGTATTTATTCAATATGAATACAGTACAATTTCAAATTAAAAAACAATAAATTTTTGAAATTACCCACATAGTCGTAGATGCATATTTTTAGAGGGTATGCATTTTCAATAAAAATTATGGTAAATCAAACACAAACAGCAGTTAGGACTGCATCTATAAAAAAGTATAAATACTTTTTAAATATAAAATGAAAACAATTTATCTAAATTTATTTTACTATCCTTCTTTTCTTGTGTTTTTCGACAAAAAATTATCATTTGGTTTTTATGGAGCTTTTATTATAACTTCAAACTTTCAAAACTATAAAAAAATATGTTCAACCTTCATAGAATACAGAATAATAAGAATATATCTGGAGATGAAACTAAACAAACATTGAATACGTTATAATATATAAGACATTATATTCCATACATTTAATATATTTATACAGATACAAAATATGATTATCTGTTCTGTTTCATTATAAATATTGTCCACCCATTTACCAATAGTTATTTCAATATTTACTTTTAGAATTAATAGTATAATTTATCCTCATATAGTGGTGCTTTTTTTTATATAGTTTCTTTTTATACAAATATGCTTCTTGACTATATAAGTCAACTAGAATTTCGGTATTATTTTATACGATAATATAATCATTTTTGATTTTCCCAGGCTATTGTGTATAAAAAGTATTATTTTGAGAAATATTTAGGGATAAAGCAGCAAAAATTATTTTCATGTAACATTTCCGGATAGTAGAGTTTATCGAGTTTTTAAGTAAATATTTACGTAAAATATCTTAAAGATGTATTTAGAAAAACAATTATATATTAATTTATTACTTTTTAAAAATATAAAAATATGTTCCCTTAGTTAAACTTGAAAATTAAGAAAATATTTATGCTTTGAAACGAATAGCATTAAATATTTAGAGCAATAAATTTAATATAACTTAAATTTATATAAATTTAATATAATTTAATATAACTAATATTATTATACATTTATTACATAAATGTAAAATTATTTTAAATATAATTTCTAAGTTTAATTTTAAATTTAATTTTTAAGTTTATTTCTAAGTTTATTTTTTAAAATTTGTTACTTTTTACTTTTTAGAACAGATAAACAAATAACGCAAAAATCTAAATATTTGCATTAGAAAAAGACATTTAAATTTCGCGTAATTATCTAAGAATATCAGTTGCACACAGAAAAAGTAGAGAAAATATTTTTGAAATGACAAATAACACCATGCATACGACAATATTATGAAAAAAGATGGCTCTAAAGCCAGTTGCATCTCAATTTTGATTGCTATATGAAGCTAATGTGAATACAGGTCTTTATGTTTTTTTATTACTTGTAAATTACAGACTTCCACAGAAAATTATACAAGTTATAGATTTTGAAAAAAATCAGGATTTCTGAGAGCATCTGCCATAATCCTTTTGAATAAAAAATTTCTTAAAATTAAATTGTATCTTAAATAATTAAAAAAATGAAATATATCCGATTTCAGATATTTAAATTATGGGTAATATTTTTTACGTGATCCAGTGCTCACTTTTTATGCGATTACTTGAAATTTCTCTCATAAATTTATTCGAATGATAATTAATTGACAAGTTGTTTTATTATAAATGGAGAAATCGAAATTCTAATAACAATATTATTCTTAACATCGCTTTAAATTAATTTCTATTTTTGACTAATATTTCAGCTCAACCAATTAAGAGCTCCTTTGGAAACAACAAATGACTTAAAATATTATAAATAAATGAAATTATTTTGTCTTCGAAATATTTAATATTATATCTTCTGATATCTCTACATTATTATTTAACATTGCTGTTCTGTTTAGGTCTATATGACCTGACACATTTTTGAACTACTTTTTAAAAATGAGGGCACATAGTTATTTTATAGATATTTCGTAATTTTTTTAGGGAAAGTATGAGGTTGCTACTCTGAAAACGATTTCTATTTTCTTTATACATTTTATGTATATCATTGGGATCAATGAGACACAATAACACTTTATCTTAATAATACTGAAAAATTTGCACTGTATATTAAGGATAAAATGAATTCGTGAAGATTAATCACTTTGATAATAAATTAATTAATCTATTGGCAAATTTTGTAGATAAGCTTTCTTCTGTTTGGGAAAAACAGCAAGAACTTCACTCAAAACCGTTTTATCGTTTTGAGAATGTTGCAACTAATGCTTTTTGCAATGGATTACCAGTTCATGAGAAAAAACTATCTAAATATGGAATTAAAAGATTGAATTTTGAGATAGTATATTTTTCCTTCCAAGATAAAGAAGGAAAAAAGGAACTCATACTGGAAATAACTCGAAATAAAGTAAAAATAAATAATTAAAGAAAATCAGGTCAAGTACTGTAAAAGATGCAATATATAAACTTAGAATGTACAATGAAATCTATGATTTCTTTCTACAGATTGAATTGGGTTCTAAAACGACTAATATAAGGCGAATAAAAAAAAATCATGTAACTCTCAGATCAAATAACACACACACAAAAAAGTTAAATAGCTCAAGTTTACTTTACTTACGATGCAATTGTTGTAAATTATTGTCCAAAAAGTATAAGAGCGTAATTCTTAACAATACCACGCATCTTCATAATTCAGTTAGAAACAATTTATATAAAACATTGGAAAATAAGTTACAATACAATACTTATATTTTTGATCACTTTTGAAAACTTGTAAAAGAAAAGCACATCACTGCATTAAGACTATATTTTATAATAGTTCTATGGATAGATTTTCTTGCAGAGGATTTATTCTCTGAACATCAGTAAATATCAAATGAAATGAAAATCGATTAACTGGAAGAAAGCTGTTTCTAGAAAACATTACGTGAATTAAAAAAAAAAAAAAACAAGCAAGAAAATTTTGCCTTAGAAATTAAGAATTAAGTATTATAATCAACAGATTATGGAATAAAAGACAAAATGAATAGTCATTATCTTCCACTTTTAAATTTACAAAGCGCAATTAAGTAACAAACGTGCGTAAATCAGTTGTAACCATCAAACAATAATAATAAATGAAATACATTGATTGAAAATTCTTAAAAAAATATAGGTTCCTTTTTATATTTTTTCCCAAATATAATTTTTAAAAGACCAAATGTATAGTTTATTACAAATACTCTAGTTCATTTTTATTTTCGATATATCCTTCATATGTAGATATTTTTTCATATTATTTTTCAACTGCATGGAGTTCATATTGTAAAAATAAATTATCTGATTTGTTTATAAATATAATATTTTTTTTTCTGAAAACTTGGACAAAATAAAATTATGGAATATTTGTTTAACGATCGTGACACTTTGATCCGAGCATTAGTACATTAAATGTGAATAGTAGGAATAAACAATATCTTCAGTTTGAAATCGACAAACTACTTTACAAAGAGTATAGAAATGTATGTTATATGTTTCATATATGTTTGTTACATTTTACATAAATTCGGTACAATTGCACATTTTAATAAAAGCAATATTTCTTTTTTTCGTCAGAGAAGCTTAAGTTTTTATTGATTGCATTTCGTCAAATAATAAATTTAACAACATGAAAGATACCTCAAGTTCAAAACTGTGTTAGAAGTTCTTGTACCAAACTAGTTTATTCTTTTTATTACGATTTTAAAATTAAAAAGAAATGTTAACAAGAGAAGACAATTATGAATCAACAATTATGAATGTGTTGTGTTTAAACAGAAGACAATCTCAATAGAAAAACACATGTATTGTCTGCTGCTTATTTTTTAACACGAGGATCCATTCGTTTGTTGTAGTATTCGAACTCATGTAGTATGCTAAAAAAATACATTATGTCGATATTAAAAACAGAATCAAATTTGCTTTTATTCATATTCAACTTTTATTCATCAAAATTCATATTCAACTATAACGAAATTATTTTAAAAACATAAGTATCTGATTATAATTCACACATACAAATATGCTATTAATAAGTGATAAATTTGTGGGCCCTTGTATTTCTTATATAACGTGTGTTCAACCTTAAATAATCTAATGTTTTACCAAAATAAATATTAATTGGAATTTAGATGCCTACAAGCAGTGTATGTGCAACAATAAAAAAAAAATGTTTTTTTTTCTTTTTAATTTTACTTTTTTTTTATTGATTAAATTTTCAAGCCTTTTGCATATATTTGATTGACAGATATCTACTTGCCTATTTCTAGCACCGATTTTGTAAACTTCCAAACTATAAACATAATATCCATCTGATATTTTCCATTTTCTTGACCTTCTAACATTTTCAGTGATAGAAGTTTCTGTACTGCATTTGTATACAATTTCTGTGACATAACTTTTAGCTTGTGATTTCAATATCCTAGGTGTGTGTTTTAAAGTAAACCTAAACTTTGGACAATTTCCCTTGAAACGATCTTGAGTATGGTAATGTTGTATACTTTAGATACCAACGTGCAATCTTCCGAACAGATTTCAAACCTGGTATCTGCAAAAGGAGAAAGAATATTCAAAGCTTTTGGAATGCAGCTCACTTTCTCTTTTCCTTGTCTCAAACCATTTGCAACAAAGCGCTGCTCCCCTTGCCTCATTTACAAAGCGTTTGCAAGCGAGGAAAGTGTGCCATTTCCGTCCACTTTCGAATAAAAAGTATTCTTTTCTGTAACAATTCCCTTTTGTGTTGTGACCCTTACACTTGCAGCTTTTCAAAAGGAGTATCTACAAGTTTATAAAATTTATTTTAATAATGTAGAAGCCTAATTTAAAATGGTATTTGTACCTCTTAAAAATGATATACTTTTTTATTTTTATGAAATTCAAGATTCGAATATTCTAAACGAATATAGTGAATTATGTTGTCATAATTTGCCATTGGTTATTTTCATGTCAGAATACCAGACTCTTGATGAAAGATAAATCAAATTAAAATCGTAATGTGTGTCAATTCACTGATTTTCGATTTTTTTCTTGTGTAACTATTTAAAATACGAGACATTGCAGGTGATATATTTATATAAAAAATTAACTTTGGACATTTTATTTGGCGAGAATATTCTAAAAATTGTTTTTTAGTATCTCATGTTTAATTTCTTTTTCCTAAATGCACATCTTTTTGGTAATATATTATTCCAATATCATATTAAAATGAATTTTTGCAACATTGCAAATATTCAGTTTAAATTAATTTCTTTTGATTTTAAAAGATAAATGTAACCATATTTGTATATAAAACTGAGTGAATATAAGAAGCCAAAATCCAAAAATAATAATATAAAATGATTTTATTTCATCAACAAATGTAATTTTTTTCATGAAAATATTACAAAACTCTTGTAATATATTAATTAACTATTGATAATTTCGTCATTTAATAATCCAGATCTAATTAAAAGAAAATGCTCAATAAATGCCATATAATATATAATAAATGATAAAAACAATAAAATTTATTTAAACCATGAAGGAAATACAGAATATAGAATATTTGATTATGGCAAATCGCATTACGAAAAAATGTTTATGATAAACATAAATTTATAACTTACCATATAATATAATAATGGTTCAAAACGATTTTTAAAATTGAGAATAATTAAAAATGTCGTATATAAAAAAAGAGTGATATCAGTATGTATAAAATGAATATTCTATAAATTGTAGCAGTGTTAAATGCCGAAGAAGAAAATTTTAATACAGTACAAAATTAATTACCAGCATAAATTGAACTCATTGTGCATTCGTTTTAGTTTCTAATTCATTTTTTTTATTTTTCTCTTTCATTTTTCTAAAAATATATGAACAATATTTTCAAATATTTGACCTTTAAGTAAAGTATTATTTTCTCTATATTGAGATATATTTATTTTATTAAATTTATTATAATATCATGGGTTAGTCATAAATACAAATGCAAAAATCTATTGTTATGATAATTTCCTTGATTCTAAAGATTTTAATAGAAAAGAAAGAAGATAAATATATTCCTGCTTTGAAATCTAATATAAAAATAAAATACATTTTTATTATTATTTGAAGTTTGTAAGTAATTAGCAAACATTTATTTATTGTAATTAAAAAGAGAATCACTAGAAATAATCTAAAAGTAAAATTAAATAATTTAAATTTAAAAACATGTAAATGTCTTACGATATTAATAATTAGTATTACGTAATACATGTTTCAGGTATTTTAATGAGAGTAATACTCTTACTCAGAAAGTAAAAATTATTTTGTAAAAAAAAAGTGTTTCTTTTTTTTTTTAATATATAATATACAATTTTCCCAATATACAATATTTAAATGCAGCTTTTACGAATAATATTGGAGACTGTAATTATTTTCTTTTCTAAACAGATATTTTTTCTCATTTGCAATAATACTTATATTTTTGGCAAGATGCCTAAAACGCATTTGGAAATTCACTTTCAAGAATACAAAGTATTTCTTTAATACGCTTCTTTCAAAAATTGCATATATTTGATTCACAATGCTTTTAAATACGCACTTGCTAAAAAAAATGAATTATTCAAGGTCAGTTTAATGCTCCGGAATTCGGACTTACGATTATCATTGTCACAAATTTTGAAATCAGAATGTCGTATAACTAGGTCAGAGTAGATCCGTTGGGCAGACACATTTTTCATTTCTGCGGTTGTTCTCTCTTTTGTCAAGGAATTCTACGTTTCTGATAAAAAATGTAGACGTCGTAAAAATTTTGTGACATTTGATTTATTTCAACATCCTGTCTATATAATATTCTTTCTGCTTTGTAGGAGTCTCTTCGATTTCAGTTTCAATTTTTAGAATTCTTGACAGAATGCAACTAGTTTGATGCATTTCAGAATCGAATTCTTGAGGGAAAATTATACAGATCCATTTTCTGAAATTTTAGCCATGCTTCTGAATTGCATATAAAAATATCAAATACGTCATATTCAACGGAATACTATACATATTTTCTACAGTTATGTATAGAAATTTCAATTCATTGTCTATATTAATTCCAAAGGCTTTTATACTTTCATACATTCACAACCAAAGCATTACAAGCATTTTTTTTTATTTTTTAATTTTAATGAAACGCATATCAAGTGAAATCCTTTTTATTGTTCAAAAACTATGAACGTGTTTTAAAATAATTATACTTGAAAATGAAAAAGTTTTCAAACATGTAATATGTTTCATATGATGATAAAAAAAATCGACACTAAATTAATATTAATTATCGATGACTACTGGGAAAATTTCGATATAGTAGATTCATGAAATATTTTATGATAAAAGATTTAAGAATAAATATTCGTATGCAAATTCTACAGACACCGATGATTAAAAATCTATTTAGAATCTTTTCCCATAACATATTTTAATGAATCCTCTCGGAAGGTATATTATCTTAATTCCAATGAATCTGTGGTGCCACTGATCCAGGAAATAATTTAGAGTGGTCATTCATGATTCCTTTATAAGATTTTTGAGCATCCCTAGACTAGTTTTACGATATACCGAGAGAAAGAAAGGATAAGATGAATGGAAGCCCTTTGAAGCACAGCAGTTTTTGTCAGTAGAGATTAGAATAAAAATATATTACATTTATATTAAACCAATATTTAATATCATTTTTTCAGATTTAAAATTAAAAAAATGGATAATTGCATATATGTATTTTTAATAATACTTTTCCAAAATTATAACTATGCCTAATTCATAAATAATTATTATAAAATTATTAATCCCCTTTGAAGACCACCTGGTTCGACGCCAATAATGCTTATAATGTATACATGAACTTTTCTAATGGAGACTAGTCCCATAATATCATCATTCTATTAAAAAAGTAAATATCCATTTCGTCTACCTTCTACCGAAAAAAATAATAAATATTTTAATTTAACATTCAGAAAAAAAATATTCAATAAAATATTCAATCATCAAATTATATCATTTTTTTGTTTATGAATAAATTTATATGCTTAAATAATGAAAATATAACTTAAAATATAAAATTAATTCACATAATTACTTATGTAGAGATTGAGATATTAAAAAAATTAATAAAAACATTAATAAGCATTTTCTAGGAAATTCTAAATACTGATCAAATATATCTTTTTGATATGGTAATAAATTTTACATTGAAGATATCTAACTAAACAATTTAAACTTGAATATTCCTTTTAATCAATGTTTTTCTAGAAATTAATCTCATAAGATGTTTTGTACATGCCATTAACTTAGATTATTCATATTTTAGAAAATTGAAGAATCTGTTTTCATAAACTACTCTTGAAATATTAAGACACATTGTAAGCTCTAAATAAAATTCTTATATATTAAAAAATATTTTTGATATAAAATATGTTTGTATATAAAAGATATTTGTTATTTTCGGTGATATCAAGGAAATCATATTAATGTTGTTTGTTTAACAATTTAATATGCAGAAAAAATATTGACGCCTTTATAAAATTGTTCCAATTTTAATGAAAATCCAATACATGAATTATGTATATTTTAACTATAGAAATATTTCTTCCAGATTTATGCAACTTACCGAAATAAATTCATATAAAAATTTTCAAATAAATGTTTTACAACCAATTTTATTGTCTTCTTGGTATTTTTTCCATTCAATTCCATGAAAATATATCCTAAATAATATATATTTTAATACATATCTTAAATAATATGAAAAAAAATCTAAAGAATATAATAATATTAATATATAAAGAATATTAATATATATCTTAAATGATATTAAAAAATCTAAAGAATATAATAATATTAATATATAAAGACTATTAATATATATCTCAAATATTATTTAAAAAATCTAAGAAAGAAAAAGGGAAAAACAAAGCTTTTGCGTTTTGGAAATTGTTTTTTAAACATAATTCATTCCAAATGGATATAAATAAATATATCCTACACTGTCTTTTCTAAAGAAGAATGATATTTGGAATTCCTTAGAGAATTAATATTCCATTTATTCTGAAATTTTAAATTAATAGTCAGCATTATTTGTCTTCAGCGTCTTAACATAATCACAGATGTTAAGTAATATATTTCCAAAGTTACGTTATTTTTGAAATTAAATTCTTGAAACAATGTATAGATCTATGTTTCCAGAATTTTTTTAAAAAATGTATATTATTATTTAAATAAAATATTAAGTATATGTTTGAAATTTTCACTATTGAATGTCTTTATTAACATTTGAAACATTTTTCAAATGAGTTTTAACTAATACAATAAACTGCTATTTTGCTTCCCTAAAATTTTGAAGATTTTATTTATGTAAAAAAATATCTATAACTGAAATTATTCGTATTGTTTAAAAGCATTATAGAATTTAAAAAAAAAAAAAAAAAAAAAAAAAAAAACGTTTTAGTAATAACTTTATGAAATTATAAAATTGGAAAAGGATAGTTCGGAGTCCCATTTAATCGCAAGGTTGATTAAATACAGTCTGTAAAAATATACTTAATTATTAGATGTGATTAATAAATATTTTCTGAATTTAATATTGAGATAATAAACATTTCATAATTTCATCCAAAATGAGAAGGAAAAGTTTGAAGGTAAGTTATAATTTACAAGAAGTGACAAAGTAAATTTATATGAGAATTTATTTTAGAATAACAATTGAAAAATAAACAGTTTTTTTTTTTTTTTTAGGAATTTACTCTTCGGTACATGCGAATTCTTAACTCTCTCATGAATCACATCACTATTGTCATTGCGTTAGCTCATTTAACAGAAAAGAAAAGATTTTGGGTGCATAAATATGAATATGATTTTTTTAAATTTAAAAAATACATTGTTTTGTTTCATAAATTAAAGAGTGATTAATGCTAAATATTTCCTTTCAAGAACCAAAAGATTAATTCAGCTTTTGGGAATCAAACAGATGCTATGAAGGAAAAATTCGAACCTGTTCTTTCAATTTAATGGTGTGATTAAACCAGTTTTGGATGGCTGCATGGAAATAGAATCTCTTTGCAGAAATGGCTCTCTGTATGGAGAGAAATAAATCTTTGTCTAAAAGAGCAACCTCTGGTGAACACGGCAATGGGATAACATATCCCAAAGAAATTACTGTAAAGTATTTTCACAGGTTTTGCAAACTGTGTACAAGCATTGTCGCATTGGATATCAATCTTCTCTTGTCTTCCGCCTTGTATTGTTTTTGTTTTCCTTACTGTTTCATTCAAATTGATCAATTGTTGTTTTTATTATTCATAACTAATGATTCATCAAGTAATGCTCCCATATCTGCTTTTTGAGATTTTTGATGCTTTATCATGCGCTTTATCATGTGGTCTTTTTCTTTTCTTTATACTTCATAAAAATACACTTTGTAAATCGTATTTGAAGAGATATGTTTACCATAAATGACCAATAGTGCAAAAAATCAGATGTATTAATGCTACAATTTTTTAATGAAATAACGTAACTTCCCACATATGGTGTTCGTCTGGAACAAAATTTAATATATATATATATATATATATCCAAAAACGGAGGAGATATATTTTTATATAATCAATATAAACATTTGCCAGAATGACGCTAATATTTTTATCACAGCCCAAATACTTAGACGGGCAGGTTTCGGATTTATTCATAGGGGGATTTATCCACAGAATTAGAATTTTATAGAATTAGAATCTTCAGAGGTGGTAAGATTAAAATGAGTTATTTAGGAGTAAGGGAAATTAAAATGAAATTTTATTACCTGAAACCTTTCTTCTCAGATTTTGTGACAAAACCAAGTTGCGCTCATTAATATAAATTTGATTAAGAATAATGCTAATTTTAGAAGAAAGCCTTCGTAAAGTTGTATGCTCTTGCAGTTGTTGGTATTTTGTGTAGGGAGCGGTTTTTAATTGAAACAATTTTAAATATTTTTTTTATTATTATTTAACATGTCAATAAAATTCTATATTATTCTATACCAAATTATCATCTGATTCTATGCATATTTTGAGTTCTCGTCAACAAAGAAAGAAAAAAAAATCTTTAGCAGTGTTTTCATATTCATTCCATTTAATGCACTTTTCATGAGAAGTTCAAATAAAAATAAGAACAGGATTGAATTAGTCTTTTGAGCAATTATGATGGTTTTTCATTTTATATCATAGGGATTTTTTATATTTCATTCCATACTTTGATTTATTTTGCTCGGGGACCAGTCTATTCTGTCCAAAAGTAGGAGCTGGTATAACTTGGCTTTAGATCTTTATCAAAACTGATGCCAATTTTGATTTTCAATTATTTGAATAAATAATTTCAATCTGCTATACGAATAATGGTGGAGTGAGTAATTTAACAATAAAATGAATTATACCATAGTAATTAAAAAAAATGTTGATTGAAAGTTCTATTACTGCGCATTTTTCTTGAGGAATGCATAATTTTCTTTAGCTAATTTTTATACTCTATTGGTTCATACTTTCATCCTATATGTAAAAACTTTTATTGATATTACAAGTAAGATAAGTTGGAGGTTTCACCACTTTCTCGTTTTTTGGATTGATAACCTGAATTAAGTATTTTCTCTAATTCCAAAAGCGTAAGTTTCATCAAGTTGCTTTAAGAAAAAAAAAATAGATGAGTACTTAATGATATTAACTAAAGACGATTTCAAAAATGTATGCAGTGCAATATCTTTTTTTTTAATTCTGTTGTCCCTCAAAATGGCCCATGAAGGAAAATAAGAATATAAACATTTGAAAAAATCAGTTAGTTATTTTGAGTTAGAAGTGAATATCAAAATAATGGAAACACCTTAGATTTATAAAGAATCCTTTATTAATATGGTGTAGGACAGCCTTTGGCATGTAATGCAGCTTGGATACGCCTAGGAAGCAATTCATATACGTGTTGAATGGTGTTTGGAAGATTACTGTACCTTTCTTCCTGGAGAAATTGTGAAAGTTCTGGGAGAGAAGCTTGTGGAGGATATTGATTTAATATTGAAAGCTCTAAAATATAATGTAAAGGTTCAATTATATTCAGGTCGGGTGACTATGAGAGCCAAGGAAGATGTTTAACTTCATCCTCGTGTTTGTCAAGCCATGATTGGACAAGTCTCGTTGCGTGGATAGGTGCATTATCAGCGAGTAAAAATTTCATGTCTTAAAGGAAACAAATTTTGCATCGTAGGATGGAACTAGTCAGATAAAATTTCTCTATACTTCTCCCCAGTGATCCTTCCTTTCAGTGTTACGATTTGTCCAGCAGAAAATCACGACATGGCTGCCCATATCATGACGGATCTACCTCCATGCTTGAAAGTTGGAAGAAGGCAATCAGGATCATACGCTTGTGCAGGTGTTCTCCAAACGTGCTCCCATTCTGTTCTAGGGAAAAGTGTGAAACGTGATTCGTCACTCATATTACTTTCTTCCACTTATAAATCGACTAGGTTTTGTAGATGATGTTTACCATTAATATCTGTGACAAGTGACTTGGGAATTTCTGCTCTGTCATAAATGTTATGTTTATGAATGTACCTTTTGACTGTAATCACTGCTACTGGAGAATACAGATGTGTAATGAGCTCTCCGGTCACTTTTCCTGTAGCTGTTCGCTTTTTAGACATCACAACCTGCTTCAATAACTACCGACCTCTTTCGCTGAGTTTCTCTTTCTGCCCACTATTTTGCTTTGCCGAGCTTGTCTTGCTGCGATACCATGGCTTTAGACACAGTACCTCAAGAAACGCCTAAAAGTCGGGATATTTTGGCCACGCTTGCTCCGACTGGAAGGGTTTCTACAATTTGACCTTTGAAAATCTGAGAGGTCCGATATTTTAAGCTTTTGAAAAAATAATCTAAGAATTACAGAACTTTAATAAAGCTAACACATACAACCAGAATATATACATTGCTGTTTTAAAAATAAAACTGTAGGTTAATATTATATATTAATACTTACTAAGCGCATTGAAAAAGGTCACTTTTATTCACAGGTTTTATTACTTTATTCGCAGGTCCATTATTTTGATAACCACCTGTATCTTACAAATGAGAAAAAAAAATACCTTATCGTAGAGCTGCCATATGTAATATCTAAAAAAAAATTGCATCAATAACTCATTAGAAGATAATTTATGAAATATTTTAAAGAAATTTTAATTGTCTTGATAATTTTATTTACTTTGATTAGTTTGTTAAATAACAATTAATATTTGTGTTACACATCCTGCATCATCTTAATTCAGTATGTTGTTAAAATATTGATCATAAAACGTATGGACATTCAAAGTTATTTTAATTAATGTCATTAAGATGGCATTAATTAAGATGTCCTGATTAAAACAATTTTCATGAGCGTTTTTGAAGGATTGTAAATATATATCAGGCATAAAAAATTAGAAAATAATTGCTCTCCTGCGTTTTAATAGTATGGGTTTTTTAGAAAGAAGTGTCTGTTATGTGCAAAACTTTCTAAAAATAAATTATATTCTGGTATTATTGAATGATTTTATGAAACTAAGTATCAATATTAAATTATTTTTCCAATTAAATTTAACTGTTAAATTATTGTTATAACGAACTGTTATACACGTAATAAGAAAACAAGGCAAATAGCATTAATGGAAACGTTTTGTATATATCAGTTTGATTATTTTCAGTCGTTGTATTTAATAACACTACAAATAAGAAAGAAATTGCTGTTTGTACTATTCTTTTGTAGCTATCTGAATGCACGAGAACATTGTTACAGAAGCATAGAAATGTTTTTAAATCAAATTTTCATCAATAGTTTTTTTTTTTTCATTATTAACTACAAATCCGTTATGAAAAAAATAAAGAATCTTATCTATTTCTGGATTAATTGTTCTTGATATTGTCTTCAAAGAATGTTCATTGTTGAAATATTGAAAATTCAATCTGTATGGAATTACTATACATGCTTTATTTTGCATCTAAATTACAAACAATAAAATAATAATTAATCCAAAAATCTAAGTAAAAAATATTTCTTTAAGTCTAGGGAAATTCTATGTAGGAAACATAAAATATTTGTCATGAAAAATGAAATTTTTCAAAATTAATAAATGGAAACTATAATACATTCCAAATTGGACATTTGAAAATATAAATTTATATATAAGAACGTATTTCTTAAAATTTAAATTTAATATCATATTTTAAAATAGTCTTCAGGGTTATAATAGACTTTTATATTGAATTTAGCATTTAATCTCTATTTCAAACTGATATATATATATATATATATATATAATAAAATAGATAAATTTATGAAATTTTACAATATAGATTCTTTAAAGAAGGAATACTTTTCCTTATTCACAATTTTCTAAGCCTTCCCTTCTTATTTTTGAAAACTCTGAAGCATGTTACTCTCAGTATAGACTCTGGAACTCTAGATATTTTACTAGCTCCTTATAGTGAATAACGTACCCTTAAACTTTAATCTTGACACATAACAACTAAAAACTCAAAAGTAGCTTTTAGAGTTTCTATTCCTTCATATATTTCGTTACAGTTTCCTTCGAAGAACTTGTTTGAGACTCGACAACAATAGTGTCTAGATGTATAATACCCATGAACATAAAAATAAGAAAGAAAATGTTTCTGTGATATCATGAGCAAAAAGTATAAAATAATGAACTGTTCATGTAGCTCGAAAAATATAAGTAGAAAAAGAGCACATTTGTAATTTCTATTTCCGAAATTGTGCCGAAAAAATTGAAGAATCAGAAAAAATAATATGTAAATAAAAGATTTCGAAATATTTCGCCAAATTTTATTCTGAAAGAAGATTTTTTTTTAGTTTTTATAAGGAAATGTTACCAATTATTATTAATATTCTAAAACTAATTTTTATACTCAGAATATAATATTTTTAATTAGGTTATCAGCAACGACAAAATGGTATAATCATAAACAATAACAATATAGTTTTTAAAGTTTCCTTTCTGATGAGATATCAAAGCAAGAAATATTTCCAAATGAAATATGAATTTTTATAAGGTAGTTGATTAAATATAAATTCGGATTCTCAAAAAATGATATGATTCAGTAGTAATAAAAAATAATTTTAAAATTGGAAATTTTTAAAAATATTGATAATTATGTCTCTGTAATATTTTAATTTTGGCAAAGAATTTTACAACGTAGAGCTATTTTTATAATTAAACATCAAACAGCTCTAGTAATGAATTCTTAATAGTTTACTAATATTTAATATATAAAACATATATTATGCATACAATTTAATACATAAAAAATAATAACTAGGATGAGTTTAGTAATTGTTATTCGATATTTGGTTTAAATGCCGAAAATATTCTTAAGTCAAAAGAATTATGGATACTTTCTTTACTGTTTTTTTTATTTATTTATTTATTTATTCTCGGAACTTAAGGAATTAACGATAGCTACCTTTATTTTTACGTCATTAAGATAACAGCTACTCAGATTATACATTTTAAATTATTAATTTCTTTCTATCAACAGGTTAAAAGAATAATTAATTGTATACATTCTGATATAATATCAAATAAATGATATGATATCAAAACATTTTAACATTTTAGTGTTGCTCTCAAAAGTTTATAAAGAGAAAAGTCTTCATAAAAATTTCTACAAAGCTATTTTAAATTGAGAATTGAGCCCTAACACTTTTTCATATTATATTCATAACAGTGGGGAATTTGAATTTCGAGGGACTGTTCGATTTTAAAATTTGACGGTGACTTTGGACAAAGAATGTATAAAAACACTTGTCTTTAAGAAAATTCTAAAGGTTCAACTTGTTGGAGAAGCTTAGTGTACTTAACGAAGAGCAGCTGTCCGAAAATTATTTGAAGTATTTCAGAACCAATTATCTGCCAATGACTCTGATGTCGGAGGTGTAACGTGACACAGTATTAGTCATCCACTAATCGAAAGCATTTAAGAAGTTAGTCTCTTTTAAAGAAAGAAGAAACTTAGCATCTAGTAAAGGACATAAAATAGATATCAATGGGATAATCGAGGAATCTTTTGAGCTTTATGCATCGCCTGTTGTTCTTGTTAAGAAGAAATATTAACTGACACTATTCTGTGTTGGTTACAGGAAATTAAATTACTTTATGATAAAGGAAAGTTATCTGAATTCTTTAATGCCTTAATATGTAACCCATGGGACTATTGGTAAAAGGTTATAGGAATCTCAGATATCCGTTTCCATTTCAACATTTTTCTTAGCAATCAAGAAATGCTTGTAGCTCACAATGCATTATTTTCTAGATACTACTTTTCCATACAGTTGCTTTGGAAGCTCCTTTGCAATGATGGATTTTGAAATCTAAATCCTAAAGTTTTAAGATATAACGAGCTATCTAGCTTTCGAATTCCTTAAAATTCAAAATAAATTCTGGGATTCAAAAAAAGGATAATCAGGCGAAGTTAAATGTTTTCATAGTGATAGTGATGGAAGTGTTCTACAAATTTTACTTGCTGAACATTACATAATTTATTTCAGTCCGATCCTAGATCTTACTTATATAAACATTGACAAGCTCTACGTTTCTAATCATTTGAAAAAACACAATTCTCAGGCTTCTCTTATTCCTTTTTCATATGTTAAGAAGCCTTAAAAATCTTTCCATTCAGTTGTGGAAATTATTATAGATGAGTAGCTATAATTGTGTCAGTCGATTTTGTGACAGATTAATTTCGCCAGTAGTAAAGCAAAACAAGTTCATGCGTGTTACAACCAACAAATGTACTATAGGAGTTCAACAAAAGAAAGTTTAAACTGCACATTTTATTTTGTTTCACTTTGTGTGGCAATATTTGACATAATCTAGTTTGCTTCCGTAGTAGAACATGAATTTAGATCTTGCTCAGGGGAGTTTCTGAAATGCTTTCCATTCCCTTTTGATTAAAATTTGAAGGAAAAAAAATCATTTTACCGAGTAAGACAATCTGATGAAATTAAAATTGTATCACACCTAAAATGGAAAATATTTTGAACAGTTAATAATTTTTGGCTATTTTGGGGCCAAGCATCAGATGTAAAATCATGTAATTCAGACAAAGAATTATTCCTAGATAAAAAAAACTGTTATGAAATTATTACTCTTATAAAACTTAAAAGTTGATTTTAAATGCTTAAAAAGCCGTTAAATGTTAAATAATATAATTCAATAAAATATTTTTGTGAAATTTTTTGCTCTTTTAAGATTTAAAAGCTACTTTTAAATGACAAAAAGACACTAAATATAATTAGATTGATAAAATATTGTGTTCAGACCCTAAATAATTACAATTTATTTCTATATTAGGATTTTATGAATATTAAATTTTCATATATTTAATAGGAAATTTATTTCTTGAAAACATACGGTATTGAAAAGAAAATATATGCACTTTTTTTTTCCATTTTCTCATTACGAAAAAAAAATTCAATTTTTTGACATTTTTACAGTTTTTGTATTAGCGCAAAATATATTTTTAACTAAAAAATTACATGTTTTAGAATATAATCCTAAAGTAAACAACATTAGATTTTACAAAATTTCAAATAAATAATCCCTATTTGATATTTTTAAGCGAAAAAAAACTATCCAAATTAGCATTGTAAAGATAAATTTACATTCTTGATAAGAAATGTGTACAAATTGACGATTTAGTACTGAACATTCACAAAATTTCGTGAAAAGAAATTAGCATAATTTCTTCCTGAGTGTTTACATTAATCATTCCACGCATAATAGGGTACTGTTTTAATCCAAATGTCATATTTTGTCTCTGACAACATCTGCTACTTTCCCTCGCAACTTTGGGTAATTTTTGGTAGAAAAAGAAAATGCATTCCATCACCCCAACTGTTGATTAATCTATACGTCTTGATCCTTGCAACTATAACCGTTGCAGCGCGTTAGAGAGAGAGGAATGTTTATTCTATATGTATAGAAAGGACCTGCTGAAATTTTAAAACAATAGACGGCTGTAAAGTTTATTTTACTGTGATGGATTTCATCTGAATTCCTGAATATTGTATAAACTTGCGTTGGTTACTTCCGTTCTGCCATTTATAAAAATAATCATGTTCAAGTTTGAAGGGGATCACTCAATCAAACACGTATTATATTATTGGAAATTCTACAAATAAAATGAAAGCAATAATATTTCTGAATCTTCGCTCACAAACAAAAAAAAATATTGTGGATATTCATTGTTTATTCTAGAATGAAACTGTAAGCAAATTTGCTTAAATAATTACTAGAAATATAAATAATATGAAAACTTAATTTTCTTTCCTTTCAATTCTTTTGTCCTTAATGAATGAAATCGAAATCCATACACACATTTCTTACATATCATGCTGATACAAGATTTTCTTTAAGTGTCATTTGTCGTCAAAAGCATGTTAAGAACTTAATCTGATTATTGAAATAGAGAAAGTGTATATGGATTTTGCTTGAAACTGATTCCTATAGTAAGCAGTTTGTCCTTTCTTAATTCTAACATTAAAAATTAATTGCTTAAGTGGTTAAAAATACAAGATTTTTTATAAAAATGTTATTTTCTTTGAAGAATATAGACACGTTTGAACAGTTTGAATTTTAAATCGACGACATGTGCACAATTCCAATTTAAGATTGTAGTTGTACTGAAAAAAATGAATAATTAAATTACCATTTGATGAAGTTTTTATTTACTGTTTGGTGAAACGTAAGAACTAAAAACAAATTATTAAAATTTTGTACAAAAAATTTTGTTTTCGTTCTCAGTAGTTTCTGAGTGTTAGATTTAAATGTTTGTTATAGTTAAAATTATTAGCTTATCAATTCAAAATGGCCGTAAAGTAATATGTCTCATTAAATTCAACATCACATTAATGGATTTTAAAGCATATTTTTATATATGGAATTTATATCATTAATTATTCATCAGTTGTATTTATTATACCTAAAATATAAAAAAAAATCATATTAAAATGAATGCATAATTAAAAAAAATACATATAATCAATTCCTATCCTTCAGTATTTACTTATTTATTCAGTTTTTACTAAACAAACTCATTTGAAAACTTTTTCTACAATTTGAATTTCCGTCTCTTTTTCGAGGAGTAAGGTCAGTTATAGAAATTTGATACTGAAAAACGACTTTTGTCCCAAGGTCAGTATAAGCTTTCTTCTTCTTCTGTGAATTCATTCCAAATAAATGGGAAGCATTTTTCTCGAACAATTAGGAAAGACTTTGCTTCTCGCAATTGCTTGTTAGAGCCGAATGAGACGGATGGTTCCACACAGTGTAATATTCTTTGCATGGTAAAGATGTGGAAACGAAGATATTTGCGAAAAAAATATTGTACACAAAAATAGTAGGAGAAAAAAACAGAAAACAGTTAAAAATCAGTGGTCTACTCATGTACAATGAAAAATAATAGATATCAATTGTCTAAACAAGTAACCGAAAAAAATAAAGGATAGATGAAAGATTTTCGTTATCACAAGAGTACTGAATTTTTATAGCACTAAAATCTTTTCAATGGACGTTCATTTTGTTTGGATTTATATAAAAAATTTCAAACAATGATTAATTGCCTAAATATTACAATACGAAAATTTTAATTCTACTTTTGATATCTGTTTCTCACTGCAAATAATATATCTGCCTAAAAAAAACTTAGTTCAAGCACCTAATTACAAAAAGCAATCTGCTTCTAACAGTTAATGATTCAAAACATTTTTAAAGGCTAATTTGGAATTTAAAATTATTGTACGAAAATAAAAAAGATATTTTGAGAACGAAATAAAGAAAATAAATAATTTTAAAAGAAACATTTATTTTTATCAATGAGATTAACGGAAATTTATCACTATCCATTAAGAAATTCACATGCTCAAATTATTTTCTTTATATTCGATCACTGAATTTCACATTTTTTATTTAATTCGTATTAACCAGTATTTCGAGCAACAACATCTACAAATTCTACATTAAAACAGCATAAATTTTTTTAAATAAACAATGAACTAAAATACAATCATCAAGGTATTGTAGATGTATGTTATGTTATGTATGGGTGTTATGTTATGGAATCACTGAGAGATTTCAAATATATTTTTTGACCATGAATTGTTTTTAATATCTCACACAAACTGACAAAATTGTTTCACAGTTTCTGAAACCAACTGCTAGAAAGTATCCAATATTTTGAAAGCACAATAATGCTTTTGTTCAATATTCTGTATGTCAGCAATGTTTGCAGAATTCCTCAAATTTTGAAGCAAAGAAATAATTTAAAATTATTTTGTGTCAGATTTATAGATAAATAATTCATGCTTCGTCAAGTTTTTCAGCATATTCGATGAGTAATTAAAGAACTTTCTTTGAAGAATTCGACTCGAAAGATTTCTTTAAATTCAGTTTGAAAAATATTATTTTACTACATATTTTGTTAAATTTTGATTTTCTAAATATTCAACGATAACTGAAACGAACTAAAACTACTCTTGAGAAGCGTATTTTTCATCAATGTCACAAAAATTCAGTTACATTTCCCACAAAAATTTATTTATGAAATGTAAACTCAGATTATAAATTTAATCAACTTATGCATGAATTGTTACATTAGACAGAATTTCATAATTCAATTGGAAACTATATATAGGGTAATCATAAAAATATTTTCTTTTCCCATTTGGAGGCTCTATAACTAAAGCTAATGAGCAAAATTACATACAAAATCAAATGCAGATTGTGGAACAATCAGAGAGACGAGTTCTGCAATGTTAAATTACTAACAGAAACAGAATTTTGGACTATAGCACTAGTATCAGATGTCAGTAATTATAATGGATCACTGAAAAAGGATTGTGAAAACTTCAATAACTTTTGAGATAAAAAATTACACACGCAAAGATAAATAATATGCATTTTTAAACATATTGAAAATATTCTTCATTTATCCTGATGGCTCTATGGTCCACTAGCAATTTTCTTATTTTGAACACATGCCATCTGCAGTTTTTGATACTTTTCTGTATCCATTCCCCATGTCTACTTCATAGATAATTCAATTGCATAATATAGGGCATGGTGAAATTAAAGTGAAATTGGATTTATGAATAATAAACATTTTATCAATGCCCCAAAAGTTTTGTTTCATTTTCTGAAACGCTAATTTGAAACATATTAATCTTAAGGATTTAATTAGAATATGTATTGTTATATAAATTGTTATCTTGCACAAAATTTCATGTGAAAGATAAGTTAATTAGCTATGAAATATATTTAAAGTCGTCATAAAATAATTTTACCTATTTGATACCATCTGCAAAAGGAAAAAAAAGTGAGGCAATGAAACCGAATTCCAATTTCAAACTAATTGCTAGAAAATAAATTGCAATAGCGATAGACCATATTTAAACGCTGCCAAAACGAAAAGGGATAAATAACTGAAATGAACGCATGAAAAAAGAATTCTACAGAATTTCTTAGATGTATTTTTAAAAAATGCGCATCCAGAAATAAAGTCTATAGAATATGAAATTCGTAGAAAATAATCTTATTTCATCGCTACAGTCAAATCACTGTACGTGCAACATTTTCATTTTGATATTATTCCCTTTAAATCATAAAAGGGATTAGCAATTGTTACCAAATTTTATTTCCTCACGCCTTTCACATTTTGCGTATGAAATTTAGTTTCTTTTCATTCTTTGGTTTTAATTGCAAATACTTTCAAATCGTGAAATTCGTTTAATAATCCAGCGAGTACTATTAATAAAATAAAATATAGAAATTTCATCTGATCAATATTTTTTTACAATTATACATTTTTTTAAATATTTTAAATTTAGCTAAAGAGTTGTATACATTTATTATCTACTGATCCTGTTTTTAAAACTATTTTGATTAAATTGGATTTGCTCAGTTCTTACATCTTTTAAAATTTACTTTCTGCTGTGTCATCAAGCATTTCTGGCATATTAAGACATAAATTCCTTCACTTGTGCATATATTTTAATAAAACGATACTTTTAATTAAATTTATATTCATTTCGCAATAATTTAAATTATAAAGTGTTGTTTATTTATAAGCGAGTAATTAAAACTAATAAGTAAGAATTATTATAAACAATGATAAGATAATGATATCCAAAATAATTGACAAAAGTCTCATATGCAATTGGCAAATACAAAAAAAAAGAAACTTTCATTGTAATTTACATCAAACAAATCTATAACTTTCAAAATAGACAGTTTAAAAAGTTAATGTAATAGTTATTAATTATTTTAATACATTATAAAGATAATTACTAAGAATCTGAACATTTAATTTTGTTTAATAAGTGTGATAAACAAAATCAATTAAAACTGAAACTTACATACTGGTTTTATGATAGAAATTTAAAACTAAATGTTTATACAAAAACGAAAAACTTCATATCTCTTAGACTCGTATTTTCTGAAACTTTATTACAAACTTCGAAGGAATAAATTGAGCATAATTGAGCAAGTATTCAGTATGTTAGAAGTTTTAGAATAAATAATTTTTAAATGTGAATGTGTTTTAAGGTAATGATAATCATTACATACCCTGAGACTTAAAACAATCTCTTTTATGCACTTCAAAGTGATTTCAATCCTGACATCATTTGAATGAAAAAGAAAAACATTTCTGGATTCACATCCATTTCCCCCCTTCTTTCCTTAAAACCATTTGCAACAAAATGATATTTCCCTTTTGTCTGACTTCAAGAATATCGCCAATGAAGTTAAGTATGTCATTTCCGGGGACTTATCGATAAAAAGTTCTGTCCTTCGTTTTATTTTCATTCGTGTTGAGGCGTCAACACTTGTAGATTCGAAGAAAAGCATAAAAATAAATTGCTAATCATTCACTATTTCTAATTTAAATAATTTTGCAAAAAAAAATGTATAATTCACTACAATCTGTTGAATATCGTTTTAATCTTGTATCCAAGAAATGTAAACATTTTTTACAATAAAATTCACATTGATTCTAAAAAAATTCAGGCATACGATAAAAAATTGAAAAAAAAGAGTACAGTGAAAAGTTTAATTGTTAAGAAAACCTTTACTTTTTAACATTCTTTAATAATACATTTTAAAATAATTTTGATAAAAGTTTTTATAAAGCAACTTAAACAAACCATAGGAAATATTTATAAACATTTCAATAAAGCAATGTAAAAAAAAAAAAGATTTGATAATATGGTTTTAGAAAAATCAATCGATTCTCAAAATCATTCCGTCTAAACGCCTTAAATTTTAACCATAAGATTCAAGCTGGGTATAACCCATTATGCATTTAGGAAATACATCTTAAATCATTACATAAAACGAAAGGATGAATCACGAAAAATAAAGGATAACGAATTGGTCTTTAGTTTTATAGTAGCAGTTGTATCCGCAGCTCGTTTCTCGTCTAATTGTTCTATATATGTATGAAAAAGCGAAATATGTATACTTCTTAATATCAAGATTATATAAAACATTCTGATCTAATTAATTACTACGCTAATGAATCTGATAAAAAACAATTTCAGTTTCAGCGTTTGGTGGATTGATGCTAAAACAAAAAAAATTGAGTTCCTACTCTGGAATCTTTCTGCATATAATTAACCATGTGAAAACAAGGCGTTTCTAACTTTCTTTTAGCGCTTCTAAGTTATTAAATTTTGACCTAAAAATTTAAGAAAATTAGAATACAGCTTAAAGATACTTTCGTTTTAATACTTAAAAGGTTTTCTTTTATGTCTGATTGGTAGTTTTAGAAAAAAAAATTGTAGTCGAGAGAGATCATAATTAATATAACACGTTAAAAATCTTTAGTGATCGAAGATGACTTGCAGGTGACACCTATTAAAAATAATGTTTTGAAGAAATGAACTTGACAGTTAATATTAATTCATGATTAAATGATTATGCGTGTACTATAAGAGTGCTGTTTCATGAATGTTTCATTTATATAGTTGAATAATTCAAACAGTTTAAAGAAAATATGATCAATGCTATTTTTGATTGTAAGAGTGCCTGTAAGTACTGCCATTTAAACAAAATTTATTCAATAGGGTTGATGTAAAAAACATCCGACTAATTACACTTGCTGTTATTACGTACCCTTTGTTTAAGAGTAAGGAATAAAAGATAGAACCGAGTAAGTAGTAAAAAGATAGAATAGAGTAAGGAATAAAATGAAAGGAATATCTTTTGGAGTTTCTTGAATTCAGTACATAATTTGAAGCAAAATTTATTCGTGTTATATGAAGATATCCTTAGCGGTACTCCTTTCAACGTCATGATAATTTTATGAGAATATTCACCTTTTCATGCCTACAAATATTAAATGTCCTAGATTCTAATATAATATGTTGCGTTTTGTTCGAATTAAGACATTTTAAGTTACGCTATTTTAATTGTTCTCAGTGATTTGAAATTTGAAATTTTCTAGGTTGGAATGACAGAGATACCGCTTATCAGCAATAGATTTTTTTTCTTGGAGCTGAAACTTCATTAATGTTTTGATGGTTTGCTAAAGATTCAGCCGTAAAGATGGAATTGATGAGATTTATTTTATAAAAAAAGTATTGTCACAATAAAATGTCTAATTATCATAATTAGACATTCTAATAGCAACTGTAATTACAAAACTTAGAAAGCCCTAAGTAAATAATTTTTATGGTGTCAGGTGCAATTTGAACTTCATGAAAGCCAACGAGAATGTAAATAAGCAAGTATTATAAGAGCGCTTCAAATTTATTTATTATTTAATCTTCTAAAATTTTATTAAATAAATTTAAGTTAAAAGCAAGACGATTATGGCGTGTTAATTGATGCAACTATTTTAGAATTGAAAAATATATCAAAATAATTGGATCTTATAATTATAAAAAAAAGGCTTCAACTTTAAAAATAGCTGCGCACCAAAAGCAAAAGCAAAATTGACGAAGAAAACACTTTACAAAAGCGCTCGAGTGATGAATAGAAGGATATATGATGATGATGAATATAAAGATATTATATCGTAATTAATATATGTATATTATATATTAATGAATATAAGGATATAATATAGTGATGAATAAAAAGAATATATGTTTAATATTTCAATGGGGAAAAAAAGACGTTGCTATAAAGTGTGCTAAAATTTCTTTAAAAAAATAAAGTAAAAGTAGAGAAATAACGTTTAAAATGCAAGTTAGACTACTTGAAAGCTAATTTTTAAAATTTTACGTCGGTGTAAAAATAATGTCCGTACAACTATTTGTTCATGTGTTACAGAGGAGAAACGTAAAACCTTTCAACTTCCATTATTCCCATTAGTTGGTCGTAGAAATATTTTTTATAGTGCTGTAAATCCTTCTGAGTACTGAGGAACGAGTGCCCCAAATTTCGTTGGAATACATCAAAGCAAAGATTGTTGAACTGTATAAGGTCAAACATATGAAGTTATATATATATATATATATCTAAAAATTGACTGAACATAATTTCGTTGTAAATTTTAATATGTAAATAGACTCATTTACTTTTTAAAATTTCTCTTTCAGAATAACAGTTAAAGGCTCATATACCGGTAGTTCGCTCAGAAGATATATTTGTTATGTGTAATATATCTTTAGTATATGTATATATATCCTTTTATGTAATATATCCTTATGTGTAATTTGTTATGTGTTATGTGTAATACATATTTTCATATTGATAATATTAAATTTATTTTTGAAAAACATGCACAGTGCTACGAAATTAGTTCTATTTTTAGGAACCAGCTTGAAGGAGGAAAGTAAAAACACTACAATGGGGCAAGTAAATTTAGCTACAGCATTGTGATTTTTCTTGAATATTCACTAAGAAGAATGAATGAATGCTGAGCTATGAGCAATTTTTGGAATCTCTACAAAGGCATATAATAGATAATTTTATCAATTTTATTTCAATAATTTCTAAAAGAAAAAGGAACAGCAATATTCTTTTGTAAATATGTCATCATACTGCATCAATTCCATCAATCGTCATTCTATCATTTCGTTATTATATTAAATTTGACATTTTTCTTCTTCTTTTAGATCCAGCAACAAGTTTCCTTTTTACTTATTATCAAATATTATTGTATTTATTATGTATAATTTTAAACATAATCCTAAAAAAATAATCATATGATTCTAAAAAAGCAACTCTTATTAATTATTGGGGAAAATTGCTATTCTGCGGAATGAATTGTCTGGAACTGTACCTCTAGTACTGATGACAATTGTATTTCCACATATTTATAGCAAATACGGTTCAAATATTTCAACAAAATGTCGTTATTGGTATCAGTTTTTAAAGGAGAATAAATATAAAACTCGGTTTAGTAACTTCATTGCATTGTTTCTAAAATAAGCTTCAACATAAAATTTCTAAGAATATCCAATAATTTCCAGTCAAGAGAAAGGTCCTAAGAAATTTGAAATAAATTAAATTAACGAATTCTCTAACATTTCTTGAACCATATTTTATTTTCAACCATAAATAACAATAACATGTAATAATTGACAAATTTAAAATAAAGCTATGTAACCAAAATGTTAAAATATAGTAATTTTTATTCTATAGCATGAAAATTGTTAAGTATTCATTTTCTGAAAGTAAAAAGAGATAATATTTCCATAAATTATAAATATAATATATTCATAAGTTAATTTTTAACTTTCTAAAGAACATATGATATTATATTTTCAGTGGTGTCTTGTGAACAATTCAAATATTTAACATAAAGAGTCATGTAAATTAATGTATTCCTTAAGGTAAAAAAAGCTTCCAAATGCAAAATTCGATGAAAAAGGTACATTTATTAACTTAGCGAAAGGCAAAATTGTTCTTCAGTATGGTTTAATTTTTCCTTTTCTAAATAATATATATATATATATATATATATATATATATATATATATATATATATATATATATATATATATATATATATATATATATATATATATATATATAATATTTACTTACAATTGAAAATTCATTTCAGCAATATACATTATTTCCAAAAGAAAATACCAAATATAGTACACATTGTTTTAAGCAAAACTGATGAAAACACGAAAGCTATGATGGACATTTACATATAAAAAAATTATCAAAGAGAATTATTATACATATGCTAAGAATATTTATTCTATACAATTTTATCTTATAATCTTGTAAATATTAATGCTATACAATGTTGTCTTATAATCTTACAAATGTTAATGTTTTATTAGTTTTATGCATATATTATAAAGTTGTGTTTAAAAGTTTTATTTAATTTTAAATTCACGAAATAATACATGTGATGAAAGAAAAGTGTATATAGAGAGAAAGATTTCCTTGAAAAAAGGGAAAGAAAATTATGGACGTGATTAATAATTTATTAATAAATTGCAATATAATTTATTTTCTTTAAAATTGTTCATTATCTTCACAATTTTTCCTTTGATAAATTATTCCTACTACCATAATTTTTAAATTCCTAATATGTTATTTAAGCATGGTACCATTATTTTTATATTAAATATGAAGCTTTATTCATTTTTCAGAAAAAATATGACTATGAAAATTAATTATAGCAGCTTATCATAATTACGCATAATTATGACAAATTTCAGCAATAAACTTCTAACTTAAAATTGATTTAAAATCAAAAATACGACAAATTATTAAAATAAATCATTTATATAATTATTTATCAAATATTGATTGAAATTCGCTTAGTGTGTAGACATTTATCTAATTATCCCATATCTATAGACATGCTTTTTTTTAATTTCTGTCAAAGACATTTCGTCGGAAGCGTTTTCATTAGATTTATTCATCTCTTTAAATCTAGAAATATTATTATTATTATTTGCTTGGAGAAGGGTACTTATAGCAATATGTCAAGAAAATTCTTATGTGAAGTTTAAATTTAAAAATTATCTATATTGTATAAAAAGTAAGAAAAATACTGTTCCTTTAAAAACAATAATGAAAGCTTCAATTAAAAAATATTTTAAAATCCCATGTCAAATAAAAATTTTAATTAGAATAATTAGACATAATAAAAACTATATATTGTTTTTCTTCTCTGCCAACTGACATAAATTATAGACCTGTTAGCTTTAATAACATTTTTATTATATTCATTAATTTCAGTAGATGACACTTACAAAATAGAACTTTGAAGGATATTAAAATAATTACTAGATAGTATTTTCTAACAACACATCTCTTCTTTATTTCGTAAAATGGAATTTTCAAAGCCCTAAATGTCTTTTTATTTAAAAATGATATTCTTTAGGTAGTTCTTGTATAAAATCATTCTTATTTTTCTCTGAATATTTTGTTGTTTTTCATATAACTTCTGTTTAATATTAATTGAAAAGAAATACTTTAAGTATTTTAATTAATCATCTTAAGGATGATGTAAACATTGTTTCATAGTTATTTCCTAATAAATTTCTCAGCATATTATTTTTTACTTGAATTTTTCATGATTTATTCATTTCAAAATACAGGAATAATTCGTAGTAGAGTGAAGAAAAATAATCTCAAAAATTTGCTTGATAATATTTTACACAATGCATTTTATGATGTTTCCCTGAAAATATATTTAAGATAAAACTAAATAAATTGCTTGAATGTTAATATTATTTTTACTCTGTCTATTTTTCAAAAGCTCTGTATTATGTAATCTAGAAATCCCCCTCCCCCCATTTTTTTGAGAATTTTTTAATGAGCAATGATTTTCTTCAAAGGGACGATGTGATCAAAAACAATTCTTTTTTCGTTTTGAAACAAAAGAAAATATTCACATATAGCTAGAAATCTAAACCATCAGAATACCCAAAAAGGAGTAGAACAGTTCAATAATTAATATGAAGTATTACACAAAATATAAACTTCGAAATGATCAGTGAAGTGTCTACTGTTGCAGACAATATTTGACGAATGAGTACATTTTCTTAGAATTAATTGTTAATTAAATTTCTGTCGCACGATAATAGGCTGCGTTGATAAGCATCATTTCTTTTTAAATTAATAAAATAAAAAAAAATTGTAATCTTGTATTCTATCAACTAAATTGAGGACACTATTCTCTGAGAAAAATTAGAGTGACTTTCGAAACACATGAATAATCACACAGCAATTGACAACCTTGGACTCACTGGTTTGAACTGGTTGTTTATGGGGTAGTCAACAAATCATAAAGTAACATTTCTTATTGCAATACTTGATGATCAGATTGAATTATTTTCAAGTTATACAGGCTGATTTGAAAATGGAATCTGATAACTATATCATTCTCCTTTGTTCTGCTAATCGAATGTTAAATTAACCTAGCAGAAATTGGACAAACGAATAAACTCACAAGTTCTGATCCTTCATCTGATGATATTAATTTTAAAAAAATATATTCCTTTTTTTACAGAATGATAGGAGTAATATGTTGGTTGGACAGATAAAGTGTATCTCAAATTTATTTCAGTGCCATTACCCATAATTGTTTGGCAAAAGAAATTACTTTTGTATTGTAATTTGGTTGAAATGATTGCTGAATTTCATTCCATTCTTTAATCAGCTAAATTTATTTAATACTGCATTTGAGCCATGTTTATGTTAAACACAACAATTACCCGAACTGCAGAGGCAATTGCAGACGAAGGTGGCAAAAATCGTGTAACTCTATTATTGTAACATTTTTCACAAAATCTTTGCATAATGGAAACTATAATTTTTTGTTTTGTTTTCTGCATTTTATATATTAAAATTAAATTATTTAGAAAATGAAGAGATGCAAATTTACAGTTCATATCTAAAAATAGTGTATTCATCAAAAATATTAACTTCAACTTGTAATAACAGTTGTGAAATGGTAGATTTTATTAAAATGAATGTTTGATCCAATATTTAAGACGCCTTGTCAAGTTAAAAATGTAAATACTTTTACCTAAGAATGATATTTTATTAAAACAAATTAAATCAGTTTCTCAGAAATCTAAAAGATTTGTGTCTATATTCAAAGATGTAGACAATAAATTTTTACATTAAATAAACTAATCATAATACATCGTTCCGTTATTTGGTGAAAGATTTTATGACTAATCTTCCATAGTTTACTATGCAGTACTTGTGCAATTATTAAACTATCAGCATTTGAAAATCAGACGATTCGTCAGAAATATAGATAGTTTTGGGTGTTCTATACTTTTCTTATGCGTCATGATATCCTCTAACATGCAAGCTAACACTCCCTTTTATTATAGGTAGATATGTGAACTACAGAGATAATGAACAAAATGTTTTCTTAGCTTTTAACAGTGAAAGGAAATCAATGAGTAAAATATTTGATTGAACTGTTAAAGTTGTTCAAATTTCACTTTAACCATGAAATCTATTTCTTAAACACTAAACACTAAAACACAATTTAAAAAAATATATTTCCAAAAACCATGTATAAATGCAGGGAAATTGACATCATTAGAACTGGGTTTTTTTATTTAATTTTAAAATGCCGTGAAAACAAAATTTGCATTTTAACGTTTTCATATTTTGTAGAGAAAAATATCAAAATTTCGCTTATTATTAATAAATTGAATTTTTAATTAAATTTCTTTAAATGCTGCAAGTGGCACATTCTCAAGTTCCTCGAATTCAGTAGTTCTATTCTGTTAGTAGAACCACCGATATAAAATTAAAACCACTTTCTTTTACAAATAAAGAATTGAAGAAAAAATTCTTTAAAGATATTTCTAATTTTTTTGTTGAAAATTTAGTTCCTTTTTCATTCAATTCTGTTCCACTAAGTATTCAGAAAAATCTTCACTAACAATCTTCCATTATGCATTTCTTGAAATTAAATATCCCACTTCGTTATCCTACAAAACCATTTAAACTGCAACAAATTCAGAAAGATAAACATACTAAACAAAATTAGACTTCACAAGAATCTGAAACATGTTTGAACAAATATTGTTTTTAGCTCATAAAGCAGTATTAAGTATAACGTCGTCAGTTAATAACTGCATCTCGAGGCATGGAACATTCCCCTTTCCTGTATAAGGGACTCTTCATATAATATTTGCCATTGAAAAACACAAGAGCTGCATTGCGGAAATTGCATTTTTCTTCTTTGATGCATGTGCGTCTTTAAATGAGAGTTTTACAGTTTTAAAGGCACATTAAATTCTTACTGCAGATTAATGCTAGTTAACAAAATGTGTGTTGTTTTAAATTCACATCATTTCATTAATTGGTTTCAAGCTATAAATTTTAAACTGCGCATAAAATGCATAACCAAATCCTCAGCATGAAAAAAGAAGTTGTTTAAGCTTTTATTAATTTGTAGGCTAGATTTTTAAGAAGATGTGATGTAATCAAATCAATTATCGCCGCGTGTTATTACATGGCTGATATTAATTAGTTTTCTTCATTTTTCATCACTTAAAAAATAGATGTTACTAAGCTTCCAATTAAGGATTGCACGCATATTGACTGAAAATAAATTTTGTGAGTTCAGAAAAAAAATCGTAAATTTGAAATTCGGAAAATCTCCATGAAAGTTATGTATCGATAAAGTATCTTGCATACCTAAATACATCTTTAATTTTATCAAAATCAATTCATAAAACACTTGAATTTTTCCATTTAATGCAATACTTTTTTACGTTACTAATGATTTTCTTAAATAGCAGTTATCAATGAAATGCTGTTTTAATATTTAAAAAAAATCAGGCTTCTCTGCTTTTTTTATTTATTTGTTTAAAACTTTGTGTACTCCATTAGTCATATTTTTATTATCTTTTTTCATTATTTGCTTCATGGTGTTAAAGCTATGTTTTTGTTTAAATTTAATCTAGTAAATATTAAAATCCATATATCTGAGATATATATATATATATATATATATATATATATATATATATATATATATATATATATATATATAAATGTCAGAAAAGATCTTGATCTAACTCTCTATTAAAAGAAAATGAATGTCTATATTGGAATCTAATACAAATTTATCATGGCGAAGTATTGAAATAATTATTTCTAAACAAATAATTTTTTCTGAAAGTAATTGAAAATTATCAGAAAAAATATATATTTTAAAATATATGAAGAATACCTTCCCTTTCTCTCGGCGTTATTAGAAATTTTACTTTAAACCAGTTGAAAAATTATTGGAATGTAGCTTTTGAAGCAGAATCACAATTTTAATATTTGTATGTCCGTTCAACTCCAAGTATAAGAAAAAGAAAAAAATGTCTGCCATTTTTTTATCTTATATTTTTCATCAAAAAATGTTTCCTAAAGAATTCAAAATTTCTCATATTTAATGCAACGGCAAAGTATAATTGTAGAATTTGGAAAATCAATCAATTTTTTTTCCATAAAGCTATTAATATTTCGTTTAACAGTTTTAGAATCTGAGGAAAGTAAGAAATGTTTAATTAATACAATAAATTAATAGTATGAATTTCGAAATTGTTTTTACATTTTTTTCCAAAATAATCCATTTAGTGAAAAAATTATGATCAAAATTATTTGCAAAATTTCTCATTTAAAGATAAAGAAAATGTTTTAAAATTTCAAAACATATCAAAATTAAAATTTCCAAGAAGAAAAAAAAATATATGAAAGAAATAAATGAAAAACAAAGAGTTAAGGGGAAAATGTAATACATAATAAAAATGGGATTTAAAGCGAAAAATATCTACAATGATAAAATTGAACTCTCTAATTCACTCAAAAACACTTTTTCCATTCAAATACATTATTAATAATAACAAAAATGTGCCAACTTTCTATGGAATTGCATCTTTTCATCTCAAATATAAAATTATTTATTACACTATGTCGATTTCTACTCCTTTACATATCTCAGAAAACGAACATCATTATCTCTATCAAAAAGGAAACAAATCAAAATGCATTGCAACAGGAATCCACTACTTTGAGATTTATAAGAAGAATTGTATTCTGATTTTTCATATTTACATCTTTCGTCACTTCTTTTTGAATACTTCAAGATATACACTGAATATTTTCTATCATAGAAATAGTATTTAGTATGGAAAAAGACTCTTATGCTTGAAATAAGGACAAAAAAATCTTTGTTTGGGAGCTTTCAGTTTTTTTTCTTTAACTTTACATACTTTCATTTCCTTTTAAAAACTTGTTTAATATGTTGTGGCGATATGTGCTTTAATTTATCTTACTGAAATAAAGACTCAAAAAAGCAAACTTTTAATACATTGTGTTATCTAAAAAAGAGTTGAATACCATAACCTTCATATAGTTAACTCTATGCCTACATAATATAATTCAAAAGCAGATGCTTTATTCCCATTCTTCATATAAACCAACTGGGTATTTTTTCTAAAGTAGAATTATATATTCGTGAATAGTAACATGTAACCGTAATATAGAATCATAGCATTGCCCTTGAATCCAAAGTTTCTTCTGGCAACAACATTTATTACAGAGAAGATTGTTTCACATTTGGTCCATAAATGAAAAAAAAATCTATTACAAATAATTTATCTTAATGAAATAAAGACTCAAAAAAGCAAACTTTTAATACATTATGTTATCTAAAAAAGAGTTGAATACCATAAACTTCATACAGTTAACTCTATGCCTACATAATATAATTCAAAAGCAGATGCTTTATTCCCATTCTTCATATAAACCAACTGGGTATTTTTTCTAAAGTAGAATTATATATTCGTGAATAGTAACATGTAACCGTAATATAGAATCATAGCATTGCCCTTGAATCCAAAGTTTCTTCTGGCAACAACATTTATTACAGAGAAGATTGTTTCACATTTGGTCCATAAATGAAAAAAAAAATCTATTACGAAGAATTTCTTATCAAGAATAGCATCAAGGTATATGATTTCCTTCAGGCAACAAAAGAGAAGTTCATTAAGGATGAGATTTATAGCGAATTTTTCGTTTTTCTTCTATCTCAGATCATTGCTTTTGACTGAATGACATTAAATTCTATTTTATTTTCTTTACTCAACATGATACAGAATAAGTGCAGTTAGATTCGTAATAATAATATATTTCCTATATTTTGAAATTCACTGCGATTTTCTACTTTCTAAAGAAATTAAATTGTTTTGTTTAATTTGAATTGTAACAAAGAGTTCAGTATGGTCACAATTCAATCTAACGTTGCTGAAATAGGGGCATGGAGGATTTTTTTTAATGATTTAATTGGAATTTATGGCATGATATATGTTTATTGGTTTGCAACAAAATAAAGTATAATGTATAATAAAATAAAGCACGTATTGATGCATACTTATTTGGTTTAAAATTACTTATTTTTCGTCAGTTACACTGTTATCCTAATCAATGTATTAATACACAAATTAAGGATTTATGCAATTTATAGTCTTATTAGCTTGATGGCAATAATTAGAATCAGAAACTATTAACCAATTGGTATCATTTATTTACATAATTATGCTAATTCGAAAGCAATCAGTGTCGACAACATTTCGAGACTTGCCAATCTGAGAAATACTCCATCGCTAAATTTATACATTTACTTGCATTTCTATATAAATATATATATATATATATATATATATATATATATATATATATATATATATATATTGACGAATTCGATATTTTAATAATGAATTAAAATTTTAAACAACCATGTAATACGAGCATTAATAATAATGCAATAGAATGTTTAAATGCGAAAGAAAGGAATTATGTATATATTTTTCTGAAACTCAAACATGATATTTATTTTTTATTTTCCTCGGGCCTTATGTAAAAGAATGAATTCTTTTTTTCATCGAGAAAGATAATAATTATTAAATTATAGCCTTTTAAAATAAAGTAATATGTAATATTTATGCTAACCGATATTTCTAATATAACAACTGTTCATTAAATTTCATAAACATTTATTACAGAATTGTAAGAATACATTGGCGAACTGAGTTTGTCCTTTACAATAAAAATATATAAAAATTGAGCTTACAATATTATGTCTTCAGTAACTGAATAAATATTCATTGAACCGGAAGAAATAGATTTGAGATAATCTTGCACAGAAAGTTGAATATTCTTCAATCCATCTACGCATAATCAGACAAAGCTTTCATCTTTAATCCAAATGCCATCCTTTGCCTCTGACAACATCTGTTACTTTCCCTTGCGTCCATTATTGTTGTTAGAAGAAGAAAATGTATTTCACCACCTTCAACTGTTGATTAATCCATTTGTCTTGATCCCTGCGACAATAATAGTAGCACTGTGATGGACAGAATTGCTTATTGTGCTGTTATAGAAGAATCTATTGAGTGTCCGAAAACAAAAGAATTCGTTACGGGTCATTTTCTTTCCATCGCTTCTATCTAAATTCCCTTAACAATATATTCAACAGAAGACTATTGTTTCAGTGAACTGTGTAAAAAAAAACCTTGTATAAATTTCATGTGTGTAAAAAAACTTTTTGGCTTGATCGAAAAAATATTTTGTTATAAAGGAGTTTCCATATAACAATAGCTTTGATTATATATATATATATATATATATATATATATATATATATATATATTCGCAATTAAAAAATATAGTACTTTAAAAATATTTTTTTAAATATAGAAAAATGAAATGGATTAATGATTAAAAATAAGTGGTTATTTCATATATTTTCGAATTAAAAAACGAACTAAGAAATTAAGAAAAGTTTTCTGAGAATTAATTGGCATTAACGAATTATTTTAGTGATAATATTTAAATTTCGATTTGAAATTCATGAATATAAATAAATATCATATTTTCGCTTTAATATTGCGCTAGTTAAAAGTTTGATGAATAATTCTCGAAAAAAATGAACATTTTACTAAAATAACTGGCATTTTTAACCTGTTTAAAAATTGCACTCTTTTATAAATTTCATGAAATTGCAATTTTGTGCCAGTAAAATTTGACATTCGTGAATATATTTTACAGTTAATTAATCATATTTACTTTTAAATATTGACAATTTTTCTCTCTTTATACGTAATTAACAAAATTTTAAATGCTTTGTTACATTTAATGATGCAAACTGGATCTTAGATCCATTTAGATTATATAAAATAATCATGCCATTTCATCTCTACAAATATGTCTTAATTTTATTTCACAAGATAATTTTAAGTGGTATGACGTACCATGAACAGAGCAAAATATATGCTATTTGATTAATGTATAGATTTCAAAATTAAATTGCTTTAAAATGAAAAAAAAATGCATTAAATGAATATATATATTATATATATATATATATATATATATATATATAACATATATATAATATATAATATATATATGTTATATATATGTTATATATATATATATATATATATATATATATATATATATATATATATATATATATATATATATATATATATATATATATATATATATATATATATATATATATATATATATATATATAAACCTTATGAGATAAATGTTATAATATGAATTAATAAAATTATAATATGAAATTCATTGACAAATATAAACGACACTTTTTATATATGTAATTGAAACCTTATTTTCTATTTCTAATATTTTTTGATTGACTGAATACTTTGTATGAACTTATATATACAGAAAATTAAATCCATCATACTGCAAAAAATTGCATGATAAAAAAAACACACTCACACACAACTGAAATATGAATTTCTACAATATAATAATAATTATTATTTTTTTAAAAAATTAATTAAAAAATTAATAATCGAAAATCAAGATTTTAGTTCAACTAAATAAGAATTTCAAGAAGAAACGGAAAAATGGAACTTATTCGTTATGTTTTTTTAAACTAAATTTAGAAGAACAACCAAGCAAAGTTTCTAGTACTTCTACTTCACAATAAGTATTTCTCCTGTCTCTCATTTTTAACATAAAAATGAAAAAGTTTTATATTCAGAGTAACGAAAAGTAAACTTCGCTTCTACCAAATATTAACACGAGATAGTTGCAAAACTTCTAATTGTGTTTTATTTGGAAAAAAAAAAGAAATAAGACAATTTTTCAGAGAAATAATAACATACATTGAATTGAAACCGAATGAAGATACGGAAAAAAAATCAAAATATGTAGCAACCAGACAAAAATTCCTTTCAAAACTATATAATTTAAAAAAATCATGTTTATCATAAAAAATTATGTTTATCATAAAGTTCAGAACTTATTATCCTTAAGAAAATAAGTAGTTTGAGATGTAAAGGCAAAATAAACAATTCGAAATGAATATAGCCTAATTCGAAACCTCAATAGGAGACAAATGTGGATATAGAAATATTGCGAAATGAAATAATGTCTTTGCACTGAATGCGATATTAATCTGAGAGAAGAAATATAATATTATCTTGTAATAATTTATTTATTTTTATGATCTCATAAAACATGTCAGATCAGTTTAAAAAAAACAGATTTCTTTATTTAGCAGAATCTGCCTATATATATATATTAATTAATTGCTGAATTTGAAAGAGACGCTGCTGAAAATAAGGAAAATTAAAGCTATTTAGAATGCCATTGTTAATGATTTCAGGAAAACTTTATGCATGAAATATCACTGAAAAATCTATATCAACAGAATTTCAGTAGACATTTTCACAAGAACAACATACTCTCTCTGATTTTTTTTTACTGTTCTTCCTAGATTTATTTATTAAAACTGATGGTTCAAGTGAGTGATTTTTCCTAAAATCCTAGAACTATATTTTTAGGAAGGAATATTAATTGAAAACTGTATAAAATCATTCTATAAATGTAAAATTCGAAATCTTCTGTACAAATAATAAAAATATTAAATCTGTTATATATAAACATTAAATTTTAGTAAACCTGATTATATCTGTCATTTTCTATAAAACTTAAAAATTGATCATAAAATACAAAACTTATTTATTTTAATCTGTAAAACCTAATGATAGCGTATAAAAATACTAATTATTTACAAACTATCTGTCTTCATACTGTTCGCCAAATTAATGGTTAATGAAATTTCAATTATTTCATGCATCTGAATCTTATTGGCATCCTCTCGAAATTAATTTTTAAACTTTGATAAATAGATAATGTAAAGGCTTTAGACCGTTTTGTTAATTGTGCTACACATCTTATTAATTTCTTCTTAATTCGCCTAAAATTTGAGCTACAGTTAAAAATAGAAATGATTGAATTTTCACTGAAATAATTTTCTTGTTGAGAACAAGAAAGAGAGATTGAAAATAGAATCATTCAGTACTGATAATTTGTGTGCGCATTATTGTTTAGAATTTGTGCAATATTATAGAGGATTATTGAATAACATTTTATCTGAATGAACAAAAACTTAGACTATTTTGATAAGATATTTTTAACACAAAACATTGTGTATATACTTTTATATTTTCAGTCATGACAGATAAAAAAATCAGCAGTGTTTAAAAATTTACAAATTGTGAAAATACTTTCATCATTCTTCTGAAACTAAACAAAAATAGAAAACGCTCATTTATAATTTGCTTCAAACAAAAATGTATTTAACATGGAGAAACAGATTTATCGTCTTACGTTCTTCAACGAAAACTGAAGAAATATCCAAGACGAAATCTGTAGCAACGTTGAAAAAGATTTGATTTTCATTTCAAGAGTTAATTAAATTGTTGCAATTATTGCTTAAGATGTTCTAAAATTAGTTAAAAGTACATAAATGAAAAAAATATTGTATTGGCATCACTGGAAAAATATTATTTCAAATAGGATGATGCAAAAATAACTTTTGAGTTATAAACTTTCCAAAAGTTTATTATATTATAAGATTTAAAATTCATTTTTATTATAAGATTAAAATTCATTTTTATTATAAGATTAAAATTCATTATTCATTAAAATTCTGATTGAAATTTCAAAAATATCACACTAAATGCTAACGTTTACATTCCACTAAACTAATTTGTACTAAATATTGCTAATATTTGTAATAAATTTGTTTTACTAAATATTACTAATATTTGTACTAAATTTGTTGTACTAAATATTACTAATATTTGTACTAAATTTGTCTTACTAAATATTACTAATATGTGTACTAAATTTGTTGTACTAAATATTACTAATATTTGTACTGAATTTGTTTTACTGAATATTACTAATATTTGTACTAAGTTTGCTGCACTAAATATTTTTAAATTTGTACTAAATTTTATATATTTATTTTTTACTAATGCGATATTTTGTACTAAATTTTACATATATTGTACTAAATTTAATAGCTCTAATAGTCTATTCTTTACACATGCATTTGTTCATTTAATAATTTTTAGAGTTGAAAATATTAAACATTTTATTCATATTTTATGCTACTAAAATATAAATAAACAAATGTTATGTTATATTTATTAGAATTGGTTTCTTTCCACTAACATTCTTCAACTGTTACCATTGGCAGTATTTTAAAACTCCCATATGTCAATTTACCCAGAAAAAAGTTGTGCTTCAAATCTGACGCATTTTTAGCAAAATGAGGGGAAAAATAAGAACATATCTGTCTAAAAGAAGAAAAGAGGGGAAAAAAATTTCAACCTTGAATGTGCCATCTTTTTTGCGTGCTGTGCATTTTCTTGAGTTTCCTATTTTCCATTCCTTGCACAGAAATACGAAACTGTTTCAGAAAAGGAACAACAGCAAATAAGAAGTTTGAATCTGCTTAAAGCCACTTGAGAGCCAGAAAATGACACTCACGTCGATATGTTGACTTCGCTCTATCCATTTTTCTCCCGGTTTTCATTTTTTACATCCAGTTTTGTTTTAGATTTCATGCATTTCGCTATCCTGCGAGACATATCTTTCTCGGTCTACATAAAATGGCGTCATATCTAGGGTACAAATTGGGATTGCTGGGGACAATGATGTATGACACCACCCAAAAGATCTTGGGTGACATATATTAGAGTCAGAAAGAGTAAATGGAAAGGAGTAATTGGGAATAGTGACTCAGAAAGAGTAAATGAAAAGGAGTAATTGGGAATAGTGACTACAGTACAGAACGGTGAAGTCTTAACTACTAGGCAATCATATACTTTCTTTAAGACATTCTAGATGAAAACGATGAATTATATCTCGATTTTTCAGAGAAATTTCCTGACAAAAATTAGTTGAAATTAGTAGGTTGCTGGTTTGTAGTTTGAATCGTATTTTAAAAAGTGAAATGAAAACTTTTCTTTTATTTTCAATGACTCAATCAGTTGTTTGGAAGGTAATGGGTAAAAATATACAGTTTTTGAATTTGTAGGATATAAATTTTACGACTATAACTGTATTTTTATTTTAAGTATATCATCTAAGAAACTGGAATTTTAGTTACTTCTGACCATTTTCATTGTGGGTAATTATGAACAAACGTAATATAAAAGTAAATATGTAAAAAGTATGTATTTTTATGTAGTTTGAACAATTTATCATGGGATATTGGATATATAAAGATATTAAATTTGAGGGCATCATAAAATCCCACTAATAATTTTGATGTTTCTCGCAAGCTGTTATATTGCAAATTAATAACCGATATTTTTAAAAAATCAGCCATCTGATATAGGTGTATAATATTTTTCACGAGTTAAAATACTATACACCTATTATTAAATTTATATTATATGATATTAATAATGATATTGTTTTAATCGCTACAAATACAGTAGAAAGCAAGAAAATTTAACACAAGAAAAAAATAGTGAGATGCTGTAAGAGGTATCTGAAGATAATTAAAAAGAAAGTAATATACAGAAGAAATTACAGAAGTTAAATGAATATTAGCACCGCATTTTTATTTTATTATTATCATCATTATTTTAAATTACAAATATATTTAGTTTAGTAATGATGATGCATCTTTAAATAATTAATTGACTAACTTTCATGTTGAATTAATAATTAATTAACCCATTCTTTGAAATTTCAAAAAATAAAGCATAGACTAAATTTTATTATACAGTCGATGTAGATGAAAGATTGATTATTGATATGGTTATTTTTCATACTCAATGAATCATGGGAAAACCAGGAACAAATCCATACCTTAAAATTTAAGAAATAATTTTGAATAAAGCAGATGAGTCAATAAGACAAAAGCCTAAAGCAAGTAAGTTAGAAATATAAGATCAAATTTCATGCGCAGTTGATATAACTTAAAACTTTTATTCCATATCTTAAAATCAAATAAAAAGTTTCTTTTGGAAATAAAATTCCTTCAGCATATAAAAGTCATTTCCATTTCCATATTTTTTGTTTAAAATTGTTTCAAAATACTCTGCCACGAGAGCCCTTTATTATAAACAGTTTTTCACAACCCATTATTATAACAAGAAAAGAAATTATTTGAGTTCTTTACTACTTACTTCATTTTGAACCTCGCCATCTTGAAAAAAATAGATATTAAGCAAATTTGAAGCTTTGAAACGAAATATTGCTTCTTATTCACAAAGCAATATGAACAAATAATAATTTTTTGAAGTGTAAACCTTCATTTTGTAAAAACAAGATTTCTACAAAAAAATATGCAGATAAGTAACATAGGAACAATGTTATTAAAATATTTCTTTCTTTTTTAAAAAAATTAATGTGTCAACACAACAAAGTGTTTAGAGCTTTAAAAACATGGATTCAGTTCTTACCATGATTTTCGCACATTTCAAATCTGCGTTAATATTAAAATATTTTTTTTTATCTAACTTTTCATTCAGTTTTGACTTCACTTCTTTCCTATAATAATTTTCAGACTTTTAATTTTACGCAACCGAATATGTAATCCTAATTTGTTTCAAATGGCCTTGCGGGGAAATGAAGGGATAAATTCTTTACAGTCATAAAACCGAAAGCTTAAATTTTACGAGAAGAGGAAATGGCAGAAACTGCATTTTTAAGGGGCGATGAGCAAATACCGTAATCGCGTCATTTATGCGAACGAAAAGTGCCAAATGTTAATTATTTGAATAGATGAATTTCATACAAAACGCTATTTTCTTTATTTCCATTATTCATAAAAGGCTAAACTTAAATTAAATATAAACTATTAATTAAGAAATGTTCGCAGCTTCCAAAAGAATATTTTTTCCTAGAAGTTAGAGAGAAATATAAAGCGCTGAAATGCATAGCAATGAATATCAACTTTGGAATTCAAAAATAATATTATGGATGTATAATTATTTGAAGGAATCTGATACAAAATATCACGTTTTGTTTGATTTCTTTATAATATGTATATTTTCGACCGTTAAGAAAAAAACTTTCAATAATGTAGCTACAAGATTAGGATTTTTGCCTATTCCTCATATAATTAAAATATTATATTACTCGTTTTTAATAAATAATTAGTTTAATTACAATTCTAATTAGTGAAACAAATACTCGACTACAAATGATTTATTATTTTATTAACTAATAAAGTAATAAATCATTTGTTGGGAATTTAAAGTGAGACTATATTCATATCAGCTTCATTATTTCTAAATAATTTTCAGCTAAACGAAACGAAATTAAAAATAATAAATCAAATATTTGACCTATAAGGACAAATTTGGCACTTCTCAATCATAAGCTGCTTATTATTTAAAAACAAATATATCTCTTTATAAAAGTTTTGGATAATCAGAGTTATAAAGTAACTACATCCAAAGAAATAGTACAAAATTTCCCCAAGCCATTTAAGTGAAATCTAAAAATTTAATAGATGTTGTTATTTAATTTATAGTACAATTATACATACGGGAATTATTTTTTACAGTTTCATATGATTCTCTGTTTTAAATTCTCAATAAGATAAGGACGGCCCATACGTTTCTTTACTTCTTTAGTTTTCTACTTTGAAAGAAGAAAACATTATTTTCACTGAAATGAAAAAAATATTCTGAGATGCTGGCAAAAAATAGTTTTAACTTTAAGGAATGGATTAACAATTTTTCAAAACATTAAAGAACAGTTTAACATTTAAAAAAAAGCATTCTCCATTTCGATCGAATTGAAATAAAGATTTTCAGTTTATTTTCTTTTTGAAATACGAATGGCCGTTGAAACTCCCAAGAGAATTACTGTTCCTATTTGTTTCTTCTACTCTGGAGTTCACTCTGAACAATACGTTTTCGTAAAGTCAAATATATAAGAATGGAATCTATTTCAAAATTCTTCGTTACTTACTTTATTCTCTATTTTTAACACAGCTAGTTGAACATGTTCATTTCACAATATTGATCGTCGTAACTATTACTGATATTTGTATTATCACTTTATTATCAATTTTTTTATTAAAATTTCTTAATTCCTGAATTACAGTAAAAAAAGAACCAAAGCAAACCATTGAAACAAAAAGAATTCCAATTTATGCTTTATGAAGCGTTTGTTTTTCTACGTAAATTTTGGAAAAATCTTTTTATCATTTTATTTGTATTTAACAAATATATTACAGCAAACTATTATCTTTAAAGAAATTCAAATCCCTATCTATCCAATATAGGCATTTTTAAATATTATGAATTGAAAACTTTCAAGAAAAATTGGAGATCAAAACTTAAAAATAAATGGATAGCAAACTATTGAAGATTATTTATTATCTTATTTACAAAATGTGTTTATAGAAATTTGCTAATCCTCATTAGAAGTATTGAAGCTTTATTCAAACGCATTACCAGTTTCCAATTAATTCTCCAATTAACTTACTTAAATATTAGTAATTACGATATATACATCGTTATAAAAATAAGTAAATAAGTAAATCTTACTTTGTAAATATTTAGGAGCTTTTAAGTTTTTGTTTAGTAGAATATTCATGAACAATATATTTCGACGCTCAAAAACATGAAGGCTGTTCCTCTTCATATCCTTTACACTTCCAATGAGAATGAAACAGGTGTGTAGTGCAATATTCAAACTGCAGTGCAAAATTCGCATGAAGTATATCAGCGTTTCTTAACCTTTCAGTATTCGTGGTCCAGTTTTCAATCATAAATTTCATCGCCCCCCCCGCTTACAATAAATTGTATACAACAATAATGTATATTGAGTATTTTGGATTCTGTTTTTAAATTATTTTTAACTAACTGCCAAAACAAGAGTAAAAACGCGTCAGCGTTGGCGAGATACCACATCTGGTATTTTGTCAAGCGGGCGTGAAACAGATGAAGCGAATGAAAGCGGGAAAAATTTAAATATTATATTTGAAATGAAAGCCAGACAGGAAGATAACGTTAAAAGAATATGAAAGTAGAAAAATTCGTAATGAAAGTTAACCTAGATGGGGTGAGCTAAATTTAGAAACTGGGAATATATTTTTTCGAATAATAAAAGAAATAAAACAGAAGCATGACTAAACAAAAGAGAGAAAATATAAGTAATGTTTGTGGAATGGAATCCACACGATCGATGTCGTCTCCAGCATGCGCAGAGCAAATGTTTTCTCATAGGAAGAATGAAAATGTTCGATAATGCAAGTTTCAATTCCAGCCAGTCTCATTTGAGTCGATCCTCCTATCGCTATCGAATTTATCGTGAATGTGTATGTTATATAGGTTTTCGTGTTAATTGCAATTCACCATATTAAATATTCACGGCAGTAGATTTATGCAGACTCATGGATAAATTTTTAAGCTGAAGTAAGCGAGCATTAGATGATAGTCAAGCATCAGCAAGTACACAGACGAGCGTGGTTCCGGAAATAAAATCAAGAAAATATTCTTAAGAATACTTAAATTTTGGGTTTATCAGTACTGAAGAAGAAAGGCCCCTGCGTATCATTTGCTCAAAAATGTTTGACACAGACATCATGAAACCTAATAAACTTAAACGACATTTGGAAGCGCTTCATAGTGAGTCCGTCAACCAACCCAGAGAATTCATCGAATTAAAATTAAAATCATATAAAAAACAAAATCAACTATTAAAGAAACTTTGTATTTGAATAAGAAAGTTTTAATTACATCTTACAAGGTTTCATATAAAATAGCCAGGTGTAAAAAAACCTCACACCAATGGTGAAGAGCTTGTTTTGCCAACTGCAATTAAGATTGTAGAAACTTTGTTTGGAGATAATTTTCCAAAACAATTGCTGTTCATACCTCTTTCAAATGATACTGTTGCTCGTCAATTAGTGATATAGCTGAAGCTGTACAGTGCCATCTTTTCTCGAAGTTGCTTGACAAATTGTTTTCAATACAGCTTGATGAAGCAACATATAGTAATATAGATGCTCATTTAATTGCCCATGTTCGATTTTGCAATAATATATCAGTAGTAGAAGAACTACTTTTCTGCAAATCAATAAAACTCAGAACAACAGAGCTCGTATTATTTGCTATTTTAAATGATTTTGAATATGCACCGATAATGCTCCTTCAATGTCCGGAAGATTCCAATCTATACAAGCACTTGTAAAACAAGAGTCGCCCCAGTGCGTCTAGACACATTGCATGATCCACAGAGAAGCTTTGGCTTCGAAAAAATTATCCCTGGTCTGAATACTGTGTTAACTAATGTTGTAACCGTAGTAAATTATATAAAAATGAGATCCCTGAAATCAAGAATCTTTTCCGCAATTTGTAAAGACATGGGTTCAATACATTCAGCGTTACTATTTTATTGCGAAGCAAGATGGTTATCACGTGGGAAATTTTTGCGACGGGTTTATGAATTAAGAGAAGAAATCTCCATTTTCCTAGAAGAAGAAAACAGACAAGAGGCAGAAAATGTTTCCAGTGATTTATTTGTGATGAAATTGAGCTAGTTGGTAGACATATTTGAGAAATTAAATAACTTGAATCTTCAACTCCAAGGAGCAAATACACTTATGTTGGATACGAGTGATAAAATTAATGTTTTTTATAGAAAATAGGAATTGTAGAGCAGAAATTTAAAACAAAAAATCCTAACAATGTTTGCAAATGGGGATGATAGTACTGAAACTTACAAGGCTGATGAAGAACATGTAAAAGTTGTTTTTGTAACCATTGAAAATCATTTAGCCATGTTGGCAAAGAATGTAAAAAGTATTTTGCTGACGACAAACTGATGGCAAGTTACCAGTGGGTTAGGGACCTATTTTATAAGACTCCCGAAGGACTCTGAGTTGATGATGAAGAAAAATTCATAGACTTCACCAAAATTCATAGACTTTAAAAGACAATTTAGTAATAAATCACTATTTGAATTTCGGTCAGGAGTAGAGGATGATTTTTCTGCACTAAAAACAAGTGCATTTCGCATTCTATTACCATTTTCAACATCCTACCTTTGTGAGACTGAATTTTCTGCTATGGCTTCTTTGAAGACAAAATATAGATATCGGCTAAATATATAAAAAGAGCTGAGAGTGACTATTTCAAACATTAAGCCTTCCTTCGAAAAACTTTGCTCTGTAAGACAGGCCCAAGGAAGTTACAAATACACTGGTGTAAGAAATTAAGAGAATTTTCAAATTTGATCTAAGATCTCCAGGACTACTGGACAGATTTTAATAAAATTTGGTGTGAACATAGGTTTATACAATGCAAAAAAATAAACATTCAACAGTTATAATAGACACACATGTTTGTGCGTAACACTTATGGAAGTCTGAAGGTCTGAAACAGCGGTTGCAGAATACACAAAAGAAATGGGTTAATAGGGGGTATGGTCCCCTCTGACAGCTATACACGTCTTGCAATGTGATGTCATACTGGAAATAAGGCAGTTTATCAGTGCATGTGGCAATTGGTCCCACTCATTCACCAACGCTGTTTTCAGTTCCTAGATGGTTCACGGAGGAAGGTTGCGAGTTTCAATTGCTCTCCCCAGAGAGTCCCTGACATGCTCTATAGGGTTGAGGGTCTGGAGACCTGGCTGGCCAATCCAACCGGCGAATATCCTCACTCACGAGAAATTCGTCGACCACAAGTGATCTATGTGGCCTCGCGTTATCGTCCATTAAGATAAACTTGGGGCCACTGCACTCCAAGACCTTATCCCTATACTTCACACCAGTCACAGAGCCACTGTCAAAGACGTGGAGAGGTGTGCGGCCATCTAACATGATGCCTGCCCAAACCATTATACCGTCATCGCCATAACTGTCGATTTCGCTGACATTGGAGGGTAGGTAGCGGGTCCCTGGCTCTCCTCATATGAAAGTACTGCGAGAATCGGTGTTTAGGCTAAAACGCAACTCGTCGGTGAATAGAACGGTTGCCCATTGCTCTATACTCCAATCACTATGTTGTCTGCACCACGCTAATCGGACTCTCCTGTTCATAGACGTGAGCGGCACGCAAACAGCCGGTCTTCTGGCAAACAATTTTCTCTCATTCAGTCTCTTGGAACAAGTCACCCTTGATACACGGGTTCCTAGTGGCTGCATACAGGTACCGAGAGAGCCGAGAAGCTGTAGCCCCTCTGTTACTCCTCACTAAAATAGAAAAATGACGATCTTCTCTGGCCGTCGTGACTCTTTGACGACCTTTCCCAGGCTTTCTCTCGATGGATCCAGTATCCTGGAACTGTTTCCATAGCTTACACACGACGTTGGGCGTTAAATGAAACCATTTTCCTATCTGGACTTGCGATTGGCCTGCCTCTAACCTGCCCACAATTCGCCACCTCATTCCATCATCTAAAGCTGGTGGTTACTTATTTTTACTGTTCCGATATTTCACCGATTGCTGCAAGATAAGACCAAGAAATTCGCCGATGTGCGCTAGCGAACGAAATTCGTCTTACCCTCCACGCGCTTATAAAGCCTGATTTTCTGCTGGCTACACCTACACACACGCGTACGCTCACGTATTTGCCGTACGACATTTGCATTTTTATGTAGAAGCAGTGGTTTTTCCTTAAGTTCAGTTCTTTTCATGCAATTCAAAAAAATATGCAAATTCTCTTAATTTCTTACACCAGTGTAGTTATCTAATTAATTTTTAATTTAGTATATTTTGATTTAGTAAATTGTTTTTCTTTAATAAGTTATTAAACATGTCGAAATGTATTTTGTTTTTTATGTTTTTTAATTGTATATGGGATTTCCTTTCAGTCAGTTAATCGATTTTTTAAATAATATTTTCTTTTGGATATTCCCACGCCCCCCTTCTAGTATGCTCTCGCCCCCTAGAGTCGCGCGCCCCACAGGTTGAGAATCGCTAAAGTATATTATAATTATTGAGATATAGCATATTGCTGTGCAATAGAAGTCTGCCTCAACAGCATTCGACATTTAAATTTTATAATTATGATATTTATAATATATTTAATGCTCATGATCATTGAAATTATTCATTAAACTGACTGCTCCAAAGTATTGAAAATTGCATAATGGATTTGTAGGAAAATGTCCTCAAGTATCTGATATTATTTGACATAGTTATTAAGAATTGATTTAACTGTGAAGAAGATAAAGTTAAAATTAACTTAGTTTTTATTGTAAAGGAGCAAAATATTTATAAATTGTGCTCTTTTTCAGAGTTTCAAGTAAGTTGAAACCATTAAACAAAACTGTATTATCGGAATATATTATCGTGTAGATGAAATTAGCGTAGATAAATCGTGTGTTAACTAAAGTCACACATAACACTTCCTAATCTCAACTCGAGACTTTAAGCAAGGACCTTAACCTTACATATCTTTCAATCCACAAGACGAAATGACTCAAATATTCCAGATTTTGAAAGATTATTAGAAACTTCTAGAACAGACGAGAAATAACAGAAAGTAAATCAAAAACAAAACAAATTTTAGGTAACTTACCAGCAGTTAGATACGAAGGGTGACGTTCAGTTCATAGCATTCTGCCACTGAGCCATTCTGTCCGCGCTGAGCTCGAACAATTTCGTTACAATATTATTCATCTTATAATGTTAAGATCACAAAATAAAAATTCTAAAAATGACATAAATGTTTTCTTAGTATTTAAAAATAACATGTCAACAGTCGAAAAGCTATAAGAAAATGTTTTAATCAAATCCTGTTACGAAAAAAACAAAACAAAAAAACCTAATATATTTATTAAAATTTTAACATATCCAATTAATAATGAATTCTCATAAATTTTTATATCAAAGCTTTTAAGAAAGATTCGGTGATTTATAGATTGAAATATTATAATCATACCATCAATTGATATCACAAAATTTGCCTATGATACCAACAACATTCAAAGCAGAAAGTTTCAGAATAAGAATGATTGTCATTTTACTTCAGCACAAAGAATTGTTATAGTTGAAGATTGTGTTCAAAATTTATGATTACATGAAAAGCGGAAGAGAATCAAAACCTATGTAAAGTATTAAAATATTCCTCTTTCGTCTTTTCAAACATAATATTTTGAAGCTACATTTAAAATCTCTACCTCTAAAATTTCCTATTTCCATTAAATTCTTTAAAAGAAGGAGGTCCATTCACTCATTACTACGTGATCAAGTTCCAAGAATTCTCCATTGTATGTTCTACAGAAACAGTTTTCCATCTTTAGTTTCTGTTTTCGTACTATTCATCACTTATTCTTGAATTTTCTAGCAAAGAAAAGTAATACATTCGAGTATCATAATTGTTGTTAAGAATGTATAAAAGAGCATTGTCTCTTAATCCAGGGCATCTGAAAACTCCTAAGAAAGAAAGCTTTCTATTCTCCTTTTTGTTTTGTATTTAATTCTGCTTCCAATTCATTTCTTTCTCAAGATTTTGAAAAGAGTCCATGAAGGAGGATTGTCTTAAATCCTGTTGTTGAAGCTAAGAGAGAGAAAAATAAGGTATGCATAATCTATCACAAGAAAATAATATTGAAATAAAATTCTATCAGAGCCAAATCACACCATTTCTAAAATATAAAAAAGGATACACGTAAAAATTCTATAGAAATACTTATATGCAAGTTACCATGAAAGAGCAAAATAAGACAATGTCAAAATTCTTCTATGTATGCCGCCACTCTCACCCGTTGAAAGTTTACTACATAGATGCTGATATTCCCAGAATAATGCTGCTAATATTTATACAGCAAACTTAGCATTTTAGATTAAAATAACCTAATTTTTATAACTATAATTTATAATATTTAAATATATTAAAAAATTTTTATCTTATCGATTTTAAAAGATCATATTTTGGAATAGATTACTTTGTTTTAGAAAAATGTTTATATTTATTAATATTTCTTTTGATTTTCTTAGTTTCGAAATGATATAACTTATTAATATTATTTACATATTACAATTTTTAAAAAAATGATAAAAATGAAACGGTCCAAAAATTTGAATACTAAATTCTTAAATATTAACTTTATGTTAATGCATTTTCTGACTATTTCATACTACATATCAAGTGTTCTTATATGTTAAATGTCCCAATGCTTCATGGAATTTTATTATATTCAGAATCTTTTTGACGATTATTTTTCAGTAATCACGCGATTAAGCAGAATTATTCCATGATAGAAATTATTTTTCTTTTCAGAATTTGGAATATTGTGTACTTAAACCAAAAAAAAATTACAAATTCAATTGAAAATGTTCAGTAACATTATGCTTTCAAATACGATATTCATATCAAGATTTATTTACATGAAGGAATTAGTTAAAATAGTTTTAGATTAAATATCGTTATTCGATATTTGGTATACACCATAAAAAATAAATATTAATATATAAAAATAAATATAAAAGACACCATAAAAATAAATATTCAACTATTTTTTTTCCTCGATTGTTTCTTGTACCTCAGTAAATTCATGTATTTAATCCTTAATTTCCCAAAGATTTAGGCATAGCATTTCCCATTTTATTTTTTTAATAATCAACATTAAGAGATCTTTTGAATAATTTTTTATTTACTTATTTTCTTTAATTTAAAAAAAAAAAGATAAAATCGTTAGTGCAGTTTCTTTTTTCTGTTTTCACAGAAATAATAAACCATTTTCCTTTATTACTGCATGCTTAAGATAAAAGTATCAAACTCAGCGTAGCATTACAGTAATTATTTTCAAAGTGAGTTGATGTAATGATTAGTAATTTTTTATTAAACTTTTATTAGAAACAGATAAACCGAATTTTATTTCACTTAATAGATATCATAAGCTATATTAATATTATGTGTTAAGGATTGTGTTATGTGTAATGGATTTTAATTATAACTTTTGACGATTTGATGATTACTGCTCGAACTAGCTTTGAATGTCGAGGACAGCGAATTTTTAATTTATTTGTTGATTGGTTGAAAAACCTTAATTTAAATATATATACTAATCGAACATTTAACATAATGGATTTTATTTTAATCTACTAACAGAATTTTAAAAAAAATACGGATCTATTTGCTTTTTATAATGATAAATTCACTGTATTAAAATATCAAATTTAAAAATTATTTTTATTTATTTATGAGAGTAAGAAAGAAGGGAAAATAATTTAAAACGCTTACGATATTATTAATTTTTTAATCATGTTAAGATAAAAATTTGTTAAAAGATTTATTCTTTTCTATGAAACTTTAATGTTTTGGGAAGATTATCTTCAATTTAAAAATGATGACATTATAAGCAATCGTGTATAAAATAAATTCGTTTCGGATTAATACATTAAAAACATTTTATCCGTAGAATTTGTCATTTGAAATAAAATATTATGGATGGATTATTTTGAGAAAACATTAATGATATAAACAGGTTATTTATGGGTTATTATTTTATTTTAACTATAAGGAAAAAATGTTATTCTGTGTTCAAATCCTTTTAGAAATGAAAGATTAGCTATATTCTATAAATACACTTTTCATAAAAGATACTAAATTTGAAACCTTAATGTAAACTCCTATTTTTAGAAACACATTATTGCTAACAACCGAATAATCCTTTCAATTTATAAAATATATTTCCATTTGGACATATAATTTTTCTTTTATATATATATATATATATATAGAGAGAGAGAGAGAGAGAGAGAGAGATATGTCTAAACTGATATTTTAAATCGTGCTCTAAAATTTAATTAAAAGCCTTATCTAGTTTTTATGCACGTTTTCAGCAGATTATATATTTTAATAAAAGTATGGGAAATTAATATTTTCTAATAATTACCAAGATTGTTATTTATTTTATATTAAAGATTAAATATAAATTTGACAAAAATTGATAAAAATTCATTGATGAATTAATTTTGATGTTTTAAGGAAAAAGAAATGAAAATTTATTTACCGCTATTCAGTATTAAGCTTTCGCATTGCTGAATTGAAAGAAACAGCTTTACTAGCAATCTAGTTCCTGAAGTATATTTTCATAGACTTCAATACAAACTCTCCAAGGGTAATTCAACTATTATGCTTTATATTTTTATAAAATATATTACAAAGCCGAGTATTTTAAGAATGAATTAAAAAAACATATTTACCTATTTAAGACACTTATAATCTCTCGATATAGGGATCATTTATGTTTATATTTTTCCAAAGATGTTAAAGTTTCATAATTCATAAGACAATACGAATACTCTTAATTATTTATGTGGAAAAATCTATCCCTTTTTGTTTAAATTTTGGCATGAGAGTTGCTTAAAATGTTTATTTGCCTCAAATTTCTATTTGATTCTAACGAAACAAGAACAATTTCTCTTGGCATTTTTCACCGAACTTTTTGATAGATTCTTAAACCACTCATTCGTTCCATCCGTGTCGTCAACAGAATTGAAGTTGCATCAATTGAAAGGTGTATACATCTTTGAAATCATAGTGCACTTAATTTGGGTTTATATGCACTTAAATTGCATCGGTATACTATTGAGTTTCTACCTTCTAACATAGTTGCATCGGCCTTTTCATTAGGTAGCCATTGTTGAATTGCTAAAATTTCCAATTTTTGTAATCTTCTTTGCAACTATTATTGTTGTCAGCATACGAATCGAGCTGTTTCGAACTACCTCGAACTGTTGATAAATCCATTAGACTTTATTTTTGATTACAGCTGGATAAAAATGATTATTCCTTGAGCTATATACTGGCAAACTTTTTGATTTCCAAAAAATAGTTAATTAACAATCAATCTTTTGAATTTTGTGAAAAATCGTATTTTTTATTCTCATTCTGTGAATATAATTTGACATCATTTGGTAAGTGAAATACAAGAAATTAATTTATTTGAACGAAATATTTACCTCAGAGTTGAATGTCTTCTGATATGATGAAAAAATGCTTAAATATTAATATACATAAGTTGTGAACTAATTGGATTACCATGTGCTTTAAGTAACTGAAATTTAAACATATTAATGCTTATAATTTAAGACACATTAATAAACATTAATAATTAGAATGTGCTTTGACAATTATGCTTATTATATAAGCATTCAGAGAAGAAAATTTGTAATTCTATTTCTGAACTCTGTATTGTTCTTTTCTATTCTGTAATCTGCTATCCCTTTCCACTATTATTGGTTTAGATTGGAAAGAGATATTATTATGGCAGTTAAGCCACTTTCACTTCTAATTTTGGATTTAATGTTGTTCTGAAAAAATATTAATACGATATTCCATAGCATATCTTCGTATATCACATTTTTTTTTTTTTTTTTTTTTTTGTAAATTTTAATGTCACCATCTGGGTTAAGTTGTAAATAAAGACTTTTGTTTCTTAAATTAATTATTCATCTCGTTTTTCTCTAGGTAATTTCTCGTCACACCTTAAAAACCAATCTCTTAAATCAATAATAATTTGCAACTTCAACAATATTTTGTTTATAACTTTACAAAATCAATTATTTGAGCACAAATAATTTTAGAAAGATAAACACTTTAAATAAAATTATATTCTATAAAAAGTGCAAAAATGCTGTAACAAATATTATTTCTAACGCATAAAACAATGCTAAGTGATAAGCTTTTTATCTCATAACGGTATTTCGATGGGTTTTAAAACAGCCATGACTGCAAAAGTAATTATTCGTATAATATTTAGAATTATAAAACACAAGAGCTTCATTGCGGAAATTGTACTTCTCTTTTTCTACTCGGAAAATGTTTTGATAACAGAATATTTTACTACTTTAAATATACATTAAATTCTTACGGGTGTAGATTTTTAATATAAAATGTTTTATTAGGTTATACCTTCACCACTCTTAATTAATTGATTTCAGGTTTTTAATTTTAAGCCACATTTATTGCGTCTCTAATTTGCTGCCATAATCTCAGCATCTAAAAAAAGTTTTAAATACATTGATTAATTTGAAAGATGGGTTTTTAAGAGGTGAGCAGAAAAGTGACGTAATCTAATCAATTAAAGCTGCATGCGTTTAAGTAGCTGATATTAATTGCTTAATTGAAGCAATTTTGAAGAGGAAGGTGCTTTTTTTTATTTCTCATTTATCAAAAGGCACTGCACTTAGATAAAAATGTATTTTATATTTAACTCTCAATAAAAAGGCATGCTGCATTGGAATCATGTTGATATTTGCTCCAAGAAGTTTAGAAGAGAAATCTCGCGCAAAAATTATTAGCACAGAATGCTATTTATCGTTCTTAGAAAAAAAAATTATTAGGTGCGATGTTTGAATAATTCTTATTAAGTAATATAAAGCTGTTAATTGTTATGATGTATCTTTTCTTTTCAGTCTTTGGAAAAGTCTTAATCTTCATCCTCATATATTCGTCAAATATTTTTCTTTCCTTTGTATTTCGTGTAATCAATTCACTGTTTGAATAATTTGCTTAGGTATCAATTATCAGTTATGTTTAATGGGAATGTTGGTTTTTCTTAAAGAACAAAGCCCGTATGTTTATTTTAGTTTGAGGTGGATTTAAAGAGGATATCATAGAAACCATGATATATTTGTGTACTTTGTTTATACATAAATTCCTTTTTCTGTGATTTGAATTAATTGTGAACTATAATTTTAAATGTGCGATAATTCCTCCTATATCTTCTGTGTATACTTAAGGCAAGTTATTAGCTGAATATTGAACACATATTAAGATTTATATATATATATATATATATATATATATATATGTGTGTGTGTGTGTGTGTGTGTGTGTGTGTGTGTGTGTGTGTGTGTGTGTGTGTGTGTGTGTGTGTGTGTGTGTGTGTGTGTGTGTGTGTGTGTGTGTGTGTGTGTGTGTGTGTGTGTGTGTGTGTGTGTGTGTGTGTGTGTGTGTGCGTTTGTGCGTGTGCGCCCTCGTGTGGGTGTGTTTGTGTAAAAGTATATAAAAGATAATTCTTAGTTTTTATACTTTTCTTAAATGGAAAAGAAGAATTAGAATTCGAAAATATATAAATCAGATATTTAAATACGTATTGAAACGCGGTATTATTTTTAAACTAATTGATTTTTTTTAATTGTAGTGATTTATGAAACAATAAAGTTGTTACTAAACTTATTTGTTACGAAACTAAACTTATTTACTTTTCAAGTTTAAAAAAAGTAACCCAAAATTTTATAATAAAGTAGTAATTCAAATTCTTGAATAAGAAATATATCTACAAAAAATACAATGAAGAAGGAAACATTAATTGGAAACTGTAACTAAAGCTGCTATTTAAAGTGAATAAACTATTTACTGAAGAAGAGAAATTATCTAAATGCATTTAGCGAATGTCTTTTATTCGGTTACCTTCTCCGAAAAAAACAAGTATTACTAATTATCTTTATAAATTCTTCTCTTCATTTCAAATGTAAAATATGCATATAGATTTTTAAGAAGCCCTGTGGAAATTTCTACTGCCTTACATTTTTAAAAGCAAGAGCTCCATTTATTCGTTGGTGAAAGATAGTAACAAGAATCCATCATCCAGCAACATAAAGCTGAAACTCTATCCTTTCTTTGCCGTAACTCTCACCATTCATCACTTGTATAATTCAGGATAGAATTGAATACATTCTACTATCTTAATAGTTACCGAGAAAAAAAAAGCCTTATGCCTTAAATCAGGACACTTCACCGTTCGTAGCGAAGCTTTCAATTCTTCTTTTTCATTCTCTATTCTCCCTTCAATTCTTTGTATCCTTTTAAGAACTTGTTAAAGATGCCATGACAATGGATTGTTGAATTCATCCTATTGAACATAAAACATAGAGAGAAAATTTTGTAGAATAAATTGCATATATATATATATATAGATGAAACATTATTATCTATAAAAAACTTTAGTCATCAACGAATCTTGGCATAATGTGGAAATTCAAGAATACACAAATATTTTATATTTGATTTTGTATCAAATTTGGTTAAATAAATATAAATTAAATCTTACTATCTTCCAAAAAGTTCCAAAAATCTCAGACAAAAAAAAACAATTTATTTACTATTTATATCATCCATAATGCGCTGAATCTTACTTCTCTGAAAGAAATAACTAATTTTCGCTGGTATAAATGTAATTTTCATATGTTAAACAAATATGAAATATTTCATTTTGGGTTAAATTGTAGTTCCCTGAAAATGCTCAATCCAATGCGATGATTGAGGGTAAAGAATTTCATTTAAAAAGTAATTTTGTACTTCGCAAAAAAAAAAAAAAAAAAAAAAAAAATGTTTAAAAAAAAGAAATGAAAGAATATCCCTTCGAATTAATTACAGTTATAGATTGATTCCATAAGAAGTTATATTTGTTCTAAGTTTTCCATGGAATATCGTGTTTATAATTCAAGAGAAGTACTTCAAAAATTCAACAAAGTAAACAACCATAAAATATTTTCCATCAGCTATATGAACTCATTCATTATTAAGAGGAGTTTTGTAATCATAAATTAGTAAAAACATTGAAGACTCTCTTTCTGTCGTGTGTCGTATGGCTAAGAGCATAGTCATTGACGTAATTGATACAAATATTTTTCGTCATAGAAACTGAAGAGTTCCGATTCAAATATCAGCTGCCTGTTCTTCAGGCTAAAATACTTTGTTGTAAACAACCCTCGGCTTATTTATAATACATTTTATTTAGATTCTTAAAAGCAAAATGCTACCTTATTTTTTAAAGTTTACAACATTTATTTTCATCTTTACATGTCTTAATTCCTCAAACCGGCACGTGAAACCGATTATTATTTCAATATGAGTTTGTTGCAAATCAAAATAACTGTCTTTTTTTTAATCATATTGGATTTTATGACTTTTGAAATACTGATTGGTTATCAAGTAAGTGAAAAAATAACCCTTGAAACAAGATAATGAATTTGATCCGCGTTATTACCACCAAATAATTTTTCAAAGGAAAATAAGTTTTAGGTAATGTACTCTTATAGGCAGTTTTAATGGTCTTATATTTACTATTCGGTACATTTCGATAGACATCATCGTTATGAACCGAATTCCATAGCACATTTAAAAATCAACTACACAAGTAATCTGCCTTCTAATAACATATTGTTTTCCATGGTTTTATAATGATTTTTCTGGTTTTCTCATGAAATTGCGGAGATATTAAATGTAATTTTTCAAGCTTAGTTTTTTTCAATAAAATAAAATTATACGGTTAAACTTTTAGCGAATCATTGAATTTTTAAAACATTTATTCTATTAATGCAAACTAATATAATCTTTTTTTCTAAATCTCCAAAATCGCAATATCTAGATAGTAAAATCAAAATGAAGCAAATCAAAATTATAACTGAAATCTTTTATTTTTAATTTTTTTTGATGGATTGATGAAGATATCTGAAGTGAAAATTACATTGCTAAAAATGCATTACAAAAAAGTAAATCAATCCTTAAATTAATTTTCTATTATATGCTGATATTTACTCATATTTGGCTGTAAGATGGAGAGAGACGAAAATAAAGATTCCAATGCAGGCAAGAAGGATTATTAGAATTTAAGAAAATTAAACCGAAAACTTGTTTCTTTTCTAAATATTTTATCCTGCTTGAAATATAGGGAGGTAAACATGATCTCAAGATCAGTGTGTCTGCACTTTATCTCATATGTTCACTCTGCTGTCTAACAAGTAAATAGCAAAATGTCTCTCTTTCCGGAAGCAAAAGGCAACATTGCTAATTGCAGTTACTTAGGTGATATGTTTCAGGAGATGAGAAACAGTTTATTATGCTTTGTTTGAAAAGAATGGCTAAGGAAAATATTTTCTTAGAAATATAAATGGATATTGAATTGCTTTATGTAAACTATTTAATACAGAAATGAAAAATGTTTTCTGTAAGCTAGAAAAAAATGGTTTGCAAAAATTTTCAATTTCTTTTCTAAATTGAGTTTTGGCAAGGATAAAAATATCTCAATTTTCAGAAATGGTTTGACGGTATCTTAAAAAAAAAAGAAAAGGCGTTTGAAATAATGAGATAAAAAAGGAATAGTGAAGAAAATATATTTTAAAACTTTAAAATAAAATATAGAATAAAGTAATCATAACTTCAAATTTTAATAATTAGCTTTGGAGGATTGTAGAATAAAAAGCAGTCTTAAAATATAAATATTATTTTTCATTAAAAAGGATTAAAAAAGTATTCACATATTACAGCATATTATTTATATAATTTGGCAAAATACATCACTAATGATCATGCAATATTAAGGTAACCCCACTTTATGTGCATAAAGTATAAGCAATATCGTTCCACATGCAAAATGGACTGAATTCTTATTTATTTTCACCTAATTATATACTGAAACAAAAGGATATCAAATAAATGAAATTAGAGAGTCTGATCTTATTTCCTTTTTGAAATTTCTAGATTTGAATTATGTGATTATTTAGTATGTAAGAATTATTCTCTTGTATTATTTGAAACACTGAAAAATCCCCCATGAAATATCATATTAATATTATTTGCTATTACCCAATGCAACAATGTTTCCTTCACAAATAAAGATGAAGTCAAATACATTTGTTATAACTGACTTATTTTTAATTAAAATCCTCACTCATCACCATTGACAACGTTTCCATAAATGTTATATGTCAGTTTATTCTATAAGAAATGACGTGTTTCCATATTTGATGAACGTTTGACCAAATGAATTCAAACTAAATAAAAACAGCTCATCCCAAAAGAAGAATAGATTAAAAGAGAAAAATTAGCATGTTTTGCGTTTTCTTGAGTTTCCGTGTTTTTATTCCTGGCATAAAAATATGAAACTATTTTTAAAATGCATAGTAGAAAATCAAAAGCTTGAAATTTGCTTTATGCCACTAGAGAACAAAAAAAAAAGTCATTAACGTCGATATGTTGACTTCGGTCAATGTATCTCTCTCTTATTTTTCTTTTTTTATAACCCCTATTTTGTTTCAGATTTAGTACATTTAATCAGTTTGGTCTAAATATCTTTGTTTGCACACATTAAATAGTTTCACACTATGGACTGAAACTGGAATTGCAATGACAAGGATCCATGATACACCTCAAAACAGCATGTGTAGCTTCTGCTTTCTTAATATAATTTGCATTGAATAAAAATTCCAGATTTGAATTTTTTTAGACTTTCAAATGTTATGATACTGAATTTTCGAGAAACTACTATAAGTATGTATTTATCAGCTGAATTTTATAATTTGTATCAAAATGTATTCTGAATAATCTATCGTGGATTTTGATGGAAATAGAGTTGACCCGATAAAATAAAGTTACACTGCATAGTTAAAAAAATGACCCAAAAATATTTCTAGTTTCCATTTGGCACTTCAGGAAATTTTAATTAAAATTTTTCATTCAAATTTGATTATATTAAAATAACAGTAGATTTTCTACAGTTTTGTGATATATTTTCAGTACAACAACTTGTCTCTTAAAGAGAATTATTGAGTGTTCTGATATTTAATGTATTTTAAATTAACAAATTTTAAAACAAAATATTAAATTTAAGTATTAGTACAATTAATTAGAAAATCTTGCAACTTAATTAAATCATGATTGTGTGTGTTAAGAACGTACTTTTCTGTATGATTCATATTAGTTATTTATTAATTTTTCATGCATTTGAAAACAGTATGATTTTTATTTAATGTAGATTAGAAAATTATTATCCAGATGATTTTTTTCAAAAATAATAATATCATATTAGGAAGCAAATGCATCTTTATTTCTCTTCAAAATATTAAACTCTTACTGCAATTATCATAGGTTTCATATTTTACATAATTCATCAAAATAAAAACCAATACTTCTAGCAGTTTTATTTAAATTATATCTTAGAATATTTTCAGAAAACGTGAGACAAAAATTCAAGCATAAATTCTGGCAATCGAAGCTCTCTTGCATTATTTTTTTTTCTGCATCACTCAAACCTTTTAATGTCTCAAATGATTAAACCGTCTTTACTGATAGAATTTCATCATATTTACTTTAGAATCTCAAAGCTTTATTTTTAATAGGCATTTCTGTATGGAAATGTCTTTTATAGTCTGTTACTTAAATTCAATGGAGCTCTTTTGGGTGGAAATATTATACCTAATTTTTTATAAATTCTTCCTTTTTAGCTTATTTCTTTCTTTGAAAATTAAACACTATGCTTTCAGACATTAAATATATTTCATGAGCTTATAATTTTTTTTTTGGAACAACTCTCCAATTGCTTTGTGTTTCATAACATACTTACAAGATGACTGCATTATGTAAACTTTTTTTTCCTCCATTTAACTGATTTTACTTTTGCAAAGATAAGGAAAAGCAGGAAAAATGATTGGAAGTATATATATTTAAAAAATGAATAATAAATGTTTAATGAAAGGAATCATCAAAGATTTTTCTTGTATTATTAAATATTTGTTATCATTAAACATTCAATTCTAATTACTTTTATATGCACTTTTTAAAGAAAAAAAAAACAATATATCAATACTCTTGATGTTGATTCTAAAACCGATAACTTGAATATACTTATACTGAAAACAAGATTAAAAAAAACAATATTATATCATTTATAATCATTTTAAATAATTTTACAATAAAATTTAGAGTCAAGAAATATATATATTTTTTACCCCTTAATTATGAAAATTCACTTTTAAACTTTAAAGCAATGAAACATTTTTATTTGTTTAGGATTAAAAACTATATTTTTCTTTTCAAATAAATATTAGCAGTTCTATCCTTTAGAGGTGTTTCATTGAAGAGCTTCAATATGTCTTATGATATTTCCTTGCATGTCATGTGAATCAGAAAATTCTTCAAACGACATGTAAAATCATTTCCTTATTTCATGCATTAATGTAGAATTTCACGTAATTTTAGATATTTTTAAACATCAGAAACTATATACTAGCATTACATATTACAGAAAATCCCAACATTGACATATTTTAAAACGCATGAGATGATGTAAATTATGCGAAAGAAAATGAAGTGTCAAAAATTATGTGAATGTGTTAATTTTGAGGTATAATCGGATAAATTATGATTGATTTATGCTTTGTCTTGATGAAATTTTGAAATTCAATGGGATACAATAAGTGAAGTTTTATCTGTAAATATCAAAAGTAAAATTTTTTTATATTACGTTAGCTTAATTTAAAGTTTATCCTCTCTTCTTAATATTCTTAATTTCCGTTATATGAGAACTCCGAAACAATTATAAACCCCTCTCTGATAATTCTTTGCATTGGAGGAGTCATGTTTGTATATTTTTCTCTCTTTATTTTTGATTGTAAAGATACCTTTTTTTATAATCCTTTGGTTAAACCCATACTTCTTTTAAGTGTCAATATTTATATATATATACGTTTATCTCTTATTTAATATTTTTTACAAAGTTCTATAAACTGTTCTGAGTTCAGTTACATAGCTCAATATCTGATGAGCATTATATTATTAACTTTCCTAACTGTAATTTATGGTTTATCAGTGCATTCAATTTAGCTTTAGATATATTTAAAGATTTTGCAATTGATTTTTGCCTCAGTGGAATTTCTCATGATATTTGTCATTTTACTTTGGGAATATTTGAAATAGAACGAAAGCTCTTTAATGTTTTATTTTCTTGTATACGTAGTACACAGAAAATATGGTAATCGTCCAAAAATTTGTATACCAGATTTTAATGAATCTTTACGTTTCAGGCAATTCTATGTGAGAAAAACACATTTTTGAAAAATGTTCGCCAGTATGTCTGTGACAAAGATAGCTCAACAATGCTTTGAGATAGAAGGATGGAATTTGGTATACAGACTTCAAACCAAATTTGTAGATTTTTTATAAGTTTTGAGCAAAATCTGCTCTGAAGAAGTTTATCTGTCCGACTGTTCGAAATTATGAATAAGCACGATAACTACAAAACGGAAAGAGCTAAATAGACAAAATTTGATACACAGATTTAACATCTATAGTGCAGACATTTGTCAAACTTTTAGCGAAATCTAACAGCGGATTGACTGTCTGTCGGTCTGTATTTTCAGAAATATGTAATCTCAATAACTGAAAAACCCAATTGCAAATTTATATGAAATCTTTTGTGACTACAATTGCAGTTTCGTGCAATTTTTTTGATCGGTTGAGAAAAATATGTCTAAAATATAAATTTGATTTTTGGTTATTATTAACATGTGCTAGAGATTTAGCTTCAAATAACTCGCCAAAGATGATACAATACGTTCAATAACAATTTTAATTTAACACCGAAAGTTAATATTTTGTAACTAGTGCATTCCAATGCCATGTAAGACATTCTTTGATACGATACGTTAATAAGAGTGTATGAGAGAAGGTCATTCCAGTTGGTATTCTAATTAAATTGCATTTAAAGATTCACGTGAACTTCAAAATAGTAGTTAGTTAAATAGCCTAAAGAAAACCCGATTCCCTACAAGTATAAAACGATGAAATAAAATTATGATTCAAATTCACAAAGCAATTATATCAATTGTTGATATTAGCATCCGAAAGCCTGTGAATTAGCAATATCTGAAGACAACATTTTTCGTCAATATTTGCAAATGATAAACACTAGATATTCGTTGGTTAAGCTTTACTTTTCTTCTTTTGTAATTGAGATGATGAAATAAAAAAAAAACATTTAAGAGCTTTAAAGCACTTACATTATTTTTACCAAAATGCCTACACACACCAACACCTATGTTAATATTAAAATTCTTGAATGAAACTTTTCATTATGTTTTCCCTTCGCCTCTTTTCCTTAATAGATTCTAAGTTTTTAATTTTACGGAGCCTTATAAACAACTCTAATTTGTTTACAATAATATTTCATGCAAAAACGAATAAAATTCTTTGCATCAATAAATCTGAAAACTTAATCTTTGGAGGCGAACTGAAAATACCGTAACTGCCTCATTTTTACATATGATTGCGTGGGCAATATTAATTGTTTGAGTAGTTCAATTTCGAAGATAATGTTATTTTCTTTATTTTTCACTTTTCATTAATAGGAACATCTAGCGGAGTTAAATTTCTTATCAAGTTATTAATTATGAAGTACTCGTACGTAGTTTAAGGATAATTTTCAACATAGGAGTTGAAGAGAAAAGTAATGCTCTGGAATGCGTAGCAATGAAATTCATCTTCCGTATTCAAAAATAATCTCGTGAGCGCATAATTATTTGAATAATTCTGATAAAAATTCATGAAGTTACCGAGCTAAGCGTATTTTTACGATCATTAAGAAAACACGTCATCAACATTTCAAGAACAGAGGTATTTTGCCCATTCTTGGTGTAATTAATGCACTACATTTCCTTTATTTAATGAACAGTTTGTTTAAGTAATAATTATATTTGAAGGGGGATGCTAGTTTCTTTATATTTAGTTAGGTTTACTAGCTGTTTCTAAAGACATCTATTTTGATGTATTGACTTTATTTTATCTCAGATTGTGAATTTTAGGATTTTTTTGTATTATTTATTAATTCTGCAATTCTGTTGACATTTATTATTAGAACAGAACTTCCGAATCAATGTGACCCAAGAATTTAACCCGTAAATGGGCCCATCAATTTTCTTATTCGGTTGGAGACAAAAATATTTCATTGTTCTTTTTCTTTCTTTTTTTTTTTTTTTTTTTTTTTTTTTTAATTTTTTCGTAAACAGCATTGGAGTTTATTTTGGAAACGCAATATGTTTTGGAATTCATGTAATTGCCAAAAATATTAGTATTAAAAATTTTAAATTTTATAATATTAAATGTTTGAAGATGTTATAAGAAAACCTACACAACCTTTTAATGACCACTCACTTTGTTCAAATATAATGGCATGACACTAAAGTTAATAACTGTAAGAATTTAACTAACAAAAATGAAGAATACAATATTTAAAAAATTGTTACGAAATATTGTCACATACTGGGTGTTTACAAGAATGACATAGAATATATGTTTCCCCTTTCAACTTTTTTTGGACAAATGTTGCAGTATTTTTTAGTAGGTAATTGCTATTTGCTTGTATTTTTCAACTCTTTTATCAAATATTTTCGTATTGGAAAATCTCAGTTCCCTCAAGACGTGTATTTGTTGACCTGCTTTCTATCTCTTCGCTGGTGAGCTCTTTGCGAGGTTCATTTAAAATCTGTGCTTGACTTTTTTCTAAAGCCTCATGTGAGCTGATAAATAGTAAGTGTGTTAACATGTGCTTATATCCAACTGGCGAGAAAATATAGTCATTGGTAACCTTCTGGTTCTCCGACGAGTACTATATATGAAACATTTTTTTTATCAAAGGCATCAACACCAGATTTGGCATTATAAAAATAAAATTTTCCGGCTAATTGATTTATGTATCTTGGAATAATGATAAGTGCATAGACAATACCAGCGATACAGCTTTGCCTTTCTTTAGGAACGTATAATACCAATGTGTTGTAATAATTTGTTGAAAGCAGAAGGCAGTTTCGAAGACAGAGAGATACCTTCAATTATGAAGTTCGCTTTATTTCCATTCCGGGAGGCACAAGCAACACGGTCAAGGTCCGTTCACAGCGCAGCACAAAAGCAGAAGAATGTAAAAGAGTGAGAAATTAATTATCCTTGGTCCTATATGCCATGAGATTTTGATAGGGATTTCTTACACATGTGGAACTTAGGTAAGAGAATCATAGGGATCTTTGAGAAGAATTTGTTTAGATCAGCAATTTTGTATCCCTTCACTCGTAGCGTGGGAACCGCTGACGAAAGCATTTTATCTAAATTAATTCAAGTACAAAATGTAGAATGGGATCAGAAAATAAGAGAATATTTTATAAGTACTTTGATATGGGCTGAATTAATTAGGAAATTAATTAAGTTTAAATTAGATTTAAAATATCATTACATATATATAGAGATATATATATACGCACATGTAAAAACTTGTACTTTTGTTAAAACAATTACTTGAAGGTACTGATGAGATGATTTTGTACAAGGACAGAAAAAAAAGCCTCGTGATAGTCAGAGTTAATGAACAAAGCGGAGTCATTTTGACTCCCTTTTCCAATTAAGGGTTAATACAAAATGCATCACTCTAGTTTTTTGAGATACTTGTTATATCTTAAGAATCATAAAAACTGTTTTAGTAGAACAATTGCGATTGAAATTGAAAAATAATGCAATAAATAACCAGATATAAAGTTCATATATATAATGTATGTGATTTAAATAATGTAAAATTCATGTATTAAGACAATTTTTTTAAATTATATATCATTTGAATTTTCTGTTTAGACAAAATGTTCTATGCCGATCTTGTAAATATTTTTTTTATAATTCGTAGACAAAATTTTTAATTTATTTTCATATTTTGATGGATACAAATTGAAACATTCAAACGCATTACTCAATTATAAATTAATATTGGAAGATGATTATAAATCATTTTTTATCAAGTAATATTTCGACAATATCACGCAACTTCTCTTTGTGTATAGCCTGCTTTTTAAATTTATTTCGTCTAATTGTTCTAAGCCAGTATCTTTTTATCAATTTGTTTTGAATTCATTTAATATTTTCCGATATCCAAACAATGAAAGTAATGCAAGCAAATATATTAGAAGTATTATTATAAAAGTCGGTAATAATCAAAAATAGTTATCTGAAGTCACCCATTTACTTTCTTCTTATTAGTGAATGTATTCAGAAATTGATAAATAGAATACAAAGCTCTTTTACTGATGTTCTAATCCAATATCATATATGACTTTGAGTGTGATTGGTTACTAAGATATTTTGTGTCCATCAAAGGAATATTCTTCTTCCTTCTTGCATTACAATACTTAGAAATTGTATCATTTGTAAATACAAGTAAAAAAATAGAGACGTGCATGTCTTTATTTATCATCCGATCAGAAATATCTGATATAATTTTATGATAGCAACAAGCATAGAAGTTGTTTCAGAAAATATTGATTCAGCTTTTAGAGAATCTATTACACCCTTGTACCCTCTTATATTTATACTTTAGAGTATTAAATGACTTGCATTTTTCCTGGTTTTGATGTGGGTACCTTTCCTTAAAAATATGTTTTTTTAGAACTTTATAAGTTTTATTACCATACAAACAACTTCTGAATTCAATATTTAGCTGCTTTATTTGACATATTCTGTCTGACTGGTATGAAAGAATCTATTTATTTGTCGATTGTAACATTTTCATAATGATAAAATGAATTTTTCTTTGAATTTTTCTTCATTTGTCCCACATTTCCTGAAGAAAAGAAGATTTATTTATGCCTAACCTTATTTTACCTTATTCTCGAAGGAAATATTTATAAACAAAGAAAATATATTTCAAAAATTTGATTTTATCAATTTTTAAAAAGAGCCAGTAGAATCTATAGGCTTCCCTTCAAATTTCTGAATTTCCTCACCCTGAAAGATTTCCTCTTAAATTAATTGATAACTTAACTTAATTGATAACTTAACTTAATAATTAAGAAAATATATTTCAAAAATTTGATTTTATCAATTTTTAAAAAGAGCCATAAGAATCTATATGATTCCCTTCAAATTTCTGAACTTCCTCACCCTGAAAGATTTCCTCTTAACTTAATTACTTATCATAAAAATATTGAAGACAACTTTCCTGTTGTCTGCTTTACAGATGGTAATAGAATTAGCAATAAGGCTGATCATGCATTAAGATTATTAATACAAGGTTATGGTATTAACATTAATAAAGTTAGTCACGCAAATTATTAAAATAGGTTGAATGTTTTTGCTGGGGGAGATGTTTTTCGTTTTTTCTAAATATTTTTTTTTGTAAAAAATTATATGACATAACAGCGGTCACTGGAGACAGTTGATAGATATTAAAATAAGAAACATTTTGAAATAATTAATATTTTTGAGAACAGTAATGATTGCGCCAGAAAAGACATTTCTAAAGACTTATGCATTTCTAAAAATCGAATAAAATTATTTTTTTATACGTTTCAATTCAAATTCTGTGTTTCAGAAGTCAGAAAAATCTATGATGTAAAATTTTTATCAAATTTCTCTTTACAATAGAAATTTGCTGAACAATCAATGGATTAAATCCTTTTTAACAAGAAATACTTAATCAAACGTAAACGTTAGTGGTAACCAGATATCACTGATAGTCTGGTCAAAGAGGATTGTGAGAATAAAACGTTCATTGGCTCTTCACTTACTTATCAAGAACTATACTCAAATGAAAGATTTAAACTCAATTTAAAATGGCGTATTCCGCCTGCGCACCAATATCACACGGGAACATCCCTTGGCGTTCTGCTGGAAATCAAATGTGACCGTGACTCCCAGACTGCTCTGGCTAGACTATAAAGTGGTCAAATTAAGTACCTTTCCTTTGAAAGTGGTAGAAAAATCCACCACACTTCTAAAAAATGCTGTGACCATCCAGCTTCACAGGATTGCATTCTGGGTTGCATTGAACTTTCTAAGGGAGACTTAACATCCGATCCCCTTATTATTATAGATTTCTTGGCGGTCAACAACCTACTGGAGCAGATCTGGCTTATGTCAGACCTTTGAGTATAAGCAACAACAACAACAATAAAAATACTAAGTTATAAATTTAGCAAAAGAAGGATATTTTACAAATAAGTAAGAAAGAAAATAAATAAGAAAATAAAACTACGCATGAAAATAAATTAATAATTAAAAAAATAGTAAATAATTAATAGAATTTTAATTTGAAACTGAGTGTTTATTGATCTTATCATTAAAAAAAATTATAAAAAAACACAGTTTAAACATATAATGAATATTTGGTCAGCTTCGGAAGTTGAAATACTTATTTGGAAGTGAAAAGGAAATCCCTTTCGTTGTAAAAAGGTTATACATTAAACAAGTAATAGCTTCCAGAAAATGTTATAATATCTTCCGAAACCTTTTATGCATATGAAATGCAAAGTGCCATAGATATACTTTATGATGAAATATACATTTCCGGTGTAGACATGAAAATTACTTTCTGATATTACATTTGATTTCATTGTTTCAGTTCATAGGAAATTTATCAGGAGAATCTTGAAAGCAGACTCTGTTGCTTTCCTAGCTTTTTTTAGCCTTTCAGTTTTTCTACATTGATTGGAGTAAATCTTTCCTGAGATGAGAGAATTGAATTCACAGACAGATAAAAATTTATTTTTTATGGTCTGTTTTCTTTAAACATTTTTCATTTCGACCAGATTGAAATAAGGATTCCGTTTTATTTCCCTTTCAAAATACGAATAAGGCTAGAAATTTTCTGGAGAATTAAGGGATCTGTTTGCTTTTTCACTGTTCTAAAATATAATGTGAACAATATTTATCGATAAAATCAAGTCTATAAGAGTAAAATATATTTGAAAAACCCTAAGATTCTTATTTTTTTCCTTGAAATTCTGGCTAGGTAACTATAGGAATATTTTGATTGCTGCATATATTTTGGAAAATAAATTTACCATTACACTATGGAAAATAAATTTTATTTTTTTAAATTCATCATTCTGAATGATGTTTGCATCTAACCTAAATAAACTATTCTATCAAACAAAGTTTAGTGTAAGTTTACTAAACAGTTTTGCTTCCATGTTTCTATTAAAATATCTGGAATCGTTTTGAACAATTTATTTATATACATGCTTATTGCAAAATCGAATACAATATTTAATTTTTTTCTTCAGTTGTAGCTTAATCTTTAGTTAAGATAGTTGAGTATCATAATTCAAAAATCATCATTTCAATATTTACTCATATGCATGTTTCAAAAGAAAATTTAAGAAACCAGTATTTATTTATTTTCATACTACTGAATAATCTAAATAATAATGTTTTTCACAATGAGATAAAAGATTCTAATATATATTCGATTTTAAAATTAGAAAAATGAGGAAAAAATACAATACGTGCTTACTTCAAGCAAGTCGAGTATAGTTTATTATCTCATTCTATTACAAGCAGAAATTATTTGAAAGTCGATTCATTGGCATAATCTTTAATGATCTTTAAATCATGGATATGTAACTATTTGAAATTCTACTGGAAATATCTTATCAAAAACTAGTCTTAATCTCGTATCAACAAACAGATTTTCATTAAAAATTATTGGATTTTCTGAAGGAAAATGCATAGAAATGCAGATATCGAAATATCACATATAGAAATGAATGGCATTTAAAAAGTAATATTAATCAAATGCTATGCTAATTACCTAATAAATAATAGGCTTCTTAATTAATTTTGAAAAATAGTACAAACGAGATAATTGCTCTTTTTTTATTTTTACGTCATTCATAATAATGGAAAACAGTGCTTCGATTTTACAGTTAAACTGTTTCATTAGTTAATGCTAATCTCCAATCAATGATGTAATCATTAATTTGTAGATGTTTCAAAATTAATAGAATTTTAAATTTATATGAAATAATGCCTTGAAGATTATTGATTAGCATACATGAGAACAATGGTTATAGAAATCTGCATTGCCTAATTAGAATTATTAGAGTTCTATTAAAACTCATAATCAATTTTCCAACCATGTTTCTTAAATAAATGATTACTTAATCGTTAAAATAAATGTATTGTTACAGAAAGCATTCGTTAAACAAGTTTAACTATAAACATTTGCGAGCTTTTAAGTTTACACTTCGGTTATTCATATATACAATTTTCCAAAGTACAAAAATGGGAAGGAAATTCCACTCTATATCCCTTTCACTTCCTCTGAGAATGCAACAGATGTCCAATATCCAAACCATTACTATCCTAGAAAAGCATGCCCTTTTATAACATAAACCTAACTCATGTGCTTTTGAAGTTTAAATGCTATAATTGCGCTAATGTAATATATTGGATAAGAATATTCTTATCTTAATGAAACGATTCATTTAACTTTCATTGCAAGATAAATTTTATATTAGATTTATGAATAAATGTTTTCAGGAATCTTCGATATTAATTACAAATTGAGTAACTCTGCAGAAGATAAAATAAGTTATGATTAAATTATTTAAATTCCATTATAAGGGAACAAAGAATTTCAATATTTTTTTGTCATTTATTCAGTAAGTATTTATTTTTTTTTATCTGTAAGTCATTCATTTTTTGTTCAATTAAAAATGACTTTATTCCTTTATTCAGAAGAGAATAGGATATATTTCGTGTAAATAAATCAATATGCAAAAATTTATTTTTCTACGATATTGAATTTTAAATTTAATCTTTCAAAAATAATTAAGTTGCATTTATAAAGAAATATCGGACATGGTATTTTTTTAAATATTAAATATGCCTTGCAAAGCATATCGTAATTATTACATGATTTTGTTCCCAGAAATGCTATATATATATATATATATACATATTCTGGGTGTGCGTGCGTGTGTACTGAAAATTACATATAATTCATATTTTTTTTTTACTTTTATATCAAATATGTTCAGATTTATTTATCGACACATACTAATCACATTAACAAATGATATCAAAGCTTTTCCCATAATTCCTAATAGCATTTTATAAGCATCTAAGTCCGGAAAAGAGCGAGTGCACTTTCTTTACACGATGAAAAAATCTTTATAATTAAAGTATGTGTTCAAGGACTGCGCTTATATGTAAGAGTAGCAAAATAATACTTAAAGCCTTTAAATATTTTTCTATTTCCCTTTCAGGCTCTAATATTTGGAGGACATTGAAAAATGTTTTTTTTTTTTTTTTTTTTTTTTTTTTTTTTTTTTTTTTTTAAATACCGCGGTTCCAAAGAATTCTTTAGAAAAAGAGATCCAGCCCTTCATTCATTTATTGCTAAGAAATTCATTCAAACGAATACACTATTCTAAGTCCTATAGCAAAGCCTTTCTTGTTCGTTGCTATTTTCGCAGCATTCATCATTTATTTTAGAATACCTCAGGATAAAAAACTGATACTTTCGAGTAACTTAATAGTCCTTTAGATTGTATAAAAGAGCTATGTCTTTTAAACTAGGGCACCCGGATGCCTCTAAAAAGGATTTAGGCTCTCCTTTTCATCATCATATATATATATATATATATAGATTATATATAAGGGATATATATGATGAAAAGGAGAGCCTAAATCCTTTTTAGAGGCATCCGGGTGCCCTAGTTTAAAAGACATAGCTCTTTTATACAATCTAAAGGACTATTAGAAAAGGAGAGCCTAAATCCTTTTTAGAGGCATCCAGGTGCCCTAGTTTAAAAGACATAGCTCTTTTATACAATCTAAAGGACTATTAAGTTACTCGAAAGTATCAGTTTTTTATCCTGAGGTATTCTAAAATAAATGATGAATGCTGCGAAAATATTCTATTCAGAATTTTCTATTCATTTTCTATTCAGAATTTTCATATTATTACATGACAAAGAATTGCCCTAATACGTAATGGTAAACCAAAGGCACAGAAAGAATTTATATGTGAAATAAAAGCATGAAAATTGTACTGAAGTACAATCTGTTCCGTATTAAATAAATGCAAATTTAATCTACTTAAAATACCAATTCTATATAAATAATTTCAAGAGGAATTTTTGTTTGTCTAAAATAATAGCATTGCGTGATAATAACAATAATTGACCTCATAGCAATAAAATAATAACAATAACTTAACTCATAACAATAAAATAATAGAGATAATTGAATTCATAGTAAATATATTTACAATTTTAAGATTCATCGTTATGGAAGAATCATATTTTAGAATTAATATAAATATGCTCTTAGTTTAAGAAGAAATTGATTACTTTTATCTTTACGTTATTTTATAAATGATATAATTCGTTTATTTTATTTCAAAAATAATTATTTTTAATATGAAAAATTCTGATAAAATTGAATTTTTTAACATGTAATTATTATATGCTGTTTTAAAGAAATTTTGGCATTATATTTTGCTAAAAAATTGTTTTGAAAGGAATTTTTCATCTAAACACTATGTTCTATTCATATTTAATATTCTAATGGAACATAAAGGTCAATGTGATTCTAATGTTAAATACTATCTTCAAGGGTTTACGTTCCCATACCTTCAGAAAAAAAATATTTTGAGATTGACAAGAATTTTTAATTGAGTAAATGTGTTATAGTAAAAAATAATGTAATAAATATAAGAATATAAAATTCATATATCTCAAATATAAAGATGTATTAGGACAGCTTTTAAGTCTGATATCCTTTATATTTCTATTTGGGCAAAAATGTAGCATAGAGGTTGCAAATATGTTATTTTTATGTATTTCATTTATTATCGTTGTTTGGTAAAAACAACTGAAAAACCACTCACTTATTAAATTATAAATTAATGCTCGAAATGAATGATAAGTTGTTATATATAATGTCTAGTTATGTTATATGCAGATTCTATATTTATATTTTTTTAAAGATAAGAAGGAAACGCTTTTGCTGAAAAAATTGTATACAAACGAAAAAAAAAAATACAATAAATACAATAAAACCTAGATTTAAAGTTTATGGAACTAAAAAAAAAATGAATTAGAACATATTTTGTCATTTATATTTTCTATATAGATCCGATTTTTTACATGGAGTTTGTCAACGTGTTCTTTTATTTCTTGTACAATATATCTAATTTAATATCATTGTTTCAAAAACATAACCGACACTGAGTGTGTTTATTCCTCGCTTTTATGTTATTTTGGGAAATTGATGATAATCAATTTGTTTTTACCCTGCAATCTTCAGACTATATGGTAGGATTTTTCATTTTTGCTGTGACGGTATATTGTCTAAATATATATAAAGCAATTAAAGCCTTGGATAATTAAAAAAGTAAAAACCAAAAATGGTTTTCTTTTGGCCAGATTGTTTTCACTATTTTCGATATGTGATATACTCAGAGAATAAAAGCTCTGTAATCAAAATATTAGATGAACTGTTATAAAATATGATATTAGAAGATTCAGTATAGTCTGTAACTAAAAGATTTATCATGATAGATAGTATTAATAAGAATGACTCTTTACACTTCGGATGCAATTTTCAATTGTGTTAGAATCTGTAAAATAAATGCTGGAGGTATTTATTTATCATTTGACCAACAATCTCTGGTTTATTTTTTATTTATTGTCAAGTGTAGTTTATTTATTTTTTCTGTGCCTTATAAGAAATTGATCCTATCTGCATAAAATGAAGTTTTGTATTTACCATTGTGCTCTCTATGTTAATTTCCTTTCAGCTAATATACCTTGATTTTTTTCCGGGTTTCACACATGTTTTTTTTTGGTATAAATCAGTATTTTAGAATAATGAAGATTTAGTATTATGTAAAGACAATATTTCAGTTTCATATTTAGATTATTCATTTAACACGTTTAATTTTTATCTAGCTATTAAAAGAGCTAAATATTTTGCCAGAATAAAAAACAAACTAAGCATGAAAACGATTAACTCTATTTCTAATTATATTCCCTATATGGGGTAAATCTTTTATCAATGTGAATTTAAATCTTTAGAAAAATTAATTTATTTCCAAATCTATATAACATATGTAAGATATTCTTATACTTATTATTAAACAACTTGTCCCTCGATGCAGGAAATATTAGTCAGCCTCTAACTAAACATTAAAATCGTTTGAAGATAATAGACAAATACAATGATAAAATTCTGACAAGTAAAAAATGTCAGTTTAATTTCATGGATGTTATATTTTATAATACATTATATGTACATATTTTTTTTAAAAAAATATTTTAGTAGTGGCAGATAATAAATATTTCTTTCAACTTAAAAACTATTGAAAAAGTCAATTAAAAGCAGAAATAAATGTGCATTTCGTGAAAACAACTCAATTTAAAAATACTGCAGAATCCTAAATTTTGACGTATATTATGTTAATAGACACCCGCACATCTAATTTTATTTTCATTTATAAAATATAATTTTCTTTGAATAAAACTTTGTATGTTCTGGAGTGACAACATGATAAAATGCAATGAGTTGTTCAAAACTGAATATTTCTCTTGGAATTTTGATGTCATAAATTAATACATCTATAATTAGCTAGGAATCCATAAATATAATATTATAATTATTAATTTTAATTTTTGAAAATAAATTGAGAAAAAAAATAATTTCTTCTACAATTATTTCAAAAATAAACCCGATTTCATGATATTTTAAATGAAGGCAAAAAAATTAATAATGTAGTGGCTGCCCATAATTAAAAAAACTTCTAATTAAGTTGTTTGCAAATCAAACTGTGGCGCAGAAAGCTATGGAATTTTGTGTAGGCGGTAATGAAATATATATATATATATATATATATATATATATATATATATATATATATATATATATATATATATATATATATAATAAATCTACACTTCACCTCCACAGGGCAATTTTTAATGAAGTTCGCATTTCGATTTTTTTAAAAATTTATTTAGATTTTCTCCACTTTTATTCATGGGTCACTCTATTGTAATAACTCACTCAATAAATTTCACAAATTCTAAAGTGAATTATATACTTTAATTAAAACACTTAGAAGCTTTCATGGTTAGCCCTTTGACAGCAACTGCCCTGAACGTTGCTCTTAATTGAAATTTACAGCAACAAAAATAGTTATTTTAACAGTGGACTTGAGAAAATAAGAGGTTAAATGTTTTTCAACGATACTACTTGAATTAATTTATGAAATTTACTTTCGAATACACTAGCAATTGTGAAAGATAAAATTTCTTAACAATGTGCCGCTCGACAATTGCACTAGATCAAAATCATCTTCAAAAATTAATTTTCAATCAAAAGATTAATATAAATGAGGAAACATATACAAAAACTCAAATTATTTTCACGTCACCCTGCAGTTCTAATAAAATCTAGAAACTTTTGCGGAAAATACAAGTTTCATTGCTAATAGAATGCCGGTATGTTTGCCAGATCGACCGGATAAAATTGTTTTATTAAAAGGATATTTTCTCAGTAATTGCTCTGTGAAAAATTTCCCTAATTGTTAAAAATCTTCAGTTTATAGTGCTCTGATCTTAAAAAATAGGTTCGTTAAATGTTCAAGCTGATAGAGAAAGAAACTTGTTCCCTCAGAAATAATACAGAGGATTACGTTTTTTGTGGATGAGAAAAAACTGTCCAACATATTGGCTAATATCATTGCTCCATACAACTGCCCAGAATACTTGGAGTACGCTATGGTATTTATGCAAGCTTCAACTTGTACAGTAGTCGCTTCCACGTGATTCTGAAATTCGACAGAGATTATCCCTTTTGTTTCTTGCTCGCTTAGAATTGATTTGAGAATCACATTGGAATATTCTTTGGACAGGCGAAACGTTCTTTCATTTGGACAGATCTGCGAGTACCCACAAAATCCAAATTCGGTAACTAAAAACTCTAGGTGTATGCTTATAAGTTCCGTTGCAATCACTAGTAACAGAGTGGAGTCGGTTTTCTGCTTCGTTTATTTTTGGCTTGTAGTTATTTCAGTAATTTAAAGGGTAGTGTATACACCAAAATGGAGAGCGATATGCTTTGTTATGGCAAAATAAAATTGTTCTGCATCATTCAGTACGCTAGAGTCTTTTACATATAATTTTTTATGCAAACGGACTCTTCTACTTATTAAGCTTTGTGTTAAGTAAATCCTCAAAAATCGGCATAGAAGGACATGTCATCGGCTGGTACTTCCGTGATATGTGGCCCCCTTGATCTCCAAAAGCAATCTATGTAACTTTTATCTTTGTGGGTATCTGAAACACCTGGTAATTCGTGATAATTCTAAATAATGAGAACGTTACCTGCTCTTAAAGACAATATTTCATGAGACACTCCTAGAAGAATCTAAGAGCGTGTCTCTCTTCCGGAACATTAATCTTTCCAGACTTTCTTTTCCAGACTAACTAAAAATTATGCCCATCATGTCAAACATGTTTTGTTGTAATAAATTTTGTAAACTATCATCGATGTTGCTAAATGTGTAATTCAATATAAAATCCTCTCTGATGACAAAATGTTGAATTAAATTGTTTGTTAGCTAAATAAATTACTGATACTTCATTTATGTCTTTTTAACATTCTGCACATTAGTTTCATCTGTAGATTACATCAAATTAGACCTGTTTAATTAGGGACACTCAGCATATCTACATTTATATTTAATCAATCATCTATCCATTAAGTGAATTAATAGTTTATGATAACGTTTCTCATTAACGTTGTTATACAGATAAAATAATTACTTTTCAGAAAAAAAGTTTTATGTAAATAATCTGATGAATTATAATATGTTTAAACAAAGCAATGACAAATTCGCATTTTAAATACTGACTAAGATTTCAAACTTCTCTCAGTTGAATTTTAAATGTGAAACTTCTGCAAATTTGTAAAAGTACATTAAATAATTGAGTTAGTTAATTTATGAAAAAAATATTAGATGTTGACTATTCTATGTTCCGCATTCGTGTAAATACTTGCTGAACTGGAAGAAACGTATTTGAGGAGTGCCTTTTCAACAACCCCTATGCGCTTAATCTCAAAAATGCCATCCCCACTTTAATCCAAGTCAGTTTTTGTCTCCTACAAAATCCATTGCTTTAACTGTAACCCATTATTGTTTTTACAAAAAGACAATGAGCTTATGAAATCTAATATTTGATAAATCCGTTTGTTTTGATCTTTGGAATTCAGCGGTACAGAAAGCGGGTTGTTTATTTTGCGCTACTATAAGCGAATCTACAGAGTAACCAAACGCAATTTTCACGTTGTTTGATTTTCCCTTCGTCGATTTTTCTTCAACAACCTTATCTGTGTTTCCAACAATACATAATTCTTCAGTGGTATGAGGAGAAAATGTCTGAAAAATATTTTTATCTACAAAAATACCAATTTTAAAGGCAATTATAAGATATTTACATTTCTCAAATTAGTTTTAACTTACAGTATAAAATTTTAAAATTAATATCTGGCTTAAATAATGGATGAATAGATGAAAAATGAAAATAAGGATTTGTTTCTGACTAATAAATGAAATAGGAAGTCTAGCGAACTCAATTAAATACTAAAAAATGAATCGATGCAAGAAGAGTTTGACTGTTACACGAAGTAGAAATAAATCAAAATTTCATATTTGAGTTATGCAATTTGTTAGATGTGGAATCAGAAAGTTTCTTTATTCAAAACGTGGTGTTTAAAATGTGTTACTATTGTATTTTATTCAAAATTTAAAAAAAAAAATGTATTTAAATTTGCATATATAGCGTTGATAACTAAATACATTATTCTAATTCATGTTTGTCAAGATTTTTATAATTTCACGTTAAAGTAAAAGAAAAAAAAATCTAATTTATTTATTTTAATTCGAGAATCGCAAAATACATATTTAAATAATGTTTTTTAAATATGTGAAACCAGCAAATATCTGAAATATTGATTTTATATTGAAATAATGGCAGCTGAGTTTTATAAAGAGCAAAAAGTTATTTTAAAATATTTTAGTAAAGAAAACAAAATATGGTATTTAATATATTCTATATTTTTGCTATATTCTGACAGATTAGTACAATAAAAAATGTTTATTCTTTCATTAATTCAAATACATTAAGAATATTTCCAAATTTATTTGTGAATTTCGGAAAAACATAAATTCCTGTACAAACATGCAGTACCTTCAACAGAAAAACGGAAATAAAACACTTATTTATCTTATCTTTTCTTTTTTTCATTTAGGTCTCATTTAAATACCCCAGCATTTATCATAATTTTTTTAAAATAAACACTTTCTTGTCTCGATGAATTTCAGAAAAAAAGGACATAATTTTTAAATCTTTTACTTTTTTATTATTTAATGCCTGGAAAACAATTTTGAAAAAATGGTAATAAAAACCAGGCGGAATCATGCATTCAAATTTTTGTATTATGCTTTATAAATTACTTATTCGGGATCTAAGGCACAACAGAGAAATCAAATAAGAAAACAACGTCAAAATGTTTTTAGGACAAAAAAAAAATTGCATTGCAAAATTGAATTTTATTTTTGTATTTTTTTCTCTTTTAAAAACAGAAAATTCTAAGCTTGTTTGAAACTGCAAGAAATGTAGAAAAATGTTAAGAGAAATTGTAGTCTGATATTCAGAAAAATATGATATTGAAATAAAAGATATATTTTAAACAAACATTACATACTAAATAAAATACATTTTTAACCGAATTTTTTCTAAAATATTTGTTGAGGAAATTTGCAAAAAATTGACATTCTGAAATAAAAATTGTCTGTTATTATTGCTTCATAATAGAAAATGTAAATAGTATTCCATTCTTAAAGAATATATTTAATGTATGACTTAGAGCATTACATACAAAATAAAATAAAAGGAATACTATTTTTACTAAAAAAATAACAAAACTATGTGTGTATCCGTTTATTTGCATGCATTTCCTTTCCCTGAGATTTCCTCCTAAGTTGTAGAAAAATTAAAAACAATTTAAGAAAGAAACAACAGAATAAATAATGTTAAAATCTGCTTAAGGCCACTTATTTTCAAATAAAGTCACTCACTTTGATTTGTGAGTTTCGTTCTTTTCATTTCATCTCATTACAAACCAGATTTTATTTTAAATTTTTCACATTATCATCATTTTGGGAAATATATCCAACACATGATAGTAGAAAAACTTAGCAATCCAGATTTATAATGGGGTTACAAAGAAAAGAGATACATTATAGCACTCACAAAATGTGTACCTCGATACTATCTGATATCTCACTATATATGGACTGGAATATTTTTAGACATAGGCAATCAGTTATAATTTTCAATCTTGTAGGTGAAATTTTTGCATCTGCTTTCTCTGCATACAAATTCTGGTGTTTCAGAAGTCCTTAAAATAAAAAATAATAATAACAATATTGTTTAACTAAATATTATTATAAGTTTAAATATAAAACTATTAGTTTTATAAAATTCCATCTCAAATAAAGAAAATAACTCGTGTATCATGAAATCTGTTGCATCTACACTTAACTTACGCGTATATTTATTGCCCCACCATCAAACAACTATCTGTAGGAAGCCATTACTTTCTATAAAAAATCACGTAAACAAACACTATTTTTACATCATACACAACAACATTGTTACCATATCTTCACATTAATTTATAGTATTCTTAGCATCAAAAATTTTGTGGAGATGTCATACAATATATTGTGCTCGTAAGGTCACCACATGCGTGTGGTCATAATTCTGCTCTATAGCTGTGACGACAAAACTTATTAGAATCGTCTAGTGGCGATGTACTTCTCAATCAGCAGATGAACTGAAAATAAAGCGAAATAAACCTGTTATCAAGAAGTTCATCATCAACAAATACTTTTTAAATATTTTTTTTTATAAATCTTTAATTTTTGCATAAATACGATTAAATTATAGAAGAAATACGATTAAAATATAATGCTGATTGAATCAGTCAATTAATCGAATAAATAACACACTATGTATGAACAAGGGAACAATTTACATGATTCCGTAGTACTTACCTGAGGTCACTGAATTATTTTCTCGAATTACTTTTCATTTCTAAGAACGTATTGTTCCATGTTCCGATAAAATGCATGTTTTAACAGAGAATATATCTTCATTAGTAATAGCAGTTTTCTTAATGACTGTGGTATATGGAGTTAGAAGTTCCAGATATTGAAAGATTACCCATGAAATCTTGATCTTTATATTTAAAAACTGCATAAATATGTCAAATTATATTATTTATTTCATTATAGGTATTATATTAAAACTTCATTTCTTATACCTTTAAATAAGGTTTAGGAAAATGATATTCTTTAATTGGTGAACAGTATTCTAAAAGTAAACATATTAACGGATCTGTTTGAATTCGTTGCTAAGCGAGTCTCATATTAATTAAAAAGTCATTCATCAACTGAATGCATCGACATCTCTTTTAATTAATATTTATTTGGGATTTCAAATCATTCTTATTTCTATAACATGATACAGTAAGTGAATTGATTAAACAAATTCAATTGTTACTTAAAATGACAATAATAAAATTAATTGCCTCAAATTCTAACTACAAGGAAAAAAAATACGTAATGATTTGATCAGATAAGCTGCATTTGTAGAACTATTTTAATAACCTTAATTGGATGTTCATTAAAATGAAGAATGCATATTAAAAGTGCATACTATTAAACATAGCTATTGCCAAAAATATTTTCAAGATTTATTTTTGAATTAATACCAATTATAATGCATGAATGATGTGTGATTCGATTTTAAAATTGGGAATTCATGATTATATTGTTAAGCCGTTACCATAACATATACCAGAGCAGTCTTTGATAAAAGGTAGCATTCCGTATTAAGAAGAAAAATGAGCATTTACTGGGCAAACTACGAGACACTAAAAAACCCCATAAAAACCATATATTAAAAATAACCCTATTATTCATTAGAATGAACACTAATTCAAAGATTACTATTCATTTAAACGTACTATGATTTATAGTTTAGCCTGATAATATTATTAATGGTTTATATCATTAAATTATCTTTATTTATGATAATTATTTTGATATTTTTCTTTATGAAAGATTCGCAAAACCATATTGATATAAAAAAATGTAAATTGGTATGATGTTTTCCGAACAATTAGCAAGACTATTAAAGACTATTAAACAGAAAATCAACTAATATACTAAATGGATTAATTAATGAATAATTAAAAATAATTAATAAGTAGTCTGAAGAATAAATTTCTTGAAATGAAATACAATACGTTACACGAGCCGAGAATAATAATATTTTTACTGCATAAGTTCGTCCTTGACATAGCATTTCACAAACGTTCTCACAAAAAAATCAAGATCTGTTCTGGATCAGATTGTATAAATTTGCTGATAAATTTTCAATAACAAAATTTATTTTGAATTCTGAGAATTATATTAAAATGGAAGATGAATGAAACATCATCATATTTGAAACTGTTTTGCTTAATTAAATAATATCGCAAATCTTGCAAATACACATGCTTGTAATTGGTTCTTTTTTTGTCATTTTCCATCCTGCCGTCTCTTACAATTCAGCCTTCAGAATTAATTATTGCTACCTAATTTTAACTTAGTTTATGCTTTGTTTTATTGAAGAAAATAATTTTGGGAAATATGTTAAGTTTCTAAAAATCAAAAATCTAAATTGAAATAATAGAATAGGGAGCAAAGCACTGTGATAAAATATTTTAAATCAAAAATTTAAAATATAATATAATTAACTATTTACAGGGAAGAAAACTCTGAAAGTTTCAAAAGTGTGTCTTAAAACACTGGAACGCTCTTTTATGAAATATCACTTTTCGTAAACAAAGAAATATGCAATTCAAAAGATAAATTTCAACTTCTTTGCGAAAGAATATCATATGAAGAATTTTACCAAGAATTTGGAAGACTGATGACTTTAGATTTTATTATTAATTGATGGCAGTGAGTTGAATTTCTTCTTTTGAACTAGATCTCATTTTAGTTTTAAATTTTCTTGCTTACGGAATTCAATTTTCTTTAGTGTATTTAACTTTCGAAAATTATTGAATGGTTTTCAGTAATAAAACAGACACAAATAAAATAGAAAGGATAGGTAATAATGAATTAAAAAAATCATTATTTTATAGGAAAAAGAAGAGAAAACGAATCTTATGCTTTGAAATAAATGTGAATAGTTTATCTTTTTGCTGTCAAATATTTTTCTTTTTACCTCTGTAATATTACAATTCATTGAACCAAAATGTGATTAGCTTTATTTGTTTTATTTTCAGAGATTGTATATAGCTGAAATAAATTTGTGTAAATAGTTCTCGGAATTAAATACACTTCTGAATATTTAGTATATTAAATTGAATTAAAATCCAGCCAACTCTCAAAAATGATATTAAAACGAATAAAGAATTGTGCAATTCTGTATTGCATTTAAGCTGCATCATATATTATTACTATGAATTAAGTTTTTCTATGAATATTTAATAAAATTCAGTGTGGATACTTCAAGTTGTGTCGAAGTAAATAAATGAAAAGTGAATTATTCAATATTCTTGTAAGAAATATTACGTCTGCATTATTCTTTTACACTTCCTACTTTTAAACTTAATGCTAATTATGTGTCAACGTCAACAAACACATACTTTATTTTATTGAAATTAAAAGCAACATCATAGCAACATTTCCTTGCAAGATTTAACATTTTTATAAAAAATTAACTCACGATAAACTCATTAACTTAGGATAAATCCAAGATTTAAATTAGATAGACGCATTTATTGAATAATTGAACATAAATATAGGTTTTTTGCATGGAAACAAAGGCATAATTATGCAAATAAAATGAAAAAGAAAATGTATCTTTAAATTAGAATTAAATCAATATTTAAACACTATTAAAATATTCATATAAAGTATTGTAAAACAAATGTAACTAACATGTATTAAAGTTAATTTTTAAGGAGCATTTAGTTCAGTATTATTCATTTGTAGTACAGCATTTTGAAGCTGGATAATAAACTTTCTTATTGCCTTTTAAAAGCTAGATAATAAGCTTTCATTATTACATTTTACGATTTCTAAATGCATTATGATTCTTTAATTACGCATTCTTAGCATCATATTTTATGTATAATTTTAAATCAAACTATTCTCCAAATTACTCAGCATCTAAATGTAATAAGTAACATTATAACTAGTCATTTTGAGAAGAAAATTAAGATTTATTTCCTAAAAGGACATTTCATTAATGATTTATTTAAAATTTGCTGTAACTGATTCTTTATAGGTTTTATTTATTATTTTTTTACTATACCAATTAGAAATTGAAAGCAATTTTCAGCATTATTCTTAAAGATGAAGACAATGCCCAATAGTTATTAAATTTAAACTATGAAATTACATTTAAGACTAACAAAGCAATAAAATTATAAATTGCATTTAATTAAGAGACATAATAAAATCTCAGCCAAAAAAGTATTTTTATTTTTAAAAAATTCTAAGGCAACGCTCTGATGGCTTTTTAATAACCCTTTTCAGGGGAAGGTGAACTCTATCCACCCTTTTTTGAGAATTATTACTTAGATTTAAGAAATGATTTAGGCATAGGTATTAAAATATAAATATGTCAATTATCTTCAAAAAATCGTTAAAACGAAAAAATATTCTTTTAAATGAATATTCTTTTGATACATGGATTTCAGAAATTTCAAAACATTCCCCACAACTCAGTTTTAAATTGTTTCTTATTATCTTATTTATAAATTTATGTGGAATGGAAGTGGGTACAATTTTGTAATTCTAATTAAAAGTTGAATTTTTAGAAATATTTGTATGCGCATGCACGGGATTTTCAAAAGAATTTTCCAGTTTTTGAACTAAAATTTACTTTTAACTGCCTAAAAATACTCACAGAATTAAATAAATACTCGAATCTATTTTTGTATCTAAGTAAAATTTTCAAAATTAATTTTATCCTATTTCTTAGAAAATTAAGAAATCTGGAATATTGCAAAAATATTTAAATCGTATTAGAATATCGGTTTAAAATGAAATCTTGTTGAAAGTATATATTTTCCTCTAAACCCTTCGAAAGTACTCTGTATTAGAATATAAATGAGTATTTTCATTGTGAAACAAAGGAAAATAAAATTTCATATTTCTGATTTTGCTTATTTCAAAGCCTATTGTTCCCTTAAACGTATTTAAATTTCTGGTATATTTCTTTCATATATTTGAATTAAAACTTTGGATTCATTGTACCTAGGTTACTAAGAGCAATTATAAATCTCTGTTATAAAATACTCTTTAATATCTAACATAGTTCTATTTCTTAAGTCTTAGCAGCTTCCATGTAAAAAGAGATAAAAAGAGTAAAAAATATTCGTGAGGTTAAATGATCACCACATTTTTGGAATCGAAACAGATCAGATACAATTTTATTTTAATTTCTTTTTACTTTAATCTTTTTTTTTTTCGATTAAGCACAACTTTTTGTATTTGAGTTTGGATGAAAATTTCATGTATGGCTGTTATTTCTATAAAGAAAAACACTATTTTTGTAACAAATTTTTCTTTAGTCATAAACTAATTTGCTAAACGAAGTTTATCAGATTCCTTATATTCCTACTATTTACGCAAGCATATTTAATTTTTAGATGTAATTGGTATTTTCTGTGAAAATAATATATTAACGAATAAAATCCTCATGAAAAAAAATAACCCTTAATAAGGGTTTAGAAATATTGAAACCTAATTTATAAGGAGGAAAATTTTTACAGTAAATAGTCAACCACTAAATGACATAAAATACTATTGCAAATAATATTCTAAGATCTATTGTGGATTTTCAAACGTAATAAATTTATAAAAATTAGTACTAAGAATAAATAATACCAGCGTATTATTCAAATTTATCCATTGGTCTTTTGCAGACATTCAATGGCAATTTATATGACTAAAATTATCTCTGTTTCGAATCAGTGGGTTCAGCCAACAGTTCTAGAAAAGGCCTTTTATCTTCTATCAAATTCCATTTCACTCAATAAGTTCTAGGAAAGTCATTTTATCTTCATTCTTATTCCAGTTCAGCTAAATATTGCGTGAAAATGCATTTTATTTTCTGTCTGATTCTAATTAAGTCAAAGAGTACTACAAAAAACATTTTATCCGTTATATTTTTCTCAGGCAAATAATCACAACGAGAGAGATAAGATATTCGACATGAACGATGTGAACTGACAAGAAAACAAATGTATTCCCATAATAGGAAGAAAATACTTGTAATCTTATATCTTACCTTACCAAACAAATGAGTAATGAAAATGTATTCTGCACATTCAGTAGATTATCAACATGCGTTTCTTGGCTGGGAAAAATAACCTTCACAAAATGTTCCTTATTTGTGTAATAAAATAAATAGACGAACCGAAAATAAAGAATGCACATTTGAATTCGACTTCAATGGAAATATAACATATTCATTATTTATTAAAATCATTGCAAAGATAATTACTATAATTTGTCTTTAGCGTGTGAAATATTCTTATCTGCAGCACCTAAATCAGTATCTGAATAAATACTCACTGATTTAGATAGGCGGTATTTGAGATAATCTTATCCTGACATGGTAGTTTCCTCAATCCCTCCGCTCCTAATCACACAGAGCCTCCATCTGTAATCCAAATGCCATCTTTTGTCCTCAACGACATTTGTTACTTTCCCTTGAACCCATTACTGTTGTTAGAAGAAGTAAATGAATTCCACAACCTCCAACATTTGATTAATCCATTTGTCTTGTTCCTTGAACCAATAGTTACAGCTCGGTACAAAGGATGCTTAGATATTTATGTTACAATATAAGGGTAAAATGAATTTTCAAATTCGGAGGATGAGTTAAAAAATCTTTTTTTTTCTCATATGAATATGAAAAGAAAAACCATTATTTTCAACAAATGGCATTCTTCTTAGTGATCTTAAGAGAAGAAATTGGTTTACTATCACGTTGATTCTGATAATTAAGAAAATATTTTGCTGTAGAAAGTAATTGATATGAGAATCTCCTCCTAATATGTTTTATAGTTTTTCAAAATGTTTCTTTTTACATTTAGAATTGTCAACTGTTTACTTACAGAGCTAGTGTACATACTTACTTATTTCATATGCCTTTGAATTAGGATTGAATGATACAATTTTTGGTGCTGGAAATTTCACAAAAATATAGTAAAATATGTAATTGTATTTTGTTACTTACATACTGGAAAATAACATTTCACACTCTTTGTTATCATTTATTTGAAGCTGCAGTTAAAATATTGCTTAATTATTGTACTATATAATCTTTATAAAATGGGAACTGGATAAAGAATTTTAATGCATTTTGATAATTACGTTGAAATTAGCTTTGTAAAACAGTAAGATGATAAATTATTGAATATATTATAAATAAATAATGTTATAAGATTTCTCTGAAAATTTATGTACTATTATTTTGAACTATATCCGTCATTACTAATTACTTATCTTCAGAGTAATGTTCATTATGCTTTCCTTAAATTTCAAATATATATATATATATTGAAAAAATATATTCATTATGTGTTTCAAATTGAATATACAGATTAAAATTTTTGAAACAAAACTTAAACATGTCTTAGTTGTAAAAGATATATGCTCATTTTCTTGAATGTTTTTCATCTACCAATTATTTTTAAAATCGTAATGAAACACATTGTGCATTTAAATTATGCTCAAAATCCACTGAATAACTATTTTACCTTAGTTTTTTATATGATGGTATCTTTAAAAAAGTGAATTTGGTATGTATTGATAAATATATATATATCAGTAGATTATCTTTGTTAGAAACAGGAAATTATAAAATTGATTTTACTTAAAAAATCAAACAGTAAATATTATATGAAGTTCTTGACTTTTTTCAGCTTGCTACTGCAAAGAATTAATCTCTTAACATATGCAGCGACAAAGCATAGCAATTTTTTCTGGAATTTCACGCTGATAAGTAGAAGCCCGATAAATAATTTTATTCATCAAGGTACTGATAAAGGCACAGTAGAGTGTCATTAAATGGACAATATCATGCGTAAATGACAGTTTCTGCTGGACAATGACAAACAAAGCCTTTTACATTTTATTAAATCTCCCTCATGCGAAAAATAATTTCTAAATGACGATGTATCAATCAAAATTTCTTTTTTCAGTTTCTTTGCGGATTTTGATTAGATTAAGATTCCACAAAATTAAGCTAAGTATTTATTGTCTATTTAATTTTTCCAAAACGAGGAAGATATTAAGCTGATTTTATATTCGACTGAATATAGGATTTAATGAGAACTTTCAAAGGGTGTCCGAGCTTATATTGATTTAATAGTCAACAAAGAGCCTGGTAATAAGGTCTAAGATATTCATGCTAGTCTTGTCCCCAACTTTCGTCCAAGGAGATAGGTGCTATATAGAGACAATGTCCGTTAAAATCCAAATATCCCTGAAGACAAGTTTAGGGGAGTTGTCGATATATATTGAAGGCCCTTATAGATTGCAATAAGCTCGGACCTGAAAACAGAACAGTTGTCAGGATTTCTAATCAAAATATCAGTTGCTTCTCCAGGGGTCTCTATGTACACGCCTCTACCAGAAACTCCAGCATCTCCTTTAATTCCATCAATGTACATTTTCAGAGGCAGATATGAAATGCTATAAATAGTTTCTAGAGCCATTTGTCTATTAGATTCAGATAACTTTGACTTTTTGCTTACCTTGGCCAAGAAATCAGTCTAGAACAGAATTCGATCAGGGTCAAACTTAAAATTCCCATAAGGCTTTGGTAGATCAGTCTCGTATAATATAATACCATTAGGGTAGCTATTGCGAAGGCCAGCAATTATTTTTAAAGCCCTTAATTGCACTCTTTCAAGTTTGTTGAGTTAGCTTTTGAGGCACAAAAATAGATTGGGAAACCATATTCTAAAATTGGTCTGATCAGAGAGATGTAGGTGTTCTCACAGTATTAACCCTTAACTGGGGAGGTGAAAATTTAGGACTTAACTGGGGAGCTGCGTGTCATTATGGCAGTCATTGAAATAGTATAATACTGTCCCAAAAAGTGATATTTCGAACTTGATAACTTACTCATATTTAGCTCAAAAGTATTATATATTCTAAAGTTGTTTGTATTTAAAAAATAATTTTAATTTATGCTATTAATGTGTCCAGGCGTAAAATTTACACTTTTTAAGTTTATTTTCATTAGTACATTTATCAAGTGAACAGCTTCAAACATGATTCTTTGCGTGCAGAGATGCATTTTTCTTAGTATCTTTAACATTTCTGTATCATCTACTGGACCTGAGTCAGAATGGGCATCCTTTATGAGATTTATTCGTTCAATGATTATTGAAACAACTTTGGAAATACTTGCATACGTATAAAATTCCATTACATTAATATAGCATTTTCATGTAATGCTAGGAAAATTCCTTTTTTAAAGATATCGTCAATTCATTCCAAGGAACGGAGTGAAACTATGTTCCACTTACACACTGTGGAAGGTACGAGAAAATTATTTCGGCAAAAAAAAAAAAAAAAAAAAAAAATGTTTTTAAAATGTAAACGTTTGAAGCTATTGGGACAAAATCGAGCGAATAATTACAATGAACCTAGGGAAGATGGGTTTTGTGTTGAATGTCCGAGAGTCAAAAAATATGTATACAGAAATGAATGACATATTGTATGAAAGAATTTACTAATAATCACCAGTAAGTTTCTCTTGTCACTGAAAAAACTTTTTTTATTTGCTATTTTCCGTATGTACAAGAATTCAAATATTTTAATACATTTTCATACTTTCTTTGAAATTCTGGGAAATATTCTTCCCAGTAATTTCATAGTACGCTTAAGATAAGATTTCGTTCACTAATTTCATCTGCAGCTGTCTTCCAAAATTTAAAGTTATTTTATGATCACCTTTCATAATTCACCAGAGAAAGTATCAGGAAAATATTGTTATACTTAAATAACATTCGTCTGCAGCCAAAACTTTTCCATCTAAAAAAAAAGAAAAGAAAAAAAAGAATAAAAGGTATTCCATCAACAACTTGAATGATGTGAAGACCTAAATGTATCTCGTTGAAAAGCGCATTTCTATTCTAAATCTTTGTTCCATGTTAAGAAACAATAATAGAAATCTGATCAAGGTAAAGGTACTTTTACACCATGATCAGTAAACTTGTCCTCCCTCTTCTGGGACTTCTTCACAAATAAGAAGAAAAGCTTTGTTTCTCGAACAATGAGAGGCAACTTTGCCGCTGGCAATTGCTGGTTAGTGAGAAATGAGTCGGAAGATGCTAAACTGTTTATTGCTCTTCGCTTGGCTAGAAAAACGATGGAAGATTATTTAAAAGAAAATAACGATGGATGTGGAACAGAAAATTGTTCAGTAACGGAGGAAAAATTGAAAATATATTGAACCAGAAAAAAAATTATGTAAAATACGGTTTCAGTTTTTGTTGATAAAATCTTACAATTTCAGCATTTTTAAACATAAAAATGATTTTAATTTACTTAGGTAAATTTTCTAAGATTCTTAATTTACATACTAATAATTTACAGAAAATTATTAGTCTGTAAAAATATTAGTCTTTAATAATTATGTTAGTACAGAATTAAGAATTTACAGAGAATCAGAGAAAATGACTTATTAATAATAAATTGCAATTTTTTTAAATATACTTTCTTTATTTTTTTTTTTTTTTTTTTTTTGCTTGAAGTTAAAATGTATGCGAATTAAACGTTATAGATTTTTCTTATAAAACAGTATTTCTTAGCGAAATTTAGATCAGAAGTGATTATTTTGTGATCAGATTTGATCTTGTATAATGTTTCAGTTCAGACTGAGGATCATTATTCATCAAAGTTTATGCTAATAAATTATATTTTGCAATTCCATTTTTTTAAGTTTATGAATTATATTTATATATATATATATATATATATATATATATATATATATCCAACTGATAAAAATCTATTACGATGTAAGAAGTATCTTCACTCTTTACAGAATTTAATGCTATTGTTCCCATTTCGCATTAAAACACTTTGTTTATTCCAAAATTTATGTTTAAAGAAAATTTTATCTAATTAGAAAATAATATCTTATGTTATGTTATCTTAACTTATGTTATGATCATAATGATTGTATAGGACCCAAATTATTTAAAATCATGGATGTATTGACCATGTTGCTTTAATTTATATGCGAATTTTTATTTTAGATAATTTTGTTTATATATATATATATATATATATATATATATATATATATATATATATATATATATATATATATATATATATATATATATATATATATATATATATATATATATATATATATATATATATATATATATATATATATATTCTGATTTGTCTAAAATTATCTATCATTTTTTTATATTAAATATGAAAAAGTTTGAAATAACAAATTCAAGAGATCATTGCATTCTGATAAATAAATATAAATACGCATTTGAAATCGTAAGTAAGGTCACATGAATAAATAATCATTGCAAATTTCCATAGACACTTCACTAAATACTTAATTACAACGACTTTGCAAAAAAAAAATACTTTTAAAGAGGAAGTTGCCGAAGGAGATAAACTTTCAACTTGCGGAAAATTGGTCAAATACGATAAATGTTTATATTGTTAGGGATGCTTAGTATCTGAAAACTTTTGAAAGGGACAGTGAAAGATGCCACAACAAATTAAAGTTTTGTCTGAGTCCTTAGGTCTTACAATACTTTCTACTATTAGGATTAATTAAATCTAACAATGCCTTCAATTTTTGGGAGTACTTCGATATAATAATGCGTTCTATATTCAGATGTTATCAGACTTTACAATGCAATTAGATATAAAATGTAAAAAATCAACATATAAATCCTGTAAGCAAGAAAACAATCTTTAATAGCATCGTCATCACAATAAATAATTTCTGTTTAATTATTATTCTAAAGATTAACCATTGTCACTAAACTGAATAAATAAAAGTAAAGTACTTTTTTTTAAAGTGCAGTAATTTATTATCATTTTTCATTGTGATAAAGTGAAAACTAGAGTGATGTCTGCATAGTTAAAAGGAAAAGAGAACCACTCTTTCTTTGGATATATCCTTAATAATGTCAAAAAAATATTTTCTTCCAATAAAATCGCTTTTTTAAAATATATATATATTTGATGAGATTGCCATGATTTTATTTGGATTGTTTGAAGACAACAACTACATTATTTCAATGTAAAAATAAAAAAAAAATCTATAATGTCTTATTCTTTTGTTCTCTTGTATTTCAAAATGTTTACTTTTTTTTTCAGAACAAGTTAAAAATATTCAGTTGTGAAAGGGAGATAATATAAAGATATATATAATAATCCAACGAAAATAAATGTACTAAATTTTCTAGGTAATGTAATGTAATAATAAATGTATTAAACTCACATTTGCCATGCAAATATTTGTAATTCAAGGAAAAGGAATATATTAAATTCCTATAGTTCTTTTTATTAAATACCCGAGTTTAAATTTTGCATTTAAGCGCGCAATTTAAGAATATAATTGAAAATATATGCTCGAAGTAAAGTATGAATTTATTTAATTCTTTTCTCATGAATCTTTTTAATAACCGTCTTATTGCAATTTATGCTTTGGATATTGAATCTATGCATTGTTTAAAATCACTTTAAATCAATTTTTTAAAACTTGATTAGTATATTTCCATTTGGTAAACGTATATATTGTAACTTTACCAAAATTTCCTTCAATAATATTTCTTTCATCTTAACTCAATACGTGTCTTCAGTCTTCTTCTTCTTGATTCATATTTTTAATTCCTTCTTCTAACCTATCTCTCTTGTATTTGAAATATTTTGTCCGATTTCAAAAAATATTTATTAAAAAATTTAAAAATATTTATTTGAGTCCATTCATAATTCTCAGAAAAATTATTGGGACAGGAATGTTTTTTTTTTTTTTTTTTTTTTTTTTTTTGTGTGTGTGTGTGACGGAAAAGCTGCGTGTCGAATATCCAATTGAATGAACCAATTTCTCATGAATATTATGATATGCATTCATATGTCAGATTACTAGACTGTGGATGTGGAATGAAAGTTTGATGGAGGGGCGTCTAGGCTCATGCTTCATGCATGTCATTCGACTAGTATTAAAGACTAGGAAGTTCACCTAGAAAAGAAGCCATTATGTAAATTCAAAATAGGGTTCTCGTAAAACTCAATCCTTTGAAATTGAAAACTGTGAATGGATTTACTCTTGTTAATTTGTTAAAGAGAATGCAAAAGATAGACGAATTGTTTCACTATGAAAATATTGAAAAATAATAAAAAAATTACTAATAAACAAGAGAAATAACTTCAAATCATTCCTGAAATATCCTACGAACAATCTGAAGGATATACATTATATAATTACTGGTCCTGAATCATTTATATCAAAAATAAAGTATTTGACATGAAGGAAAAAATAATCATGCTTTACCTATTTGATGTAAAGGATAATGAAAATAAACACACATTGCATGTAAACAACTTTATAGAAAACATATTACAAATATGTTGCATTTATTCATCAGTATTCAGCAATTCATATTTAATATTCACATATCATAAATCATTTAAAAAAGCATGTATGCTCGATGTGTTACGATAAAGTGTATTTCATGTAATAGTCTTGAAACAAATATAAAAGAAATAAAAGATTTACATTTAATATAAAAATTTTGGCAACACAAAAACTTATTTCTTTTTTAGTTAAATGAAAAATAAGATATATTTTGAATAATTAGAAATCTGAGATTTTTATCATGTTAAATCATTTTCTTATTAAAAAAAACGAGAAACATTTCACTAGGAGTGCTTTTTATGCAAAAAATCATAAATACAATATTCTGCAAAAAACTATTTATGGATATGAATCTGAATAATATTTTAATTAATAAAATTCTTATGTTTTTTTTAAATCTTTTGGTGATATAATTTACAACATGTTCTCTGTCTTTATGCAAAGATTGTTTCAAAATCCAAAAAGACAAAACATACGTGTGAAAGATGTTTAGGTTAAAATATCATATTCAAATAAAAAACAATGCAAATGAATTGTTCATTTCTTAAAATTTTAAAAGATGAAAGTTGGAAATTTGTAGAATAAAATATATCTGCCAATGTTTTAAGGCAAAAATTCAAATTTTGTAACAAAAATATTGAAGGAAATATATCGACAAATCATCATTTGAACGGTTGCGTTTGTGGTTCAACAATGTCATGTTTATCGACAAGAAATATTTTATTCAAATTGTGACATCGATAAGTATATCAAAGAGCAACTTTGAAGCTATAAATATCTTCGGAATTCTCAAGGTTATTTAATATAAATGTAAATTTCCAGAAAGATTTAAGGTAATGATACTCCTTGCCTCTACCATTGAGCTTATAGTAGCCTCCATATGTACTGAGATTAATTAAGCTGGAGACGAAAAGTTTCACAAAAGAGAAATTTCCTTAGACTCGCACAAATTTATTAACATAAACGGATCTTTTTTTTTGTAATTTGAATCGTTAAACTAAATCTCTTTAGATATCAAAATAACATTGTGTAACGTAGTCACAGGGCTTAAAAGAACAATTAAATCTGTCCGGATAAGCTCTTAATATACAAGGTCAAAAGGATATTATGTAACGTATAATTAATTTCAGAGCAATATGCCGAATTAAATCTTTTCACTTTCTCATAAATTGTGGAATTTAATTTTTTTTTCTGTATATACATAATTAGAATAGAATTAACTATAAGCTTTAATTATAATTTCTATATTATTATATAGAAAATTCTATACCAATATTATATTAATGAATACTAAATTTAAAACAAGTATTTTATATGGGAACGAAATGGAATTTTAAAACAGGTAATATATTTCATGGTTAATTATGAAAAGCCATTTTTATTCTTAATAACCGGTTTATAAGTCTTAATACTATAAAAGATTATCAGTTTTTTGAAATACTTTTTATTATTAATATTAATTGATTTATAGCATCGATCTTAAAATATACAAGCTATCGAATGTATATATACTTATATTTAAATCTTAGGAATAATATATATATATATATATATATATATATATAACTTATTTATTCGCATTCTCTTTTATGCCTAAATGAAAATCTTGAGAATATTATTCAATAAATAAGCACTTGCTATAATTTCATAAAATTGTAGTTTTGTTCTATTTCAGACAATGATAGTTACACTTTTTTTCCATTCTTTTTATAAAGATCATTAGATATAAATTTGGTTTTTTGTAATTATATTTGTGTAAATAGTTTTAATTCATGTTCAATTTTTGCTGGAATGAATATTATGAAGGTATTTTCTGTATCTATAATAATATTACATAAATATTTCTATATAGAAAAAAAAATGTTTTTCTCAGGTTTAAAATTATGATTTGTTTTATTAAAAACTATCTTTGCTTCAGCAATCTTTTATTATGCATCCATTTTCTACTATACTTTGCACCATCATTTTTTAAAAGCATTTTCTTGGAACTTAAGCAACTTTCAAAAGTTAAACACTCTAAAGAAATTGGATCCCAGACAAATCTGAAACATGTTGAAGCAAAATATTATTCCTTGTTCAAAAAGCAATATTGAGCTTAACTCCGTCAGTTAATAATGACATCTCGAAGCGAAGACATACTCCTTTCCTGGAAAAATGACTCTTCTTGTAATATTTGCCAAAGGAAAACATAAAAACTTCATTGCGGAAATTGCACTTCTATTCTTTTACGATAAAGATGTTGTGACAACAGAGGGTTCAGCGCTCTAAAACACACATGTAATTCTTCTTAAGGCTTGTACTCGTAGTAGGACCCATGTAAGTATTAAAATTCTACACTAAAACTTTTTATAATTCTGTACCTTCGCATTCTTTTATTAAATGATTTCACTTTTTAATTTTAGATTGCTAACATACCTCCTAATCTGTTTTACGTAATCGCGTGTTAAAAAAGTTAAAATTCGTTACATGTACCAATTAATTTAGAACCCTGATTTTTAAAAGGCAACGGGGAAAATGATGGAATCCAGGCAATTAGAACAATGTGCACTTTCATGGCCAGTATTAATAGCTTAAGCACAGCAATTTTGACGACGACGCTGCTTTCTTCATTTTCTGTTATTCATAAAAGTGAAAGTCCTCAGATGCATTATCAATTTTTAAATTAAAACATGTATGCACGATGAATTAGGAAATGGAACTTGAGAGAAAAGTAATGTGCGGGAATGCTAAGTCCTAAAACTGTTTTTTGGTATATAAAAATATTATCATGTCTGAATAGTTCTGGATTTTCTGATAATAATTCATGAATTTAAAAAAAATCAGATATATAGTCTGTTTCTTGTAAGAATCTATGTAAGAAATGATCTCATATTGTTAGTTTTTGTAAACTTGTTGGATTTTATTTCAATTTTTCAATATTCACTTATTTAGCAATTATTTTATGATTTTAATTTCAAAGTTTTGCTTTATTCTGTATCAGTGTAGTACATTAAATCATTGCAGGGTAATAATTGAATATTCTTCTTCAGGTTTAAATCTCATTCGTATTTCAACAAAAGTGCAAGCTGGTAGCTTATAGTGTAAGCTTATATTTGTAAAGATGTTTATACTTGATTACGCGCAATTTTTATGTGCATGTTTCCCAATCTCAAATGTGTAATTTGCTTACTAAACCAGGAAAATATTATAAAAAGATCTAGAGAATGAACTAGTAAATTCGTTATTAGTAGCATTTAATTTTAATTAAAGCATTTAGACCATGTCCATGACTTTGCCAACAAAATATTTTTCAAGCATCAACTTGCTATCAAATCCTTGATATTTTAGCAGTCTTGTATGTGCTCTGTTCCGAGTGGATGAACCGCCTTTAGGAGGATCCTTCCACGGCCTCTCGACATCATAGTCTCATTAAAAATGAAATCTATCTTCGAATTTTCCCGATACTACAGCTTCCGTTTTTATTCATCTCTTAAAATTTACAAATGTTAAACAGAATTCTTATTCCTTAGTCTCCAACAATGGGAGAAATTCATGGTATTAATTGTTTGCAGAAACAACGAAAACATTATGAATTCCGGGGTGATAATATATTCGGTTTTTAAAAATTAACTGAAAGAAATGTTTTAAAAATATTTTTAAAAATCAGAAAAATTACACAACCAATAAAATTGTATCATTAACTAATGGTTGAAATGGTAAAAAAACGGCTAAAATTTTGAAACAATGTAAAAAAAAAATAAAAAATAATAAAAAAATGTAATTATATTTTCAGTTATTATGATAGATAAGCTCCAGATTAAAATTTAATTTTGAACTAATAAAAAAAAAATTAATGCATCAAATTGCACAGGTCCACCATGCAAAGTATATATGCCTCAAATTTAGTGATTGTAGATTGAGCGGCTTGATCTGCAGAGCTTAAATATACATATAAACACATTTATCTTTATAGTCAGTACGAAGTGAGATTATTGTTGTTTTGTTCTTAAGCTTAACAAAACTTAGCTTTAGTAGTTAAAACAAAGCTTAGTTTTTTTGTTTTGTTTTTAAGTTTTGGTAATTATTTTTTGCAATGCTTAGAATGAAGAGAAACGTGACTAAAATAATACAGATTAATTGATGGAACATTATTATTTCGTGTCACCAAAATCATTTTGAAAAAGATTTTTTTTTTCCTGAGAAAAGTATAGTTAGTAGAATAATAACATGCAGGCAAGTCACTTCAAAACTTTGGAGTTTGACTAACATTAATTCAAAATATTTTTTGTTGTATTAAAAAAGAATTCATAAAATATTAAATAAAAGAAACATTATATCATAAATTAATTAGTGTAATTAGTCTTAGCAAATGTATTTTTCTGATTTTAAAAATTGTATGAAAATCCTTTTCGGATAATAACAATTCCAAACGTTGCCGCAGAAAAACCTCCTGTAGGCATATAAGATATAAACATATATAGGCATATCCCCTTTGTCTATGCCTATATATATATATGTGTGTGTGTGGTGTGTGTGTACTGTATATATATATATATATATATATATATATATATATATATATATATGTAGCTGGAATATATTAAATACTTTGTCGAATCTAACAGATTCTATCTGGACATTTGTTGTCAATAAAATATTTTTATTCTAAATATCTCTTTTGAAATTATTTATGACTAGCCGCCTTTGGCGACCAGCCGGTTCGCCAATCTTAATGTTCGTTAAAATTTTAATAATTAAATATTTTATGCAATTCCAACTTTAATAGATTCTTCAGCAAAATATTTTAAAACTTCAAATTTTGATAGTCATATAATTCACTCATAATATTATAAAGGCCTTCAGTCATAACGTGATATGTATCTCTCTAATTTTCTGTTACCCCTCGTAGAATTTATGCTTTAAATTAAAGTGTAAATGATTCATCTACAATTAATATAATAATATTTTTTACTGAAACAAAGCATTTTTTTTAATAATATGATTACTGATAATAGAGTCACTGAGCGTTTAAACTTTATGGGCACTAAAGAATATCTTTCTTAATTTATGTAATATCTCAAGAATTTGTCAACAAAATTTTCGCAGATTCATCATGAACAGATCGATTAATGAACAATGTTTACTTTTAAATGCATCAAACACTAAGAAAATAAAATGAATCGTTTAAAATAATCGGTCTAAAACAGGTTTAAAAAAACTACTTAAAAAACGATGTAATTAAAACTATAAGCATATACAAAAAAAATATATAACTAACATAAGTACAATTTAATTACAAAAGCATGCAACTAACCTAAAAATAATTTAAATCATTGAAAACAGGTTAAAAAAAATTACTTAAAAACGATGTACTTAAAACTATAAGCATATACAAAAAATATATAACTAACATAAATACAATTTACTTACAAAAGCATGTAACTCACCTAAAAATAATTTAAATCGTCTGTTGAAAGTGGTTGTCATGACAACAATCAGAACAATGCGCATGCGTGAATTTTCTTCGGAAACTTCTTTTCCCTTTCCAGCTGTGTTGCCATAGAAACCGGCGCACAGCTGTTTACACGTTTATGTTTATCTATTCAGATTTTATAATATCTAATCAGAGTAACGGTGAATATCAGTGTGTTCGTGTTCGTCAATAAATGTTAATTTTTTTAATAACATGATTAACGAAAACAGAGTCACTGAGCATTTAAACCTTATGGGAACTAAAAAATATCTTTCTTAATTTATGTAATATCTCAAGAATTTGTCGACCAACCGGTTCGCCAATCTTAATGCTCGTTAAAATTTTTATATTTAAATATTTTATGCAATTTCTACTTTAATAGCTTCTTCATCAAAATATTTTAAAACTTCAAATTTTGATAGTCATATAATTCACTCATAATATTATAAAGGCCTTCAGTCATAACGTAATATGTATCTCTCTAATTTTCTGTTAACACCCGTAGAATTTATGTTTTAAATTAAAGTGGAAAGAATTAATCTGCAATTAATATAATAATATTTTTTTGTGAAACAAAGAATTTTTTCATAATCTGATTTATGAAAATAGAGTCACTCAGCGTTTAAACTTTATGGGCACTAAAGAATATCCTTTTCAATTTACGTATTATCTCAAGAATTTGTCAACAAAATTTTCTTAGATTCATCATGAGCAGATCGATTCATTAACAATGTTTACTTTTAAATGCATCAAACACTAAGAAAATGAAACGAATCGTTTAAAATAGACGGTTTAAAAGAGGTTTTAAAAAAACTACTTAAAAAACGATGCACTTAAAACTATAAGCATATACAAAAAATATATAACTAACATAAATACATTTTAATTACAAAAACATGCAACGAACCTAAAAAAAATTTAAATCCAGTCCGCATCGGTTGATAATAATTCGTCAACACAATGCGAAATTCAGAACACAAAGCGCATGCGTGAATTTTCAACGCCAGTTACGTAACGCAAATACGTGATTTTTTTTCTACGCCAGTTGGGGTAACGCTATGCGGATTAGAAATTTTTAATTTCCTTTATTCTGTTTTATTTTTATTCAAAAGTTCTTCAGAATGAATCTGAAGGATCGATTAATTAACAATGTTAATTTTAAATGCATCAAACATTAAGAAAATAAACAGAATCGTTTGAAATAATCCGCCGAAAAATACTAACCCTAGGCTCATTACTGTTGGGAGAAAAAAACCCCGGAAGAATTACTCATTTGGCGATGGCGAAAATGGAAGATGTTTTTGGCGGAAAAGTTGGCGGTGGGGAAAATGAAAGATTTTTTTGACGGGAAAGTTAGTTTTTAATTAATAATTAAAATTCTAATTAAAATTTCAAAAAAAGGGACCCCAGGTGCACATTCCCGACCTCTAAGGTATACATGTACCAAATTTGATAGCTGTATGTCAAATGACCTGGCCTGTAGAGCGCCAACACACACACACACACACACACACACACACATTGAGCTTTATTATAAGTATAGATTTACATTTAATTAGGATTTTAATTAGTTTTCTAACATTTAGCTCTAGATACTTAGTAAAATAAATAAAAAAATAAATGTATAATATACAGATATAAAGAAAGTATGATGCCGTAAAAAACAGATTGCCATATTTGTGTAAGATATTTAATATAAGGTAAATTGGATGCAGAAGTGAAGAAAAATTTTAAAGAAATAAATAATTTAAAGAAATAAGCTTAAAAATCATAATATGCTTAATATCCCTTCATACATTTCTAAACATTACCTGCAGACGTTAAATTATTTCATATTGAAAATTCATATTTACTGAATGTCTAACAGCTTTAAGCTGAAATTATTTTCTATAACTCTTTAAACTCTTAACGATACCCATTGAAAATTGTTCAGGAAAATTCTTTGCATCTTACTATAATGCATTCTAGAACATTTCTCTTCTTTCAACTTTTGTTTTACCTTGAGCTGAAAAAAATATTTGAAGGAGGATTTTCCTTTTTAAAATGAGGAAAGGATATTTTGAGAATGACAAAATAAAACTAAAAATTTTAGGAGATTGTTTTCTTCTGTACATTCTTCATTTCAACCAGATAGAAATGTTGAATTCAAATATATTTTTCTTCTAAAATGCGGAAGGTTCTCCCTGTAGAATTAGGATTTCTAAAATTTCTTCTTTGAAAGAGTAAATAGTAAACAGTGTTTCTCTTGAAATTCACATTTACAGGGGAAAAAATCATTTTCAAATCATTCATATATAGTTGTGTTGTAGAACCCTTGAAATTATTTGACGAGGTGATATTTTGAAATATAAGATTTAAAAATTATTATATACTTTTGTTGCAATTCTTATGACACTAATTGCCTTTGAGAACCAGTCTAGAATTTTGGAGATGTATATTTTCATTTAATTAAACTATGCACAACTTAATAATCATGTTTCTCATAACAAAACGCATTTAAGTATTATTTATGGCCGACAGGAAAGGTATTATTTTAATTGCCCTACTCCTGTTCTAGTTATTAAGTTTTCTTTGTTTTCTAATGATGTGATATATTTCGAAATGTTAATATATCATCAAACATCACATTGTCTTTTACGGAAATGTAACTTCATTTCCTTATTCTTCTTGGGTACGTCGCAGGTAATAAGCAGAATCTTTCTTCCGTTTTCTTTCAAAAATGGAAGGGAATCTCACAATTAAATATACGATTAAAAAGAATGCAATTCAATTAAAGAATAAAATATATTCTGGAAAAGTATGAAAACGTTTATATTAAAATAGCCACGATTCAGGATTGTAATTACACAACTACTCAATAAGAATAATTAAAAATAATTTATTTTTTTTAGTTTTAAAGTGAATTTTTGATTATAATGTATATTTGATTACAATTTAGTTTAATCGAATAATATTTTTAAAGTATGTCGAGGATAAATTCGAACATTTCCATCAAATTTAATTAGTTTAAATTCTAATTAAATTCTTAATAAAATTTCTTTGAGAAACATTTTAATTTATTAAAATTCTAATTAAATCCTTAGAAAATTTCATTTAGTGACTTTTATTATACTCCAAAGCATATTTATATCAAATGTAATAACTCTGCAACAAGCTGTTTAGATCAAAGCTTTGAAAATTCTTTCCTTTCTAAGGGGACGGTGAATTCTATAAGGCATTTTTTGCGAATTATTCACTTAGAGTTATGAAAGTCTTATGCAAATGCATTAAAAAATAAATACATCAAATTTCTTTTTAACAAGCTTTTTTAAAACGAAATATTATTTTTATTTTAAATTTGAAGAAAAATATATATTTTTTTAAATTTCTTAAAGTATTTCAGGGGAGAAATATTTTAATGTTTTGTATTATTTTCCTTATTATCAAATATAAAGATATTTGGAATAAAACTGTGTATGATTTCGCAATTTTAATTAAATGTTCATTTTTTATAAATATTTTTAAGCAGACTTTTTGAACTTTCATAAGAATTTTATGTTTGTGGGATTTAAAATTGACTTTTAACTATCTAAAAAAATTCGAAATATAAAATGCATATCAAATTTTCTTTTAATATTTAAGTGAAATCTATATTTTCAATTATATTTAATTTCTTGAAAAACTAAGACACCTGGAACATTTCAAAGATATTTAAATCTAATTACAGTATCATTTTGAGGAAAATAATTAAAATGTGTGTCTTTCTCCAGGCTTTAGAAGTATTCAATTTATTGAACAATATATCTTATAACACTATTTTAATTGAAAATAAACATATATTTTGATGAGGAAGCGTTAAAAATAAAACTTCATGTTTTTGTCTACCTGCTAAATATTTCAAATTCCACTGTCTCCTTAAGATTTTAAACATGATTTCATTCAAGGAGCTATCAGAGCGTAAACAACATATCATGCATTCTCTTCATGCTTATAAGCAAAAGCTTCATTCCAATGATGTTTTTCTTTTTCAGCATTTAACAAATTTCTGACTACCTTTAGGCAGGTAACTAACGCTTTTAAGGATTTTACAGGTTATTTAGAGGGAATAAAGGCGCCTTATATTATAGATCAAGACACATAAAAGTTCGTAAATAGTCTTTCCAAGTTTTGTTTTTGTTTTTGTTGGAATATGTTCCGGACTGTTTTCTTTTAACGCCTTTCTTAAAACAGCATGGCCTTATCTGTTCTTAATGCACTTTCTTGAAAACTCAGAAATAAAGGTGTTAGTACAGTATATCCCGAGGACAGAAAATGTAAAATGTTGCTAATTTAGAATTTAAAAAAAATCTATGAGATACATACGCATATAAAAGCTATCTATTTCCATGCTACATTTTAATCAATATATATATATATATATATATATATAATAGATAGATACACTCTAAAAGTGTATCTATTTACAAATATTTTATTACTCAGTATTAAGCATAATATTATTAATATATACCGTTTTTGAAAATATCAAGCAACGACACGTTAATTTCAATTGATATTTCTTTTTAAAAAAAGTGAATTTTAGTGATTGTTTGTTTAAAAGTTTTATGATTGTCAAATGGAAATGAGTCCAAAGATATAATCCATTTACATAAATCATGCCCTTTGGAACAATTTCGAAGGGATAAATGATTTGTCATTTATTAACGCTAACATGAATAAAATTTACTGTTTTATATTCTAAAAATTCATCACAACTCAATTTTTTCCACTTTCAGTTTAATTTAAAAATAGAAGCCTTATAATAAATTTAATACTATATAAAAATAATTTTAACTATTATTTAACACACAGTTGAACTTTAAAAAAATAATATTGTGGAAATAAAATTAATAAAATACCATTTCCTTTTAATAATTTTTACTAATACTAGCTACTAAATATTGATTAATTTTCAACAATAAATACACTAAATAGATCTTGATGCTTATCAGAACTCACCATGAACGTCAGAACCATCTCTCTCAAGCATTCATGTTTGTAGCCGTTAAGGGGAGGGGGGTCCTCGTTAATCAGAAATTTGATGACAATTTCTTATGTGCCGATGACGTTTCTACGATGCCGGGATTTGCAAACTGATGCCATACTTGTATAAATGCTTCAATATCACTGAAGTTATATCGAAAATTTATAAATTGGAATTTTCATTTCCGTTTCGTATTTTCATTCACTGTAACTTTTTTATTATTGTATATAAAAGTATATCCATTACGCAAACAATCCTCCACATATTACCAGTAGATTAACAAGGTATAATATTTATATAACGACGTATCTATGAACTCCTGGTAACTATTCACGAAATTCTGAGTAAATATTTCCAGAACTTAGAGATAAAGAGAAGGCATTTTCATTAATCTTTATAAACATAATCATATAATGACGACCTCTAATCCCATATCTAATAGCATTTGTTCTTTCCTCATTATCAATGTTATCAAGAAAATTAATTTCACAGCTTCCATTTGTTGATGTATCCATTTGTCTTATTTTTTACGACGATATGAGCAATAGTACTATGGATAATGATAATGTTACAAATATATTTCTGTTTATGATTTTATTGAATTATCAAAAGCAAAAAATACGTATAAGTTTTCCTCTCTAGTTTACCTTGAAATAGTTTACCTTTTATCCGCATTTTGGTTATATGTTTAATTTATTTGATACTGATTTAGAAATCCCCTCTATTAGCGCTTCTGAAAGATTTCATATTATTGAAAAAAGTTAAAAAAATATGCTTCCTATTTATTATGCTTATTTATAGTGCAGAAATTTATTTATATATGCATTTTAAAATATTGATTGTACTGGTACGAGAGAATGAAGTGAGAATTATTCAATATTAATTTTATTACATATTTTTTAACTCAGAGTAAATAGGTTGGATGAAGAGGATTGATATATATTGAAATAAATAACTCAAGATAAATTCTTATGCAGAAATAAAACGAATATGATATTTATAAAAATATCCAGCATTGTTCAAATTTAATAGAATTCATCACGTGAATTACTTCAAATTTTCTTTTATCCATAACATTAGGCCCCATTGTTTAAAGGAAAATAATTACGTATATATTATTTTTTAATTAAGAACTTTTTTTATATGTTGGAAATAATTATTTGAGAAATAATGTAATAATTATTAGAAAAAAAGGCGAATTTTATTAAGCATAATTAATATCTGGCATGAGAATTATGCAGATCACCATTTAAAATAGAAAAAAAAATAAGTTCTGACTTATTTCCAATGAAATTAAAATCTGTTATTTCTCTAACGTAATATTTTTTAATCGATATTTGACATTTACAAGTTATTTATAATAATAAAAGGGATAAAAAATACTTATAAAAATTTTAAAATTGAAATAAAATAATATTTTATACTTCTAATGAAAAAAAATTGCATGTCTATTTAATTTAAAGAAAATTAAATCATTTTCCTGAACTCAACATTTATGGAATGATTATACTGCACTTATATATCGCATTTAATTTAATGTAAAAATAGAATGAAAAAAGGTATTATCTTTCTGATAAGATCTTGCATTCAACAGTAATTTTTGCAATAGGAAAGAACGGAAGAAAAAATCCAAAGAAAGCAGAAATTCCGAGGAAAGCTAAATGCTATTCGTTGGGAAACTTTCTTCCTATTCTAAATCTTTGTTCCTTCTTGAGAGGCAGAGAGAGAAATTTGATTAGGGAGACAGTGCTTCTCCATCATGGTCAGTATGTCCATCCTTACTCTCCTAAACACCCTGCCTAGCAAATAAAAGAAAGAGTTTTGTTCCTGGAACAATGAGAGGTAACTCTGCTGCTAACAATTGTTGGTTTGTGGGAGACGATTTGGAAGATATCAAACTGTTAATTGCGCTTCTCTTGAAAATGAATGACACAAGGATGATATTTACGATTAAATAATAGTATGGATTGAATTATAACTTTTCAACAACTAAAAAGTGAAAAATTGTACAGAAGTACACCGGAAGAAAATGTGTGTTTTAATAAAAGATTTTGGTGATGACATCATATAACTGCCAATTTAAATGAGTAAAAGTTTAGTATAATGATCTAGTATATATTGAGTTACCTGAAAATCTTGAAAAAGCAGGAATTTGAAATATTGAGAAAAAAGTCAGAAATAATTCAAGAAATAGATTTACAGTTTATTAATAATATTAAGGAACTTATGCTTTAATGATCGAACTAAGTATTTTCTGTTTAAAATATTATATAATGTTGATAGTTTAAATAATAAAATAAATAAGTAATATTGGTGACAAAGTTCGATAAAATATGGCACAAGATTATTCTTTGAAAACCCCTTTTTTACGGTGTATTGAAATTCAGGCAAAAGTGTTTATTTTTACCAATACTAATATGCAATGACGAGCTTCAAAATTATTATAAAAATGTACTCTATTATTAAAAAAGCAGAAGAAACACAAACATGTCAGGTTTAACGTGAAAATAATGAATATCGTTTTACTGAAACTTTTAAAGATGAAGACGATTATGGCTCTTACAGGTAGATGAAAGCCTCAGGCATTTTTGTGGAATGTAGATTATTTTCTCTTCTTTCCAAATTATATATATGGGAATTCAGCAATATGTCCGAAATTTATTGTCATTCATTCATCTATAAACGAATTTTGAATAGTTTTTAAATAAGATAATGCAAATAGTTCAGTGCAATTGCAATACAATATATCAGACTTCTATGCAATGAGGCATTATGGTGATAATTATTTTTCCATTAAAATTTTGAAACTTGCTGCGATTTAAATTAATAATCATAAATATATCTTTTAAAATAAACTCGGGTATTATTTTGATATCACAGTGTGTTGTTCATAACTTTCAATGTATTGCTGCTCCCTAATTATCAAACTTTTTATCTCTTCTAGGAACAGAAATCTCGATGTGATTTAAATTAATAAATTCCTAATTTCAATATCATACCTAGAATGATTAATATTTTTCAATATCATTCCTTCTTTGATGGGTCTAAAATCTCCCTGTGATTTAAATTAATAAGCGGAAATATATTTTTCACCTATATAACACAACCTATTTCAGAATATTGTGTGATATTCTATATTAATAATTTTTAACAATATTATACAATAATGTGATATATTGAATTATATTATTCATTGTTCATCAATATTATACAATATTTTGAATTGCGTTTAATATCATATACCATCATTATTTAATATCATACAATATCATGCTAATGTGATAATATAATCACGCACCGTCCGAGGCCATTTTATTCTTTTGTAATTGCTAAATATATAAAATAATCTTATCACTTTAAAAGTGTTTGTAGATATTTGAAAGGTATAAGAACATATTGCTTTAAGAGTTTTTGTAAAATCCAGATTATGAGTATACAATATCTAAAATTTCTTTTAATAAATTATTTTTTCATTTCGTAAATGTGATAATACCTGAGATTTACAATCTGGATTAATCGAGGTTCAAAAGCCTCTTGCTCCAAATATGAGATTACGTTTCACTTTAAATCTTGCTTTAAAGGACAATTGTCCTTTCTCTGATATAACATAGAATTCGGTAAAAGAAATAGTGGTCTAGATGTTATCTTCACCCACATACATCTAGTCAAATCCACAGGAATGTAATTAGATAGCTCACGTAATGATACCAAGTAAATTTTTTTGTAAAACAAAACTATGCATACTGAAAAACCAAATTATTTTGGTGAATTGATGTGAAAAGAATTTACAAGGATGGTATTTCAGATTTGTCTACAACATATGCAAATTTCGAATAAACTTTTTAATCACTTAAATGATTACTGGGTTCAATAGTGTTTGATAAAAATAGAGTAATCACCATTTTTATTTTTCCTTTTCTTTCTAAATAACACTGATGCAATATGCAGTGAAACTTATGAAATCTAAAAATATTGCAGATTAGACGTCAACTTTGCTGATGCTAAGCAAATTAGACTTTCTATAACGTTAGAAAAAAGAATTATCTTTTATTTTCCTCGAATTTGTTTTTATATTGTTTATTTTAGCAAAATCATGATTTTTTCATAAAAAACAGAAATTATTAATTAATGGATTTATTAATAACATGAAAAAAAAGACAACATGAAAAAAGACGTATTTTATCTCAATATCACCAGCTTTTAAATTTAAGAAAAAAAATGCAGCAAAACAATGATTATCTTTCTAAAACCTCCTCTAACATAAAAATCAACGATATGGCATTTAGAAAGAAAACAATTAAATATTATTTATCCTCGAATGATAAAACACAATCCTTCTTAATGGGATTTTCCACTTGGAAAAAGAGGAGATTGAGTGCTTTACCAGGGTGAAACAAATAACAAAAACGAATTACTAATAACGCCTCACATTTACAGGAAAAGGCTTCGGTCTCTTTTACTACTTCCTTTCAGAAGAACAAGGTCCAAAAGCAAACAAGATATACTTTTTAATTTTCGCTATCACTTTAACTCCAAATCCGTTGCCCCGAAGGCTAGTATGTGGTGTTAAAGGAGACGCAAAGTCAATCCTGGGGAGGGAAGGGTGTATAGTCATGGAGAGAGAGTTATGGATGTCATTAAAACCACCTAAAGGTTAGTGCTACACTATCCAAAGGATAAAATGGGCTACGTTGGAATGAAAATAGTTATTCCTGTTTTTATGGCTTTCGCAATCGCAATAAAAGTTCGAACAGGTGATTAGGTTTTCCAGAATTGTGTCTCGCCAGCCCCGTTTCCCAGTTATAAGGGTCGGATTCGGACATGATTTCTTTTCTTTTGAAGTACCCTCCATTTTTTTGCCTCCTACAACAAATTACAACTGTGTTACAACATGATATAATATATCTTTGGAAGAACTTACGATTTTTCTTTCTCTTTCTACTTAAGTGTGCTGTTTTTTTTTACTATTTTCATTTGAAGTTGTGTGATTAGCCTCTCAATAATAAAGACTTTTATTCATTTTTCGAATTAATTTTTGATTTAAAAAATTATCACTATGATATCGATTATCATTACCACTGATTTTAAATGGTATGTTAAATTTATCTTCTGAAAATTAATATTTTTTATGAATTATTAGTAGATGAAATATCTATCCGCAACTGTATTTCCACTGAGTGGAGACAGGTGGCTTTTTCCGATGAATCATGTTTTATGCACCATCAGACAGATGGACGTTGACGTATACGTTTTGAAACGTCTGAAAGCAAACACCCTCCATCAATTGCTGGAAGGGTCCAAGCTGGAGGAGGGGACATTATGGTCGGGGGAATGTTTTAGTGATATTCTCTATGTGCACTCATCATTGGCACGATGAGGCATGAATCAACGCACGGATCAAGGCACTATGGATCAACACGAGTATGCATCTATCCTTGCGGACCATGTTTAGTCCTATATGCGAATTGTTTTCCCTCAGCAGGACAGAGCAACGTGTCAGAAAGCTCGCATTGTTGTTCGCAGGTTTTGTTCGAAGAGCACCAGGATGAGTTTACCGTACTGCATTGGCAAGCAAATTCCCCGGACATTAACTCAATCGAGATTCTGTGGGACCAACTCGATCGGGTTGTTCGCTCCATGGACCCTCATATTAAATATTGATATTTACTTCCAGAAAGTAAAATACTTTACAACTATCCATATAATTATAATTTCTAATGAATAATTATACGTTGAATTGTTTCAAAAATTTAATGCGTTGTGACAAATTCTATGAAATCTAAATCTGCGAACATTTTTCAGGTTTTATTAATCATAATAATTTCAAATTTTGAATCGTATCAAAACATTTGTAATCATAATAATTACAAATATTCAAAATAAAAATGTTCCACTCTTCGTTCAAAAAAATAAAAAACACTGAGTTATGTAACTTTTCATTTTATAATTTTAGACCATCACAACATATTCAAAAAATAAACATATATATCGACTCGATTTTCTTAAGGCTGTTCAGTTTAGTTAGGTTTACACTTTTTAAAAGATCCAGCTTAAAAAGATCTTATGGTCGAGCAGATGGCTTCAGGTTCGATTATGATTCTACCAAATGGGGGAAGGAAGTTTAGAGAGAAATGTTATCTCAAGTATCATCATCATCCAGTAGATTAAAAATAGGTAAGCAATCTGAAGTCATCTGACCATGGTTCAGCATTATGATTTTCTTTCATGCTGCTTCAAAAAGTGTAAACCTAACGAAACTGAACCACCTGAAGAAAATTGAGTCGATAAATATGTTTATTTTTGAATGTTTTGTGATGGTCTAAAATTATGAAATTAAAAGTTACATAAATCGGTGGATTTTTGTACGAAAAGTGGATCATTTTTGTTTGAATGTTATAATGTCAAAATATTGTAATTATTATTATTAATAGAACCTGAAAAATGTTCGCAAATTTAGATTTGATAGAATTTGCCACAACGCATTAAATTTTTGAAACAAATCAACATATAATTATTCATTAGAAATTATAATTATATGGATAGTTATAAGGTATTTTACTTTCTGGAACGAAATACCTATATTTGACATTTTAAAAATTAACTATTGGGTTCCGATATGAGTGGGCGATCTGCATATTAATTTCATCAAGTTCCACATTCATTAAAATTTAATCAATACCTTAAGTAAAAATAAATTTGTATTTTTCTTAAATATATTAAGATGAAAGATCTATTAAACTTTCTAATACAATTAAGTTTAAACTTTTTACATTTTTGAATAATTAGTAATTAATTCTCGATATAGGTATTTCAAAAATTATAAGGCAAAATTTTGATAAATATATTCTCGATGATTAAATTTCAGAATTTTAACTATTTCTTTTTCTTAATGTGATTAATAATATCTTTTTGTCTTCAACATTCCTTTTAATTAATTATCTATCGACTTTTAAAGAAAGCAGTTTGAAACGGCCGATGGAATATTAAAAATTAATATTATAACGGATACTTCTCATCATGTTAGAAATTTTTAGAAACTTCTTTATAAATAGCAAATTTAAAAAAAAAATAATTTTCAAACTACTAAGTATTTAGATAAGTTTTCTTAATTAAAAATTCTAACTTAAGATATTATAAATGAATAAACTAATTACTTTCTCAATATTTTTAAAGTAGTAACTTTTCTTTTACTTCATAAGAATGCATTTACCTGATTTATGTAGAAGGTTAAAGTATTCCCCCTCTTAATCAGTATAAAAATGAGTTTGTGAGTATAAAAATGCGAGAGTAACGTTTTACAATAGTTTTCAAAAACTAAATGAATATTTAACATCGAATTAATTAAAACATTCTACTAGTTTAAAAACAAAAGAAAATGGAAGAGGAATTTCTCAAAGAAGAAGATACATGATCCAAGATCTTAAGTAAAAGAAAATAAAGGAACGATCATGGCCAGCAACAAAGAATCAAATAGATAAATGTAATGAATACTCACAACGAAAGAAAGTTCGTCATTGTTCTAAGTAGAAAGGAGAACAAAAATAAAATGACGGATGAAATGATTAGGATTTGTTGAAGATTAGCGAAACAGATCAAGTGGACAGAAAACAAAGGGAAATATCTTCTAAGAGTCAAGAATCAGTCTTTAGTTACATCCAGTTATTGTTGGCTTCAGGTCTCATTATGATTTATAGCACGGGAAAGATTGATTCATCTGACTATCCTTCATATTTGTTTTCTCATTGTTTTATCGGTTCATTCTCATCTTGCAGAATGGAAGATGTTGGTCTTCCTGAATCTTCCTTAAGAATAAATATCTAATGACAAATTTTCAACGATAAGTTTATTCCAAGAGAGAGAAATAGTAATTGAACATTATTTTAAATATTCTTAAAGATTTTTACATTTCATAAGAATGAAATAAATGTAATTATATTGAACTCTTCCGTTATTGAAACATAATCCATTTCAATACTATATTTATTATCAGAATTGTTCAATAATAGATAAATGATATTTTATTCCATGCCATAGGGTTTCGCAAAATTCGATTTGGAAATGCAAATTTTTTAAAATTATATTTATTTAATTTACATTCAATATCAAGCATTTGTGCTTCTTGTTTGGTTCCTTTAATGATCACAATCTATGATTAGATAATATGTAGGTCGCATAGAAATAGTGATGAAACATGACATGAAATGATGAAAATCCATTATTTATTGGTAAATCAATGATTGGTTCCAGAATTATAGAGAGTCAAATTGTATTTCGAAGGATAATTTAATTAACAAACTACAAATTGAATTAAAATGTATAAAAAATTAGAGAACTTTAAAAAACACTTTTAGATGTTAATTCTAAATTAGCAGAAGTAAATGATTTTATTTTATTACATAATTTATTTACTTTTCCTGAATCTACTTAAATACTTTACATAATAGAAAAAGATAATAATATACAAGATAATAAAAGGAGTTCGATTTATAGAATTCCGAACGTCGTAGCAATAGACAACCATATAGGTTTTGCTAATTTTTAATATAAAAAAATTTGGAGATTTTAAATATTTTTGGTTTATAAATTGATTAAATCACTTCCATTAAAATTTAATAAAATGTTAAAACTCTGTTAGTGAACAATTTCACTTTCTCATTTAGTATTATAAAGTGTTTTATTCATTAACTGTATTAGAATTCTTTAAAATGCATGCATAATGAAAACCATTTAAAATCGTGAACAAATAAAAATGAATATGTTTTACATATGTAACAAATATTATCTAAGCAGAGATTAAGGTCGTTTTAGGAACCAAGCAAAATATATGAATATTTGATACTGAATGTAAATTAACTTGGATATAATTTAAAGATTTTTTACCGCCCCAGATGGAATTTTACGAAATCCTATGATATGGAATAAGATATCCTTTTTCTATACCTGAAAAAATATTGAATTAAGGATTATGTTTTCATCAAACGAATTATATTTATCACACTCTTATGAAATATACAGATTTTTAGAAATATTTAATATTATGTCCAATATTTAACTATATATTTAACTGTCCATAATAATAATTCATATTTTTTCAGAATTATTATGGTAACTGTAATTTATGGAATTCTGCTCTTTTTGAACATTATATTGTTTTCAATTCTATCTTCTTAAAATAATGAATAGTGACATTTGCATATATTCAGTGCACCATAACCAACTATGTAGCACACAGAAAAGGTTTTGTAAACAAATATCAATCATTCTCAAAGTCAGCTGCTCATAAAAGTTCGTATCATTCACAAATCAGTTTGTTTTTATTTTCTATTTAAAATCTCTTCAGTTTGACATTTTTGAATTTCTTTTTTGTTCATGAAAATTTTTTCTTGACTCTCTCACGAATGCTAATGACCGCAGAAGAATTGCCGACAGATTATTGTAGGTTACAAGTCTACAACTATCAGTGCTGTGTTGTAAGGTAAGTATGTGCGAAAAACAGAATAAAAAAACTCTAAAGGTTAAAATCGGTCATTCTTATTTCACCATTAATTTGGTAGCATTCCGATTTCTCCATTAATCAAACATATACTCATTTGGGAAAATTTTATTAATTACTAAATATATATATATATATATATATATATATATATATATATATATATATATATATATATATATATATATATATATATATATATTTCAAGTTTTATAGTGATATAGTCAAGTGATAAGTTACAAAACGGCCGAATTCAATTGTATAAAGGTTACAAAATGTGGGATGGATTATTTTTTATCACATCTTTTTATTAATTATCAATTTTTTACTGTTGGGATCGTTACGTAATATTGCGCCAAGTGCTGATTCGGCTTCACGTATATATTTGAAAAGCGGCAGTTGACTCCCCATGGCCGAATGGTCATAGCACTGGTCTGTCAAGCGATAGTAAGTTCGAAACCTGCTAGAGATAATGCGATTCATAGTCCGTGTAAAAATTTAATTCCTCGATTTTCTGTTTTCCTTTATTTCATGTTCCAAAATATTCTGGACATTTCTTTAGTTTACCAGACAAGTGTTCTGGACTTTTCATACTGTCTCCAGAAAAGTATTCTGGAACTTTCCTACTAGTATAAAAGCAGAAGATCTGTCAGTCACTCTGTTCTGAGTTGAGTTAATAAATTGGTTCAGCTCTACTTCTTGTATGTGTCATTGAGTTCCATACCAAAGTACGTGACAATATTATATGTAAACGGCTCTCGAAAGTTGATAAACATTTCGAAAAATAAAACGGAATCGTATTTTTTTCGTGCGATATGTCAAATAATCATACTCATTGCAATATAGTACAATCGCAGCTTTTACCCGATAACATTAAAATTGTATTCTGAATTTTCAAACTTATCCCGTTTTAAAATAGCAGAGTTTTTGTAATCTTAAAAAATATGAATTTTAGTCTTATTCTAAACATGTGCCATGACGTTTATGCTTCAAGAAGAGAATTAACAAAACAGATTTCTTTGTTTAAGTAATCAATGATGAATTTTTAATTTTGATATTTTTTGTACGTTATGTATTTTGAATAATTTAATTGAATAAACTGAATCTGAAAATTACCAATCTAAAATTTCTTAACTTCTAAAATGTCTGAGCTTTTATATTGTATATTAAGTCTTCTACAAGAAGAAAACGAGATTATTCTAAAATATCATTCAATCAATCGACACCATTTTTTTGACGTAACTTTAATAATGTTGTATTTTTAAACTAATCAACGATTTATTTACGATAGCCAAAAATATTGATGCTCTAATCTCAATATTTTTTTAAAGTTTTGCGGGTAGAAAATTTATTCTTTTGTACTTAAATTACCAGTTTGCCAAAATATTTTGCTAAGCCTGAGTTGTACGACTCATAAATGTAATATATTTCCCAATTTTTTAGAATCAGATGTTACGACGTAGAGAACGTAAAATTATTTACTTTAAATCATTCAATTGATGGTGTCGTGTCAGCGTTACCACGGAATGGGGGTGCAATAGCTTCTGAGTATAAAGACCCCTAAGTACCCGAGGGCAGAAGTCTGACTTCCAGCTCATATGAAGTTGAAACTCACACATTCGCTAGCACAACTCCTTTTAACAGGGAGTCACATTCACACACCTCACAGATAAAGAACAACCATGCCTGAACCGGGATTCGAACCCGGGACGTCCAGATCACTGGGAAGACGCGCTACCCCTAAGCCAGGACGCCGGTACATCATTCAATTAATTGTATTATTGGAATTATTTATTTCTATTTTTTTAATTTAGTTATTGCTGCTTGATTATTTAATGCTGCATAAAATCCATATAATATTTTATTTAATGTCATGAAAACAACAACGAAAATTATACAAGAAGATAAAATCCCAATATTTTAAGCAGATGTATTTCAAGTATAATAAATTAATAGCTATCAACTGCCAGATACAAATATTTCACAGTTAAGTAATTTCATAAAAATCGAATGCTCGTGTGATATAAATGTTTTTGTCTAGTTTATTAGAAGGATTGTATTCTACTATTCCAAAATGAAAACTTTGCTATTTATTCAAAGATATGAAGGGATCAGATATATTTCTTTTTTTTTTTTAATGAATCATGAATAATTCTTCTTATACATTTTAACCAATCAAAATTTAAGCCAAATGATTAGTAATACGCAACAGATTCGTCTTTACGCTTTTATTCGAAGTGATCTTTCACAAGGAATAACTCATTGATCGAATAATGCGACTTCAAACTTCCTGTTATAAAGAGTCATTCAAATGTGGCAATTAACGCATCAGGAAAACTTTAAACACAACTTTGGAAAATTTAGATTCGAATTCAAGAGAGGAAGTAAAGGAAGCCGAATAATTTATCTGGGCGCTTTTATGGGTTTCGCCCTTCTCTTATAATGTGTTTCAAAATGAACCAACTACCTACTCTTTCGCTTTGATGATTCGCAATAAAGATGCATAATTCTCTACTTTAGGGTGCAATGCACTTTAAAGAGCTTAAAATAGTGACAGGCACTGTATATCTTGAGACTTTCGTTGCGTTATGCTCTTGGAATTGTACTTAATATTATTCAAGATGAAAGTTTTTATTTCTTTTGAAATGCTAAGAAAGATTTTTATGTTTCACTGGGAAAGATACTTTAGGGAATGATCGATAATCAATTTATTTTATTTAATGTTTTGCATTTGGAGGTCGGTTTGTTACTGAAATTGCTTGAGTAAGAAGTCCTCTTGTATTTCCAATAATGGACAGACGATAAATAATGTATTATTTTTCTTTTCTTTTTTCAAGTAATAGATTTCGAGTAAAATATATTAAATTTTTAAACTATATTTGACAAAGCATAAAGTAATTGATTGCTTACATTGGCTATTTTTTCCACTTTTAATTTTTTATTTTATAAATATGAACTTGCATATAATTGGTTGATTATAGGAAGTTGCTATTTGGCTTGTTACATGAAGTTGCTTGAGTAAAAAGTCATATTGTATTTCCAATAACGGGCAGACGATAAATAAAGTATTATTGTTCTTTTTTGCTTGCAAATAATATATATATATCGAGCAAAATATATTAAATTTTTAAAATGCATGTGGAAAAGCATGAAATAATTGATTTTTTTACATTGACTAATTTTCTTTCCTTTTGAAATTTTATTTTATAAATTTCAATTTTCACATGATTGGTTGGGTATATAAAATTGCTCTAGTAGAAAGTCCTCTTGAATTTCCAATAATGGGCAGACGATAATAAGGTATTATTATTCTTTTTTTCTCGCAAATTATAGATTTCGAGAAAAATAAATTTTGAAACTAAGTTTGGCAATGCATAAAATAATTGATAGTTTACATTGACTGATTTTTTTTTCCTTTTTGATTTTTATTATATAAATATGAACTTGCATATAATTGGTTGGTTATAAGAAGTTTCTGTTTGACTTGTTATATGAAGTTGCTTGAGTAAGAAGTCCTATTTCCAATAACGGGCAGATGATAAATAACGTATTATTGTTCTTTTTTCTTGCAAATAATATATTTTGGGAAAAATATATTAAATTTGTTTAATACTTTTGATAATGCTGGCATAAAGTAATTGATTAGATACCATTATTTTTTTTTCCTTTTGGATTTCATAAAAGTGATTTTTTTTTATAATGAAAAGAAGATATCTCGAAACTTCTTTGTAACCAAACATTCCAGCAATGAATCGATAAAATGCTTTTTTCCCCACTACATGATGCAGCATATTGCTGCATCCATTTATTAGTTAAACACACCTCAAATTAGCAACGCACACTTGATTTTAAATTTGAAAAAAGAATAACTGTATTTAGAGAATAATAAAAACATAATAGTTTCGGAAGATCATAGAATATCAATAGTAAAATCTGCGTGCCACTTTTTAACTTAGGAAAATATTTTGCTGGTAGATTAATCTTCATACTACATAAAAGAAAATATAAAAATATTATCAGTTATATATCTGTAATTTAATTATTTAATTAATACGTTGCTTAAATATTGGATAGAATATTTTAATTGTATGATTGAATTAAATATTTTAATTGTATGATTGAATTAAATATTTCAATTGCAATGAGAATTAAGTTATTGGTTTTATCCAAAGAAATAGCTAAATATAAACAAAAACAATGATATTATTTTCTAAATATTAGTTGAAATATATACAATTAGCTGACAAAGATGATTAAAATGAGTTTTTTAGTTCTAATTGCAGTTAGAATTAAAAACCGGACATGCTATTAGCATATATATATGTTTTTGCCTGATAAGTAATAAAAAGATAAAACCAGAAGTAGCACAAATAATTCTATTACTCTAAGTTCTCTTAAAAATTTCTTCATAAAACATACATTGCGCAGAATTTTTTATTTGATATTATATTATGAAAAACAGAAAAATGAAAATCTTATTTTCCAGTGACATTCAGTGATATGAAATTATAGAAACATGCTTATTAAAAGCTAAAGAAATGTTATCTTTCTAAAAAATATTGTGATTTACATACTTGTAATATGAATTTAATATGACCAAGATTGAAAGTTAAAAAAAAATTGTCTTCAAAACAAGAAGTATCCAACAAGTTTATAATGCTTTGAGAATTGAAACTAAAAATAATTTTCAATTCGGATTTCTAAAGAGTTTTTCTTAGAATGTAACCCTTGATATAAAGTGAAGAGAAAAATAATTTAAATCAAACAAACAGTTTTGTTGAATTTTAATAAAATTGCTTGCTAAATTATCCATGTTTCGAAAAAGTTGATTAAGATACTTCTTTAAATTGCATATAAATTTCATCTTCAATTAAGAAAGTTGCTGATCATTTCATAAATGTTTCATTATCTTCTAAAGAAATTATTTCCAATGATTTCAATTCTAAGTGAAATTAATTACTTCGAAAGTATTAACAAGTATTTTTTTCACTTTTGCACAATTTTGAAACTTTTATTTGGAAATCTTAGAAATATCTGAGTGTACAATATTTCGTTTGTCGTTTATTTACCAAAACATTTAATGCGATCTACTTGATGATAGAACAATGAGAAATTGATTATAAATACAGTAGTTTGTACACATCATTCGTTTCATATTTATGTATACATGAATATACCAAAATTTACCTAGTCTTAAATAAAATGATGTACTGCGTTTTAATTTTATTTCAAGAAAAAATTCGGTAAAAGTTCATATTTACTCTTCAAGGTTATCGAATATTTTTTTTTTAACTTCCTTGGATATTTTAAAAACTGAAGATAATCTGTACTGAGATAGACGTTTCTTTCCACTTTGTCCATTTCATTCACTTCATATTTATGAATGAATACTAAAATTTACTTAATTTAAAAAGAATTTACCGATCCTCTGAATTTTAGTTTTATTTTAAGGAAAATCAATCCAATAAAAGTTTATGTATACTCTTCAAGGTTACAGAGAAATTTTTTTAAGTATTTTTGGGATATTTTGAAACGTAAAGATGAGTTGCAGTGAGAATAAATGTTTCTTTCCACTTTGCCCATTTCATTCACGCCATATTTATGCATACATGAATGTAACAATATTCACCTGGTCTTAAAAGAATTTAATGGTCATATGAGTTTTAATTTTATTTCAAGAAAAAACAATTCAATAAAAGTTCATATTTACTCTTCAAGGTTATCAAGGACTTTTTTCAAAGTTTTCTTAAAGTAAAGATAAGTTGCACTGAGAATAGGCGTGGCTTTCCTCCGTGATTGACGTTGAAGGCGTTAGTGTTTGATGGATGCTTCAAAGACGGGTGACACACGACAGATAAGAGCTGGGTAGATGAAAAAAATGGAATGGTGCATAACCAGGACCAATGGCAAATCGAAAAAAAATGCAATATCGATCTCACGCTTTTGTTTGCATTCTGAAGTTTTATCCTTCTGAGTTATCCCCAGTTTTCTTCATGCTTTTCTTTTTTTTGATATTTCTCTCTTTAGGAGTAGCATTTTTGTTATTTTTCTTCTAGGAGGTATCCAAGACTGCAACAAAGGAGAGAGATTTCCTCCAGAAGAGGTATTCTTTTGTGTAAGTTGTTTTCGGAGAATTCCTGAACAGTTGTGCTAGCAGTTCCTGGGAAACAGCAGAGCATTTTATTTCTAGGTGGATATATTTTTACCTTTTTCTATCCCTCCATCTTTCTTTCCTTTACGGGACAAGAGTGTTCTTGACAAAATAAACTGTTTTTGAAAGTGAAATAATATCCGCTTGAGTGTCGTGCATTCATCCGCTTACTAATGATCAATCAGCTGAGGAATTGGCAAAGGATATTCTTCTTTTTTTGGTTCCTCTGCAGCTGAAGATTTCCCCCAAGAATGGGCTCTTTTGGAGATCAGGGAAATGATAATAAAGGTCTTAGAGTACTCCCTTCTGCACTAATGATTATTTTAAATGCAATAGGGGTGATTTAAATTTATCTTACGTGATCATCGGAGTGTACTTGAGAGAATTAATTTTCAAGATTTTAAGATAAATTTCTATTATGTAGCTTTAAAAAACAAGCACATATTTTTTTCTTCTTTTCTATGTTGTGATACATTCTTATTGTTTTAGCATAATTAGAACTAAGCGTTAAAAGATAAATTAAATAACCACTGTAAAATTATGTAATATCTCAATGCCATAAAAATAAATTTAATACAACATTCTTTATTTTTAAATAATGATCAATAAAGTTGTACTATGCTTTATGAAATGTGTTTCTTTAATTCATCCATTAATTCGACATATGTTTTATTTATCAATGAAGTATTGTAAAAGAGGAAATTTAACTTGTTACTTACTTAACTTAACATCGGAGTGTACTTGAGAGAATTAATTTTCAAGATTGTAAGATAAATTTCTATTATGTAGTTTTAAAAAACAAGCACATATTTTTTTCTTCTTTTCTATGTTGTGATACATTCTTATTGTTTTAGCATAATTAGTACTAAGCGTTAAAAGATAAATTAAGTAACCATTGTAAAATTATGTAATATCTCAATGCCATAAAAATAAATTTAATACAGCATTCTTTATTTTTAAATAATGATCAATAAAGTTGTATTATGCTTTATGAAATGTGTTTCTTTAATTCATCCATTAATTCGACATATGTTTTATTTGGCAATGAAGTATTGTAAAAGAGGAAATTTAACTTGCTACTTACTTAACTTAACATCGGAGTGTACTTGAGAGAATTAATTTTCAATATTGTAAGATAAATTTCTATTATGTAGTTTTAAAAAACAAGCACATATTTTTTTCTTCTTTTCTATGGTGTGATACATTCTTATTGTTTTAGCATAATTAGAACTAAGCGTTAAAAGATAAATTAAATAACCACTGTAAAATTATGTAATATCTCAATGCCATAAAAATAAATTTAATACAACATTCTTTATTTTTAAATAATGATCAATAAAGTTGTACTATGCTTTATGAAATGTGTTTCTTTAATTCATCCATTAATTCGACATATGTTTTATTTGGCAATGAAGTATTGTAAAAGAAGAAATTTAACTTGCTACTTACTTAACTTAACATCGGAGTGTACTTGAGAGAATTAATTTTCAAGATTTTAAGATAAATTTCTATTATGTAGCTTTAAAAAACAAGCACATATTTTTTTCTTCTTTTCTATGTTGTGATACATTCTTATTGTTTTAGCATAATTAGTACTAAGCGTTAAAAGATAAATTAAGTAACCATTGTAAAATTATGTAATATCTCAATGCCATAAAAATAAATTTAATACAGCATTCTTTATTTTTAAATAATGATCAATAAAGTTGTATTATGCTTTATGAAATGTGTTTCTTTAATTCATCCATTAATTCGACATATGTTTTATTTGGCAATGAAGTATTGTAAAAGAAGAAATTTTACTTGCTACTTACTTAACTTAACATCGGAGTGTACTTGAGAGAATTAATTTTCAAGATTGTAAGATAAATTTCTATTATGTAGTTTTAAAAAACAAGCACATATTTTTTTCTTCTTTTCTATGTTGTGATACATTCTTATTGTTTTAGCATAATTAGTACTAAGCGTTAAAAGATAAATTAAGTAACCATTGTAAAATTATGTAATATCTCAATGCCATAAAAATAAATTTAATACAGCATTCTTTATTTTTAAATAATGATCAATAAAGTTGTATTATGCTTTATGAAATGTGTTTCTTTAATTCATCCATTAATTCGACATATGTTTTATTTGGCAATGAAGTATTGTAAAAGAGGAAATTTAACTTGCTACTTACTTAACTTAACATCGGAGTGTACTTGAGAGAATTAATTTTCAAGATTGTAAGATAAATTTCTATTATGTAGTTTTAAAAAACAAGCACATATTTTTTTCTTCTTTTCTATGGTGTGATACATTCTTATTGTTTTAGCATAATTAGAACTAAGCGTTAAAAGATAAATTAAATAACCACTGTAAAATTATGTAATATCTCAATGCCATAAAAATAAATTTAATACAACATTCTTTATTTTTAAATAATGATCAATAAAGTTGTACTATGCTTTATGAAATGTGTTTCTTTAATTCATCCATTAATTCGACATATGTTTTATTTGGCAATGAAGTATTGTAAAAGAAGAAATTTAACTTGCTACTTACTTAACTTAACATCGGAGTGTACTTGAGAGAATTAATTTTCAAGATTGTAAGATAAATTTCTATTATGTAGTTTTAAAAAACAAGCACATATTTTTTTCTTCTTTTCTATGTTGTGATACATTCTTATTGTTTTAGCATAATTAGTACTAAGCGTTAAAAGATAAATTAAGTAACCATTGTAAAATTATGTAATATCTCAATGCCATAAAAATAAATTTAATACAGCATTCTTTATTTTTAAATAATGATCAATAAAGTTGTATTATGCTTTATGAAATGTGTTTCTTTAATTCATCCATTAATTCGACATATGTTTTATTTGGCAATGAAGTATTGTAAAAGAGGAAATTTAACTTGCTACTTACTTAACTTAACATCGGAGTGTACTTGAGAGAATTAATTTTCAAGATTGTAAGATAAATTTCTATTATGTAGTTTTAAAAAACAAGCACATAATTTTTTCTTCTTTTCTATGGTGTGATACATTCTTATTGTTTTAGCATAATTAGTACTAAGCGTTAAAAGATAAATTAAGTAACCATTGTAAAATTATGTAATATCTCAATGCCATAAAAATAAATTTAATACAGCATTCTTTATTTTTAAATAATGATCAATAAAGTTGTATTATGCTTTATGAAATGTGTTTCTTTAATTCATCCATTAATTCGACATATGTTTTATTTGGCAATGAAGTATTGTAAAAGAGGAAATTTAACTTGCTACTTACTTAACTTAACATCGGAGTGTACTTGAGAGAATTAATTTTCAAGATTGTAAGATAAATTTCTATTATGTAGTTTTAAAAAACAAGCACATATTTTTTTCTTCTTTTCTATGTTGTGATACATTCTTATTTTTTTAGCATAATTAGTACTAAGCGTTAAAAGATAAATTAAGTAACCATTGTAAAATTATGTAATATCTCAATGCCATAAAAATAAATTTAATACAGCATTCTTTATTTTTAAATAATGATCAATAAAGTTGTATTATGCTTTATGAAATGTGTTTCTTTAATTCATCCATTAATTCGACATATGTTTTATTTGGCAATGAAGTATTGTAAAAGAGGAAATTTAACTTGCTACTTACTTAACTTAACATCGGAGTGTACTTGAGAGAATTAATTTTCAAGATTGTAAGATAAATTTCTATTATGTAGTTTTAAAAAACAAGCACATATTTTTTTCTTCTTTTCTATGTTGTGATACATTCTTATTGTTTTAGCATAATTAGTACTAAGCGTTAAAAGATAAATTAAGTAACCATTGTAAAATTATGTAATATCTCAATGCCATAAAATAAATTTAATACAGCATTCTTTATTTTTAAATAATGATCAATAAAGTTGTATTATGCTTTATGAAATGTGTTTCTTTAATTCATCCATTAATTCGACATATGTTTTATTTGGCAATGAAGTATTGTAAAAGAGGAAATTTAACTTGCTACTTACTTAACTTAACATCGGAGTGTACTTGAGAGAATTAATTTTCAAGATTTTAAGATAAATTTCTATTATGTTGCTTTAAAAAACAAGCACATATTTTTTTCTTCTTTTCTATGTTGTGATACATTCTTATTGTTTTAGCATAATTAGTACTAAGCGTTAAAAGATAAATTAAGTAACCATTGTAAAATTATGTAATATCTCAATGCCATAAAAATAAATTTAATACAGCATTCTTTATTTTTAAATAATGATCAATAAAGTTGTATTATGCTTTATGAAATGTGTTTCTTTAATTCATCCATTAATTCGACATATGTTTTATTTGGCAATGAAGTATTGTAAAAGAAGAAATTTTACTTGCTATTATTGTACTTCAATGAACTCCCATAACTACATCAATTTCATTCGGATTAAAATTTATCAGCGTTTGTTTTTTAGTTTTATAAATTTTTTTCTTGTGATTAATTTATTGATAAAAAATTTTTCTACACATTTGTTTCTATCGTTTGCTTTGATTTACATAATAGTAAATTTATTGTTCAAAAGTTTACAGTACATAAAATTATTAAATTAAATCTATTAATTAAATCAGATCTATTAATTGTACTATAAACAAATCTAAAAATTAATAGTATATAATTAATTTTTAAACAAAATATATAATAACGATTTCATTTAACCTGGATCTGGTGACTGAAAATTATAAAATGTATATGGATCTGATCACAGAAAATAGGAAAATGAACGTGGGTATATAAAAAAAAATGCATCAATAATGGCTCTGCATTAAGGAAGCATATGACCACACTGATTGTTTTTTTAGTAATAGAGACCTTCCATTTTGAGTTAACAATGATGTAGTATAAGAAATTCAATTCCTCAGCAGACTCTTAAAAAATAAATATAAATACAATATATTTGCGAACTCAAAGACATTAATTCATTCAGACATTCTTCGTTTTACAGTCCTTGTGTCAGCTTATATTCGGGAAGTGGAAAAAGAATAATGGATTTCGTCCAAAAGCTGATAGATATCTATAAATTCGATGTAAAGTCAATTTACCAAATTTCATCCGTTTAGTTCACATCAGTTTAATGTTATCGTGTTCTCAGACAGGAAAGTGCTTATATAGAAAATACTTATTTACTGTATTTGTTTTTGTGAAGGTGATTCATCAAAATTCTACGATATACCTAAGTTAGTACCATTAATATGGCCCACGAATAGCTTGGAATAAATTTAGATATAAGAGGAATTTAATCATTTTCTATAATACTCTATGAGAACAACTCATTTTCTCATTTTCTACAACTTATTTTCTATAATATTCTATGTTGGCACAGAAAAGATAAGCATTTACAGATTATGTAGGCACAGAAAAGATAGGCATTTACAGATTATACAGGGATTTGTAATTTACAAATAAAGTATAATTATAATTACAATTACGAAAAGATTTCCTTCATGAAGATTTAAGCAAAATTCTTATCTATTGTGTCCTCACCTTAAATTAACTTTTTTTTTTGGTTTCACTGATCTAAAGCTCCGTTTACAATTTCCTTATTTATTCTTCATTAGTTAATTTATAAAGGATTAAATTTTGATTGCTTAATCATATGCTACTCAGCAGCGAATGATCCTACATAATTAAATAATTAAATCAACTTATTAATAAATACGGAGAAGATTAAAAACTAATGACAGCAATAAAGGGAAATGAGTTTCATTACGGCATTAGCACGTTTCAGAGATTTTATTGCTTCTGTAATATCAGAGCTTTCTCTAATTATCTTGTTAATTCAATAATGATCATCAATCGGAACTAATACACTCATTTCGTAGGAATGACATTATAAGTTTATTCTCAGATTTTATTTTTATTCTGAATAATTAGTTGAAATATTAACTTAAAAATGAAGTTAAATGCGGTGAAAAGATTATTGAACAATCAAAAACATTAAAGTGGCTAACCAAATGTGGAATTGAAATTCATTTACATTATAATATAATTATGTGAATCTACTTTAAAAGCTATAATATTAGCAGTGTTAAATCATTTTTAAATGCCTGTTTTAATAAATTCTTCTGTGGTGGTTGATATTAAAAATCTTTGCAAAATTAAATTTTTATACGTATGCCATTGTCTAAAAGTGCCATTTAATAAAATGCTTCTCCTACATTCACTTACTCTCACATAAAGTTTCACATATCCATGTATGAAATGTTTAAGTGATATAATTACGAATATAATTTTTTAAAAATATGTGTTGTCTTTTTTGAAAAGTTACAATACTAATTAATTTTAATACATTATATAACTTTAATTTTTTATTAATTTCATTACTTTATTTAATAAATTAGTTTAAAAAATTAAGTGAATTAGATTTTTATGCGCTAATCTAATTAAATTCATTCTATTGTATTTTATCAAAATGACTCTAATTTAAATTTACGGTTATTAAACTATTTAAAGACATCCTATAAAATAATTTTCAAATATTATATATATATATATATATAGCCCATAGTAACTTCATTCTAAAATATTCTCTTATTTCGTGATCCAATTCCACTGTCTCTACTTAATTAATTCAAGAGAAGCTTTGTTAAATTGTTGAATCAGCTAAAATCTAACTTTTCCACACTACGCGTGAAGAGATAACATACCACTGATCAAGCAAATTCTTTTTTAAAATCTCCCTGTGTTTCCCCTACCTTGTCCGACCGTGTAATGAAAATCCCTATCGAAATCTAATAATACATTAGCACTTTAAGAAATATTTTCCCTATCAAAATTATAGATTATATAAGACCAGGGATAAAATGTCCAAGAGCTTTTTCCTCATTCCTTTCTGTGTGGTTCTGTGTGTTCGTCGCTTGTACATATGCTTGCTTCTTCAAAATGAAATAAAACGACGTCACGAAATTAAAAATATCTTCATTGTCTTCAAACTACATCATGCTTCACAACAAATGATATTACATATATATATATACCTAGATTGAAACTTTTATAATTATTCCTACAATTATACTGCATTTATATATTTATATTTATATCAGCAACAATAAAATATGGGATGATTAACAGCATAAAGATTCCTGTAAATATAGAAAGAAAATATGTTTAGCATAAATTAATCGACATTTAATATGATGTTCTGCCATTTGCGTAGAGTATTTGTTTAGAACACTTAATTATTAAAGCATGAGAAAAATTTATCTATATTTATCAGTGAATAAAATATGCATTTGTTCGAAAAATAAAGTGGTTTATGAATTCCATGTCTACTTTTGAGTAGAAAGTAAAGGTAAAAATGAAAACAGTATTTATTGATAAAGAGGTTCAGAATTTTAAAACAAGAAAAGTTAAAAAATCTATGATGTTTTCTATCTGACAATAAGAATTTGACGTCAATACTAAATAATTTTAACAAATACCAAAAACAAAGATATATTTATTTTTATTTCTATTGTTTATTCAGAAAAAAAATATTGTTTATTCAGTTTTTGAATTATAGTTCATTGTAAAAAAATGGCGATTAAAATTCAGATGCTCTTTAGAAACGTAGCTCTCGGTGATTTTTATATTTTTTCGCGGAAATAAACCAAACTGCCACCAGACATATTTGCTGAGAATATTTTGTCATGCGTCAGGTAACATTCGATTGTAACATACTGATTGTAACTTTAAAGACACTTTTAAAGTGTCATAGTTGCTTACTATAATGCTATTATTGACATCCAAAAATATCAAATTCTTATTCATGTAAATAATCCCGGGGGAGACCCTCGAAAAGAGGATGAGATGCTTCCGGTATGGTGGTTGGATCTTGCCACCCTGGTGGGTACACAAATAGGTGAGGGATCTAACTCCTCCCGTCGATGACGGGACATACTTCCTTTGGGAAGGGTTGTTCCGTGGTCGGTGATGACCCTTAGGACTCAACCACAGTTCCCGCTAATGTTGCTATCGCGGTGACCCGCTCATTCAGTTTTCTTTATCCGTGTGCTTTCGGGTGGGTCGGAGAGTCAGTGATAAGACTTACTCATGTAAATACGGAAACAGGCGTTATGTAATCATGGTATATTAGCCAAAATGTGTACTGTGAGCAATTTTTGTTCATAATATCATAAAACCCCAAAAGTGTTGACATACAAAATTTCAAATTTTGCCCAATGTTAAAAATTCAGACAATACCCTATGAATATCTTAGGTGCAGAATCTTTCTATATGCAATGTTACTTTTAAAACAGTCTTTTTAGATTTTATATATGATGAACAAATCTAGGTGAATCATTTTTCTCCTCAACTGTACCTCCAGCAGTAGTCTTTGGAAAAGGAGACAAAAAAAAATTGAATCGTTGCAGGCAAATCACTTTGAACTTTGGCATATAATATATTCTATATAGTGTATTTTACAAATATGATATGGCAAAATTTATTTTGAAAGAGACAGCAAACTGGTAAATAATCTAAATTTTCATAAAAGTCACTCTGAGAAACAACAAAAATAATTCCATTATTTAACACAGAATGAAAAAAATTATTAATTATTATTGGGAATTTCACAGAAAAATCTTTGCTATAATTCTTCCATTGGTACTCAAACGAATCACGACAGTTAAATTAGTGATCAAAGCTAAATAAAACGTTTATCATTATGAAATCCTATTAGCGAAAAGACTTTGAGTAATGATATATATTCTGGATAAACTTGTTTTTGGATATATTATGGTAATAATCAATTAAAGGAGTTTTTTAAAAAGCATATTGTTATTTGTGCATAAATACATAAATTTAATTTTAATCATTAATTCATTTTTACTTCATATACAGTTTGTTATACTAAAAAATGCGGGATGAGGAAATAAATATATCCCAAATTTATTTCCAAATTGCCTCAGTGATACAGAATTAAATTTTGCATGAATTAATTGATTGATCAATAATTATCTTCTAAAAATATTAAGTATATCACTGATGATCAAAAACCCAGAATGTATATAATTTCAAATATTTAGCTCATCAAGGATCGAAATAAAATTCGATTAAGAAAAAAATAATTCTTTGCAAACATAAAATAACGAAATTCTATATTTATAAGAATAAAACAGTTCAAGTTTAATAATAGAAAAATGTGTTTTTCAATAATTTTCTTTGAAGAGTAGAGGTTTAAAAAATAACTTTCCCATTCATAAAAATCGGCAAAATGTAGAGCAAATGCAATGTTACAACTTATTGTTATATTTACAAACAAGGGATAGTGAAATTCTATATTTATAAATGGATAAAAATCAAGTTAAATAAAAGAGTAGAATATAAAAATTCTCTTGGGAAAGTAGAAATTCATATAAATCAGCAAAATGTAAATACGATGTTACAGCTCATTGTAAACATTGATTATTTGGTAAAATGAAATTTAATTAGCATTACGAGTACGGCCAAAAGAAAATGCAAAATACAGTTAAAAATTTTGTCAAGAATTGTGTCTGAAAGATGCCATGCCAATCAAAATCCGCACTGTATCGAATAAAACATTAATAATTGCAATAACTTAAATTTATTCTTCAAAGCCTCAAACTGCAAAAGAAGAATCAATAATCTTGAATTAAACCCGAATATGGAAAGGCACTGAAGCAGAAGAAGGAGAAAATTACACCAATCTCCCTCTGAATGATACAAAAGATGATGCTTCAATAAAACTTTCAGAACAATCGGACGTTAGATTCTATCTTAAATTAATTAAGAAGATTCGATAAATCTAGAATAATACATTCTAGATATTCTTCTACCGATTCGTATTGAGCCGCTATCGTCAGTTACTCCTTGAATCTATAATACAATCGTCAATGGTACAGTAAATCTAAAATAAAAATATCAATATAAGTATGCTTTATAAAACTTTTAATGGTTAAAACAGAAATGAAAATGCGTGAGGCACTGATAAAAGTTAATTTATCAGTGCCTCACGCATCAGTGCAAATTTAATCTGGGATTTCAATCATACCTAAAATACGGTTTTCCTTTATTGCTTAAATTCATTTTTCAATATGCATTTGTGGCTAAATTTGTTTACAGTATTGGACATAGCAATTCACATTTTTGATAAAATAAAAAATATATTACATAGATATGATATATAAAGCACCACCAAATTTTTGATAAAATATTCCTTTTTTTTAGTATATTAATGTTTAGCGTTTTAGTCCTTAATGTAATCATTTATTCTTTGTAAAAATATAGAGCATTTTAATGTAGCGTTTCTCAGTTTTACCGTCAGCTAGTTGGTTTCATCTGAAATCAAAGTTGGAATAAAATTAGTAAGAAAACTGACAGTTATGTTAGTTATATTATTTATGTTTGTTATATGTTACTTATATTATATTATAGTAATGGGAAACATGGAACATAGAAGTTAAGATCCGTAGTACATAGTAAGTCTGTGAAATAATAGAATCAATCTGTGAACAAATAGAATAAAAATATAAATAAATATTTTCTCGATATTGTATTAATGACCATTTCTCTCTTATGTTAAAACTACAACCAAAGCTTTAATACTATTTTGAAATATATACTATAACTTATTTTACTATCACTGATTTAATTTATGTAATTTTATATCAAGAAAATAATCTTAGATATTTTATCTAATAAAATGCGCAATTAAAAGGCAATAATAACTTTAAATGAAAGTTAAATAAAATGAAATATTTTAAAAGAAATGTTAGTTTTCTATGAGAAATGCTGTTTCATATATACTTCTGTGAGGCATACCGTATTCATATATTTATCTGTGTGTGTATATTATTCTTTTAATTAAAGTTATAGAATCAAGCATTTTAAATGAGGAAAGAAAATTCATGTTCATTAAAAATTATTGTAAAATTATGGATTAATTAATAAAAAGTCTCACAAAACACTAATATCATTAGATATATTTTTTTTAGTTATTTTCAGATTAATGTAAAATTCCCGTTATCTGTTCTATTGCAGTAAAATTTAAGAATAGAAACATACCTCATTAGCAATAACTCACTCATTTGAAGTTATATTCTAGAACATTCCTTTAACCAAGTATTTTGCTAAAGCTTATAAAGAACAGTTTACAGTCTCTAAGAGTGAAACAAAATTTATCTATTATAGATATTTAACAAGAAGTGATAGTCCTGTTTTAAAATACTAAATTGCATCGCAAGCCATTAAAATCTTTCGCCCCAGTAAGACTTTTGTATCATGCCATTCACCCCTCTTGAATGAAAAGAAATGTTATTAGAATTATCCTCTTTTCTCCTAAGAAATTAGTTCTTCATTCTCGCATCTCCAGCTTCCTCTTTACATTCTAATGCTAATTACATAGGAATTGCAAACGTACTTCACAGTAATCTTGTGTGACGTCAGAAGGATGGGGTGGCGTGCACACAAACCGAACTAAGCACGAAATCATAACCCGCAGCAAAGAATGGAAGCTCTAATTTGAGCTTCGGAATTTCGTTACCATCGATCTTTTGAGGTTCCGGTGTTGACTTAGGTCCCACTTCCTTGGCTGCTTCGTCCCTTCTATTCAATTATGCTGCCTCGTCCCAGAAAGCAAAAGGGGGCGACAAATAATATAAAGCCTATCCTTTGGGCGTCTTCTGCCGACTACCATATAAATCAATTTCTTCGCCCGTGCTATGCCAAGGTGAAGTAACACCAGGAATATTCATTAAAGGGTCTGTCGTCTGTAACATCGTACTGTAGTAATCCCACTTCCCAGTTTCGTTTGCTCTGGTGTATTCCATAAATTAGATTTACAGCCATCTAAGTATCTAATGTTGCTGAATATTTCTGTAACGATAAAATCCTGATAAGATAAACCTATTATAATATAAAGTTTTACAAGGATAAGAAAATTGCTCTTCTTGCCTCTTATTATACAAAAGTTCTTTCAGAGAACTGTCTTTTGACAGTGTTATTCCAGTGTTTAAGTAAATCTGGATGCATTTTCAAAAAGGATCAAATATATTTTATACTTTATTTATACACTCGATCAAGTAATTATTAAGAATATTAGTTGCGATTTTGAGGTATAATCTCAAATAATAATAAAAGTTGAATCTATGCTATTTATACGTTATCTGCTGATGATTTACAAGATAAACATATTAATTTATAGCTACTAAATTTCGTAAAAAATATACCGATAGTCAAAATAAATATACATGAAATTGAGGAAGATGTATAAGTATTAGCATTATACCGGCCTTTTGATGCAATGGACATTCTAATTGGAGTCTAGTCTTATGGCATCATAGAGTAATTAAGAATTTTAGTACCTGTTGATCTAATTTAAATTAAATGTTACCTTTGAAATAGTGGAATTGTATTTTATGGCTCCTCAAGTAATATCGCACAGTATAATAAAAATGGTTTCTGTGTCGATAAACCTCACTTCACTCACTCACACCTCATTCAATCTGCGCAGATAATTAGCTTAATCAATGAAAGAAAATCACAAGATTAAATATTTGATGAAGGAATAATGAAAATGGTTTGAAAATCATTACGACAGTAAAATCTGTAATTGAAAATTATTGAAAGAATAATTTTAAGAATATTTTGAAACTCAGGAAGAAACTGCACTGCATTTAAATAAAAATCATAAAAAGCAATTTCTTAAAATTTTAAAATTTTGAAAGAATTAATTTTGTGTAATAACATTTTGAGAATTTTCAGAAGCTAGCGTCAACAGGACAGATTATATTTCTTAATTTTAAATTACTTAAAATATCAAAAAAATTACTCAGATCATTCCTACTTTTCAAATGATACCCTTCTATCACTTGTTAGATGTAAGACAAATAATCTGCTATGTGGAATTCCAATACACAACTTGTCTTTTATTATTGACATAAAGAAATATACTGTAAAGAGTTAGAATATTATATACCGTTATATACATACTTATATAAAAAAACACTATCATTATCATATGAATTTCTTAAAATCTTGCATTTGTTTTAATATGGTTGGTTATAATATGGTTTAATATAAATAATCAGAATTTTTACTCCACAAAAATTATTTAAAAAAAATTGAGTATTTGGTATATTCAAATTAATTTAAGAATAATAATTATTAATACAGTATGATTTAAATATAATAAGAATGGAACTATTAGCATTTCAGTGGCAATAGGGTTAACATAGGTGACATTAACACATCAATGACAATAGTTTAAAAAAATTTTTAATGAACGAGAATCAGAAGTTATATATAAATCATAATTAAGAATTTTATAAAACATGTTAAGCCCTTTCATATTCATGTATTTCTATTAAACTCAGCAACGAAAATATTCTGCTTCATCATTGGTAGCTATGATGCTGTTAATGTTCTGTTACATTAAGAAATTTTTTGGAAAAAAAATGAATAAATGTCTGGTCATGATTTGAAATTAGCATATTTATGCGTTGTATTAATTGTTAAAAATAATGGTCTCTTGGAAAATAACTTTAGTTTCAGTTGTACAAGTATTACTTTCTGTATTGCCCTTAATAATATATAACAATATTACCGAATGCAACTGCTTTTAAGGTAAGTCTCATTGTAACTTTCTCATTCTTCAAATTTTATGACCTTCATACAACTTAAATTATGTGGGAGATCCTAAAACACCCCACCCTCAAACACCATCAATCACAGAGAGTTGGCCATAAAAGATACAGTCTGTACTGTAAGATCTACAGTCAGGGGATCTATTTACTGCAACGAAGTTACAGCGCTATCTTGGTTATCTCACTGATGAGATTTTGATCCATCGTTCAAGTGTCTTTGTCCCACCCAGGTTCAACGCCTGTAGGATAGCCTTTTGTTGGCGTTGTAAAATCTGAGGTCTATTACCTGAAGCACCTTGGGTGTTATAAACAAACGCTTTCAGATAGACTAGATGTATCTAGAGTAATGCTGTTACTTTAAGCGTAAGAGTGGTATAGAGCAAGTGGTTTCTACGAGTCATAGTTACTCTATTAACTATATTAAATTACTGATACATATTTCAGTACTAACCACTAGATATATGTATTTGAAACATTGAAGTAATGAAAAATCCAGTACTGATACTCCAATAAAGCGATATTGATTAAATTATTATCATTATTAAAAATAATAAAACAAAATTCAAAATAAATTAAAGAATCGAATATTTCTTTTTTAATTTTCCCCATTTAAACTTAGCTATCATTGCAAATGTAATTAATATAATTCAATAGTATTATTTTACTGACTTCTAACTTTCATAATGATTATTTTTTAAAATTTTAATCAATATCATTTCAATTTTGTTTATAAATAAACAAATTAATTGAAATGAAGTTTTTGAATGTACATATATCAAGTAATTTTCAATGATCAATGAATTCATCCACCAGTCATTACTACAAAACGTAACAAAATATTGAAACTTCTCAAAAGATTTCCATTACGTCCTTTCAAGATGTGATAGCTAAAGTAAATTTAGCATATAATGGGAATAAATATCTTCTTAAATCTTGTGATATATATCTTAGAGATTTTTCTGCAAAAATCTATTTAAGCGAGATTTTTTTTTTTTTATAATAAACAAAGTATCTCTCATGAAAAGTCTGGTTTGCATGGAATTTGATTGTAACATTTTATCAACATTTTAAAAGGAATAAAAATGTGTTAATGTTTATTGAAATAATATTCTTTTTTCATTATTTTTTCAGAAATTATTTTCAATTTATTTTTCTTTCTAAAATCGTATGTTAAATGGCATAAATATAATAATATTTAAAAGGAATAGGTTAACTTTCTAGATTATACGTTCTACTAAATTTGTTATGGCTCGATATTTTCAACAAATAGAACGCTAAAATTATCGTTACTATAATAATTAGCAAATATATTGATTACAAATTTTTAGCAATTACATTCAACTACTTTTTTCTAAATTAAAAGAAAAATGCAAGAAATATATGCTATCACCGATATTTGTACTTCAATTTTAAAGCATTTCCTCATGTTAGAAGCTGTACTCTGTATAAATCCGACTTAGCTTACTGTTATTATCTGTAATTTATGTTTAGTAATTTGGCAAAATTTTGTCAATTTTTCTACTAAAGTCGGAAAAATAGAATGTAATTGTTGTAATAAGTTGTAATCTGAGGTTGATATTGATCTTTTCGAAATATTAGGAAAAATTCCATTGTTTATTATGCTTGGATAAGCACGTTTTTCAAAATTTGTTCTTAATTTTATTTTATTTATCATATTCTTGATATATTCATAACTTTGAACTTAAGACAGCATTTAGAATAATTTGGTGCTTTGTTCTATCTTAATTATATTGATAAAGTTTGGCCACTTTAATACTGAGAATGTGTTAGACAATGAAATAAATATTGGCGGCTTTATCATGCTTTGGCTCATTGTTGCAATAATTGTAGGCCTTTATTGTAGAAACAGCAAATTGTTACATGCGAATGTGTAATAGAAATAAGTAGAAATATGTGGAAACAGAAACAATAACTAAAACCAGAATTAAAAATAAAAAAATACTTAAAGAAAAATTCATTAAGACGGAAGAATACGCCAGAGAATTCTTTGTTTCAAAATTATACATATATCAATAATATGTATGAAATTCATAAGATAAAAAATTATTTTTTATGAATGTTAAGTAAAATCACAGAAGTTTATTTGTTAAAGACAAAGAATGAAGAGATATTCGTTAAAATCAAAATTCCTGATACCAAAATTTATTTTTGTCCGTAATTGTATAAAAATATAAAACACCGCATGTACGATTGGCATTTATTTGATGTTGATTAAAATACCCACATACATCTAAACCGTTTATTTTTAAAAAAAAAATAAGTATGATATTTAGAATGTTTATAATGACATATGCACAGTCGAAATTTGATTATGCCATCTGTCACAAAAAAGTATTCATATACTTCACATTATTCATAATCAAAAATTTCTAATTTAAAAAGGATTTATATTCACATAAGGGAATATCTATGTATCTATATTAGCTTAATCAGAATTTCTTTCTATCTTGAATTGTTTATTCCTAAAATGATTTTGAATCAGAAAACTACCCCAAATGTTACATTTTAGTTCAAAATGTTTAAATTAATTTATGTTTAAAATAATACTGGAATTGTATAAAGAAAATGATTTATGATATGTTTCAATTGACGAAAAATATCATAATTAGCACATCTCATAAATAATTTCTTTCATTTACGTTTTCATTTCAGTCATTAATAAAATAATTTTGTTAAAATTATTTATTATTTTTAATTTTAATTTTTTTCATTATTAGGAGCTTTGAAATCTGATTAAATCAGAATTCGAAATAAATAGTGAATAGTGTTGATTGAATAGTGTTATCGTTGAAAATAATGAAAACATTCTAGTTAACGTTGATATTAATAAAGTAAGCTTAAATAATAAAAAAAAATTAAAATAGCTGAAAAATAAAAATCCAATATTTTATGTACAAGTTTCTAACAAACAATACTATGCAATTGTTTCTATGATACTATTATTTCTTATTATAGAATAAGTGATAAAAAAGAATAAATTTATTTACGAAAGTAATTTTGAGCTTTTGTTTATTTTTTTAAATATTTAAACAATACCATGTGACACTGCGTTCATATACAAGAACTTGCTATTGCATTTTATTTAATATTGTTTTAATCATTCATCCATTTAATATCTGTAATTGCACAGAATGCTGCATATGCTTTTTTCATTAATTGATTCAAATGATTTTAATGATAATTTAATTTTAATTTGACTGTGCAGATTGCTACTTCTTTTTTCATTAATTAATTCAAATGATTTTAATAATAATTTAATTTTCATTAGTTTTTCGCTGAAACCATTTTTATATCTGTAATCGACCTCCATTTATCCAAAACAAAACTTTCTTTGAAATAGAATTGAGATAGAGACTGTTACATAAATTGATTTTTTTCTTGTACTTTAAATATTTATTTTAAACAGAGAAAAAAATAAAGCCGAATTCAAACACATACTTTATTTTCCTTTACGTCTTAGATTTTTTTTATCCATGCCAGACAAATCTTTTGCAGAGTAGAGATGCGCCCCTCCCCCGAAGTAAGATGTCATTATTTTTCTTTTATATTAAAACTTTTTGTGAAAAGTAGGTACAATTTAGAAACGCAAGGATTTAAATTTGTTTCCTCCGATAAACATAAAACTTTTATGAATTTTTATTCAAAAATTTTAAACTTCTAAATTTAAAAACTGACAAAGCTATAAATATAATTTTTATGTCTGTAAATAAAATTAATTTATATTTTAATAATAAATATAATTTATTTTTTAAAATTATGCATTTTTAAAAAAATAAATATAATTTATATTTTTAAAACTGCTTAGTTTTTGTCTAAGCCTTTTATGGTAAAAAAAGGAATTATTGTGGACGATTAATTATATCATGAAATGCTGAAAAACATATGTCACTTAATATAAGGAATTGAAAATTTCAATTGTTTAAACTTCAAACTATTAAAATTTCAGTTACGGTAAATCTAAATACGAAGAAAGAACATATTTTAACAGTGATATGTATTTACAGTTTTATTGTACGATAATTAGTTTCGAAATAACAAGCAATTTCTGATTGCTCTTTTGACGAATTATACAATAGTCTATAAGAATAAATATTAATTGCATGTAATAAATATTCATCAAGAAGCGCCTTGATAAATGTTGATAAACGTTTAATTCTGCATGTTTATTGAGAATTTGTATTTTTAACTGTATAAATACGTATGAATGAAAAAAAATGAGTTAAAATATATAATATTTCCTGCACAGGGGGTATGAGAAATTGTCCAGTTCAAGATGATTCATTTTTCTTCGAAACATTTTCCGCATTTGGAAGGAGGTCGTTCATTTTTTTACGGTCTATATCACATTTTTCCTTGATCGGTGTGAACTGGACGTGTGATACATGGGATAGATTCCTCAAGGGACCATACAAATTCAAGGCTACTGCTCGGCGTAAAAATATATTTTTCTGCAGAATAAAAATGACTGCTATTAAATGAGGCGGATCCTAAAAAATGCTGAGGCATTAAATGTTTTCATTGTGTTCTATTTTCTGTTAAAGAGTTGCCCCATGTTTTATTACTGGAAAGTTAGATTCGGGACCAATTTTTTTCACAGGTAATGAATATCACTTCTTTTATCAGAATGAATCAACTCAACTTCTGATCCATTTAGACATCAACAATTTTTTTTTCTCTTCAGCTATTTTTATAAAAAAATAATATATGTTTCTTGAGTAAAAAGTTTATAGATATAGAGAATAATTAAACTGCAACTAAAACATATAATTAATTCTTTTCAAAAATATTTTCATGTTGTGTAGTATATTCTTGATAACGTTCGTCATCCAAAGTAAGTTTTATTAGCATTGTGAAATATTGATATCTTTCAGGTTTAAATAATTAATCGATAAGTGTAAGCGAAATCTACTTAATTTCTAAATTCACTTCATTTATTTTAATAGTAAAATAAAATTACATCAATGGCATGTTTAAAGAATACAAAATTGTGTTCCCATTCATGAGTTGTGCAAATAGTTTTCATTAACTTGAAAATTCATATATATTTTTTCAAGTATGATTTTATTTTTTGAAATAGAATCCAGATTTGTATTCACTTATTATACAAAAAATTTCGTTAATGTGTATTTTGGAAATTCATTGCTTACATAAATTAAAACCCTATTTTATTTTTAGAAAAAATATAGTTTTAGATTCTATAATAAGTACAATAAATTCAATAGATTCTACACTGCCGCAGCGATCTTATCTTACTGTCTTTGGCTTTCCGAATAGTTACTAAACTGAATAAACACAGGATTTATATGATTCAAATACAATTTATAATAAGACAAAAATACAAAAAATTATATCAATTTTATCAAAATTTTCCAGTAAATATAAAAAAAATATAAACATTTAAAATAGTATATATAAATATATTTTAAAATAATTAGGTGAAAAATGATCCATGGAATATGGAAAGGTAGAATATTCTAAAGATGAACTTAACAATCCATATTATAAAATTTGCAAAATTGATTCAAAAAATTGTATAGACCCTTTAGTTCAGTTTCCCTATAAAAGAAAATATATTTTATATATGGAGCTATATAAGCTAGATAAGGAAAGCTAAGTAAAAAAAGCTATCTAAGGAAATATATTATATATAGAAAATATGGTATATATGATATATTTATATTAGTATATTAGAATGGAAAATGTTAGGAATGTGAATGAAAAGGTATTACAATTATATGATTAAAAATTTGTCAAGATTTCTTGTAAATTACAATTAAATATTAATTGAAATACTTCTGAAGTCAAGATTGATAATCTAAAATCAGGCTAATGTTTTATAAAACGTACAGCTAATATTCAATATTTGATTACAAAAATTGTAATTATGTTCGTCAGTTTTAATGGTGACATTCACAATTTATTGAATAATACTCTTTTTTTAATACAATGCATTATAATTGGACATAAATAAATAAATAAACTGTTCTTATTTACAATAAGAATTTCCATATAATAGCATTATTACAACATACATATATCCAATTCATTCTGATTAAATATGCCAAATAGTTTTCCCAAAAAACAAGAATTTATTTATTTCCCCCATTCTGTATAAATACTCTTGTATCAGTTGAGAATCCGAAAACGAAATTCTATTCTCTGAATCTGTGTGTGAGCGAAAAAAAAAATCGTTCAGAATGTTAGATTATTCGAAATTCCAACACTGTATCCTTTTGTCATAGAAAAATTCTCAGTTTTCATCTCGCAATGTTGCTTAAATTCTGTTTATGGAGCAGAAACGGTATTTCCTTTTCGTGTGTGAATGTGTTTCATTTTGTATGTGTTCTCATGCCTCCGTTGACGGGATGAATCTCAAATAATCCTGATTCAATAATACTCCCTTTCGTTGAAAGGCAGAGCGACGAAATAAAATGAACAAGAAAATATGATGCGTTGGAAGATGTTTGGAATCCTAACAACTGTCAAAATGGGATATTTTCTGAAACCTTATACATTTTTGCTAAGGAAAATAAACTGAGTGTAACATATGTATCCAAATGTAATTTAAGGAAAATAACAAATGACGTCTTTCACAGTATTTTATATGAATCTGCTTAGTGAAAACGTGAATCGATTTCGATAAAATTAACAGCACAAACTTGTTTATCGATATTCATTTATGAATGTTAATAATAAAAGAGAATGAGTGTGTGTATGTGTTCAAATATTTATACATATATATTAGCTTTTTATGGAACAGGTAATTTTATTTTGAATAACATGGTATATTTTTACTTTGAAGGAACAGAACATCCATCTAGAAACAAATTCTAAAATATTGACTAAAAACGAAGCGAATTTGTTTCAGCATTTTTTTCTCATAAAATTAATAAATTACTAAAATATTATTTGAAAACAATATATAAAATTAAGAAGAAAAAAAATGTTTTAATGATATCCATTTAAATATCATAAAGTTCTTCTCTTAATTGTGATTTTTTTAAAAATATTTTGGTCCAATTTTTAATAATAGTTTTCAATGTCGTAATGATATTAAACTATTTTCGTTATTTAGCGAAACATTTTACCGCTTGATTTTCTTCCATTCTTTAAAGATAACTTGAAAAGAAAGGAGTTTGTATAAGGAATACAATAGTGAAGCCAAAGTTAAAGATGCAATTAAAAAATAAAGCATAATTTACAGTGATATTTTACAATAACAACAAAAAAATTTCAATATTTATTTGATTTAAACCTTCTATAAGAGTTGAATTGAACTGTGTTATCTTTCCATACAGGATCATTAGTAATAAGTTAAAATGTATTTAACAAGAATATCAAAGAATCTTCCAATGCTCTTGCAAATCAAATGATAAGTAAACTTATACAAGGTGTTCAAAATTTTTAAAAAAATATTCTTTCTTTATACAGCAAACTACTCAATGTAAAGTCTCCAAAATTGGTAAACGTGCTATCAATACAAGATTGTGGAAAAAAAGAAAAATAAATAGTTTCAGAAACACTGATAGATGGAGCTGTACAACAGAAAACATGCTAAAAAAGATACAAATGATCATAATAATAATTTTAAAAAAATGAGGTATGGAATTTTTCCTTTTTAGTTTCTATTACTAAAATGAAAAAAAAAAAAAAAAAAAAAAAAAAAAGAAGAAAAATGAGGAAACTTGAAACTGTTATTGTAACTGCAATTTCGCACTGTAAGCACAAAAATTTGCATAAATCATTGGTTTGCTACTACTGTTCTAGGCATAAAAGGGATAAAGCTGGGAAAATGTCATTTTTATCAGCTACGGATACGCGTTTTGTTTCTGAAGTTATATTATGAAAACAATGTAAATGCTGCAGCTGCACTTCGAGAGTTCCGTCGATTTGAGAATTTATGCAAAAGACCAGCAGATACCAAAACATACTGGACAATTTCGCTGTACCCCAAATACTGCAGCGCCAATATTTTGATTCAATTACCTATCTGCAAGATGAAGTGCCTCCCCACATTGGACTCTGTGTACAGCAGTTTCTTCTGCAACATTTTACTGAAGCTGGAGCATTTAATCGTGCGTTCCCGGCAACCTAACGATATCGTTTTACACATCTTAATCCCTTCGATTTTTTGGCTTTGGGGATACTTAAATAATCTTACTTATCGAGGACATCATATAATTTTGGCATATTTGAAAGACAGTATCGCTTTGCATGTGAAAAGCTTCTCACACGATCAAATAGAATCCGCAGTTGAACAAGCTGGTAAGCATCGATAAGGTCTTTGTGATTGAAAGTTTGATGCTATCGAATAAAATGTGTTATAAATGTGTAATTTGAGTCTTTTAAGTCTATTTTTTGTAGTACAATGCCATCTATCGGTGATTCTGAAACTATTTTTTTTTTCACGTAATCTATTTCCCCATATCTTGAAAAGTAGGTTCACCAATTTTGGAATCTTTTCTCTGAATAGTTCTTTGTTTGATCATTATATATATAGCTTCGAAATGACTTATATAGCCTAGTGATTGCTACAATAAATATTAACTACAAAAGGCAAGAAGCATTAGAAAAAAAATTAATGATAATATAATACTAGTAATGTTTTGAATTGTAACATGAAAAGATTTTCAAATTATCATTGTATAATTTAATAATAGTCATGATCAAAATACTCGAAGCGCGTAAACACCCAAACTCAAAATGAAGGATATTCAAAATGAACGCCCATATTCCTTTTTGGAACTTTCCAAAGATGGGATTCTTGCAGAGTCATGCGAAATATATCTTAAATATACATCTAGGAAAATAAATTATTCATCACAATCAATGAAAAATTAGATGTTGAACAGCTAAATCTAAGCATTGAGGAGGAAGATAAATCATTAAAATACATAAAGAATCTATTGTGAAACTTAATAACCAACAATCTGCATAATTCTAAAATATCCCTAATGCTTTAATCACATGTGAGGAATCACACGAAATAAATAATTGATTCAAAGTTTGCATGTACAATTGCTTTTAAAATATCTTCATAAAGAATTATTTCCTGCAAAGTAATGCATTAGAGTAATAACAGATTAATTTTTGTGAATCGTCTATGCATTCATATTTATATATATGTATGCGATTGAATCGATGAAAAATGATAGGAGATCTGATATCACTTTGATTAATTGTGTTTGGCTACTGTCGGAACTGTACCACAGATGATAAATTACGTACGGTTCAATATGCTATGGAAGAATCTATTATAAAGATATCTGACTTATAAAAGAAACTTAGTATTTTTTTTAAGTTTGTATGCTACAAACATTAAACAAATTCCTCTCAGCATCCCGAAATAGATTATATTTATTTTAAAGGGGAAAAATAACAATCAAAATTAAACTAAGTTTTGACATTTTAATATGAATGCTAAAAAGAAATTGCTATGTCTTCTTTATTATTCGCGATTTCAATCTTGGATTTTTATCTAGTTTAGAACAGAGTTTTTAATTCAAAATGCTATTTAAATAATTTTATTATATTTTGTCGTTGATTTTCATATTACCATAAAATTTAAACATAACTTTTTTCATTTACATAATACATTAAAAAAATATTTTACATGAAATGAACACATTTCTGAAGCAATGTATTATAATTTTATTTCCAAACAAGTTGCGAAGCTCCTGTTCAGCTAAATCGTCTAATACAATAAAAAGTATAATTTCACTAAACAGATATCAGCTTCATCAATACTTTATACAAAACTTAACAAATTTATATGAAAAATGTATTGTAAAATGGTTTCCAGCTAAGATTATATGAATTGAATAGTTTATTCATATACAATATTTTATTTCTACTAAATAAAAGAGGGCTGTATGGAAATATTTGAAGCTTTTATCATTTTTAAAAGCGATATATTATATATGCAGGGTAAGAAACACAGATTATTCAGATGATGCCCTTTATATTTATTAATTTTTAAAAAATAGTATAAAATTTCATCAATGAATGGCGCTGTAATACAAATGACATTTACTTGCATGTATTGAAAATGTGAAACATGATTTGCTTTACAGTGCATGCCTGTTACTGTTTTTCCAGGAACAACCCTTGCATCCTGAAAAAGTGACAGTGTGGTGTTATTTTACAGTTATCTTTATCATTGGACCTTATTTCTTTGAAGAGATAGATTCAAATGGAATCCACACCTGTTCCATCACAGGACAACGGTACCATGATGTGATGAGGGATTTTGTAATCGCAACTCTTTCATAGCTGGGATGTCTTCAAGACATCAATTTCATGCAGGATGGTGCTCCCCGATATAGATCGTCGTGTAAAACGATTTTTAATACAGCATTTCAGTTATCAGCCATCATTTCTCAATAGTATGGCCTCCTCACTCTCCAGACATTATCCCTTGCGATTTTGGGTTATGGTGTTGATTTGAAGGACAATATCTACCGTCAAAGGCCATCATCTCTACAAGATCTGAAGGACAACATTCGGTGCCATATTCATAATATTCTGGCAGACTCACTCCGGTCTTCCATTGAAAATATGGTTCTACGATTAGAGCATATTGTTGAAAATGAAGGAGGATATATTGAGCAATTTTAATTTTAGGTTATTTATCAATTATAAACCATATTAAAGGGTTTTATGTGTATTAGAATACCGCCTAGCGGTGAATTTATGTACTATTTTTTTAATTTAATAAATGTAAAGCACAGCATATTCAATAAATCTGTAATTCAAATTTTATCTCATTTGGATCAATAGAACACATTTTAGAGCCCTCTGAAGTAGGTAACTTATTTCTTGCTAACCCTGTACATATTTTTTAATGGAGTGATAGGACATATTTCTTTACATTTAACAGAAATATAAATGTAAATTAATATTATATCTTTCTCTTGCAATGAAATGGATACATTAGCTGAAACTATATTTAAATATGATGGAAATGCATGATGAATTATATATGATTTAAATGCGTTTAAGTTCTTCAGATTTTAAAATTGCTTTGATAAGTTAAATTAGTGTAAGTGTATGCAAGTGTAGATTTCTAAGTACCACGTTGTTAATTGGTTCTTATTTCCCAAGAACTATATTATAAGGACTTGAAATATTCTCGAGAATGCTAGGTAACAGATTTTTCCATAAAAATATAAAAAAATTCTTGAGAAATGGTGTTACAAAATATTCTGCTATTGTAAGGTAATATAAAAACAATGGCTAATGTGTTTTCAAATTAATCTCTTATACTTTCGTCAAAAAAAAAATTATTTAAAACCGTAAGGACTTATATAACAACACAATATCTTATAATCTATTTTATTGAGTCATTCAGATAAAAATGATTAAAAATTATATGAATATTTGTATGGAGCTATTACTTTTTGTATGAAAGGAACAAATCTCATTTATAACATTTATTTTCGATATATATATATATATATATATATATATATATATATATATATATATATATATATATATATATATATATATATATATATATATATATATATATATATATATATATATTGCTTCTGATAGATAAATAACTGATTTAATTATGTACGTTTCGAACAACTATTGTTTAAGTTATGGCAGCAAAGTGGAATTGTACATTAACATTGTTTTTCATTCTTTCAGTAAATGAATCGTATAAATCAAAACAAGAAAGATTTATTGTTTTAAATAAAACATGGAATATCAAATATCTCGCTTTATACTAGAAGATAAAAAATTTAAAGCACATGATATGATAACCCATCATTTCCTCCCATAGTTAGAACCTATTATTTCAAAACAATTGTCCATATTTCAGCCTAGACCACTTTCTTTTTCAAATGAATTGAACAAAGGCCCTTTTCCATTTAAAAGAAAAATTACACAAAAGAGATATACAGTTTTTATGATTAAGTATCATTGTTCTTAACCACAGTAATTAACCAAAGATTTTCAGACAAAAGCTACAATCAAACGAGGCAGAGTAAGTTAAATATAGTATCCGGTTGGAAAGGGATTTATTTAATGTGGTCGCAGAGTTATAATCAAATAATAGAATCTTCGCATGCTCTCTCTCTACATTTCTCAACTCATTTTAATGTTTATTTAGCGAGCTTCAAACCCAACACAAGGGAATACGAAATGTGAAATTATACGCTCCGTTGAATAATCAGAGCCTGTCGCTGAAACTCAACTGCAGTCTCAATAAATTTCCCGTCTCGAGTGACGATCGTCCTTTCATTCCCAGATCTTGACAAATCCAAGACTGTTTCGGTCTCAAACGGATAAATTAATGATTTTCTAGGATCTCTTATCTCTCATGTGGTAGCAAGGCCTCTTTCTCGCTGCATATTTTAAAGTGGTTTTGCATGTCACCAACACCTTCTCGCAAATTTAAAGATAGAGATATGTTTGATTAAATCACATTTGAACTTTCATCTTGTTTTGATAATTTCAAAAATCCATTTAACTGAATATATAAGTCCAATTATTGAATTCAAATTGAATTGTTAAACCCAAGCGGCATACTTTATGGAATTGTGAGCGAATTAAAATTATTCAGTTGTAAAATTGATCAAATTAAATCACAATTCAATTAAATCGTCAAATTTTGTTTATGCAAATAAATTTGCATTTTTCCATATCATTTTAATAAATGAGTATTTCAGCACTATAACAAGCACTTGAACCTTCAATTCTGATTTGATTTCACAACTTAGAAATATTTCAAACTATTGCTCTCTCAAAATGTTTTCGATTTTGCTGTTGCAATGAATTTTTAAGTATTTCACAAAATTTTATTTTATTGTTGTTTGATTTTAGTAGCAATAGTATTATAAACTTAAAAAAAAAACATAATTTTGAACAAAAAATGATTATTTTTTAATGAGCCTCTCAGTGATTTGTGATTACAAGCTGTTGAAGAAAGATATTTCCAGGTTTAGCTATCTCAAATTCTGAATTTCATGTGTATTTCGGAATTCATTTATGAAAAAAAAATGTTTTTTTTTTCTCAAACTTATGGATTTGATAAGAGTTTATGGTTTAAATAAAGCGATTAAGAATTTTCTTTTGAAACGAATTTACAATACTAGTCCTCTTTATAAAACTCCAATATTGGGATATCTCCCAATTGGACTTAATTTCATTTAAAGAAAAAAATCAGAAAATATAATGGTTTTAAATTTCATCTACATAATTTTTCAATGTATGGATACTAATTCATTATAATATTTTTTTAACTTCTTTTAATACTTTTCCAAAATAAATTCATTTTATTAATGTATTTTAGAAGAGAGTAATCATTAATTGCATGTATGTTGATCCTTTCATGCAATATCGTATTATTGAATCAAAAATTGCGTATTGGTGGATAGTTTTTGTATCTAAATTAGTGAAATCATGCACTCTGTAAACTGTGTGGTTTTTATGTTATTTGAATTAATGATAAACAACCTAATATTTCCTATTTTAATATCATATAATATTAAAATCAAAATCATCCGAGGCTAAAATCAACAGCGTATGATATTAAAATATCATTAATTTATGATGTCAGTCATGAAAGGCAATCAAAGGCACATTTGGAAATAGTCAGATAAAAATATTTCGTTTTCTCATATGCTAAAATGATATTTTTCAAAATTATACTTGAGCTCTTTGATAATAAAACTTCGTGTTTATTATGAAGTGTAAATATTAATTCCTCAGTCAACAGTCTTAATTGAATAATTGTTGATCTTTCGCAATAAACTAATATATGTACGAGCTATCTTTCGAATATCAATATAAGCTTCAGTTTAAAGAAGGAAGTTTATATTTAACTACGGTTTACAATATCTATTCGAAAGAAGTATAACGAACACTGTCTAATTAGTAATTTCGTATTAACAGAAGTGTTACTGACGTAGGCAGATTTGAAGAATGGAAACGGTGACCCTGTAAGGTTCAAATTATAAACTTTGCAGGAGAGAAAAACATTTAAGGCCAATTTAGGCAATGAATGTGTTGTAGTACAGAGAAAATCTACACAAATAGAACATTTTTTTTCTGAGAATACATTCAAGACTACCTTCTCAGGTCACTTTTCTTGGCACTATCTAGCATCGAATTTTTCTGTTTAGATTCTGTTCGACACTTGATTCATTTTGAAAACCTTGTTGTTTACAACGTTTTGACGTAGAAAAAACGGCACAACCGAGGTTCCAATTTTAGTCTTTAATTAGTGCGATTAATCAAGCCAATTAAAAATGCAGTAGAGCTTTGAAAATAGCGTTGTAGAACTTAGAAGCTTCTAAGAATTTTTTCTACGCCCGATTTTTATTAACAAAATCAGTAATAGCTCATGGGGTATTTAGATTAAAAAAAATAGTATTAGCGAAAAGACACTGAATAGCTCAGTTTATTTATTAAATCACTAAAATACTTAATTTTTGGAGCATTGCCAAATTCTGTTATTGTCCATGAAAAGGGGATATCTTTAAATATATGCTATTTAATTCGACTGAAAGGAAATTCTGAATTAATTGTGAAAATCTATATCAAATATAACGCATTACATTCTAGTAATTTACATTATCTTGAAATGAATAAGAAATGAATATATGTGAAAGCATAAACAAAATCAAAAACAAATGAAAACAGGCATAAATCATGGAAATCCATTTTTCCTTTGGAATGTTTGCAGTGTATCAACCGGAATGAATGTTCAACGTTTTTTTTTTTGTTCAGCTTCGATGCTTAAAGATATTTATTGTCTCTTTTAGGTAAATATTTTTGTGGAATAACACAAAGAGAACAGAAATGAATGCATTTTTTATTTTCTCTTTATTTTCTAAATCCTATTTCAAAATACTGAAAATTCAGGAACTGTATTCAGTGCTATTAATTAAAAATATGTTTTTGAAAATATTGATTTAAATATTTGAAGTGAAATCCATAAATATTTATTTAACAGGCTATACCCATAATAAAAATCTATAATTCCAAAATTTTTAGATAAGAATATCAATTATTATTTTTAGATCATTTTTTTTATTTTGTTAGTCAAAATAGTAAGAATAAATTAAATTAAATTATCTAAAGTCTTTAAATTCTTAACATTAAAAAGTCAATATTCATAGCATTTATAACAATTAAAATGAAAACATTAATTTAATCGAATGATTCAAATCATTTAAATTTTTATTATAACTTATATATGGTGATAGCAAACACACATTTTTATTTTCCTCACATAAGTTAGCACATAAATATATTTTAATGCATGTTTATTCATAGTTTTTTTAATAGGATAATCTTATTGTCCTGGAGTACAATTAATACATTAAGGTCTGCATATTAAGATTCACGCCATCTGTGTAACTCAAAAACTGTTATGATCCATCTTAACTGACTTTCCTTAACCCTTAACTGGGGAGGTGAAATTTTTGGACTTGACTGGGGTGGTGCGGTCTACGAGACCGTATTTCATTTAGACAAAAATTAAATTTTCTAATGAATGTGTTAGTATGAAAAAATGCCAATATATTTTGCAGATATTTTTCTTGATATATAGATATGTTTGAGAAATTTTTCAAAATATATTATCATTGAAAAAAGTAAATTCGTTGGAACATACATTTTCTTCTCAAATTACATGTTGTGATAAATAATATTCTTGAAAAAACCTATTACTTTTTTCCTTTTAAATCATATTTATTTTTACTGTATACGAAGGTATATAGAAGACAATATAATGTAAAATTCATTAATTATATGAAAAAAAAATGGAAATGGGTAAAATTGGCCTTTTTTTATCGGCTTGTGTGATTCATAGCACGGTTTTCTAGGGCATTTTAAACATACAGGTTAAGAACTAGTATAAAAATCAATATGTAAATTCTGCATATGTATCTCTAGGTATATTAATATATTTTATAAATTTTTCAAAATACATAATCACTAGAAAAATTAATTATGTAGGAACATACATATGAGAACCAGTTGAATGCGAACTTTCATTGAAAAACTCTTCTGTACTGTTATAATTATCACTAAAATCACTTTCTGCTGCATTTAAAAGTGTTTGTAGCACTGCTTCATAAAAGGATCAGTAAATTGGATGGTATTTTGCGGCCCGAGTTTTAGCGCCAACCGCTAAGCCTTGTTTATTACTGGGACACTAACAGGGAGGTGCGGTCTTGGAAACCGCGCTAAAAGAAATAACTGAATTATTTTAAAAAGCATCCGCTGAATTCGGCTGAAAAAGTGCACGTGTATTGAAGGTCACAAAACAGGAATCTACAGGGTCAATCCATTCAATTGAGCTAAAAATAGAGTAGGTGTGACCGAAAATCCATCGCTAGCGGTCTCATAGATCGCACGTCCCCAGTTAAGGGTTAAAGAAACAAGGATAGTTAAATTTGTTTCAAAAATACCATAACATAAGATATAGTTTTAAAAAAACTGTCAAATTTGAGATAGTTATATGACAGAGTAAAGGATATTCTTTGACCTATAGAACCGTAAATAACGTATAGAAATGTAACAGTTTGATAGTCTTAATTGGTGAGTAACGCTTTCAAAGAAACGTCAAACGACAGAAGACATTTTTTTTTAAATCAGCAAAAATGGGTAAATAAAAGTTTAATATCTACTGGTCATTTACTTAAAATAAATGAAACATGTAATGAAAATTCTCCCAGCTTGACATTTATCCATTTGGGCTTCTTTTCAGATTTCATAAAATGTATTAAATTCTATGCATAACTATTTATGCTAACAAATCTGTATTAATTAACATTAAAATAAAAATATTAAAATGAAAAAAATGTTGAGCTCAGAAAAAAATTATTTTGTTTATAAAAACGTGTATCCAAAATTCGTGCAATGAATTTTGCCTTTGTAGAGCGCTCAACTTTTTTTGGTGTAATATAATGTATCTTTAATTTGTAGATTTGACAGATTCATCAAGCTTTGAATTCCCATGCCCAATACAAGAGAAAAATCCAATCATTTATAGAATTCATCAGTTTATAAAAAAAGAGATAAAGGAATGCTTTTCTTATTTATGTTACATTCATTATGTTTTTTAATGCGTTATATTCTTATTAACACTCCATATATCAATACAAATACTCCATATATCTATACAAATCAATACTATTAGAACTCACTATGCTTAGATCTTTGAATGGAAGTATTCAGGATAATTTCATAGAGTAAAATAGTCATAAAATATATATCGTATCAAAATTATTCCTAAGATCATTTTCTTAGTGAATAGCATATATGCTTATAAATACACCATAACATTTAAAAGAATGTCTTTCAAGTAATTCAAAGAATTCTTACTAAAATGGCATAAATACGATAATCTTAAAACTCAAATAACATTAGCTTTCTATTTAATGGTGAATTATTTTTATTAAACACTATATATCTAGTGCTGTCCAGAATAAAAATATACTTATTTTGTATAAAAAAATATAATCATGTTATTTTTTTAATCTTTTGCCTTTTTGAAATGCTACATCTATTCGTTTTGAGTAATAATATAACAAAATTCTTTTACTGTCTGAAATGGTTTATAGTTAAAATCAAAAACAATTAAAACAGATGATTTTAAAAATCGCCTATAGATAAGATTTCCCTTTGCTCAAAATGTTTGTTAAAATGGCAAATTTTGTTAAAAATGCTGAAATATGAAATAAGCTTAAATATCACTTTCAGAGATATTTCTTTAAGTAGTTAGTTTCTCGTTATTTTAAACTTTAAATCAAACAAAATCAACTTCATTTCTAAAGAAAGAGGCAAATTTCTAACCCCCTCTGATTGTAAAGTTTGTTCTCAGAACTCCGTTCATGTGTTTTGGTTACAAATCTTTTCGTACTTATTCATGTTCTTTAAAAACAAAAATAATATATATATATATATATATATATATATATATATATATATATATATATATATATATATATATATATATTTCATTTTTTCAAGAAAGATTTATTTTCCGAGTCATCGTTTGAAACTCAGCAGCGCAATAACGTTTCATTTTGAGTAACATTAAATGACTACTTTAAAAATAAGCAACACGTTGGTAATTCATATGTATTAACATAAAAAGAAATTTGAAAAAAAAATAGTGGTAGAGAAATTTTAAATTTAGCGTTGTGTAGGAAAGGAATGTCTGCTAAGTTTGCTAAATTCTTTGAAAAATTAATAACGATCAAAAAATTTCCTAGAAATCAAAATGATATACTTAAAAAGGTAAAATTTTATAGTAAGGATATATTTGAAATGTTAAATTTTGAATTTGTTAAAATATATAATCTAGGATATTTTTCTCTGAGCTTAATATTGCAAATGGACAACATTTTGGTCATTTTTCATAGCCTGAAATTGCTGCTGTCGTCGACACTTGTTTCACTTGCTCGCATCACTTTTAATTTTTTTGCATCCGTCTGATAGTTTGTCAAATATGTGCGTTTAGATTCAGAAAGATGTAAAAAGATATGTTTAAAATAAATGTAAAATTTAGAAAGTTAGTAATGGATTTGTTGGAAGTCTTTACGCTCCCAGAACAGAATCTACATATATCTATTTATCAAGGTAATCTACTTTAAATTTTCTAAAGAATTATTAAAAGTTGAAGGAAAAACTGCACAAAAATAAAATTGGTATCTTTAATAAAAACTTTTGTTGTTGTTGTTTCGAATCCCAGGTGCTATAGCTGCGCTATACCACCTCCATAAAACCAAAGATATCTAAATAGTTCAAAAACAATAGCGGATCCCTTAAAATCTCAAAAATCGTAAAATTTAAACATTTAAGAATGTGATTGGAGGAGGCTTGATCTGCCTTGCACCAAGGACATTCAGCAAAGATCCTCCGTCCGTGTTGGAAGATGAGGGATTTGGTGTGTCCACTTAAAAAACGAGATAGCCGTTTGCTATTTTCTAGAGATATTTAGGCGGTGACACCAACCTGGACTCCTACCAAAGTACCAAGGATGAGCATGTGCGACTCTCCAAAGTGCACTCGACTCCATCTAAAGAAAACTTTTAATTGCATGATGTGTAATTATTTTCAGATACTTTAATCCTAAATTTCTGTGAAAAAACCCAAAATATGGGTTTTCTTGGTTTGAAGAGGCTGCTCTAAGTATATATCTTCTTCTTTTGTTCGAAAGGGCTTTAATTTTCTTGCCACCATGTAAGAGATTGATTTAGACTTTCTTTAATACATTGTTAAATGCCTATCTTGAAGAAAATGAGAACCTAATGAAAATATATTTAAAAATTAATGGTAGAATAATTCAAAATGAACATTAGTTTTAATGTTTTTATTGTTAGAAATTAATAATAATTGATTGAAATATTGTACAAAATTGGTACTGATATCAATAAAGCAGTAAAATGTTGAATTTTAATACATGTTTATATATATATATATATATATATATATATATATATATATATATATATATATATATATATATATATATATATATATATATATATATATATATATTTCTTGTAAGATTAATTTCTTAAGATTTTAATATTTACTGCAGCAAAACGATCAAATTCTGGTTAATTTTTAATTAATTGAACATTTAAGGAATTTAGCTCTTTGAAAAGTAGATAGTATTCATTTTTTTATTTGAAGAATAAGCGTGCAAAGTTTAATTGAAATCACACCAGCCGTTTATAAGGGGACATGGAACATGCATACTTCTTCGTAAGCATTCATGCATTGTTTGTTGCAAAAATAACAGTGGAATTCCCTATCTAAATAATGCACAAGAGATTTTGAAAAAATATTTTCCACAATTCCAATGCATTGTATCCTGGATGCATTATCTTTTGAAACACAAATGAATATTATTAAAAAATATTAACATAAACATTTGTTTCTCGAATTCAGAAACATTTTATAATATTAAGAGATAGTGATATCAGATTACAAACAAATTTTAGTTAATTGCTTAGAAATATAAGGCTTCGAAATCACATTTATAATAATTCCATCTGATAATTAAAAATCTAAAAACATTAAAAAAATGGAAGCAATGCAATTAAATAAGAATTAATTTTCTCATTTAAAAATATAATTGAGAATAAAAAATAAAAAAAAAATCTTGCACACCTTTTGGGCTGTTAAAACAAAAATACAATAAAACTATCTTTTTTTCCGCTAAAATATGTGTTTTTCTGATAAGGTCGTTTAAAATTAACACCCGTGATAAACGCATTTAAATTGCTACCGTTTCAACGAAGATACGAGCTGAAAATGATGTAGAGCCTATTATTATAGATTACTCTAAGAGTACTTCAAAGAAGAAAAAAATGTGAATTACAAAATTTCTGTACAATAGAAATTGCAATTAATCCATTGGGAGCTATTAAAGATTCTAAAAAAAACATCCCAAATGAGAGGGGAGGGAAAAGTTCAATTTCTTACTTTTTTTGTTGTTTCTGCATACATTGCATGTTTCCAAATGAAACTGAACTAATTGCTTACAAAGAAAAAAGGGCGGAAATACTCAGGAGCAAACAAAAGATCCCAAAGGATCAAAAGTATTGTTTCATTAATTATTTCTTTATGTTTGCTGGAGGGGAAGAAGCTAATGCTTGCTTTATCTTGCCTTTTTCCTCGACAATCATACTTTTTTTCTCCTTTAAACAAGCTTTCTTTGTATCTTTTATTTTTCAGTTTTTTTTCTGTACATCTATTAATTTCTTTATTGTATACTTTGGTAATAAACATGTTCATTTAAAGATTTTCAGATAAGTTATTTAAAGAAAATGAAAATCTCTTCAGTACTAGAAAAATTTAAAAAAACAACAACATATATCTCAAATTTTTTTTTATTTTTATTTTCCGGATATTTATATTATACTAAGTACATATACTAGATTTCAAAGATGCTTTTATTTAATTGCTTAGCACAATTAAATTTTGATGTAACATATATTTTATCTTTGTTTTTGTTTCACAGTTTATTTATTGTTTTCTTACAATCTAATGGAGCATTGCATTAAATGGTGTTATTTAATTCATGATGAAAAAGATACTGTTTCATGTTTATTTAACCGTTTCAACATATGTTTATAACATTATTGATCACACTGTAAAAATGAGAAAAAATGCATCAATACTGTAGTGATTGCAGCATAGAGATAATTCTAATACATTCTGTAAAATTAGTTGCAATTAATCTGTAATGAAGTTTCTGGTACAAAAGGGGACAGTTTATTGTAACTTTGGAAATGTCTGAAAAGCCTTAAATAAATTTAATTTAAATATAACATAAAATTTTATTTAATGACTATTAAATATAACATAACATTTTATTTAATGACTATTAAATATAACATAACATTTTATTTAATGACTATTAAATATAACATAAAATTTTATTTAATGACTATAAAATATAACATAAAATTTTATTTAATGACTATAAAATATAACATAAAATTTTATTTAATGACTATTAAATATAACATAAAATTTTATTTAATGACTAACACCAAGCCAGCAATTGATCTCTTAACATAACAATAAGAAAACCTCGTCAAAGAATTCAAGATAAAAATATTTTTTAAACCTCTTAAAAATATCTTTAAAATTTGACTATGTGTAGGAATAGCTATTGCCAAAATCAAAATGTGCCAATGATAGATGGTTAATATGTGATGACCCAAACGCACAGTAGAAAAATACTTCAAAAAATCATTTTTTTAAAAAAATTCTTATTATTCTGCATGCGAATTTTGCGAAATTGTTTCAAGTAGCACAATTTAACTCAGCTTCATCGTATTCGTTTTCAGATTTGCCTTCCATTTGTCAGCCACCTGACTCATCATTTGGCAGTTCTCACTCTTTCAAGTAAGATATGTAATGGTAAGTTTTCGTTTCTTTTCATGTATGTTATTGATCTAAAGAAGGGGGGAATGTCTGTCTTAGCCATACAAATGATCAATTATTTGGTCGAAATCTTTAAAAGTTGTATCCATGCTCAAATAGAAAAAAATGTCAATACATTTTTATTTAACTGATGTAAGAAAATAATAGAAAACAGCTCTGTTTATAAAACGATATATATAGCCATTCTAATTCAAATTCAGAGTTTATGGAATAAAATAAATAAATACAACTTCCTTTACTTCCACCTTTTAGGCTCCAAAATATTTTTCCTTTTCTCAAACTACCCGATTCAACTCTTTCTGTTACTTATAAATCAAGCATCAAATAAGTATGTACATTACTTACTTGATGCGTCATGCTTGGAGCTTTCGAGTATCAAGTAAACTGTGTACGTTATCTATAATTGTTTAATTCGACCCTTCCTTCAATTTATTCGTCATCTGATATAGTCCTGGTATATACGATTGCATGCAATGCAGGAGAATATTCAAAGATAGGATTGATTAAGACACTTACCTCTTCCTTCGTATAAATTATTTTTCTCTACTCAGTATCCATATACTTTGTTGTTCCTTTTAAAGAATAGAGAGATAAAATATTAATTGTAAAAACACAGAACTCTCCTATAAATTATCTTTGGTGTTTATTATAATAAAACAGATTTACACGAAGAGTCATAACTGCGCTTAGTAAAAGAAATAATTAAGAAATATCTAACAATATTTTATTAATAAAATATGAACATTATGAAATTTCAACTTCTGACTTTGTCTCTAAACAGAAATTACGAACCGATACATTTTGATTAAATATTCATATCAGTAATATACAAAAAATAATTTATGTCTACAAAATTGCAAGAAATTTAATAAATAATGTCCTTATCTTTGCATTATTGTGTCAGGTAAATTCTATATTATTTCATTATAATCATATTTACAAATCACGAATAATAAATTTTGAAGCACAGAATCCAGAGCATTTCGGAAACATTAAGTAATATTTAAAATCAATAATTAATATGATGATCTAAAGCACCTTGCCTAATTTTTGGATTTATTTAAATTAAATGAGTTCATATAATGAAAAGAGCATTTATTTATATTTGTTTGTTTAAAAACTTTTCTCTCATAAAATCATTTTTTTCCATAGCATTGAATTCTGTAAAAGTAAAAGCGTTTTATATTTTATGTTCAGTTCTTATGAATATTTAAAAAAAAAAACAAATTTCAATAAAGGAATTAATCCAATTATACTATATTTTAATGTGATAAACTCATGGCCTAATAACTAATTTATAAACTATTAGAAGATAGTAAGTTTTAAGTTATTTGTGTATGGTTATTAGATATTTCTGTTATTAATTTCTGTGAATAGCATCCAAACAAAATGCCAACTCGTGTTGCTGTTATTTATTTCATAATTTCCAATCTGTCGCCTCTTTGTGCTGACATTATTTTTTATTCGTTACACGTCACAGAAAAGCCAGAGAAATGTCTTTATTTCCTTGAAAGATGAAAAGAGTTTATCATTTTTCTTCCCTTTTAGAGAAAACAAAATGGCGGAGCGGAATGACGGCTGTTTCCACATTGTAACGATTTTCACAGTCATTGCCATTCTGAAGAGACTAAAAAAAAAGTGAAAAAGGGATAAAAAAAAAAGAAAGCATTCGTGTTTCTGCAACGCTTCCTAACTGCTCTGTTGGTACCGGAATCTGTTCTTTTTTTATGCTTAAGAAAGAGAGTTGGAATCCTGCGATATTTCTTTTTAAATAACTGAAAAACGTTCTCAAAAATTTTATGGTCTGTAAAACTTCACTGCACCCGTATTTTATTTTTCCAAATGGTTTTTCTAGATTTTTTTTTATACTTTAAATTTGGATTCTGAGGAAAGAAACATAAATATTATTTTTTTTTCTGTTAGTGATGCTGTTAATTTGAATATTGCAAAATGGGATTACAACTGTTTATTTTTAAGTTAAAATGTTCCAGTTTTTTCATTTCTTTTTGTAAGAAAGACTGGAAAGAAAAGTGTTTGAGTATTTTAAGCTCCATATTTTATAATCAGGCTTTTTCAGATTTCTCAGCTTTTATCTAATGCTGGATTTTTATCTGTTTATATTTGTAAGATATAAAAACTGAAATTTTAAAATATATTTTTTATTATAAAACTATTATATAACTATTAAAAAAACAAAGAATGTAACGATATAAATTATAATCATTTAATATGTGTTTATTTTTTATCTATGTTTATATATTAAAAAAACATTTATATATATATATATATATATATATATATATATATATATATATATATTTATAAGTACATATTATTTGAACATCCAGATAACAACATCGATGCCTGAAGTCAATAAATTAAGCTACTTTTTTTGTTGTTTCTTGGTTTATTTCAAAATTGCGTTGGTAGTAATTTAAAATTCTTAACAGTTTCCTTATATTAATATGGATCTTGATTTTGCTATTATTTTTTTAGTTCCTGGAGATTATGTATTAAAATTAAATTATCTGACGAGCTGTTTAAGTTCAGATCAATCAAGTTAGTAGTTTGTTGCAATTGTTCAACCATCAGTATCTGAAAACATATTTCATGAAAAACACACACACAATATATATTTGAAATTTCATTCATTCTAAGCTTGTTTGGGATAAGCAAAAAATCCCCCAATAATCTTTTCAGTATAAATTCTGATTTTTCATTTTTAATTTAACTTCAAACCGTTATCACAAGTATGTAACATAATTACAAATATTTTGTCTTCAAAGATTTATGCATTCTTTTCGTTAAACTATCCGTGTTTTTCATTGGACATTATTGATTAATAACCATTTATTTATGAAATACTAATGCGAGTGTTCGAAGCATATTTTTATTTTTTATTTTAAAACCATAATTTATTTAGAAAATGTATTCATAAAAATAGTATTCCTTGAAATAACATTATAAATAATATTATATTTATACCACAAAATATCCATGAAAAAGTTGCAGTGTCATTGATAAGGAAAAAACTAATAAAATTTTCTTTGAAAATTAGAAAAAGTATAGTTTTGTTATCGATTTTATATAAATTACTCTAACCGTTAGCTGGTTTATTTCTTATTACTTACACTTAAACAATAATTATCACATTGTCAATTACAATCTTATTTGCATTATTTAATTTTATAACAAAAGCGATAGTTTCCGCAAAACTTTCTCGCATATATTTAATAAATTTATCCGACCAGAGAACGTCTCGCAATGTTTTGGCATACAATGGTTATGAAATATTGAATTTGGCGTGAATTTTGCATTTTAACTGAATCTGTTTTGCCATCCTTGCGAGATTTTTGGCTATTAATCTCTGACATGCCGTTAATAGAACCCGAAAATCAAATGTATACTTTACACACCTATTTCTTAACCGATTAGAACAAACATTTGACACAAAACTGGACTTTAATGTATTTAAATAATTCTGTTTTTGAGTTATAGCAATTACATGTTTCTGAAAGTACAAAATGACAGATAATCAACCCCTCTTTGGATTTGACTAAAATTTTGAGAGGCTTCTAAATTATAGATGCTAATTCTCAGTATCGAATTTTATCCATCTAGGTCTGTTCGTTTTGTAGTTACCGTGCTAAATTATATTTGAACAGCCGATCAGACAGACATCCTCTGAACAGATTTTACTCAAATTTGTTAAAAAAATACTCTGGTAATCACTAAATCCTATGCTAAATTTCATAAATTTAATTCATTGAATTTTTCAGCTATCACATTTATATGTTTCTGAAAGTACAAGCCGCCAGTCTGTCACCCCCCCCTCGTTATATTAGACTCAAAATCTGATATGTGTTAACACTATGGTTTTAAAATGCGAGTATCGAATTTTATACCTCTAGTTCTCTTCGTTTTGTAATTATCGTGCTCACTTTTATTCGGATAGCTTAACAAACAGAAGTCCTCTGAATGGAATGTGTTCAAAATATGACAGAAATCCCCAAATTAGTGTTAAGACCCTATGCCAAATTTCGTCATCCTAGCTCAAAGTGTTTTTGAGCTATCTTTGTCACAAACAGACATACTTTTTTTCAAAAATGTGTTTCTCGAACCCAGAGAGATATAAAAAGTGGAAATTCGTCAAAATCTCGAATTTGATTTTTTTTGTTGACAATAAATATAATTTTTACATACAAGAAAGTAAAGAAATTGATATGCGGTTTTGTCTTATGTCTTAAAACACATAATAGTGATGGTTTCTGCTAGTAAAGAAAGATTTAAACGATAAATACTATTGTTAGGTAGAGTAATATAGTTATTATAGCAATATAGTTAGAGAACGTTTATAAAAACGATCGCAAAATTTCCAATAATGTTTTAAAAATGGGAAAGAGTAAAATATTTTTTCTACTTTCATTGTTTTTTTATATATATATCCTTTTCCTCACAATATTCCTAACTGTTTTACGCATTTTCTTTGAGATATATTGAAGTCTGAACAAACTGCCAGAGATAAATCTTCCAAAATGTCTCGTGTGGTTCCAGTGATTTTTTTCGATCTCTCTTGCGCTTGAGAGTGTGATAATATATCTTAGTCAATGATTGATGCACAGTATTTGTTACATGTGACTCTAAAAAAGGAGCCAGTCTTTGATTTTCCTCCATTCTTGCCATAGAATTCCATGATATTTCTTTCAACTTCAAGGTTTTCAGTCTGTTGTACGCTTAGGTGTGAAATTCTAAATGGCATGTTATTTCTTTTACAGGCAGTTATGTGGAGATATAAAACTTTTTTTCGCCGGTATGTTGTGTCGGTACATGAAAGAAAATCTTGATTTATGATTTTGATTCTATTGGAAATATTTGGACACAATGACCTGTGTGTGTACACAGTTTAATGCACAACAAAAAATTTTAAAATCCATCTTTATAATAGGAAAAGTTTTTTAATTGAATAACAAAATGACATGAGTTTTCTATTTTTTCACACATATATATTTCTATATAGATATATATTTATCATTTGAGAAGAAAATAAATGTATACAATAGAATTTTTTTTCTTATATTTCTCGATATAGCACTAGGCATTCTATCAAAAAATGAAAAAAAAAATCTATAGTGATATGTACTTAACGCATTTAATAAAAAAGCAAATTGAAATTCAACATTTCAAAATATAAAATTATATATTTAGCCTTTAGCGAACAGTTGGATAGAAAGGAATACTGGAGCAGATGAATTTCAATTAAATTTCTTAACTGTAACTTGATATTCATGATTTTCACAACGATATATTTTTAAGCATCAAATTGAGTTAAGCATTAAAGCATTGTTATTTAAGTATTTTACACATTTTCTGTTTATTGTATACATGAAACTCTCTATTGTACTCGAATTCCATGACATCAAAGTTTCATTATAGGAATAAGTTTTTAAGTAATGCATTTCAAAATGCTTGTTTACTTCCATAGTAATGTAACGGAAAAAATAGCATAGATTTATATCTAATGAAGCAATAAAAATAGTTTAATTTCATTATATCAATGAAATCTCTGATCAAAAATTATGCAAACATAAATTTTAAAATTTCAAAATATATTGAAAAATGTAAAAATGATTAAAATATTTTTAATTTTTAAACGGTTTAAAAAATTATCTTTTCTCAGTAATATTTCCGGCGATTATCACAGAAAAGCATCAAAAACTCCATTATTTTGAATTTAATTATCTAAAAAAATCGATACCACGTCCACAGTTCTACTCGCCTTTGTAATATAAATGCACTCAGTTTCATGGCTCAAGGTGAAATAATCTGTTCTACTGATCTTGAGCATGTAGACATATTATGTTTTATTATTAGAACAGTGAATAACTGCTTTAAAGTATTAAGAATTTACAAAGTTTAATTTCACCAAATTACTCAGTTTCATGGCTCAAGGTCAAATAATCTGCTCTACTGATCTTGAGCATGTAGACATATTATGTTTTATTATTAGTACAGTGAATAACTGCTTTAAAATATTAAGAATTTACAAAGTTTAATTTCACCAAATTACTGGCATAATTTATTGCTCATAACACTTTAGTTTGGAATTAATTTTAATGATTAATTGTACAAATGAAATGATTTTTTCTCTTTATATTTCGAATTTTCAGAGTTTCTTTTATTATTTTAAATTATCAGAGTGTGAGATCTAAGTCATCTTTTTGCATATTAGAAAGTTGTCTATATATATCCTCGACCAGGGTGGGAAACATTTAGACTCTGTGTTTATCATTAGGGAAAGTGTCAAGTGGAAATAAGCACAGGAGTAAATAATAAAATATGTTTATGGTGATCATGTACTAGCTGGTGAAGAGAGGCAAAAATTCGTTTGGTACATGGCAGATAGGTGGAGGGAAAGGTGAAAGTTAATATTCAGCCTGAAAGGTTTTTCAAATTTTATCTACTATTTCAATTCTTCTTATTATGATTCATCACAATTGAATGAGCCTGAAGAAAGGAACGAACACTAACATATCGAAATGCAAATTTTACGAAATATTTATTGTCAGATAGACTCTCTCTGTTAGCAGAAGAAGAAAAAGGAAAGAAGATCACGAAGTAAATTACTGAAGTAAGAAATCTAACTCTGAAGATTAGATAAAAGAAACAGTAAATAACTGAAATGGGAAGTTTTTTATGATTAATATTTCCCCAAGAAAGCAATTAGGAGATTACTTTCTCTCTTGAAACTGTAGATTAAAATATAAGTAATTAAACCATAACCATTAGTATTAAGAAGCGTACAAAGATTTTCCTTACAGTAAAATTTTAATAATCCTAATATTTTCTGCACAAAAATATTTAAATGATTAATAAAATTAAATCTTCTTTAATGTATAACTCTAGTAGGTAGTAAAAGCCAAGAAGAATTACAATAGTAAATAAAAATATTTATTATGGAAGTTCTGTAGAAGAGAATATTTAAAGAATGAAAGTATTAAAGAAAACTGCATAACTTTGCAGCAACTATCTTTATCTTGCATTTATTATCATAAAACGTGCCCTAAAACTAATAAAGTAAAAGTTTATCTTCATAAAGGGAGGACAATTTTCTTTCCTTTTTAATGAGTTCCCAATATCCAAAAATAAAATTCGAAGCAAAACGCTTCCATTGAAATAAGGCATGGCTTATCATAGTTGCAGTTTTCCCTTTAATCCTTAAAAACATCGTGAAATTCTTTGATATAAATGCATGAGTAGATAATTGGATTTTGTTTGTATATTTCATGTGTTTATCCCTAGATTTTCAATAGCTATTGTTATTCTAGATGAAAGAGTAGATTTCATTTTTTTCAGTGTTTTAAAATTCAGGCACCATGAAGGATTATATTTCTTATCGCTGTTTCATATTTTCTGAGAAAGAAGAGTTTCTTCTATTAGTATTTTGTCTACTAAGAATTTAATCTTTTTACTTAATTCATAGATATGCAATTTAAAATCACACCCGCAGGATTCTTTCATATCTTTAATGCTTATTACAATCAGAAAAGGTTTTATAGAAGTGATATTTTTCCTATTTATAAGAAATTTCTAATTATTAATATAAAGATTGAAGCAGCATCATTCGTGAGATATAAATAATGGTTTGAAAAATCTTTTTCATAAAAGCATGCAGAACATAAAATAAAAATAAGATATTACTGGATATTAGAAATGTGAAAAAATAATTGAATTATTTATTACATTCAATAAAATCGTCAAATGTACATCCCATTTTAATTATTCTTAAGTATTATTGCTATCGTTATTTGCTACTTTTTAATAACTGCAGTTAATACAAAGTTATAAGACTATTCTTGTTACATTTTATCACTCTAGAATTTTAATTTATTTCAATTAATCACTCTAGAATTTTTTATTCAATTGCGTACAAAATCACATGTAAAGTATTCAACTTTATTTAATCGAGTTTTCTAAGCTACCTAATAACTTGCTTCTCTTGAAAGTGGAATTTTTTGTCCTATGCTCTCCTGGTCCATTTCTCCTAACCTTTTCCATCCTGTTTCATAATTAATTATGTTTGTTAATTTTCTCAAGCTAACATAAATCTCTTTTGAGGCTGTAATGTTGTAACTTTAATTAAGTTTCAATTTGTGTTGTATATAGAATTTTCTGAGTTTCAGGTGTTCTAGAAGCAGAAACATTTCACTTTTTCAATTGCTTCAACACCTACCATATAATTATCTGGGCTATTTTTTCGTACTGCAATTGAACAAATGCCCTAGATCAATTCTATACACAAAATGCTTCCAGATTTATTATATCAATTAGAATTGAAATTTGAACTGATAATCATTTGCAAAACATTTAAATATTTAAAGGTCCGATTACCAGTTCACCAAAATTATGGAAAGCATCTGAGAGGTCTGAATATCCCGAGAAATGTCCTTCTTTTTTACTTTCTCATATATGTAGTAAAGATAAAGTATAGTAATCGTCAAAAAATCCGAATTTTAGATTTTGATAAAACTCTATGTTACATAACTCCTTGAGTTCTAAAAACACTATTTTGAAATTGCATATCTGCCTATGACAAAGATAGCTCAAAAACACTTTGAATTAGAAGTTTTAAATTTGGTATACTGTCTTTACACCAAATTTGAAGTTTCTTATCATATTTTGAGTAAAATTTGGTCAAGAGAAAATTCGTCTACTCGGCTGTTTGAATATAAGTTAACATGATAAATGCAAACGAAGAGTGTTAGATATATAAGATTCAGTTAACAAATTTAATATCTAAAGTGTAGACATCTATCAAAGTTTGGACCAAATCCAGCAACTCGTTGATTGTCTGTCAGTCTGAACTTTCAGAAACATGTAAACGAAAAATTCAATTCAAAAACGCAATGATTGAAATATATGAAATTCGGTATGAGATTTTGTGAACACAATTGCAATTTTGTTTTAAATCATTGCATAAATCGGATGAAAGAAACGTGTCGAAATTACGAATTCGATTTTGGAAACTATTAATGGCATGCCAAGGATTAATCACCCAAAAACACGCCAATAATGGCACGGTAGATATAGTAAAAGTTCTAAATTCACGCCAAAAGTTAATACATCATAACTATTGTACAATAATGTCATGTAAGAGTTCTATGGCATTACATGTTTTAGGAGACGAGCCCTCTTGTTCATATTAATTCAGTGCGAGATTGACAAGTATCTGAGGTGCAGGAGACGAGTGTATGAGTGGAACGCTTACTCAGATGGATTTAAGGGAATAGTAATGTTTCCTGTGAACTATATAAAAATATTCGTGCATGCGTTTCCTTTAAAATTATTAGCTAAGCGAGGCTCTTCTTTGTGTATCATCTCCTGGCAAAAGGGGACTGTCATTGTAGTTTTCTATGGGATGGGGGGGGGGGTCGTATCGTTAAAAGAAAAACTCGGACATTCCAGTATAATTTGATATCTGAACTCGATAGATTTTAGGAGTGAGGAGGTGAAAGTTTTTATTTCATTCAGCCTGATATTATCTTCTAGGTTTTTCGCTGTCTTAGATCGGTTTTCCTTTTGACTTCTTCATCTGTGTTCCCATTCATTTGCTATTTCTTGCAGTTTCCGTTTTTGTGTTCATCTTAGAATTTACTTACATTTTTCAGCAATTTATTTCTAGCATTTATCTATCTGCCTTTCTAAAATCCATCAATTCTTTTTATTTTGGCCATCAATTTCAAATTTTTGCTTTACATTCTGTATACAGTTTATAAAATGCACAATATGACTTTCTCTTCGTTGGAGACTTAATTCCTAATTCAAGTTTTACTTAAGTCTAAGGAAGAAGGAAAAGATAATATGACGTCATAAATATAGTGGTAGTGGTTTATTTCCTTTAATTCAACACATACATTTGAAAGAGAACAATCAGATTTACCCCAAAATAAATCTTTGTTGTTGTTTTTTTTTCATTTCAACTAAATGGACAAACAGTAAATTTCTAATCTTAGCTTGATTTTATATTATAAATTATAAAGTTTCCAATGTATTTAATTTCTTTGAAACTTATGCTAGATATCCGAAAAATTATTTTTAATAATACAGTAGATGCAGCTTAAAATGTTAATTAAAGTTTTTTTATATTATTTTCTTGTTCGTATTTATTTTATGACAAATGCATTTCAGATTTAAGTTTTTCTTCCAAAGCTCCCAGTTGAAAAGGTGTACTGAAAATTTTTGAATTTATCTTCTTTACTTTAAATAGTTTTCAGCTAATTTTAAATTATATTGCTCATGTATTTATCTGAAGGTACACTCATTAGCTAGAAAATGGAGACCGAATTACTAGATTGCATTTAACTTAAATGAAATTTGATATACATACAAATATAAAATTAGAAATTAAAAATTATAATATTAAAAGCATTAACATTACAGATGTTTTTAGGGATTGAATATTGTTTTGTTGAATTTTTAATTTCTTCGAGCAGCCTCATATAATATATCCCTAATGATAAAATGTCTAAATTTGAAATGTAATATTATAAGCAGTTTTTTTTCTTATACCTTTTCTGGATATATTAATTGCCTTATGACATGCAAATGCCTTTCGTACTCTTTCTAGATAAAAAAATCAGAAACATCAAAATTATTAAGGAAAAAATTCTGTTTATTTTTAAATATATTCAAGCATTGAAAAAATTCATAAATTCATTTCAAATCGGCTATTTTATTCAAATTCCGCATGCAGTATTGATGAATAGACTATTTATCTAAAAAAGAAGTGTGCGAATGGAAATAACTGAAAGCACAACGCACTTAAAATCTAGATTTTATAAAATTCAGCATTTTTTTTAATATCTTTTTTTTTTACTCAGGGTATGTCAATAATTCTTAACTTGAAGAATGCAAATAAACTTAGAGTAAAGTGAAGAAAAGAAGAGAATAATAAGGTGTATAATTATTTATTTCAAAACAAAAAAAGTAGTATAATTCTTAGCCTAACTTATTATAATAAAAATTATTTTTTTTTAATGTTGGAAGAGCCCTTTACAAGGATTTAAAATAAAACAAAACTATATTTTCAGAAATGCATAGTACACGATGCAAAATGTGTCAAAAGTTTAATATGTAAAATGTAATATAAGTATGTATAATATGTCTAATATAATATAAGTATGAATAATATGTATAATACAATATAAGTATGATATGTATAATACAATATAAGTATGATATGTATAATACAATATAAGTATGTATAATATGTATAATACAATATAAGTATGTATAATATGTATAATAAAATATAAGTATGTATAATATGTATAATACAATATAAGTATGTATAATATGTATAGTTATAATATTATATTTCTATCTGTGTAATGTCATATATCATTGCAATATACTGTGTTACAATACATAGTGTTATAATGTTCAATATTATATAGCAAGGAGTTAATAATTTATAAGAAAATTACTGTGTAGGTAGTTTAAGAACGTCAAATGAAGGTCGATTGTCAGTTGATATTCGAAATATAGTCAAAATTATTCAGATAATAAGAAAATCTTCACATAGTCATTAAGTTTTTAACTTCATTCCGACACGTTTATGCAAAATTTATCAACAAAATGATTTTAATTTATTATCTATGGTAATCCCTAAACACTCGTTAAAAAACTAGCTAAATGTGCAATGAAATGCACACTTGTCTCTTTATTATACTTCTTCATTCTCTTCAACCAAGAAACAAATTCTGGCGTTTCTTTGAAACTAAACATCACGTCTGCGCTTAACTATACCAGGGAGTTTCACACAACTTTTCCCGACACCATCACACGTTTTTGCTCTATGCATAATCCATTTCTCGTGACCTCCGTGTTTGAGAAAAATGCGATTTTTCTGTCCTCACACTTTTTTTCAGACAGTATTCTCTAAGTTATCCTTTTTTGTTGTTGTTGTTGTCGTTGTTGCATTACTCCTCCAGCTATCTTCCTCGAAGCACGCGATCTCTTCCGTCGTTTGAAGGCAACAGCTGGTGACATCGCAGAGTTTCTTCTCTTCGCCTATCTTTCTTCTTCAACCGACACTTCCCACCCCCTATTCTCTTTACTGATGCGTCCAAGTCATTCATCAATTGACCGTTTCTCTACAGCCTACGCCAAAGCACCAATTGAATAGACATTTCTTTTTCTTCGTAATATTATTGCATCATATTGTTGGTACACTATTGCATAGGCTTTAAATTCTGTACTTAAAGTGAAGTATGGTATATTATACCTCATTAATTATTCCCTTGACCTAACATTTTCTATCATTTTTTTTTTAAATCAGTGTAAATAAGAATCATGTAGTAGTGATAGAATTATTCAAAAGGAATGAATTAAAACTTTAAATATTGGTACTTCATTAATGCTTCTGCGACATCAAATATTTAAACTTCAATTATATTATTCTGAACCACATTCGGCTTTATATTCTCGTATACAAAACATACAAAGAAAAGATATTGCAATCATCAAAAGTATTTCAATTTCAGATTATCACAAGTCTCCGCGATTCAGATTTCCCTGAATCCGAAAAACATACTTTTAATATTTAGTATGTAAGCAAGTCAATTTTAATCAATGTAGTCAATTAATACAATAGTTCAAAAACATTTTTAATTAAATACATGGAATTTGGTATGTAGTCCTTAAACATCAAATTTGATTTCTAATAAATTTTGATGGAAATCCATTCAAAACAAGTTGGTATATCAAGTTATTTTATACAAGTTAACATTGTAATTACGAAACTAAAGAAGCAAAAAAAATGACATTTAGAACATACAATCACTATCCTTAACAGTAGATTCATATCAAATTTTGAGCTCAACCTACCAGGATTTGACCATCTGTCAATATGTATTTCTCAGGTATGTGAGTGTGATGACTCAAAAGTGCAATAGCTTGGATAAGTGAATTTTTTTCTATACTTTAATCATCTAAATGTATGTACTTAATAAACTTTGAATCATATCCATCAAGGCATTGAGGATCTGTATGCCTATAAACGCGATAACTCAAAAACATATAAATGAAATTTGTTATGATCTTTTGATTGCAATTATAGTTTTGTGTCAAATTTTAGTGTCAATCAGTCAGAAAGAAGGTTCCAAAATACATATTCTATTTTATGATACTTGTGTATTAATCACGTAACAGCGACTAATGGCAAAAAGAAAAGTGCTCAAAATTGCAAGCTGATGAGATATTTAATTATTTTTTACCAATAGCATGTCGTAAATAATACACAAATACGGTTTTTTTTAACCATACAGCAAAGTTCACAGCTCTCATATGCAGGACTATGGAAATAAAAATCAGAGAGCTTGCTCACGATCTTACATTACTTAATATAGTCAACTTCCCTTGTACATCCAACGAATATTTCTCTTGGCTGTTCCAACAACGGCTGGCGCTTATTCTACGTCTAGGCCTGAGTGATCATTTTATATCCAGTTCAATCTTAATAATCGCCAGCTTCAATCGTGTTGATTTTGTAGAAATAAATACAGGGAACAAACCTATTCTAGATTATTATATTATTTACATATTTATAGCAACGGATTATGCAGCATAAAAATTAATCCAGTCTCTTTCGTTCATGGCGAACCACACCACCTTCGCTCCTCGTCCCTCGTCCTTCTCTGTCTAGTCCATTTACTGTTCGTCTCTCCTGGTTTTCATCCCCTCGGATACCACGTGACCTTTCCCCTCCTTACTGGTTTTGCAACTTTCGTCGTTGGGAGAGGAGGAGCGGGTCTTACAAATATCTTAATTTTATTGGGTGCGGGGAGATTAACAACAATTTTATTAGAAAATATCCGTGGAAGTTATTTCTAAAAAGAGAAGTTTATTAGAGTTATAGAATTGTTAAATCCTGCAAAGTAATAATATTTGCGAGGTATATTTTTAGGATGCGTCTATAGGATGAATATATCTTTTCATGCTATAGGTGCATTCAGAAACATGCCTTATCGTATCATACCATGTGTATTGAATATATCTCCTATCAATGGGAAGGGGAAAAAAGCATCGACAAAGGGATATTCGAGTTGGCAGGTCTCATTAATGAATAAATTAAAGATACGTGGTAGTACTTGGAAGAATTTTGAGAATTAGAGGAATGTTGCATGTTCAAAAGCAATGGCAGAAGAACCGCCATTAGGATCAATATGTTACAACTCCTGATGTGAGGGAACACATGTGACCTGGGGGTGAACTTGAACTTGATATCTGAGAAAGGTAAAAAATTACTAAGTCCACCCAATGCAACACTTGTGCCTCTTCATAGCGGATTTGTTATGATCGACATAAACAAAACTGACTAATGACTCCAGAATTATAGATTGGGGTTTTTATAGCCTACATCGAGATTATAATTTTAAGAGAACATTTTTAGATTATGTCTAATTGTTGTAGTTGATCCTTATGGTAATTTGAAGCCCTCTGACAAACTGCCAGTGATTTAAGCAGAGTGTGCAGTAGCTTCTGAGTCTTCTGAGAAAATCCATACCTCAAAACTTTAAAAGATGAAAATCTCATATCTTAATTTCTGAATACAAGTGTGACAATTGTAATTATTCATAATCCCTATTTTATAAATCTGGATATGATAAAGCTAGCAAATTCATAGTAGTGGTCTTAACTTAATATAAAGGTCCTGAATTGTTCAAAATAATTTTATTATCCTTCTATTCAATGTAATTGAACAGATAAATATTATAATTTCATTTTTAGCATTCTAATTCATTAACTTCCAGACTAGAAAGATAGCCACATTTTATAATCAAATGAAAGATTATTACGAGATATTATCAATAGCATATCATTTATGCATATAGTATTTATATGAATCAAGTATAGTTCAACTATAGCTTTTTATATCATCATAGTATTTATATCAATAAATTGAATTTATAGTAATCAAATATGATAAATCGTCGAAGCAAAATTAGAAATATTAAAATTGCAAAAAAGTAAGACTATACTTTAGTTCAAAGTCCGAAAGAAAACTATAATAATTAATCAAATAAATAAAGTTAATAGACATTTAAAAAAGGATTTCTATATCTTATTATTACGGAAAACTACTATAACTACTTTAAAAATACCAGTGCCATTGATACAGTGAATTGCGTATACCGTTAAAAGAATTCAGGGTGACTTAATTTAGTGAAGTTTTACTTATTTCCTTAAATATAAGTTTTGTAAGAAAAAAATAATTTTATTAAAAGGAAACTTTAGTACTTTCACTATAATAGACAGTGGATTTAATTTAAAACTACACAATTTAATGTAAATTATTATCACATATCATATCTAATTCAATAATAAGGGCAATTATTATCATCTCAAAATATGAGAAAAAAATCAATATTTTGATATTTTAATATTAAGTTATCTTAAATAAACTATTAAATATTGTAGTTTTATGTTTTATACTTTTTTAAGATTTTATAATATATTTAAGATTTTATGCTTTTTTTAAAAAAAAATCATAATTTATGTCCTTTTGTTGAATACTTACTCTATTATAAATATGATGAATTATATTGCAATTTAAATACACCTATTGCTGACTCGGACCCATATTCCCACACAATAAGGAAAAACTGATCAAAAGTTATTTCTATCAATTCAAGAAATCAATTAGTCACAAAAAAGTATATATATATCTATCATACTGCCAAAGATTCTCAATTTCGATTATAAATAGAGGTGACAATTCGTTATCTCTAATGGATTGCGACGCAGCATTTCTCAGTAGATCGTAAAAAGTGTCAAAAACATCAACTTTAATAAAGGCTTGAAGAAATAGATGTTCAAATAGAAGAAAGGAAAATTATTTTGCTGTGGCCATAGAAATCCTTATTTTGATCGATAGCCAATAGATCATTTATCAAATGTTTGAGGCTTTGATGAAACCCTTTAAGGTATTGGTTGGAAGAAGGTAGGATGAATTATGGTAAAAGTTCTACCAAACCGAAAATTGCGTTTAAGGTGGATTGCCTTGGTGACAATTCGTAGATCTTGATTTTTTTCCTTCCCAGACAGCAGAACATACGTGCCCACTTACTTGATTGCCCAAAAGAAACTTAAAATTCTCAGTATTCTTTCTTGTATTTGTTCTTAGGGCCGATTAGTTTCCCTGTTTGCAGTTAGTTGAGAAACATTTTAAGTACAGCTGCACTTGAAATGGAAAAGAAAAGCCATTAAGTTCAAGAGAGAAAAAAGTAAAAAAAGCCATTCCCCATTCGTTTTATTTGCAGACATTTAAATAAAACGATACATATTACAATTTATTAATTAAACATTACAAATAATTACCTGAAAACCAATGCTTAAATGTTATTTGTAAAATTTAGAATTCAAATTAAAATATTCATAAAAATAAAATTTACGAAAAGCAAGAATTTCAGTAATAATTATAATAAAAAAATATTATTAATTATTATTGAGATTTCTTACTGCAAATGAGCCGTTTTTCTCTGGTCATTTTTTTAAACTTTCAAATGACCAACCAAGGTTAAAAAATGACCCCCCAACACTTATTTCATAAAAAAATAGAATGCATTCAGTAGTTTTTTTAGCTGAATTTTAAACTATTTCTTAATGAAGTTATCACAATCGTTATTAAAAAATAGATTCATGTAAATCTGAATTTTAATTTGCGGTCATTGAACGTCCCCAACTCGACGATAATGTTCCAAACTTGAATTGAAAATATTCCACAACCATGCTGAATCTATGGAGCGATTATCTTTCTGTTTCTTCAAAGAGTTTTTAAAAAACGCCGAGGAAAGTTTTAGCGGCTCAGCTGGCCAAAAATGCAAGAAATCAGTTACTGTCACTATAAAACGCAACTGAAAAGAAGTTCTTATAGATTTTCGTATAAACAGAAAATTTACATCGCCATTCACTCTGTATGTTTTATTTTTAAAGTGTCTCTGGTGTATTTGGTTAAACTCTTGCTATCAATCAAGCTTTCAGATTTGAATTCATCAGATAAAGAAGACACTTCAAAATCCAAAATACTCTTTTCTATAATTATTTAAAAAAGAGGGAGGGGGATTGGACTGAATGGTCGGTGAGTACTGTTGTTTGTGTGATACTAAAGGATGACCGGAAGTCTTACTTTTTTATGGGGTTCATATAGCAGTTATAAATGTGATTATTTCTCTTACACAATCATTGATAACTTTGAAAAAATCCTTTCAAAAGGGACAATTTCTTCAGGAGTGAGACCCTTAGAAAGCCTCTAAAAACCTCCCTGCGAATTGATAAAAAAGTGCGTCGCACAAACGATTAAGTTTATCTTAGAAAATTTGTAAGACTATGAAAAAAAAATTCAATGCAACAGTATGTTATATATAAATATATAACATTAATATTAAATCCATAGCGACACAATGTGCATTAGTGAAAAAGGAAACGAATAAATTAATCTCAATTTGGTATTGCTTATCATATATTTAAGCAAGAAACATCATACGAAAGAATTTAATGCATTCCTTAATTTTACTGTGATATAATTTTCTGAATTGCATAAGTTAAAAAAATAGTTTCTAATTCCATTATGTTTTCACTTAGACTTAGTAAAAACGAAAGCAATTTTTTTTTCTGTTTAGTAACATTCTTTTTCAATTAACTTTCATCGCTAGACCTGGATAAAAATAAATTATTAGAGCTAGCATTTGAGTTGGATTAAAAGTAACGTTATACAATTACTATCAGAAGGAAATGTCTTAAATGATTAAGTTTGAAAATTAAAATAAATGTATTTTACAAAATACTATACCATGCGTCAGCTAAATAGCTTTTAAGATTATTTTAAACTTATTTAGAAAATGCTTAAAAAGCAACTCACTAATAATTGGTAGACTCAACGTTCTTTCTTTTGATATGTCTTTGTAGATAAGCGAATTAAATATTAATTTTTAGAATGTCAGAAATTTATATGAAAGTGAAAACATCAAGTGGAAATGCTAATTATACAATAAAATTCGAAAGCGTAAAAAAAAAAAAAATAGTATAATAATCGTATCAATGAAATCTGCATTAATGAAGAATAAATTAAAATAGAAAATATTAAATTTTATCTTTTCTAGTTAATTTTATGCAAAATATTCTTCACTTTTATTAAAAGTCTGTTTGAAATCCTATTACAGTTGTGCATTCTTAATTTCTCTAAGAAAATTAATTAATTTTTAAGTGATTTTGTTAGATTTTTAGAGCTAGCTTTATTTATTAATTATAAAATTAAAACTGTATGTAACTTCAAATAATATTCAAAAGTAAAAAAAAAAATGAAATGTGATCAGTAAAAATAATGTTTCATCTATTTATAAAAAAATTTCTATTCTGCTAGCTTTATTTATCAATTATAACATTAAAACAGTATGCAACATCAAAAAACATTCAAAAGTTAAAAAAAAGTGATTTATCAAAATTACGTTTCATCTATTTGTTAGAAATTTTCTATTCTATTAGCTTTATTTATCATTTATAATATTAAAACTGTATGCAGCTTTAAAGAACATTCAGAAGTAAAATAAAGTGATACGTCAAAATCACGTTTCATCTATTTCTAAGTAATTTTTCATTTTTTTTTTCTCTAATATATATTTATGCCTTAAATATTTAAATGACATATTTTCTTTTATATCCCTTTTTATCATTTAAATCATTTTATCATTTTATATCCCTTTTTATCCTTTAAAAGGAAACCATAACAGTCTTTGTGTTTAATGTGGAATACCAAAATAAAATGTGCAATTTACAACATTCCTTAGCGAAAAACAGAAATAAATTATATGTAGACTTAACGAAACCCCTCATTTAAAACATCATTGGCTACACACTCCTTTGCGAATTTTCTCAGAAATCGCGTGATTTTAGCGTCGACACTCAACTTAGAGTCCCTCCATTCGTTTCTTCGATGATTTATGTGCTTAGGGCGGGTAAAAGCGTTTAGGATCACGAAATAGCTTGGAGAAATGGGCCTCTCAACATCAGGCTTGCTTTGTCGTGTACCCAAAATGATTTCTAACTGGATTCTTTGGCAACGTGCGTGCTGTTCGCAACACAGGTAGTTCGTTAATTTAAGTATAGAATACAAACATTTATTTATTTTTTCTTTTGAGAGTTGATTTTCTAGGATTGTTTCTATTTTTAGGATAATAAAAGGGAATGAATTTTGTTTAATGGTTGAAGAGTCTCCAATCTTCCATTACTACTATATCTCATTATTATTTAAGTTAAAAAATAAATTTGAATAAAAATTTCCAGTGCTTATAATTTGATTTTTGCTATTTTTACAATCTCCAAAAAAATTTGTATTTCTTCCAAACGTGTTCGAATGAAAAGAAGAGGAGATGCTTGTACTATGTTTTATCTTAGACATCCAACATTTCAAGATTATTGTTCACTCTGTCTTTGAAGGATCTCTTGATTGCTCATGTTTTCTCTTTTCTATATTCTATTTTTGTATTATTTATGATGAATCCGTATTTTATGTTTCTCAAAATGGCAGCAGTGATTGTGATCCTCAACGCTAGAGTATTACTAATACTATTACAAGTAATAGAGGGGAGTCGGAGGTTGATCTTAGATGTAAGGTTAGAAGATTCAGTACTTTTGGATTTTTAGTGTGACGGTTGCTCTCGTTTTACATAATTTACGTCCTTCAATCTATTTTTTAATCGTTTTACATATTTTAAAATTATGTAAATTGTTCAGAGATTTCCCAATTCAAGGCCGATCAATGGCTGAAGCCAGTAGGTTTTGTGAGAACGAGAATTTGATTGCAATTTCGAATGTGGTCCTAGGAAATGGTTAATCACAGTCATATACGTCTAACTTTTTGGAGCATTTGAAGCTCAAGTGTAACCTCTATTGAATTCGAATATGTAGGAGGACGGATTTTTCTTCGTGAATACAAGTCTTGCAAAATAGGTATAAAGAAACAATTACTATTAAAAAGGAAGTTCCACAATTTAAATAGATTAATACAAATGATATTTTTATCATAGAATCATTTCATATTATTTATATCTAATGCTCAAAACATTAATTGGCCTTGCAAATATCTTAATTATTTATCACCAATTATCTAACTGAAATAGAAAGGAAATATTTAACAATCATATGGAATTTTTAATAAATGGCAATGTTCTATATACATATATTAATTACTTTAATTTATGAAGCGTGTAAATATATTATTAATCGATAATGTTTAAGTTATTATTAGCTCATTTACTATCTTTTACACTTCACTGTAATTAATGGCCTGTATATTAAACTAAGTAACAATATATGCATTTCCTAACATCAGTTTTAGTAATAACGTTTAAGTTCTTAACATGAATAATTATATTTTAATGAACATGTGGAAATAATGAGGTCATAACTTTACAAATTTCATTAATCCCAAACATCTTGTATTTTATTTTATCAAAAAATACTTTCGCGCTTTTAAAATTTACTCTCTTACTCTTTTTATTAGTATTCCAAGCAAAGATAATGTTGCAAATTAATTTTTATTAATATTTACATTTCAAATCAAAACCTAAAAATGTTAATGGAAGTATAAATGTTTAAAAGACTATACTGGATACTAAGTTCTCTTCTTTAATTTCAGCTACTTTGGATTCCATTAGATTAGCACATTCTGTAGCTAATTTTTAACCTAGCATAGTAAACTAAGAATTCTTCCTGTCTTTTTTGTCTGAGTATGCAGGCACTAAACATGCCAGGCCATTTGACGCAGAGCTACCGAACAAGACACATACATATTTTTGAAAGTAGAAATATGCACAATTGTTTTGAAACTAAAGGAGCGATTTTCCTGAAATTTAAATTAATTAAAAATTACTCGAAATGTTAGTGTTTCCCGGCAACAACTTCCAAAATTAGTACAATAAATAACGATTTTTGTATCATTCTAAAATTCACAAAGTATATTTTCAATATTACCTAATGTTGAGCCATACAACAATACACTTTATTCCTGAGGTGGTATTCAAATCGTCCATATTTTGCTATTCATGTTTCATCTTGGATTTAAATATGAAGATTCGAGTTTATTTTCTCATGCTGAGAAGGTTTTAACGTAATATAGTTTTCTAATGTTGTTGTACTAGGAAATTTAGATTTAATTTCAGAACCAAGCAATGTTGAAATATTTTAAAAGTGTACCCATTTTCAAACGCAAATATTCTTTTTCGTGATATTACTGGATGTAGATAATGAGAAAACATATAAAAACATAACTTCGGAAAACAGATAAAATAATATTATTCTCTCATTTATCAATATTTGAAGCTTAAAAACGTTTTGTTGAGAAAGCAAATGAAAGCATAATTCAAAAATATTTTAAATGAAATGTTTAGCAACTATTTGTCTTAACGAATTAATTGCCCTAATATACAGAACAATGCAATAACAACTTCTAAACAATTGATGAGCAGATTTTTTTATATCCTCCTAACTACATATAGCCATAACTTAGCAGTATGTAGTAATATATTACTTTTGTAAGTAATATTAATTTTGTTTTATTTCGAGTACATCTATAATATACAACTTTATATTCAAGATTTCGAGAAAAAGCACCGTATTTTGTTAGCCTTTAAAGATGTGTTATTTCAATATACTTTGACATCGTCTGCCTGATATATAATGAAATGTCCTAACGCATTTGAGTCACATGACATCTGCCTGGGCAAGCCATAGTTTAATTGCTCGTTCTCTTTCAAGATATTGCAACTTCACACCTTTCTCTTTATTTTCAAAATGGAAAGATAATAAGTAGAATAATTCTTATTTAGAATCATAATACAGAAGTAATGCACACGATTAGACATTTGATGATATAATGGAATGTATTGTCAAAAATAAATTTTATAAATTTATAAAATTATAAAAATAATATCCCAACTGAATTGCTATCATTAAAAATATAACTTTTTGAATTTTAAAATTTTTGTGAATTTTTTTCGTATTTTGTTTATGAAAAAATCCATAGTCTTTTTAAACTTATTAAGAAAATGATTAAGATTTGTATCAAATATATATATATATATATATATATGTGTGTGTGTGTGTGTGTGGTGTACTAATAATAAAGAGATTGGGTGTATGTGTGGGCCTCCATCCTACAAATTACAACAAAATTTGATACAAACATTTTTTTAAAGTATAAATGTTTACTGGTTATTTTTTTTTAATAAATTTGCTAATGATAAATCGGTTTTTGCTAATAATAAATCGGTTATACTGTACAAAAGTCGCTTTAATTATGATTGTTTGCATTAGATTCCGCAGCGAAAAAAATTCAACATATAAGGAGTTAAAATGCTCTTAAGATTTATCCATCTTTATAAGAAAAGAGAAATTTTGCAAAATGGAAAGCTCCTTTTTTCCTGATTCAAATAAAGAAAAAATATTTTTTGAGAAAACAAGATACTTCCATGAAAGACTGTCAGAAATATTTCAACTGTCGAACTAGGATTTCATAAGCTCATTTTCTTTTGAATGTATCAAAATACCATGAGCTTAGGAAATGCAACTAACTTTGATATTCAAAGAAAACTGATTTTCTTGTATTTGATGTTTTAGGAAATTTTTAGGAGAAAAAATATCAGCTTGGCGCGTATCAGAGTTCTTTCTTCATACATAAGAATTTACATAGCTTTCAGCTTTTCTTCTCGTATAAGCATTTTATTTGTTTCGGTAAAGTATATATAAAGTTTTTCGAGGGTTTAATTTCATTCTTATGACTATCATCAGATCAAATTGTTTACATTACTCGTATTTTTGACAATGGTTATAATTCAGTTTTATACGAAATTTCAAATATATTAAAAAAAATAATTGTTAGAAAAAAAAGGATAACGATTGTTTGTTGAATTTTTAATAATCAATGGAAAATGATATATTTTACTACGAGATTATAGAAGCCTTTTTCAGTTTCTTACATTTAAAAAGGCTTCTTATTAAATAAAGGGAAATTTAGAATAATTTCTTATACTAATAAAGCTAATAAAAGGCAAAACATGCAACTGGTTCATTTTGGCTTAAATGCTATGAAAAATAGTTCGCATGTTCAATATTTTGAAATGAACAAAATTTAGAAAATTAAATTAAATTTCTGTATATTCTGGAAAGTCCTGATTGTTTTCAATCCAAGTAAAATAAATAATAAGAAGCTGAAAATTGTTTAAAGCATCAAAAGGAAATAAATAGGACTATACAGAATAAACCCAAATAGACAGTCTAAAGAGAAATATAGAGATGTATGTGATTTATGATATTAATACTTCCGTACTTCACGATGGAACTGTGATGCAATATAATTCTAAAATGGCTGATTTATTCAAAATTGCTATTTATTATTATTGGCAATAATTTCAAATTATTATTCAAATGTATCTGAAGTTCTGATATATAATTTAAAATTGAAAAACGAAAAAAAAATAATCTATTACCAATAAGAGAAATTTTAATACATATAACATTGACACATAATATCAAACAACTATGTGTTAAAATTGTACATTTTTTTTTCGTACTTGCATTTACGTGGACTTATTTACTCACAAACAAAGTGAAATTCAGCAAAATTGTCAGTATTTCAAACCAAGGCCTTTTTTATTGCTAATAAAAAATAAATAAATAGTTAATGAGGTAATAGTTTAATTTGTGCTTCTTAATTTAAGAAAAACATGGCTTTAAGAGAAACTTATTTATATGAAAATACTGAAGCTATATATTCGATAAAAATAAATTGTTTATTCTTATGAAATTATTTTTACAAAATTGCTAAGCTATTATCCTATTTAAATGTGCATTTTTTCAAAATAGTATTACCTTCTTATGTCTACAAAATAAAAATAATCTGTTTTTTAATGCTTTCTTAATTCTTTCCTTTTCTATAAATTTCTGATTAATATCATTATATATACAAACAAACCAAAAATGTTCTTACATAGAAAAGAAATAAAAACTATTGTTTGGCATTTCTTCAGATGGCGCTACTAGTTTTTTTTATGAGTTCTTACAAATTAATATATTTCCTCCAACTGATATTCAATGATCATTTGGGTGTTTCGAACTCGTTTTCAGTGTAATTATTGAACTCTTGTAATACACTTTTTATGTTTACACTTTAATGCACTTTTACGCTGTTAACCACACTTTTATAAATTAAAAAAGTTTCTCAAAAAATTTATAAATTTTATAATACAATTTTAAAATTAAGCTGCAACATACACGTTGGATTTTTCCTACATACAATGGCTTCCATATTATTCCAGAGATATTGAATTTCTGATCGAATTACTAGCCTCTATTTATTTGTTATTTTCAACAACAGCAATGTGATCAATCGTCAATACATCATTAATAATGAAACTAATTAGTACCATTAAGTAATTCATCTACATTAATTTTTAAGGAAACTTACTCATGCTATATTTTTGCTTGAAATTTTCTATATTGTTATTTATGCATGACAATATTCCTTTAAAGTTCTGGAACGAATATTAGGCTTAAGTTGCTGCAACTGTTAATTAATTACGTCAAAAGTATATAAAAATAATGGCTCTCAGTAACTTTTAATACATTTAAGGATCTATTTATTCATAGAGAGCTTCATTTATATTTCCATATTATATTATGATCATTTGCCCAAATTAAAATCATAAGCTAAAATTATTTTTGTAAATTGAATGTATAACTATCTTACTGTCCTTACTGTGTCTTACTATCCGTAAATTCATACAATTAAACATTTCAAATTCCACACAATTCTATTATTTGTTGCTGACATCATCTACACATTCAATTTCAATCAATATCAGTATATATTCGAGATTTCTTGTTTCAAGAAAAATGTTTAATATTTGATTCTCTATTAACCTGCTGGTATTCGAAAGAACTTTAAATAACTGACATATTACTTTTTCCCTGATATCTGATTTATATAATTAAATGAAGGAAAAAAAATATCTAATTTTACCAGGTTTTAGAAAGTTGATTTATTTCCTTCATAGTTAATAATAAAGAAATTGAATAAAATTCATTCAATATTCACAAACCATCGGCTATAATAAGTCGAAAAGATCATCCTTCATTTCTTGTTTAACCTTAGGTTTGATAGTTTGAATAGATAAAGCTCTTTGCCATCGAAATGTGGAACACACCATTTTCCTAATACGGCATTTGATTATTTCGTCAGCATGGGGTCTCTTCCGGATGTCGCATTTTTAGCGAAGCTATGACATCTTCTTTTCGTACGTATAGCAATTTGTTGCTATTTCGTAATTTGTGCAAGATACTTAGCAGCAAAAAGAATTCAATGGGTTATTTTTTTTTCCTAAAGATGTGCCTTACAGAATCATAAAATAGATTGAGATATATATAATATTATTCTATGAATCACTTTGATTTAACGTCTAATATCATCAAATTATATTTTATTTTTCATGTATAGTATTCAATAGTCTTTAGCCTTTTCTATTGCAGGGTATGTTAAATCCTAAGAAAATATTTGTTTCCCATGCAAATACTTATAAAACGAAATTTTTTAAACCGCAAAATGGCTGCTTTAAATTCCTTGAAGCGGTGATAGCTAACGATTAACAGCTTAAAGTTTGAAAAGAATTAAACCATTTAATTCTTTTTTTATAGTTTTAAATTTTATATGTTATATTTGTTGTATTTACTATATCATAAATCTTGAAAGCCATCACACTTTTTGATTCAGGCGAATTAGAATTCTTGAATAAAAGTTCCAACTAATCGTTTTCAACTAGATGGGGATTAGTTACTATTACTGCTATTAGTTACTATTAGAAATCATACATTATTTAAAACTTAGAGCCTTTTTCAAATTCTTTTCGATTGATATTTCAATATGAATTTCCCAAACGATGTGCGACGAACATTATATCATTAAATCTCTATTAATAATAAAGATAAGATTTGTAAGACTATTAATAATAAAGAAAGATTTATATGTTGGTTCCCTCTAGAATAAGCCATTTCATCAAACAGCACCAAATTTGGCAGAAGCATATATAATTTAAAAGGTGGGTATGTGCACTTTGAATCGATATTTTTTTCGAAATTTTAATTAGACGTTTTTATTAATTAAAACTTTGGTAAGGTTTTGTCATTTCTCCGCGATAGCTTCTAAAAATGTTATTGCGCAAAACTCATTCCTTCCGAAATAACTACATCATTTCAAAATTTAATATATATATATATATATATATATATATATATATATATATATATATATATATATATATATATATATATATATATATATATATATATATATATATATATATATATATATATATATATATATACATACATTTGTATTTTTTTTCTGAGCTTTTATTAATTAAATATTTTTTTTTCCTTATTTCTAACATTAAATTGTACTGTGACCTTCAAATTCATACTTTTTTTTTCATTGTTTAAAGCTAAAGAAGAAAGGTCTTGCTTAAATCTGTCTAGTTAACAAGTTGAATTAAAATGGAGTAATATTATCTAGAAATTTAGAAAATAGATTAACCACTCATTTAGAATTTTAATAGCTCTCTGACAACAGGGTACAGGTATCCATTAGAAACATCCAAGTATAGAATGGACAAAATATATTAAATAAAATTGAAATAATATAGCTTTAATATCTAACAATTTCTTAGAATCTCGAAAATGCATTTAAAAGATTTAACTGAAATTAAATAAAAGCAATAACCTTGGCTAACCAGCTGGTCGCAAAAAGACGATCATTTGAATTAAAGAACCATATATGAGTTTAATAATTTCTTTCAAAATCAGATAAACATTCTGTGTATTTATAGCTACATCCGTCTAATTTTAAATAACCTTATTAGCCTAAATTACCCAACAAAACTGTTATAATGTTTTTTTTTTTTTTTTTTTTTTTACCATATTGCCCGGTATTTAGTATGTTGCACCATATCCAAGAAATATCATACAATTTTCTTTTTTAATAGGAAACAATTTCGACAGAATGTGACTCAACAACATCGTAAAATTCCTTGTATCAAAAGGAAACAGTTTCAATTGTATTTCAGGTATTAATAAAATAATAAAAGGTATCTGGTTTTATTATTTCAGGTATTAATAAAATAATAAATACCTGATTTAAAAGAATTTAATGAAAATACTTCATAGTCTATTTCATTTATAAGAAACTTCAATGAAAAATAATTGACAAAGTTCCTTTATTATATTTCAATTTTCAAATTTATATTTCAAACAATTTCATTTATTTTTGGAATCATTCATTCTGAATTTTTCGAAACATCAGAAATAGAAATAATTAATGTAAATCAAGTCCAAACTAGACGCTATAAAAATTTCTAATATCTAATTGGGGGAAAAGAAGTGTTTTTAAATAAATACTGGGAATTTAATTGCATTTAACGAAGAAGTTTTGCAAACAAATGGCATCTTGAGATTCTGTTAAAATACGGCATTGTTAGTTTTAGTTACTGAAGTGCCACTCGCATTATATGACATCTTTGAATAAAATTCTCACATGAGGATTATTCTGTCACATCCGGGGAAGAAAGCAAGGAAATTACTTTTTCTTAAAACGAGTATAAAAATTTAAAAAGCTTCATAATTTTGTTTTCTATAAAAGATGATTCAAAATACGTCTTCTTAAAGGAAAGTAATTCTGAACTTTCTAATTACTTGTTATGGTTAGTTAAAAAGTTTTACATGTTAATAAATTATAATAACTCTGTTAAATTAACAGTGCATACTTAATTCTGAGTGTCAGTGCGTCTTGCAACAATACATTTTCCCACTGATAAACAAAAAAAAAGGAAATGAAAACAAGTCAAGCTTTGCTGTTAAACTGATTAATAATTTAAGGAATTTAGGGCCCTATATCAAGAATGGAATTAGGATTAATCTTTATTAGCTACATTTTTAACAAATTCTAATTTCAAAATCGAATTAAATTCTTCCATGTCTTAACTTCCATTTTAATTTTCTTATATTATATATTTTAAATTTAGTGTTCAATTTCTCCATTCTAAATAATATATTTTAAAACTAAATTATATTTTTAGCTCTGTTTAAAAAAATAAAATTACATTAAATATGTGGTCAAGTTTATATGAATTTCATGTGATTTGTAAATGTGCTACTTCACAATAATTAAATATTTTGTCATCATCATTACCCATTTTTTTTTTGTTTTCGTTATGGCTATGTGTATCTAACATAAATATGTGAATTACAACTTTGAAATATGATTTATGTAAAAGTAGGGATGTCTAAAACATAAAACATTGTTTTATTCTATTTTTTCTATGTTGAAACTATTGAAAAATAACATGCTGCATCTCAGATTATACCAAAATTCAAAAGGATTTGCTTGAAAAAACTGTATTTGGTTTTAATACAAACCTGTTTATCTAATGATTCAATCTATTAAATATAACATATTTTTTTTTATCGTTCCTTTCATATTTTTGCTTAGGAAAGAGGGAAAAGCATATATATTTTTTCGGGTGTCAAAAATATCAAACTGCCAATTATAGCATTAATAAGTGCATTATATGTTAATAAAGTTGCAAAATAAGTACATTCTTCTCTTTTAAAACAAACATATGTTTATCACTTTTTATTTCTAGCCCTGCTACATATAATTTACGTTGTAGAATGGAATTTAAAGTAATATAGGGAATGTTTATTTGGGACAGTTGTAAGAATATGGATAAAAAAAATGTGTCTTCTCAAAATTAAAGAAATCGAATGCATTTTTAAATAGTTTGTTTCAATTAATGTTTATCCTTTCAGCATAAAAAAACATTTTATTAAAATTTCTATAAAAACTTTTTCGAGATATAACATCTTTAACATCACATTTTAATAAGCGTTTTTTCCTATATATGCGACTGCATTTTACAGCTCTTTAGTTTATTAAATATGTATACTTCCATGAAAGTTTTCAGTTAAAATTGTAAAGTATCATTAACGTTCATCACCCTTAAAGTTATTTGCACATTTAAAAAAAAATGGTAAAACTTTGTGGAGGAAGATTTAATTAAAAAGTAAATTATTCTGAATTTCCGTTATTATTATGCGTGATAAAAGTAATAAATGAAAAATATGGAACTATGAATATGTGAAATATGCTATTATTTTCAATATACGAGGGGTGAGCCAAAAAAAAGTTTACAAGTAGCAGTATTTGGAAAGTAGAAATTGTGGATGGGAATATTGTTACCCAGAGTGGAGACAGATGACAGGTCGTTCCAGAACAGATAATGTTAGTACTGAGACCTGAAACAGTGATAGTATTGAGAAGACGTCCAGAGAAGTGATCGCGCACAGAGGTGTGAGCCGTGATACGATTTCTATGGGCCAAGAATGTGTCCCCACCGGACATTCACAAACAAATCGTTGAAGTGTACGGAGGCAAGGCAATGAGAACAGGTGGCGAAATTGTGTAGTTCTTTTGAAGCCGGCAGAGAGATTGCTTAAACGTTTAGGGGGATATCAGGAGTCAGCCCACATGCAGCCCTGATTTGGCTCCCAGTGGCTATTTCCTTTTCCCGGCATTGAAGAAAAACTTTTCCGAAACAAAGTTCATATCAGACGGTGATGTTCAAAAATGTTCCGAAAACTGACTCAATAGCCAGGTTACCTGATTATTACCAAAACGCGTTTAAAAAAATTGGTCCAGCGGTGTGATAATTGCCCCAAGAGGTTTGATGATTATGTAGAGAAGTGACCGCCACATATGTCTCTTAATTACTATTTGTATCATGTGTCTATTGTTTATAAAATATTTTTCCTTTGCCTTGTAAAACGTTTTTGGATCATCCCTCATACAATAATATAATTGACAATGCAAATAATTCAGAATAATTTTGCAACGGAAAAAAATCCAAATCTATCCGCTCGATAAACGGGAAAAAATCCAACAGGCTCAGCAACTGAAAATGACAGTTGACAGGATTTTTTTTCTCTCTCTGCGAATTGACAAAACATAGACAAAGCGTGCGTAAAAGCGTTTACAGTAAAAAGCAGCAAACAAACAGCATATCGGTAGTAAACAACTGCAACAAAACAAAGCGCTTAAAGAACTCATTGGAAAACTTTCCAAAGAGAGGCATCACTCAACTATTCGCTTGACCTCATATTAAGTACACAAACTTTCCCTTTCGTATGAGCCCTTCCATTTCTTTAGGTCCCATGACAGTGCATCGAATGTTATGGAATAAATAGCAAAACTCAAACTGTAATGGAGCAAATGATAAAATTCTCGAATATTTGTAATGTTTCATTTTTGTAGCAAAACTCTTCAAATTCGTCACCAAGATTGGGAGTTATTGACTTGTCACCCACTCAATAGCCATTAATATATTCGTAAAACTATTTTCCTTAGAGTGGAATTAACTGCGCAAATTAGCATTATTACAAATTTATAGCAATAATATTTTTTGTGTGTATTCTGCCTACGAAAAAGTCTTTAACCATGTGAGGATAAATATATACACATATAATATGTAATAAATTTCGCTTTCTTTATAATATCCTTTTGCACAATTAATAGAAATTAATGATTAAAGTGATTAAAAATTAAAAAAAGGAAAAGCAAATTTTTGAAAAACGAGTCTCATATGCAATAATTCGTATTGTTTTTATCAACCAAATTTTTTTCACATCATTTTGATTGCAGAGAAAACTAATTTAACAATTATTTTAGATTATTTTATTGAAGCTTCTCTGATTAAAAGAATCAAATATGTGGAAAATACAAAAATCACTTAAATTTTTATATACATAAGGTATCATATTATTTGGCTAAAAATACAAAATCTGAACTATCTTAGCCATTATCACATTATTGATATTTAATATATATATTTATTAATTACTTTTAATAATTATTAAGATATTTTTATTATATGTATTGAAAAAAATATGGCTTCTATTAAGAGAAATCGAATCACTTCAGTACACATATATACAGAGAAAGATAGAGAATTATATGACATATAATTATACATATACACGACTTATATATATTTCACCTACATATTTTTTTAATTCATAAAATTTTTCAAGGGATTCATAATTACTTAGAGAAACCTTAATCTATCTATCCCACTGAGAAAGCTTTGCCATAAAATAATCCAAATGCGTGATCATTTTTTTATTAACATAAATAATCAATTCTTTAGGGGAAAGAAACAAGTTCACTTATTCGCTTCCAATCCGCAGCAACTTGCTCTTATACCATTACTTATTCATGTTGATAGCCACTTTTTCCAGAAGAATTTGCAATTCAGACCTCCGAATCTACACTTAAAAGAAAGTCATCTCTTCTAATTTGCATCAGTCTTGCCATTCTCGTCTATCGTAAAGGGTTGTATTAGAAAGTCGGACTTTCAAACTGAATTCGATTAAAAGATCTCACGCTTGAGAATCTTCCTACGTGATATCCATCCCAACTCCCTGTAGCAAAGTCCTTACACCTGAGTTAAAGAGCTTTGTTCTGCGTAATGGCAGACGATCATTAAAGTTGCACCCCTTCTTCTTTAGGCTATTTCACTGGGACGTGCAACGATGCTCATGACTGCAACCGTAACCCACTAGGAGGCGGGGGCCACCTATAATTGGGGTGGTTCTGGAGTGTCATTGTCAGGGCACATGGCCATTTGTAAAGGCGGATAAATGCGTCTCACCGAGATATTAATGGTATAAGCTGCTTCTTTTAGAATAAAGGAGATTGAGCAGAACACTCATGATGAGGTGTCAGAATAAAACTTTCACTATCCTTTAGTATAATTAATGGCGCAGCAATTATTAACAACTGAGGTTAAGTACCTCATACTCTTTCATACATCAAGTTAATTTGCACCGCATTAATTATCGCTTAATCAAAGAATTATTGTCGAAAAATATTGTCCTCACGGCAAGGGACGAATTTTGCTTTGTGAGTATGAGAAACAATTGGGTCTCTGTTTGGATATCAGTAGATAAACAAAATTGCAATTTGAAATTTTTAGTGAATAATTTTTGATTTAAAAAATCTTTATTTTATATAATTCAGTGAATATTTGTTGATTAAGAATCCTTATTTTATATAATTTATTGAATATTTGTCTTGGCCCTTAATAAAGAGATAAGTAACCAGAGATTGTGCTGTATTATTTTCTAAGTATATTCTTATTTATGAATTATGTAATAAAAAATTAATATAAATTATAGGTAGATAAACTTTTTGATTAAGTGTGGTTAGTATCATTTATATTAATTTTTATGGGCAAAATTAGTATGTGAAATGGTCTCATTGGAAATTATGGTAAATAACGTCGTTGCAAAAATACAAAACATTTAAAAATTAATTTTAAATTAAAATTAATTTTTAAATTTTAAATTAAATAGAATGTAAGTTAAAAGAAAGAAATTAATTAAATGTCTGGAAGAATCTTCAACCCATCATAGAATGCCTTAGTGTTTCTGACAGATGATATTTTTATTTATTCTTCATTCTCCTTCCTCTATTTCTCTTGTGTTATTATGCATAGGAGGAAAACTTTCTTTACCTAACTTAATGAAAAATAGTTGTTAGTAGCACTATATTTCTTGTTTTTACGTCTTTTAAGTGTATTTGTAAATACCATAACTTCTGTTATTCTTTATACATTTAAAATCTTGTAAAATATTGTTGCCATTGAATAATTCACAATATTTTCCCAAACAATAAAAAATGGGAAATAAAAATGACTTTTGAATAAATCATTGTTACAATAATTTTCTGAAGAAACCAAAAGATTCGGCTTATTTAGATTATATAGAAAATAAAATTATACTCAGTGAGGTAATTTACTTTTAGGAAGATTATATCGAACAAAGAAGCATATGGCAGATTATTCAATAGATGATCAATGTTAGAAATATTTTGTTTTTTCATTTAATTAATGCATAAAACTCTTCTAAAAATAAAATTTCATTTTTTAAAAAATAAAATGAAATGCTTGTTATTTAGATATATTAAATATCATTAGATATTTCAGGGATTTGTGATATTAAATTGTAATCCAACCAACATTCATATAGATATTTTTGTACAAAGGATTTTGTTGTATGAAATTTTTTTTTTATCCATAGGAGTTTAATTTTGAAAAAAATGGAAGATATCTACGGAATAAAAAACATAGAGAAAGGCATTTCTCAAATACATAATTTTATTCTATAAATAATTGCAGAATTTCATATGAACAAAATTAATTTATTAGTAATACCACAAATTGTATTCTGGTTCGTTGTAGCGCAAATTAAATACCTCATTAGGTTCATTTATTTGCTCCAAAATTTTGAAATAAATGTGCTTACTAGTTTTGAAAAGTTTACTTGAAAAACAATGTTTTTTTAAAAATTAAAATCGTCATTATTATGACTCAGAGAGTTTCAAAAAATTTATTAAAAGTATATTATTGTTTTTGATGTAAAATAGACAGTTATTACAAAGCAGACAGGTTAAGAATGTGTAATTGCAATAGCATCATATTTAACAATTTGTTCCTATTATAATTTTTCAAGATATATCGAATAATGAATTGCAAAATGGTAAAATGGTAAAAAAAAATTGAAAATGAAAACCATTACTTATCATTATTATGATATTTGTTGACATTTTGGTATTTAGCGTCTTTCAATAGTTGTATATATCACTCATAATTGTGTCTTGTATTTCACATAGCTAATGGAAAATTTTAGCATAATTTTAAAATTATTCCTTTTGGCAAAATTTGAAATTGGTTCATATTATTTAATTTCAAATGTACTGTCAATTCTAAGCAAAATCTAAATGCAGGGAGCTTGCTTAATAAAACGGAATTAATTCTATTAATTTTTTAATAAACCATTTATAATGTAAAAATTAATTCTAAGAAAGATACAGAATTAGAATTTACCATTATAAAATTGGTTGAAAACTGCTACACCATTAAAATTTAAAACCATTGAACTATTGTCATAAAGCAAGGCTGTGAATTAAAACACCTATAAATATTACATCATTACTGAATATATTATAATATTTATTGCTTTCAGATGAAGATCTCTTGATTGCCTTGTTCCTATGTCAGCATTTTCGGAAATTAAATGGTAGAAATAAAGATATCATATGTATGGGTAAGAAGGATGTGGATCTTTATTTACTCATTCATTTTTTAAAAAATAAAATTCCCAAATCAAAATCAAATAATCAAATTGCGAAAAGTTTCATGACTCAAAACTCATCCGTTGTCTTTTCACAATTCAGATAATTTTCTTCAAATGATTTTTTTAGTTACACCTCTAATTGTTGAGAACAGGAACTAACAAGGGGAGGATACGGGGTTGAAATCTGAGATCAGGATGAGATTTAGTATAATGATAGTATACATTTAGAATGTTCATTCATGAAAATATTAAAACGCAATGGCCAGCCAATTTCGAGAAAATGGTCCTTAAACTTCTGCTAAAGCTTATATACTGATAATTTGACTCCCGTTCCGATGATCCCGATAGCATGGTTGTCTAGGTAACCGTCTACTTTACGGAAAGTCAGAATTCGAACCTAGCTAGGATTTTTTTTTTTTACCTTTCTTAATTACTTTTATTCTATTCAAAATTTACAAATACTCCTAATTAATATGTTTTTAATTTTTTTTCATCCAAAATAAATATATATCGAAATACATAATAATAAAATTAAAATTTTTAAAGAAATAAAATTATAAATACAGATGCATTTTTTAAACAAAATAAAATTATCTAAATTTAATCAACTATTTACAGATAGTTTTAATTAATATGCTACTTATTTTTATGCAAGGACAAATGTTTATTCTTTTAATACTTGAATTATAATTTAATGTTTAAAGAAAAAATAATTAAAAACGTAACATTAACGGCTACAGATAATTTAACTTGCTTGCATGATTTTCAAACAATTAATTTTCAAATTCTTGGATTTTAATAATAATAAATTATTAATTATAACTCTACGTCTATATAAAATAATGAAGAGAGCAGCTGACAGTTGTTAAATATGTAAGCAAAGTTCCCCAACTGCAACAATCAAAAGTAATAGTAGAGAGTACGTGCTTATTTGTTGAATGCGTAGGCAGATGGTTCAAAACCTATTAAGCGTATACAAAATTCTTATTCAATCGAACATGAACAAGAAATAAATTATTGCGAAGATAGTGTAAAAATTCAATCAATTGTACACCATCAATTGTCATCAGCAATTTTTAATAAGATAATAAGGTATGCATGGTACGCTGCCCAACTTTCTGATGAAAGTAAGATATTTTTAAATGCAAATGAAGTTGTGTTCCCATAGATCTCTTAACCCATTCTAGGGTCGTGGGAAGTATGCTTCCCACCAAATTTATCAATCTTTGTACGAAATTATGTAGGTTGGTATAAGCTCTGACAAATTTTTTCAGTAAGTCAGAAGTTTAGATGCTTCAGTTCTTTATCTCAGACAAAATGATGTGTCATGATTTGTTACATAATTATTAATTACCAAATTAATTAATTAATCAAATTAAATTTAACTGATAAGCTAATTGAATCCCTTTTCTCTATTCTAATTTCAAGCCAAAAAATATTTTAACATAATATGACTAGAAAAAAATGGCCCTTTAAAGGGTTAAAGAAACCTTGCTCTTGTGGATAATCATCATTTATCAGTTGTGCAAGGTGTCGAAATATATTTTGTTTCCAATGTTTTTACTATAATTAACATTCTGGTTCTTGTATATAATCAAAAGTAAATGTATATAGGATATTTTTTTTTGGGAATATCGAAAAAAAAATTACGATGTGAGTATTTATAATTAATAATTATCACCATTTATGTTATATCTGTTATCAATTTTTAAAATATTAAATTACAATTTATGTATTAAAATAATAAACATTTATACTTGCATAAAAATAAGTAGCATATAAATTAAAACTATCTGTAAATAATTAATTAAATTTAAATAATTTTATTTTCTGAAAAAATGCATTTGTATTTATATTTTTTTTCTTTTAAAATTTTAGTTTTATTATTATGTATTTTGATAATAAATATTTATTTTGGATGATAAAAATGAGAAACATGTTAATTAAGAGTATTTGTAAATTTTGAATTGAATAAAAGTTATTAAAAAAAGAAAAAAAATAACCTAAGCAGGTTCGAACCCTCACCATCCGTATATGAGACAGTTACCTAGACAACCATTTCATCGGGATCCTCGGAATGGGTGTCAAGTTATCAGTATATAGGCTTTAACAAAAGCTTGAGGACGATTTTGTCGATATTGACTAGCCATTGCAATATTTTCATGAATGAACATTCTAGATTTATACTATCATTATACTAAATCTTATCCCGCTCTCAGATTTCAATCCCGTACCCTCCCCTTGTAAGTACCAATTATCTGATTTTATCCAATTGCTGACGATTAAAAGATGCATCAGATGCTCGCTTTTCAGTTAAGTGGATCATTTTTCTTCTTTAAATATATCATATAATTTTATTACAAATATTAAATTTTTCGCAACATTTTAAATATTTTCGTTAAAAATCTTATCTTATTGAAAACAAAAATTATTTCCAACGATACTTTGGCATCAAATATTAAATGTTGCCAAATATTCATGTGTCATAAAAATATTTTATAAATGTGTGTAGTTATTTCTACAAATCATTTAAATATCTACAAATTATTGGCATATATATCATTTAAATACATTCTAATCACATACAAATCGGAATATATATTTTTAAATTAGTTCCATTTCAGAACTTATCATATATACAGGCATGAAATCAAATAAATTATTATAAAATTGAAAATTCTTCTAAAACATTCAATCTGAAATCATTAAATAAATTTTACAATATCAGTAATTTATTGTTAAATGGATATTCCTATTTTTCTGTAATTTTTTCCGTAAAATATAATAAATAACTCTAAAAAACTCAGTTGTATACCAATATATTTCAAAGGGATTTTCATTTGAAATGCGCCTTACATTTGTTTATACAGCAGAATCAGGTAGAGGTAGTAAACAAAGCAATATCTGTTTGTCCAGAAAATATATAAAGTTTAGATTAAAAGCTCTGCAATGAAAGATCCACTTTGTTTTTGTTTACTGTTCAGCAAAAAAAAAAAGTTGTTTTCGTGTTTCGCACTATATTTGATTCCTTTTCTTTCAGATCGATTTAAATATGATTTTTCCGCTCAGGGAAATAATTCTCTTGTTTGATGTTTGCAAAGCTGAAATGGTGATCATCGAAATCTTTATTTTTTTTGTTTCTTCCGGAAGGTTTCATTCCCTGAATAATATTAAATCTGAGCTTTTCAACAGTGGGATGCATATTTTTCAGAATAATTTTTTCATTCATATTTCAATACAATTTCATTGTATTTTGTACTTCAACATTCGCACCTAGGAATTAGTTTCTTTTTTAAAATTTCATTTTAATTTAGATTTGTCATAATTTTGCACTGTAGCAATGCAGCATATGTATATGTGTGTGTGTGTGTGTGTGTGTGTGTGTGTGTGTGTGTGTGTGTGTGTGTGTGTGTGTGTGTGTGTGTGTGTGTGTGTGTGTGTCGACATCTATTTTGTATATATATATATATATATATATATATTTGCCGAATTATTCTTTCCTTGAATAATACTAAATCTGCACTTCTCAACAGAGGGGTGCATGTTTTTCAGAATATTTTTTCATTATTATTTCAATACAATTTCACAGTATTTTGATCTTTAAAATTTGTACCTAGAAATTAGTTTTTTAAATTTTATTTTAATACAAATTTGTCATAATTTTACACTGTATCAATGTAATAAATGTTTTTTATATATATTTTTATTATATATATCTACAATACATTACAATTTTTTTTCCATGATAGAAGCAAGAATATTGATTCTGTAATTATTCTTTAAAAAAATGGCGACAGCGAATTTTCCCAAATTACAACATTAATATATTTTTATAAAAAGCTTTCTTTCCTTGAACAATATTAAATCGGATTTTTTCAACAGAGGGGTGCGTGCATGTTTTTTTCAGAATAATATTTTTCATTATTATTTCAATACAATTTCTCAATATTATGATATGTAACGTTCGTATCTAGAAATTAGTTTCTTTTCTAAAAAAAATATTTGAATTCAAATTTCTCACAATTTTACACTGTAACGAAGCAATAAATATTTTTTTTATAAATCTGTCGACATCTAAAATATGTTAGAATTTTTATTCACGATCGAAGCAAGTATATTTATTGAGTAAATATTCTTTAAAAAATTGGCGAAAGTGAATTTTTCCATATTAAAGTTTTAATATGAATTTTATATGAACTTTATATAATTTTGGAGATCAACATTTATTGTTTTGAATGTTACGATTACTTCAATTTGTCATGTGAGCAATTACAAAGCTTATCTCGAATCCAATCGTAATACTTATTATTTATATATTACCATTTTGTTTAAGATAATCACTTTTCTAAATTTTACTGCAATTTTCTACTTCAGCTTTTAAAAGGGGAAGGGGGAGTTTTATTTTACAAACATTTTTTGTTAGCTTCTCAACGGTTTCTTTAATAAGCAAATATTTATTTTCTTCATTCCTGATTACTATGAAAACTATCCTTAATTGTATAATGTCATATTATGTATCGAAGTTCTTCTTACTATTTATATTTTTTATTTTATTTGTTTACAGTCATGTCTATTTCTTTCACTATAAACATTTTTATCATTCATTTACATGCATTTGATTTATTTTCACAAATTTACTACTTTTACTTCTATGTATGATTCTATTGTAAAAGAATTTTTCTGACATTTATATACAATTTTACACTTTTACTTTGATTTCAGCCTGTTTCTTACCCAATAATCATAAAGGATTTTGAATAAGAAACCACCTCCGATTAATTTCTTAATAAAATCTAACAAGTTTATAAAACATTCCGTTAAATCTTCTCTTATTTATCAAGCTATAATTTTCTCCTTTATAAATTTCGTAAAGCGTTCGTCATCTAAATCTATTCTTTCATTTCGATAGCTATAACTTTAAAATTTCATGTAAGAAACAAAATCCTTACTAAATAATTATTTTCTTGGATATCAAAACATTACAGATGATAGTTTTGATGTAATGATCAATTATAACTTCACAAATATTTAAACAATGTCTATATGTCTAACTTATGAGACACTGTCTAGCCACACCCATTAAGATATTACTGGCTAAATTGCTAGATAAATATCTCGTACAAAGCAATATGCAGGAAACCTAGGGTCAGAGTAATCGTATTTATTTTGTAGCTATGCTCAGATTATGGAGATAAGATTTAAACACATAAAATTTGAAAAAATGTAAGAGCAATAATTTTTTGATGTTTCCATTAAAACTATTATACCGGGTATGATGGTTAGAAATTATATTTTTAAATATTTGTTTAAAGCTGCAAATAAACTTACATTTTATAGTTCACGATCCATTCAGAAATTATAGTAAATAGATTCAGTACAATTAATTGGATAGCAGTAAAAACAATTCCCAACAAACAATAAATCATTTTATTGATAAAAAAAATTACAAAATCAAATTGCTGAAAAAGGGCTTTTTTTTAGTATTAAATATTATTCTACTACTAAGTCTCTCTAGCTACTTATTTTGTTTAACTTCACATATTTTTTAAGAGTTTACTATTGCAAATAACCGTTTGATTTTCATATGGATATATATATTAATTAGTCAATATATATTTTAAAACTTTAAATATAAAAATTTTGACAGCGTTGAATTCGATATAAATGAGAAACATTTTTATATGCATTATTAGAAACATTTTTAGTATTAAAATACTTTCATAATTTCAAATTAAATGAAATAAATTTTGGGGTTAATAAATTATCCCATGCTGGCATGAAAAATTAAAATAATGAGCATATTGATCAGTTGGGTGGGGATTGGGATACATTAAAAAACCTTTTTTTCGGAGGGGGGGCTATTTTACAATTATTCATTGTATCAATAGAGTTGGACAACTTTTTAAGTAGGATTGAAATTTCATAAACAGGAACAGTTTTTAATTAACTTTAGGAACCATTTTATTAATTCACTTTAGGAACAGTTTCATTAAATCAATTTAGGAACAGTTTTACTAATTTATTTCAGGAATAATTTTACAAATGTTCTTAATATATTATTGTAGGATATTCTTAGCTATTCACATTTAAACCATATTGCATATAATTGATTTCAAAAAATGTTTTTCGTATAAAAATGTTAACAAAATTAAAATATATTCTTATTTATTAACTCTTTAAACATTTGCATATTTCTGTATTTTTAGCAAAAAATGCATGTTTTAATTTTTGAGGAAAAACATTGGTAGCCTTAATTTATTTTTAAAATATTGAAGCCAATTTCTATACACAATTAATTTGGTAATAAAAAAAATTGTCAGTCAATTCGTTCAAGTACTAAACTTTAAAAAAACCCGTTAATCATAATAAAGTGATCGCGTTTAAAATCGATATTTTTTTTCAAATAGTTGCAAAACGACACTATATTTTCCTAATTTAAATTGAAGACAAAGCTAATGTTTACTGTTGTCCATCTATGAAACACATCTGTATAAGAGAATAGTTAAGAATCACTACAAGGTGCACTGACAGAAATTCTAAATATTTTATTTTTCTAGATTTTTTTTAGATTTTAGAATTAAGGATATTAAATTATTAGTAAGGATTACCCATGCAATAAATTAGGATTGGCTTAATTTGGTAGGATTGCAATTTGATAGCCATCTCTTACGATATTTTAACAACGAATTTTCCAATATTAATAGATCTACGTTTTTGAAAACAATCTAAAACGGAATAAAATAAAGATAATTGTGAAACTTAAGTGAAATTATTTGGAAAAAAAATCAGATTGCTATTTTTTAACTTTTATTAATTTATAAAAACATTCATCCAATGTTTTTTTTTTCTTTCTGATGGTTTTAAATATCTTTACTTATTTGCATAAACTATTTTTATTTAAAAATTTGATGCCTTTAGCTTAATATTTCAATAAAAAAAACGTTCATATTTACATTAATCATTCGAATGAGTTCCCTTGATATGAGGATAAGAAGTTTGTGGTTCAAGGCTTAGTTATAGCTTTCCTGTTGGGCATGCTAATGTTTTGAGGTCAAGTTATTTCCAGTTAATAGCTGGATGTTAATCTTAGAGCAGGAGTTACATCATGATCAATAATGGCAATTTGGGATCAATCTTAGTTTCTTGATTGATAAATTTATAGCCATTTTTCCTCAGCAATGTTAAGGAAATCATCTTCAGTATTAGTATTTTAGTTGAAATATCCCTTTTACACCATTTATAAAACAAAATTACATTACATACTGTGAAAACAAACTACAACAAGGAAATATTTCTGTGAAACTTTTTCCGGTTGTTGCTTGTTTTCTTGCTCCTTAAAAATCATGACAAAAAAAGGTTTATGTGTGCTCTTTGTTATCTTTAAGGAAGTTAAATATTTTTCTTAATTATTTCAAGTAAATCTATTGTTATTTGATTGTCAAAACTACTGCTACTAATCAAGAAAAAAAAAGAAATATGTATATATTAAACAAAAATCCTGATACACAATTCACAGATTCGAAAAATTGAGCACGCATCAGTTTTTAGAAAGAAAAAGTAATACCCTTTTCCTCTATCAGCCGGAATGCCAAAGCTATCAGAGATACCAGCAAAATCTCATTGGCGGATAAATGCTACTCCATGATGACTTGAAAGAATTTTTACTCAGACTTTCACCTCATGGGCCTTGCGATAGAAGTAATTGAAAAGGAACTTAATCATTTTCTCACTTCCAGTTATGAAGTTCAAGAAAACTGGGGACACAGGGGGTGAGGCAGCGAGTGAAAGGCAAGCAGATGACGAGCGAAATGAGGTCAGGATCAAAAAAATTCTGACGCGTCGCTTGTGGGCTTAGCCGCCAGGGATTCTTTGAACATGGCACAAAGTGGGTGTTTTCTCTCCTTCTCTCACTCTTTCATCACTTCTTTCGCTAAAAATTTTGGTTTCTAATATTTTTCATTCCCGCCCGTATAAATAAATCGAACCCTGTCTTTATACTGGTATTGATTTTTTCACACTAGCTTATAAGGCAGCCTTTTTCTTGTACGATAAGATGTTTTGATGGAATTTTCAGTTTAGAATCGGTTTTTTTTTCTTAATGCACTGCGTTTCGATGAATATATTTAAAATAGAGGTTTATTATATTTTCGTTTTTAACTTCTGTATTTTATTTCTATTCATGTGTCGAATATTCAGAAAAATTATACATGTGCGCTGGTTTAATAATATGCTGTTTAAATATTTTTAAGTCAGCATATCAGAATTATTAATAAAGTAAATATTTTTAAGTGAGTGTATCAGAATTGTCAGTGTCAGTGTATCAATAAAGTTTTTGAAAACATTCTTTTAGTCATTCAAAACATTCGTCATTGCATTCATTCATTTTAGTCAAAAACATTCACCATTAAGGTGAATGCTTTTCCTTTTTTTTTTTTTTTTTTTCATCTCAAAATAAAATTGATCAATGCATTGTAAATAAGAAATGGAATTGAAAAATTAAAAATAATGGACAAAAATAACATTAAAAATTATTTTGTGTAAAAATTATTTGATATCGTTCTTGTTTTTTAAATACTTCAAATATATGCAGATTTTTTTAATAAAATTATTTTGTTTTGAAGAGAAAACAGTAATATAAGTAAAGTAAAAAAAAAAAAAAAAACTAAAAAAAGAAAAAAGTGTAGTAAGAAAACTTATGCCATTATAAGAAATTGTATTTTGGTATTAAAATTGCAAAATAAATATTTCCTTCTTTTGTATATAAAAAATGCTACTCACAATCAAGTTATTTCCTTCTGTTTGGAAATTGAAAAATTTCGCGAAAAACTACCTCGCCAATTTTAAATAATCTATAACTTATTCTTTTAAAAATATATATATTGAATTTCAAAATTGTTGCACATTTCTTAAAAGTTTAACCTGAATAGAATTCGAATCATACATCTTATATTAAAAATTATTTAAAAATTCGCTTTTGGTAGAACAATTTTCCTTGCTAAACTTTAAAAATGAATGATACTGTTTTATTTTAGCATACAAAGACGAAATTCATCATTAGTTTAAGAAACTAGCCTAAATTCATGAATATGGGGTTTTTTTTTCACAATTTAGTTTAAATAGCAAGTAAAAAATGAATAGTGTCTCTCTTTTTTCTCTTTTGCTGTAAAGATGATTTTAAAATATTTTTTCCTAAAAAATAATAAAAATATCTGCTGATTCCAAACGGGATTCAAGGAATTAATCCATAAAAAAGATTTCACTACAACAAAAATCAATTTATATATTACTAGCCGCCTTTGGCGACCAGCCGGTTCGCCAATCTTAATGTTCGTTAAAATTTTAATAATTAAATATTTTATGCAATTCCAACTTTAATAGATTCTTCAGCAAAATATTTTAAAACTTCAAATTTTGATAGTCATATAATTCACTCATAATATTATAAAGGCCTTCAGTCATAACGTGATATGTATCTCTCTAATTTTCTGTTACCCCTCGTAGAATTTATGCTTTAAATTAAAGTGTAAATTATTAATCTGCAATTAATATAATAATATTTTTTACTGAAACAAAGCATTTTTTTAATAATATGATTACTGATAATAGATTCACTGAGCGTTTAAACTTCATGGACACTAACGAATATCTTTCTTAATTTATGTAATATCTCAAGAATTTGTCAACATGAACAGATAGATTAATGAACAATGTTTCATTTTAAATGCATTAAACACTAAGAAAATAAAATGAATCGTTTAAAATAATCGGTCTAAAACAGGTTTAAAAAAACTACTTAAAAAACGATGTACTTAAAACTATAAGCATATACAAAAAATATATAACTAACATAAATACAATTTACTTACAAAAGCATGCAACTAACCGAAAAATAATTTAAATCATCCGTTGAAAGTGGTTGTCATGACAACAATCAGAACAATGCGCATGCTTGAATTTTCTTCGCCAGTTAGGTAACGGAAATGCTTGAATTTTTCTACGCCAGTTGGGGTAACGCTATGCAGATTATACATTTTTAATTTCCTTTATTATGGTTTATTTTAATTCAAAAGTACTTCAGAATGAATCTGAAACATGGATTAATTAACAATGTTTAATTTTAAATGCATAAAACATTAAGAAAATAAACAGAATCGTTTAAAATAATCCGCCGAAAAATATTAACCCTAGCCTCATTACTGTTGGGAGAAAAAAGAAACTGAAGCCTTACTCATTTGGCGGTGGGGAAAACGGAAGATTTTTTTTGGCGGGAAAGTTAGTTTTTAATTAATAATTAAAATTCTAATTAAAATTTCAAAAAAAGGGACCCCAGGCGCACATTCCCGACCTCTAAGGTATACATGTACCAAATTTGATAGCTGTATGTCAAATGACCTGGCCTGTAGAGCGCCAACACACACACACACACACACATTGAGCTTTATTATAAGTATAGATGGCACAGAAAAAAAAATCAGAATACTTTTGTTTAAAATCATTTATTTCCCTACAGAAATAGCTAAGTTATATATTTTTACGATATCCCATTTCTTTGTCTTTAATTATAGCTTAATGCATAGATTACTTGATTTAATAATAAGCAACTCAAAAGAGTAACTACTGTAAAAATAACATTACTATTAAATAAATAATAACTTTAAGGGGATAGAATGAAGAAAAAAAGCTTGGACCAGCTATAATTTCCATGTATTTATTAAATTTTATAATATTATGTATTAAACATTTTAGGGAAATTAATATCTGGCATAAATAAGTTATTTTTTTAATAAAAGTTTTTTATTTTCTGTTTGAATATTTTATATTTTAATCCTTTTTTTAAAAAAAAATATTGAGTAAAAAATAGGAAATGAAAATAAGTTCGGAATTTTTTAACATTATTTTGAAAATATTTTTACTTTTAATAAGTTATTATATAGTACAAAAAGCATTTCCCAATGATTTTAGCTTATTCATGAATTCAATTACTAAAGCAAATGATTTTATTACATATTTTTAAACTGCGCGTGTTTATTTTATTAATGCAGATGATACTGTATATTTTCACCATATGTTTTGATAATAAAATTTATATCATTCTTTTGATAAAAATTTGCGTTGCGTTCTTCGTATTGTAATACGTTATTTTATTTCTCTTAATTTTACTAAGAATGATCATTTATTAATGTTAATTCTATTTCGACTAAAAGCATTTTCAATAAAATCATAATATTTTCTCTATTATAAGAAGAAGAAAAAAAAAAAGGGTGTGAAGAAGAACGAGGTACGATGTTTATTTTCAGAAAATACGGTTTGTCTTCCAGAGAAATTTTAATGTTTTGAAAATCATAAATGAAGAAACGTTTTCTTGCAGAACATTTTAATTTCTAATGCTCTGTGTACATTATGTTCAGAAGAAAATCATATACTCGCACTTTAAAATTTTTTAAGTGAAATGGATTATTTGAAATAAAGCATTTGCTCAGTTTGTAAGCATATAATAATGAATAGAAATTATTATAGTATGCTTATGCATCAATAGAAAGTTAAAAATTAGTTATGAAAAGTAGTTTCCTTTAACTTTCCGCAATACTATATGGATTTGGGGCTATATTAAAAAAATATGAATGATTCAATTAAGTAGTAATAAAACGTATTAAGTAGTCATAAACGTATCTTAGCGATGCATATTTTATGTATTTTACTACAAACTTTTACAGCATTTTGAAAATCTTACAGTACTAATTTTAGCACTTTAAGAATTAACGATGCTTCTGTGTGCACGTTTTATATGTTCCATGGAAGTTTCTTAAATTGTAACGGAAATGTTTGAAAAAACGTCTTCCGTAAATTTATTTTTCTTTGTTTTACTTTCGACCTTGAGGCGATAAACCAGCAAATGAAGTTACAGGATCAGGTTGGAAACGATATAAAGAGGACGAAATGTTTTCCCTTTAGAAAATTCATGAAACCGCTGCTCGTAAAAAGCCTAAGGATATTGGCCCCATCAATGACAGAGACGTGACATGTTTCCCATGAAACTTTGAAATCTTTTTTTTTTTTTTTTTTTTTTGTACTTTTTTATTTCTTAGTCATTTCAACTAAACACTTTCTTTTAAAGTTTGAATTAAGAGATAGTGTTTTATTTCTTCCAATGACAATTCAATTGTTTTATATTATATACAAAAATATACATTAAAACATAAAGTAGTTAATTTGATTTTTTTAATAAAATTTGATTATACATTTTTTTTTCTGTCGTTTTAAAATGTTTGTTAACTTCATAACATATCTGCTTGTCAATATTCTAGCGTAATTATCTATGATGTATTAGCTTTAAATCAGAAGTAAAATCGGTTTTTTCTTTATACAATTTCGCTTTAAATAATTCGTGTATCAGATGTGACCAGATTGATTTTATTAATTTAATGTTACCAAATCTTAAAATATTGCATGGTTGAAATTACACATGAAGTACTTGTGCGCTTGTGAGTTATTACGTTCAGATAGAATCATACAAATTAACATATAGGCATTGAATCATTTGACGGATTTGACTAAACCTTTAAATACGCCTATATTTTAAGTAATAAAATTAGTGGACAGTTCGGTATAGTTTATGGAGTTTATAATTATCGTATGTATATCACACAGACAAGACAAGAGAGATCTGGCGCCTTGGTTAAGGGGTAGCGCGTCGTTCCCTTGATCTGGGGGTACCGGATTGCTCTTCACAAATAGAGAATAATAATAAACAGAGAAGAATAATGAAGAATAATAATGAAAGAAGGATAATGGAGAAGAAGAAGAATGAGAAAAGGATATTGGAGAGCAAAGATAATAAGAAAAAATCATACAGAAAGCTCTACTTAAATTTTTTTGAATAAATGTTACCGACTCTTCTAACACTTTTTTTTAGTTGCCAAACTAATTCCTCTTATTTAGAGAGTAATTTATATTCTTAGTTTAACTGATACCACATAAAAAACAATATATAAACGCTTAAACAATGCACTTCTTCATACAACACATCATAAAACTGCTGAATTGTGTTTATCATAAACAAGAAATTCTTAAAGTAGAAGTTACGAAACAAATTAATTTCACTAATTAGCTAAGAGACTCTAAACAAAAGCATTCATTAACTGTTTTCTTACCATTTTTGTGTCTTTTAACTAGAAGACAGATCATTAATATTTACTTTTCTTCAACGAAGGGCATATTAATCACTTTGGAAATGTATGTCAATTAAATGCAAATTTATTAAGTGTCATTATCGTTATTTTACTATTTAAAAATGCTTATAATTAGCAAACATTCATTGTTAATAAATGCACAAATCAATTAATATTACTAAATTATGAATAAAAATACGTAATATTAACTGCATATCTTCCTGTTCAGTATTTAAAAAAAGTTAAAATTATTATTTATGAATTATGGTATGAAACACTTTTTTAATCTGGTATTCTATCATGGAATTACATAAAAGTATAATATTTTCAAAATATCTTTGCCTTATGATCCCAATTTCCTATTGAAAAATCTTTTTGGTATAGTCAGCATTATATTGAACAGAGTCATTACTTAATTGAAAATGCATATCTATCAAATAGGACTTTTCACTTAATAATAAGTTAGTGAGGATTGATAATCACATAATCTCGAAACCTGTGCATGCATGCAAATAAAAGACAGAAATTTCAAGGGCCCATCTGGGCTTACCAAATTATGCATTTAAAAATCAACGGAAACCGATATTTTCTGACATTGAATTATTCTTGTAAGAAATGAGTTTTCCTATGAAGTTAAAATCAAGTGTTCAAGCCAATTACTTGCATAAAAGATGTCATTGTTTATTTTTTCTTTATATGCTGCACGTATGCGTCATGCTAAGAGTTCCAGTCAAAGGACATGGGTTTATGTTTTATTTTTAAATTGTTATAATCTCTGATAATTATTATTAAGCTGTCACTCTAATATAAAAAATGATTTATTTATTTTAAATTGATTGTTTATTCAATCAATTAATTGTGACCGCTGCTGTCTGATCGTAAAGGCTCGGTTTCGGGTAGGGTGGGCTGAAGGCTTGAAAGACGATACCATTGATGACGATGGAGTCTGATGTAAGATAAGTTTCTAGGGACCAAATGTATTTCCACTAATATGATGTAAAAGCTGGAGAGGGATGTGCTTTTTTATTTTTGTCACCCGGTCTTATTTAAAGTAGCGAGCTCCGTCTTAAAACAGTTTTGATTTCGCCTTCAAATGATAGTTTGTAATTAATGTATCAGACAATAATAGTTAAATTATTACACATATATGATTAATAAAAAGTAAAATAAATAAATAAATCACTTCTTTCAATTTTTTAAATATCTCAATTTCAAAACATACTCTGCAAAAACATATAATGCATACGTTCTAGTATCTAGTGCATGTGAATTGATAAACATGTAAATAATATTTAAAAAATAATTATTGTTTCAGAGAATTCCAATTAAAATAATGAAACAAAACTTTTTTAAATTCCTAGTCAAATTCTGAGATTTTATTTCATCACTTTTATTTTTTCATTTCTTTCAATGTCATGCAAAAACTGGAAATTTGCTTGTCGTATTTTATTTATCTGGCATTAAGCATGACATTTTATTTTATCCTAGATCAGATTGATCGCTAAAGATTAAAATACACAGAATGGCGCACAATCCTAATATCATAATTACCAAACACGACAGCTTACATCTTAATACCTAAACATTATAAAATCTCTAAAGATGGAGAAAAGATGTTCAGCTGTAAGTCCTTTCACTGTGCCATCTATTAACATTCAGGTGAATCACATCGCAATTTCCATTTAAATTCTAAACAACATTAATATCTATTTAAATAGTTGTGCATGCACATTAATCAATAACACCGGCTATTGATGCCCTTTTAATATATTTTGCAGACTTTCAATATCGAATATCTACGATGCAATTTCGAATTGCGATCCTTGCACAACATTTTAAGGTCTCTCATTTAATAAGATTTCACATTAAGTTTCACATTTCAGAATATCTTTAATAAGATAATGATTTATATTATATTAATATTTTTTTTTATTTTATTGGTTTAGTGCATCCTGTTTGCATTTATATAACTATTAAAACTCCTATCTACGAATTATAAAGTATTATTGAAGCTCGCTTTCAGTTTTATAAAATTTCTAATAATAATTAAAAGTAATGAGATATAGAAACCTGGACAATTATACTTGATGAAATGTAATATTATTCTATATATTTTATTATTTATATAATTTGTGTTTTCTATAAAATATTTATTTGGAAACAAAGAAAATGAAGTTTTTGGACGGATGTACTTATGGGTTATTCTCATAATGGCGGGCCTAGTAGCAATTGTCTGTCTAAATTGACATACATCCTCCACTGCCTTTATAACAATATTTATAATATCATCGGAGAAAAACAATATGTTGTTGTTGACAGTAAATATAATCTAATTGATCTATTTTAGTTATTTTAACTTAACGTTTTATTAAAGTAACACCAAGGCTCTTTTGGGACGATCCTCGTTATTTTGAATCGCAATCAGATGATGAGGACTACTCCTGAGTTGGCGATCCCTTTCCAACCTTTCCACACTATACCACGGGGAGGACGATTGATCCCGACAGATTTAACGGGCATCATAAATCGCTTACAATACAGTTGTACACTGGAATCGGATCCTGAACCTGAAACCCTCCAATTCCGAAGTCCAGACATTACCACCTTTCAACCGCGGCCCTCATCTACTTGATCAGAGAATCATGCATATATCTCTTTGAATAGTAGGGAAATAATTATAATTTATTGTTCCTAGTATGTCGCAAAGTAAAACTTGTAGCATATAAGATTTCAAGTATCAAGGTAAATTAATGTTGTGATATCAAATAAATTTGGATAAATTCCCACTACTTAATAAAATTTAAGCATTAATTATTGCTTTTTTAACTCCATAGGCTTACATAAGCTATATATATATATATATATATATATATATATATATATATATATATATATATATATATATATATATATATATATGAATATACAGGGTGTTCAAGAAATAAAGGAGGTGATCAAGGAATTCGGAGTCCTGTAGCGTGTTATGTACTGGACGAAATGTAACAAAATTTGGCCACCATACACATTAAAGCATGTGGTTTCGATTTATCAAGAAAAAACAGTACCAAAAAGTGTCGATAGGGGACATTCTGGAGCTGCAAGAGCATAATATGGAAAAGAATACAAAACTGCCAATGGGAACAGTATCAAAATACCAAATTCTAATGAAAAATGTTTATTGCATGAATTAAAATTTGGCTCACGATGACCACCAGCCTTGATGTTCCAATAATTTCAATTGATGTTCCCATAATTACATACGGTACACGAGATTTAAGTAGGTGGATCGCAGCATATCGGCATTTATTCGTCTGACATGTCACTTTATTTGATTTTTTAAAGTAGGAATGCCAGGAACATGCCCTTGATACACAAGGCCTTTCAATGGAACCAGAACCGCCTCTCAATCAGAAATTGCGAAGATTTAGATCAGTGTCATCAGTTAATGGGTGTTATCATATACGGATATAATTTCAGGATCTTACGCAATATCTTCTGCATCGTCTAGAGCGGGGTATCTGTTTGTCCTGATATTGAACGTACAATGCTGATAACCTGCTTTTTAGCTATCGCCTGATCTATAACGGCAATTGCAACTTCTTCAACTTATTCCTGCTTTATACCTTTACGTCCAGGGCTTGGTTGCACATCAAGAATTCCTGTTGTTTCAAATCTTTCATCCATTATTCGTTAGTTACGATCATCGGTCTTCAACGTAACTTTTTAACTGCTGGTATTCGTGAAGAGCAGCACTGACATTTTCATCCTACTGATAAAACAGCGTCACTAATAAGGCGCGTTCACGTGATGACGACACTATTGATGGTCGGATTCTTGTACAATGACACAAATTCCTGTAACCCTTACTTTTATTTTCGATGTTATATCACAAGGTACCATTATAAGTAAATTACATAATAAAGTTTTCGATCGCAGCGCCGGATTTCCCCTATCGACGCTTTTGGTACAACTTTTTTTTCTTGATAAATCGAAACCGCAGACTTTAATGTGTATGGTGGCCAAATTTTGTTATATTTCGTCCAGTACAGAAGACGCTACAGGGCTCTAAACACCTCCTGTTATTTCTTGATCACCCTGTATATATTTTTATCTGATGGAAAATGACATTTAAACATCTTCCTGTAATTCAATAATTATCATTTTCCTCATTGAATACGGTCAATGTTATTTTTAACTCAAACTCATCACAACAGCAGTAATCATTAATTTGAGGAATTGTCTTAACCACACTTTCATAAAAGAAAATAAAGAAAGATAATCCATTGATGATGATACAGCTGTTACACAATATCACGTAAAATGAAATTTCCCTGTAAACGAATTAAATAACAATTAGTGACATTCCACTAAATTGATTGCATTAAATGTTTCTAACTCAGTAATTCCCAACTTCACTGAAGAACGCTCTTACTGATTTTAATAAATGGTTTTAATAATTAGAAGCCTATTATTAAGTGCTTAGTAAAATGATAATCAAACATATTTTTTTATTTTGATAATTGGTTGAAATTGAAAGAATCGGAAGATTGTAGTGATAAATTATCGAATTGACTTTCTAATTCTACGTGTGTTGAATTTTCTCATAATAATTTGTAAGCCATGTTTAATTTGATTAAATTTACATTGAATGAAAAAAAAAGACTCTCACATGCTTAATATTATTTATTCCTTATTTATTATATTTTTTGTAATAAAAAATATTATAATTATCAATAAGGTTCTGAAAGAAAGAGGTTTAGAGCTAAAATATTATATACAGGATGACTCAAAATAGATTAGAAGAACTTTAATTCGAGAATATAAATGCAAAGTTATCCTACAAGGGATTGTCGAAAACATTATGAAAGGCAAATCCTTGAAGCATTTAAAAAAGTTATTCAAAGGACTTGATATTTGAAGTTTGAATTCTGTTTCTCAAGGACAAATTTTATTGTGCTATTTTCAATTTATTTTGCACTTAGCAGCTCTGTTCAGTTTAGTATTTGTTTTGCTCATTAATGTTAGCTATGTCAATGATACGCTAATAGCGGTCACTATATGTTTTTCGGACATTACATTTAGAATAAGAATACAATAGAAATGTATATATTTACATATATACATTTCTATTGCATAAACGGATGGTTTATGCGTACCTGACATACCCTGCAATTTTATCTAATTACCTTTAAATTCTCATGCATAATGTGATGGACTAAAGTAATAAAAATATTTCTGGGGATATATTAAAAATAAATAAATTTAATAATTTTACAAGATTTACGTTGTAAGGCGTATTCTACTTTTAGTTTTACTGCCTTTTAGAAATTTGCATCAATTCTTTACACATATGTTTTTTTTATCTATATTTTTATTCCTGCATAATTTAAAACTCTTTTACTCTAATTTTAATTTTTATAGGAACTCAAGTTTTGAAAAATTTTAATCCTATCAAGAAATATGTTGCTTGGTATTGCATTTTAATTCACATTTAGATACTTTACAAATAATTTTAAATTTAAAAATGTTAAATTTCTAAGAAAATATCTATTAGGCATTATTACTTAAAAAAATATTTCATTTACTGAAAAATAGTATTTGAAACTATTGAAAGTTATTGAATAGAAATACATTTATTGACAAATGTATAGAATAAATATTTGAAATTTGTCATGTATTAAATATTAAAAATCTTTCATGCATTAAATATTTTATTTCTAAGAAATTATTAATAGTTAAGCATTGATTACAATGTATGTGATATAATAAGCATATGTATCGGCGTAGTTTAGTTAAAGCCCCATTTGGGAACAAATGTTATAATTATATAAACATAGTCAGAAGACGTATGCGTTACCTGAGAAGGTAATCCACTTTTTGAAAGCCACTGCTAAATTGATATTCAAAACTGATAAACATTATAAAACAGTATACAAATTATTATGTATCATTATTGGAATTTTTACTTCAAACACGGAAATAAACGTGTGCTGAATTATAATGTATAAGTTATATCATATTAAAAATATCCAAAAAACATGAACAATGATTAACTAAGTGTGCTTCGACATAATTCCACTTTTGAAAGCCAAAAAAATGTTTTTAATTGTTCAGAATGTGAAATTTTCCTTCTCAAACTTCATAAAATGAATTCCTAAATTGTTTGAAGGAAATAGAAGTTTTGAAAGCATCACGGAGAAAGATTCGTTTTAAAAGAATATTTCCTTCACTTATTTAGGCTGAACAAATATTTAATATTTTCGCAGTCTAGGCAGCATTCCGAAAGGGATATTCCTTAGTAGTTGGTTCCTTCAAGGAACAGTCTCATAATAATTTTAGAAAACACTGAGTGTGCGAAAATTGCCTATTTTATAAAATAGAGACGCACAAACGTTATTAAGTAGGAACTGCAGTAAAGAATAAGTTTATCCTTTCAAATTCTTAAAATACTTTTAGAACTTTCAATTCTAAAGCTTGTATCGAACAACATTGATTCGATAACTTGTAGTGCACAAGTGATGTTAAAATCGATATCCTCCCTGAATTTAATTGATAATATGGAATATTTGCATTTAATTAGCTAAGTAGTTAGTTTAACTAGTTTGATAGCAACTAACTAGTAACTTTTCTTAGCGTTAACTAAAAGGTCAATCTGTAAAATATCATACTAGCATTATGATGATAAAATAACTTTTAAATCGTCAGATTGTAATAAAGAATTACAAGTAAATCGCTTTTGCTTGAAATTAAAAGTGAATGCTTGTAACTCGGATCAGCGAATGAAAACCACAAAAGATAACACGAAGTATAAAGATTAAGTGATAAAGTGAGTTACATTAATTATACAAAAGAAATACCTTGTGATACATGATAAAATACTATAATATAGTTAATAAAAATAATTCTTAGTTTTTTAAAACTATAGAATTTTTTAAACATTTAAAATACGATTCGCATACATATAGCTCTCTGAAAATACAGAAAATAAACAATACTATATATATATATATATATATATATATATATATATATATATATATATATATATATATATATATATATATATATATATATATATATATATATAATGATATTTTAAACTCTTAATTTACTCCAAATTTATTTCCAAAACTTTATCTGAATTTAGCATTTAGCCCTTAGTATAATTTCATTTTCTTATTTCTTGATCTAATTCCACTTTCGGTTTAATTTATTCCTTTGTAAAAAATTATGCGCCATCAGTACTACGTATCAAGAGAAAGTGATACCATCAGTGTCCTTTAAAAGGTATCAAAGGTCACCACGTGTATTGAATTGGCGCGTGGCCGGAAATTCCATCTTATATAAGACAAGTGATCATTTGTTTGTCCCTTCTTCCTCTTTTTTTTTTTTTTTTTTTTTTTTTTACTTTTGCTTTTGTGACGCGCTGCGCTTTCTTGTAAATAATTATGCTTTCACGAAATGGATATTAAAATTATAACATGTATCGTGTATGTCTTCAAACCTGCTTTCTGCTTATTTAATTTGACATAGTTTCTAGAAATTAAAAAAAAAAAAAAAAAAAAAAAAAAACTGCGAAACATTCCAAAAAGAAGAACAAATTTTTTTTCTTAGAATTTCAAGAGCAATTACTCGTACAAAATAAATAATTTATGAAATATGAAATATATATATATATATATATAATTTCATCAATAAAAATAATTCTTAGTTTTTCTAACTAACAATTTTATACATATATACATATTTAGACATATTTATATATCTGTACATATTTATACATTTAAAGTATGATTTACGTATATATTTCTCTCTGAGAATGCATCAGAAAATCAATGACATTTTTTTTAAATTCCCGTGTGTTCCATTAATTTTTTTTTCAGAAATATTAAAATGAGTGCTAAATGATTAAGTAAATATAGGCCAGGAAAATTAATTTTATTTAGTCTGACTCAACATCTGAACATTTCAAAAACTGAGAAAAATTGTGATCAAAAACTGGGATAATTTTTTTTTTCAGAATTTCATGCGGTTAATAGTACTAGTTACAATACAGTACTAGTAACAGTTTAAAAAGCGTACTAAGAACTACTCTGAATATCTGAATATTTGTATAACAAGAGATTTACAAAGTTTCCCTAAACACCTCAAGGAACTATTACACATTTTATTGCATACGCAGCCTCTGTTCTTTAATTAGATAGGAAGCAAGTTGTCTTCATAGAATGTCCAATGCAAATGCTGTTGTTTTTAGATCAGGTAAACATGCAGGCTATTTAATTGTCTGACGGAATATATAGTCTTCACCAAAAGTCAAACAAAATGAACTCTGTTACATTCAGTGTTGTAGTCTATTGAAAATAACTATCATCGGTGAATCTATGATAAAATGAAGCAGATGCTCGAGGACAATTCTCTTGTACCTTTTACCCTTAGCTGATTTTTATCCAGATTTGCATTCTGGATAAAAATCGGCTTTATAGTTACTCTATATACTTTTCATTAACATATAGACTCATGTTTTGGATATATCATGCTCAAAATTATGTCTCATATTACCTTATTCTACTTGAAAATACGACTTATCCATTCGAAGAATAATTATGAGTAGTTTGTGAAGGAAATATGGTCCCTATTAGCACCAAATGTATAAGACGATTTCGATATGATGTTACATGTTATGATTATATGGCCAACACGATTACATGTTAGGTTTTCTTCACGATTTTTGCCGGTATTTAGAATATCGAAGAACGGCATGGGGATATCGTACAATATATTGTGCTACTAGTGGCAAGATTCTATATTATCTCTATTGCAATATTCATACGTCATATTTCTCCTCTTTCTGATATGCCTTAAGATTTAGCCATAACCCTAGCGGTATCCCCTTAAGACATATGCATACACACCTTAGCGTACTTCGTATAGTTTGGATAGGCATATATCTTTCTGTAAAATGGAATAGTACTTTTTACAAGTAAGATGCCTTCCAAACTGAGTTGCAATTGGCTAGACAACTCAGATTAAAAGGCTTTAACTTACAGACATACATTGATGATTGGTCCTGATTCTATTACATGCACATCCATGACTCAATAATTCGGAACAGGTTTCCGTAATTTCCACCAGTCTTTGTAAAACGCCTGATTTAATTCGGTTAAATATTAGATTCCGATAAATTACTATAATATTTGAATTGAAGTCTTTACATTGTTCAAAATAAACTATACTTTTGTGTCTTCCCATCCAAGATATGTAAAATCTACAAAAGAAGTATTTTCATATTTTGAAGTTATTTTCAAATTTATGTATTTCATGTTATTTTAATCTCAAAATTCAAAGCATTTCACTTTATTTCGAGAAATTAGTGAAATGTGCCTTTCTTAAAATATCATAGAGATGCTGCAGATGAGTACTTTTTTTATGAAAACGAATGTATAAAATAGTGATTCTTTAAATGTGTAAGTGATGATTAAAAATTATAAAACATTATTTAAAATGTAACAGTATTTAAAATCTAAATTTATTTAAAAAGAAAAAAGAGAGGGAAAACCGCAAAATGCACCTATAGCAGAATTAACTTTTACTAAAATAAGTATATTAAGTATTTTGTTTAGTAATTGCTATAAACATTAAGAGGACATAAAATAATTTCCTGCTTTTCGTTATGATGTATTGTCTGAAATATCATACCATTTATATATATTTTTATGTTATTGTATTGTTTTTATATATATTGTTATGTTACTCTTTTCGAATATTATTGCAGAATATTATTAGAAATGTCCTGAAGAGGGTTCCACGTGTCACCAAAAGATCTATTCAGTCAGAATAATAAAGATCTAAAAGCAATCAAGAAATAGGTTTGAAGCCCAAGAAATACCTTGACATTCCCCATATGGCTAATAGCTACGACGTACCTATGATAATTGATATTCATATCTTCCAAAACACATTTCTTTCAAAAAATATTTTTTTACCATCTTTAGACTCAAAAAGTTTTTTTTCCAATGATACCAATTTCAGTTCCGATAATTTTATAGATAAACATTCTTAATTGAATTTTATACACAATATGTAATAATGTTTTTAAATGTTTTTATAGAATATTCAATCAAATATCAAAGCATTCAATCGCATGCTTTTGCCAATCATTAACTCAATAGTAGGATTTTTATCTTTGCTTTTACTTCGTAAAATGTAAAGTTTTTATTTTGTAGTAAAGTAACTACTGAATTCATGTGTTTCAGTAGTGTCAATCAATTAAAAAAAATTCTTTATTATTCATTTACGCTTCAAATATTATTTGAAAATTTAATTAATTTATATATATATATACTAGCTCACCCGGCAAACGTTGTTCTGCCATATAAATTATTTCTAGTGAATATTTTGGTTGTTAATTAAAAAATAACGAATGTATTGTAAGTATGTGGGGATGGGATCTATGTCAGAAACTGGAATGGAGCGCTGTAGACGATGATCGGCAATAAAAAAAATAAAAACATTTACTTTCTCAATACAATGTATTTTATTAACGTTACGAACATATATATTGTTTGATCTCTTAAAAGTTAAACGTAAAGTGAAAAAAGTAATATATTTTTTGTCTAAAGTATAAAAATGAAATAAAGAAAATCAATATCAATTTCCTAACAGCAATTGAGTGTACAATATTTTTTGTCACTCCGTATTTAGCCAATACAAATAAGCTCGATGGTTTGCCAACTCTAGAACATGCCACGTATAATTGTCCGTGTGAAAAACATAGCGTGCCCAAATCTAAGCCGCAAACAGGCATCGTAGGGCCTTGCGACTTATTGATTGTCATTGCGAATACCAATCTAATAGGAAATTGAACGCGTTTGAATTCAGTTGGCACGTCTGTGAGAATCATTGAAATTCGTGGCAGCAAAACATTTTCGGCTTGTTATTTGCCATTCAAAATAGTGGTTTCGATAACGTTTTTCATCAATTTTTTAATGACCAATCGCGCGCTATTGCACAGCCGTGGTGGGTTCAAATTCAGAAGTAAAATAACTGGAGATCCAACTTTCAGTCGTAGAAGGTGTGGTGACATGCCTGGCAAATCCAGTGAGCTCAAAAACTCTATTGGGTAATTTACAGCTTCGTTAGCACAGCAAATTGTATCTATCCATTTCTATGATACCAAGTTGCCTGGCAACGATTGCTGTATCTTAAAATTTAAATAGTCGACGTCCACATTTTTTGCTGCCAAGATGGCTCTTTCCGCCAGCCACGCATGATTTATGTATATGTATACATGGGGAAATATACGGTCAATGAGAGCATTTTGCGAATCAACGATAGTGCAGCAATTATTGGGTAATTTTATGCATAAAGTATTTTCATAGACAGCAACTTCTCCATCGCCGATATCTAACAATTGGTCCGAGAAATTGTTAGCAGATGAAACTTGTAGCATTTGGACGCGCGTTTTTAGAACTTGTAGCATTTGCACGCATTTTTAGCTGGACGTTTTCAACATTACGTCACAGTGGCGATGATTTCAAGCAAGCGTTGATCTCATTAGCATACGATGAAAGTGGATAGGGACACCCTAATTACCTAGCGTTATGAAGTATACTTTACGACCTATTCTCATACCTACCAAATACACATAAAAAATTTCATAAAAATCGGTAGAGCAGTTTCGGAGGAGTACGAACACAAACACCGTGACATGAGATTTTTATTTATTAGATATATATGTGTGTGTGTGTGTGCGTGTGTGTAAGAGTATTTTCTAAAAAAATATTTCATTGTTTAAATAAAACTCAAATCATTAAAACCTTAAGAATGAAATAATGTTTATGATTTTGAGATTTATTAGAACAGGGAAAAACTCTTTTTCTAAACGAGAAATTACTTGTCCTTAATCACCCACAATGTTTATGGGCAGGAAAGCAATATTTCGTGCGATAAAATATACTTTATAGTCATATTATTAATAACACATTTTTAAGTGCGACATTCTTCATCTCGCTACAAAAGACCCTCGCTTTTGTCCTTTGTATAAGTTTCCCATTGAGACAAAATAAGCAATTTGGCTGCTCTCCAGGGTAACGTCTTTTGTCGAGTTTTAATTGATTCGAGCCAATTTTTTTGGATACATTCATGCAAGGAAAAGGATGTTAATGATAAACATGTGCTGTTTTCCAAACTTTATTCTACTAAATATTTGCTAAAAACATATCGTAATAACATTTGCTTTTCATAAAAAATACATAGTGGTCATAAAATAAATTTCCCTATTTAGAAGCAACTGTAGCTATAGAAAATCCATAGAATAAATCTAAATTTCATATATAAATAGTAGAATACATGAAGAGATGCATTTCGAAAAATAAAGTACTAGAAATTGGCAATAAATTAGTTAGGCATTGCTGCCCATCATGCCAACACAATGTTACAAATAAAATGATGCTGTATATCTAATAGAACCTGAAAAAAAATTATTCTGAAAACTTCAGAAATGTTTTCTAAACCTTCTCTAAAAAATATAGCATCCAGTGTCTTTAAAGCTTGTCCGAATTCCCGTCAGAGGACTTCCAAACATGTCCTATGTCAGGACATCACCAAGTCATTTTTAAGCATTTTATGAAATCATTCCATTATATTGTTCGTTTTAACATGATCAACAGCTAAAACCTAAGTTTAAAAAAATGTCTTCCAAGAAAAGCTACATCGAAAATTCCACTTGTAATTCGAATAAAAATAATTTTTAAAAAAAACCTATTCAAAACATTGTTGTGCAATGAATTCTATCAAGTTTTAGCTTGAAACCATATTATTTTATTATTACTCAAAAGTTATTGCTGTTTATAACCACACACACACACACACACACACACACACACACACACACACATATATATATATATATATATATATATATATATATATATATATATATATATATATATATATATATATATATATATATATATATATATATATATATATATATATATATATATATATATATATATATATATATATTATAAAATAGTGAAACATTCTGAAAGAAACTGTAAATACTTCACAACTGAAAAGAGATCATATTTGGAAGCTACGAAAATTAATTCTATACATAAATCTTATCGATATTGTTATTTCAAATATATACAGAGGAGTATTTATCAAAGAATGCAATTTCTTAAATGTAAGTTGAAAACACTATAAAATAAATTTAGCTCATGAAATTTATCATTTTTTTATAGTTAAAGTATGATCAAAGAGAATCCTTTGAAGAATATAATATATTTGAAGAATACATTTTTGAAAAAAAAATTCTTACTTTTTCTACATATTAACAAATAATGAATTACTGTTGGCTCTTTCGCGCGATTAAACTGCCAATTTTTTTATTCGAATTACTGCTTTTTCAGAATTCTGTAGTTGTCAATTTTAAAAGATTTTTGCGACACATAGTTATCACATTGAATAAGATTAGAAGAAAACCCTTTATCTTAGGTTTTTGATAGGGGAGTTCTTATAGCTATTCCAGCCGGTAACGATTTTTGTCTATTAATTTTACTGCTTTTCTTTGATTCGAAACTCTGCAATGTTTCGAATTATTTCAGAATAATAAAAAAAAAGCAATTCCTCTTTTATGAGTCACCATTTCCCTTCTTTGTTAAAGTCAGATTTGTCTGATACATGTGTATGAACGCTCAATGTTACCGAATTTTCAAATAGGCAGTATGGATAGAAAAATTCATATGCAATCTTTAGTATAGTTAGTATAAGTAGTAAAATTAATAATAGGTAATTATTTTATTGAAACAGTTACATTTTTAACATTACGAAGACATATCATTCCATATTCCGATCACCAAGATCTTTTCACTCAATAATTGAAGAATAAATAAAATAATTTAACAAAACAGACAGCATTTTTTATGAAAATATTTTTCTACTTAATTTAACAATGTGTGCAGAAATATTTATATTATGTTGTATCAAAAAGTAAAAAAATAAATAACATTAATTGCATTTTTGATTAAAGTTTGCAGTATATTGTTTCTCAATTTCAGTTACTTAAATTTTCTCGTTCATAATTATAACACTTAGCATATTAGCATTTAGATTTATTTTAGTAGAAAAACAAACAATATAGATTTTACAAGTGTATTCCAGAAGTGGAAACTAACAGCAATCAACATCAAAAAAAAAGAGGAGAAACTGAAATAAATTAGCATTATTTTTTTTAAGAAAATACGCTTAATATAACAACCAGTGTAGAAAGATTTATTATGTTGTATCAAAAAGAAAAATAATAATAACAATCAAAATTGCATTTTTGATTAAATATTAAGATATATTGTTTCTAAATTTCAGTTATTTAATTTTTGCCATTCATAAGTATAAGACTTAGCATATTTACATTTATATTAATATTTATTTATTTTTAAAAAGTCACAATTGAGATTTTACTTGAATATTCAAAAATATGAAAACTAACAACAAAAAAAGGAAGAGAAACAGACATGAAGTGATATTATTTTTTTTACTAAAAACATTTATCTGCTTGATTTAAAAATCATTGTAGAAAGATGTATATTATGTTATATCAAAAAGTATAAAATAATTGCTGTTTCAATTAAAGATTAAGGTATATTGTTTCTCATTTTCAATTACTTAAACTTTATCGTTAATAAATAAAAACCCTTAGCAGATTCGGAGATGGATTCATTTTTACGAGAAAAACACACAATTGAGATTTCACTTGTGCATTCAAGAAGGTGGAAACTAACAAACATCAACAACAAAAAAGAAGAGAGAAGCTCACATTTCCTTTACAAATTAAGCTGAAATTCAAAAATAAAAAGAAGAAGAAAGTAACCAAGACCACTGTTTTTTCTCATAAAAACTAAAATGAAGGAAAAGAGAGTTTGGTATAAAAAGCAGAAGGCAATTAAATGATTCCGGCATCTTAAGAAGTGTGGATTCTATTCCCGTGTTCTTCAATCTACATTTTCTTTTTTCTTTTTACAGTTTTTGCATAGTTTTTTACACCTCGTTGAAAGAACAGCTTGTGTATACACCGTTGGGTGTAAGTAACGCATTTTTTTGGAGTATTGTTTCAGAGCATTGTGTTCAATTACATGACTAAAACATTCTACGAAAGAAACACACTTCTTAGGATTTTTTTTCATGGCCTCTTAGAAAATTTTAGAATCTTTATTTTATTCAATCAATTTTTTTTAATTTAGAAAGAGTCTTTTTAATAACGCAAAAAAGGGTATTGAAGTACCTAGAATGCAAAAATTGATTTTTACGAAAAGAAAAAAAAATGTCGCTAATATATAAAAATTAAACAGCTTTATCTTAATGGGTCTTTGATGGTTTTGATTATCTGCTTTAAAAGAATAAAAAAGTATCGATCTTGTGATTTTATTTAAAAGATATATGTAGTTATACGCAGCTTAGTAATTAAACACTGATCTCTATGTTGCAGGAGAGAATTCCTTTTCAAAGTATTTATTTTTTGCTTCAATTTTCATTAGTAACAAAATATCATTTATAACTTAGCTCAATATTTAGAGTTAAAATATGGAGATGACCTCTCTTATTTCTTTGCTCATAATTCTTAAATTATTTATTTATATTAATCTCTAAATTATTTGTTTATTTATATTATTATTTATTTATATGCCTCAAATTTTGTCACAATGAATTGATAAGTCTATAATTTGCGTACCAATATGGGCAGGTTCAATATAAATAAATAATGTAAGGATTACGAGGCAAGGAATATGACACGTTATCTCCTTATTTTAACTCTAAATGTTAAGATAAAGTATGTATCAGTAGTAAAAGCTGAACTATACAATCAAATAATTATCAATTCATTGCAATAAAATTTTGGTGCACACTTGCTCAATATTTTGAGATAGTTAACAGTATAATTTCAAAACTAAAATAGCATAAGTTGCATCTTTGAAACATTCAAGAATACTGCTAAGTAAAGGTACAATCCCTTATCCTCGCATTTGAACATTGTAAACTCCGAACAAATCCATGAATGTATTATGTATTTAGATCTTTTACCACTCCCGAAATCCGTGATCGGGCCTATATGAACTATGGTAACGTAATAGATGCTTCACCATTCTTCGACAGGAATCTCCCTGTTCTTTCAACCATCACGTGACACTTTCTTTTAAAGTGATTGAAACCTAAATTTCATAACTATATATTATTTCGTCAGCAAGATAGCATATATTACACATCATTTATGCAGTATCTGCTGACTATTGTGACCTTCGTTAGATAAACTGGTTTATTAAACATTCAGTTAATCAATCAATGAGTTACAGCAATTCAGAAGATTTCAAGACAAGCCTGAAGGATGGTTCTTCTTTTCCAACAATCCATACCGTTCTAGTCCAGACAAAAGAATGTGAATCCCATTCCATGGCAGACATAATCCCTTGATCTGTCATTACCAATGGAACAGAAAATTCCATGAATGTATATCATTAACGCTCATTGAAAATGAAGTCAATTAGTAGTCAATTTCTATTTTAAATCTGATAACTAAATGATACAAGCGCATTAAATGAATTTATTTTTTGTGCACAAATGTATACGTCGATTCGAGAACAGAGAATTTTGATAATAAAATGCAAATGATAACATAGACAATGATCATATTATAAGCACCCAATATACTATAAAAAATTGTTGTTGTTGTTTTTTTAACATACAGTATTTGCATGCAATCGAATATGAGATTAACATATAGTCAACGTATAAAGAAATTTATTTCAAAATATGATACATATTTTAACTTCAAATAAAGAAGATCAAATAAATTCTACTTATAATTTGAGTTCCAAATTTAATTTCCGTAGCTCTATGACTTTTTTTTATGTTATTGCGTTCTCTTATAACAGGAATAGACAGGCAGACAGATTTCCTTTGTATGAATTTCGTCCAAAAGTTCATAGAAATTTACAGCCTAAGTAATAAGTATACAGGCTGAATTTCCCTCTTCAATTTTAATGGGTTTATGAATTATTTTTTAACAAATACAGATAGTGTGGCATACATAATTCAAACAGTATATCTTTGAAACTCAGAGATATCTGAAACAGGGATTTATCCCAGATCAAATTGTTGTCCTCAAAAGTAGGAATTGTTGTCCTCAAAAGAGGAATTGTTTGAGGAATTGTTGTCCTCAAAAGTATTTCTTTATATATTTGTATTCAAAAAAGCAAAAAGGGATATATTTTTTTAAAATAATAAAATAAGAATAAAACATTGGCTAAAATATGGATATGATATTTTCAAAGTTGTCCTATTGTGCTTCAGTGCAGCCTTCCTCAAATATATTTATTTATTTTCAACAGGCATCATATTAAAATCAATCATGGATTATTGATTTTAATATGATAATTTCTAATATGATATAAATAATTTCAAAAACTGATTTTCTCCTATCAATAATCATTTGTGATATTTTTTTTTCTATTTTACACTGTATTTGAAAAATCAATTTTACTTCTTACAAAATGATGCTTTTGTAATTTTCACAAGATGCCAAATGTAACATAGACGATTGCATTGAATTCATATTCTAAAATGAGATATGACATCAGTTTAACAATAGTCAGTGATGTTATCTTTACTTTTACTAATAATAGAGGAAACAGTGTGAGTGTGTGTGAACGCTCTACTGGATAAAAAGTTTCGGCCTAAAACTACCAAATTTAGCTCTAATTTGGATTTTATTTTTTTGAATTTTATATCTCAAAGCAATTTTTAAAACTTTTAATTATTATTCCTATTAATAAAAAAAAACATCAAATTTTGGTATAATTTCTTACAAATTTCCGTAAACATTATGAAAAAAAGTATTGTTTTTACACTGTTTTATTACTTTTTGTTATAATGCTCAATTATAAATCTCACAAATTTTCCTTGAATTTTGGCATTTAAAAATATGTTAGCTCATTTTTATTAATAATTTTATTATTGCTCTGAACTTGCATCATATACTTATTGTTGTTGCATCATATACTTATTTGCTTGAGGTTTTTCTAATTGTTAAAGTAAAGGAATGAGGATTCTGTTGAATGTATGTATAGTTTACACGGTGAATAAGAAAAATTGCAAACCCAGTATCACCAAAGTTATATGATAGACGAACAATAAAAATACTTTTTAATTCTTTTATGATGTCGTGGGATTGGACTTTATCAAAAAAATTCATGGGCACAATGGAAGAAGCATATGTAAGACTATAACATTTTTAATGTATATTGCAATTTGGTACTTAAACTTATTTTTTGATGTAATCATGAATATGAATTACTATCATCACCGAACTGACTGATCACCAATGGGGGCTATTTTTAAGTAATTAGGATAAATTAACATGTAACTTAAGTTTCGGACAAAAGTTTCAATGAAATTTTTAATATAAGGCGAATACTTATATTATTGTAAGACAAAGGCAAAATTTAGTTTAACATATATTATGAATAATAAGACTAAATAATTTAATAAGACTAAATAAGACAATAAATGCTCTATATTTATTTGCTTGACATTCAATCATACATTTTCAGGTATCCTAAATTTCAATTTACACCTTTATAATAAAAGTATACACTTAATAAATGTAATATTTATTATTATTATTAAATAATTTAATACCATTCCTAATTTTTTTGTTATATGTTTACTCAAAATAAGATGTACTAATAAATAAGAAAGAAATGGTGATACATTTAAAATAGCTTGAAATATTTATCAAAGGAAATAGATTATAATAAAATAATAAACATAAAATATAACTATCGAACAAAAATTTTAAAGAAAACATCTTCAAAAATTCTTTGTATGTTTTAATTCATCTAGATAGCGTTGCTTGTCGTAATCTGATTCAGGACGGATTTTAGGCATTTCACATCTTTAAATTATATATGGAGATAATTTTGCATTGCTATGTTGCAACCCTACAGCTACTTTTTCGCATCATATCCTTATTTTTAGAACGTAGGTGCCATCGATCAGTTTTCAATGGATGTAAATAGAAGGTTATTTTTTAAAAAATTATTTATGAGTATAAAATAGAAAAAATTGTGTAAAATCATAAGAATTAAAATTCTTAAAAAGGGCGAATTATTTTTATAGTATTGGCTTTATGAATATTTCAAATACAAATTTGTTCTTAAATCGTCATTTTATATTATCATTTTCGTTTAAAGGAATATAACTTATTAGATGGAGTTAATCAACCACCTTTTTTTTACTTAAAGTACGAAAGTAACTAGTACGAAAAAAGGGAGAAAATTCCGGATACACATAAAGATACACGGATACAAAAAAAATCTCTCTGTAATTACATACAATTTTTTGAACAATGAATATATGAGAATGAAATATGAAATTTGAAGCCTCAGTGGGAAAAAAATTGTGAAAAAACAAATAAAAAAAGGGTGAACTATTTCTACTTACAGGTGAACATAATTCAAGCAACATCAGTTTAACGCAGAAAAAAATTATTAGAGGAAAAAGAAAGAAAGAAAGTACTTGAACATCCTCTTATATGGAAAAAGGAGTAAAAAGATAAAAATAAAATAAAATAAAAATAAAAATACGGAAGGTGAAATTACCTAATACACATAAAAACACATAAAAAAAACTCTCCGTAATTTAATATAATTTCTAGAATAATATAACATACAAAAAAGGAATATCAAATTTAAAAATTCGGTGGAAAAAAAAGAAACTCCTGAAAAAAACAAGTGAGATGAAGGTGATCTGCATATACATGCAAACTAAAAGAATTCAAGTAACATCAGTTCAAAGTAAAAAAAAAAAAAAAAAAAAAGGAAGAAAGAAAAATACTTGAATCTGCACTAATAAGCAATAATACATATTGTGTAACGATAATAGAGAATTGGTTAATATATTTGTTTCTACATGAAAATTTTTATAGTACCGTAAATATCATCTACATAATTAGAAACCAATTTTGGGAGGAAAAAAATTATTCAAAATTTTGAGAAAATTATTTATAACGAAACAATATTTAAATATAAAGAACAAACAACCGCATCCATCGAGGTTTAGAATTTATATTTCAATAATAATGACACATTCAGGTTTCTTCATTGAAAACTCAATTCATTCAATTAATGCATCAGGAGATCCAATTTACTTTCATGAATTCGCCTTACTGCAGCTAAATATAGTTTTAACATTATAATTTCTATATAAATGAAGAAAAAACGCAGAATTTAATTTCAGTTTTCTCAAATATTTATATCAATGACAATTTTGAAGCAACGCAATTAATAGATTGTGTTGCTTATAACTTTTTTTTATCTACATGAGAATTATTCATCTTCGAAAGTGAATAGATGGTTATTTATTAATTTTTTCAAAGTTTTTAAATCAATATAATAATGATCACATTCACGGGCTACATGAGATATGTAACTGTGGGGACATCTCACTGCATATCATTTGTGAATACTAAATATCATTATCCTTCTCAATGCGTAGGTTCATATGCCCGGGAGAGCGATATATGTCATTTGCAGGATATAATGATGAGTCTTTGACCAATCTAAATCATAATTATGTGCAGCTGAATATTAACGGTTTATGATGGGCTGATGAATTTTCTCTCTAGAGTAGAAACAGAGATTTACTCTTAATTAACGCAAATAAAAGCATTTAAAATAAATAAAAAAATAGGAATATACTAATGATTAAAGAATATGAATAAAAAATCAGTTAATGAAGGACAAGGTATATAACGATGTTATCTACAATTCTATTTTAATTTTGTTCGATATTAACGCTTCTTTTTTCTTTTTCTTTTTTTCAATATTTGGGATTTTTAAAAACTAAATAGCTCTTTGATGAAAACAAATAGTTTACTCGTATTTCCATAAAATTTCTATTCATAGGAGCAAAACATCACATCAATAATTCCAATTGTTTTTTATTGCTTAAAATGAGAATATGCTGAAGACCTTTACTAAACAATATATAGGAAATAGAGCTGATTTTTATTACACATTTTACAAATTATTCATTCATGTGTTGCTTTTAAAATGTACTAAAAATTATACTTAGAACGTCTTATATGATTCGCATGTCTTGAGTTGTGAGTTCGAACACGCCAGCCGAAGACTCTCCATGTGTGGCGGTGACTGGCGTACGTTTAAAACGGACATGGTCACAAAGTCATCCATGCCGAGAGTGACTGGGGGTACTGGATCAGAGGTGATCGTTCTCTGGTTCAATTCTAAATTGCGATCTGTGGTTGAATGAATGAAGTCCGTCCCGTAAAAAAGGTTATGACGCGTGAGTATCTAAATCGTAATATTGGACCTAAATGGCGCTATTGAAAAAAAGGAGACGTAAAAATTTCGGCTTCATTCGCTAACTTAGTGAAAGCGGCCTTGCCTATGACAAGTACCATCAGAAACAACAACAACGTCTTATATGTTTCTTGTGAGTATAAATATATTTCTTTTGCGACAAAAATTTAGTGCAAAAATGTCATCGTTCGATCTAGCAGTACATGCCAATTCGCTATGCGATATGCAAAAAATAATAATATCTAACATCTGATGAAAGATTTAAAAAAATCAGAACTATTCTTTCTGGTAATTAGGAGGCAGAATATAATATCTAGAATTATATGAAAAAAAGATAATGTCTTTTGAAATGAACTTTGATTATATTTGGAAATGTTACACTTGATATAACGCACTCGATATTCTTTCAGTTTCTACTTATGATAAACATGTTTGGCTTGGGTAACTGAGATTTGATGCAAAATACTAAAGCATTAATTTTGATAACAGACGGTAAATTGATTTTTAAATACAAAATTCGAAAATAATCTCCCTTGCATTCTTATTTCTTAACAAACAAGATTTTGCACACAGTTTGAAATTGCATGTTTTTGAATGCTTGTTGATTTTTTTTTTAATTTGATGAATTGGCTTGGGAATATCTTTTAAACAATATTTTGTAAACGCATGCTTTCTTTAATGGGTAGGATTACGCCTTATAATGGTTGTAAGAGAAAAATTAGAACATGTATTTATAATAATTTATGAGCTACCTAATGAATAATGAGCCAGACTCAAGAGATTAAATGAAACCTGAGGTTTTCGATGTTTCCGAAAATATCAAAATACAGCTCAAGATGTGGGTTCTGTTGATACAAAGGAATTCTCTTGTTGTAAGAAATGATACAAGAATCAAACAACTGCTGGCCACTAATACACAAAATGTCTCCATGGTTATACCCACTCACAAAAAAGAAAGAAAGAAACAACAGAAATAAGATATAATATAATCTCCAATATCATTTTAAACTGATGACAAGATTGATGACGAGACGCAGTCAGTGTTTTTCTAAGAGATAAATGATATTTTGGAGCATGAATAACACAGACAAAAAAATCGGGATAGGTACATATCTTCTTAAGCAACATATAGTTTTATCTAAGGCTGGCTGTTAAAATATATTGAGTTCTCAGATAAAATGATTACTCAACCATTATAAGGAGTATTTTGCGGGATATTTTAATTACTTTTATACATTCATTCAGAGAAAATAATGGCGTCTTGTTATTTGTGAAACGCTCCATTGCATTGAAAAGGATATTATGCGCTCCAAATAAAGAGAAGACTTAGTTAAACTAAATTAACAACTGTTGTATATACAGAGCATTCAATTACTATAATAATAATTAATGGCTATTATTGTTGGGACTGATGATTTGCTTGAGGTTCATTGTATGGTAAATATATTATTTCACAGGGTATGAAAATATACTATATATTTATTAGAATTAACATGTTCATAATGAAATGTTAATCTTCTAAACAAAAATATATTCATGAATACGATTAAATATGTCTTTTATTACCTATATAATATTATGTTACAATGGAGGACAAGCTTAATTAATTATTTTTTTTAATTTCAACCATGAATCTTTCAGAGATGATAAGAAAATTTTAAAAGTCTCTAGTGCTCTGATTCATAAGGGTATCAATAAGCTGGATTATATTTCGAAGACCAAGTTTTAGTGTCATCTGCTAATCCTTATATAATACTGGAACACTAAAAAGGAGGTGCGGTCTCACAGGCGGCGCACAAAGAAATAGTTAAACTATTAAAAAAAAAGGATCCATTAAAACCGGTTTAAAATGTGCATGTGTAATGAAGGTCATAAATCAGTTATTTACAAGGTCAATCCATTCGATTGAGTTAAAAATAGAATAATGGTGACCGAAAGTCCATTCTTAGCGGTCTGAGATACCGTACCTATCCAGTTAAGGGTTAATAAAATTAGATAGAGTAATTGACTATTCTCCATAGCCAAGTTTGTATTGAATTTAACAGTATTTAATTAAAAAAATTTCGTAGCAACTATAGAAATGAAATGGGTGTTAATAGCAAACTTTTGTTCTTTCCGTAATTTCATTATCCCTATGCACTCCAACACTCATTAAGATGTGCAATAATACATAGCAATACTTTTAGTTTTTAAGAAATTCAAAAATATTGTTATAAGTTTTGTTATAAGGTCTAAAATTAAATCCATTTTTTTTTTTGCCTATAGCTTTTATACTAATTATTATTAGAAAAATATAAAGAATATGAGATTCATAATAGAAATTTAAAAAATAATTAGAGAAATAATCTCGGTTTTTCTTTTCTTTTTAATGTTTGTTTGCCTCATTTTATATTATTGTTCGTACATTTTAACCATTTAAAACCATTCTATTTTATTTTAATTCAAACCTTGCAAATTTATTGCTTACTAGCCGCCTTTGGCGACCAGCCGGTTCGCCAATCTTAATGTTCGTTAAAATTTTAATAATTATATATTTTATGCAATTCCAACTTTAATAGATTCTTCAGCAAAATATTTTAAAACTTCAAATTTTGATAGTCATATAATTCACTCATAATATTATAAAGGCCTTCAGTCATAACGTGATATGTATCTCTCTAATTTTCTGTTACCCCTCGTAGAATTTATGCTTTAAATTAAAGTGTAAAGGATTAATCTGCAATTAATATAATAATATTTTTTACTGAAACAAAGCATTTTTTTAATAATATGATTACTGATAATAGAGTCACTGAGCGTTTAAACTTTATGGGCACTAAAGAATATCTTTCTTAATTTATGTAATATCTCAAGAATTTGGCAACAAAATTTTCTCAGATTCATCATGAACGGATCGATTCATTAACAATGTTTCATTTTAAATGCATCAAACACTAAGAAAATAAAATGAATCGTTTAAAATAATCGGTCGAAAACAGGTTTAAAAAAACTACTTAAAAAACGATGTACTTAAAAGTATATATAACTAAACTATATATAAACTATATATAAAAAAATATATAACTAACATAAATACAATTTAATTACAAAAGCATGCAACTAACCTAAAAATAATTTAAATCATTGAAAACAGGTTAAAAAAAACTACTTAAAAAACGATGTACTTAAAACTATAAGCATATACAAAAAATATATAACTAACATAAATAAAATTTACTTACAAAAGCATACAACTAACCTAAAAGTAATTTAAATCGTCCGTTGATAATGGTTGCCATGCCAACAATCAGAACACAGTGCGCATGCGTGAATTTTCTTCGCCTTTTACGGTAACGCAAATGCGTGAATTTTTCTACGCCAGTTGGGGTAACGCTATGCAGATTATACATTTTTAATTTCCTTTATTCTGTGTTATTTTAATTCAAAAGTACTTCAGAATGAATCTGAAACATGGATTAATTAACAATGTTTAATTTTAAATGCATAAAACATTAAGAAAATAAACAGAATCGTTTGAAATAATCCGCCGAAAAATCTTAACCCTAGCCTCATTACTGTTGGGAGAAAAAAAGAACTAAAGCCTAAATCATTTGGCGTTGGGGAAAATGGAAGATTATTTTGGCGGAAAAGTTGGCGGTGGGGAAAATGGAAGATTTTTTTGGCGGGAAAGTTAGTTTTTAATTAATAATTAAAATTCTAATTAAAATTTCAAAAAAAGGGACCCCAGGTGCACATTCCCGACCACTAAGGTATACATGTACCAAATTTGGTAGCTGTATGTCAAATGAACTGGCCTGTAGAGCGCCAACACACACACACATTGAGCTTTATTATAAGTATAGATGTAGTGTGTTCAATTTTCATGAGTATGCGATAATACTGCAGCATTTAATTTCTATGTTGTATAGTGTTCACCGAATTGCTAAAAAGTTGCAAGTATCCTCTCCATTTTTCATTTCACCCCTATGTTGATGGAATTATTAAAACCTGGAGCATGCGCATAAGTTTTGCGTTTCTGTTAATAGATAATAGGTAAGCTTGTTATAGGAGATACATCATTTAAAGTGTTTCAAATGATTTGTGATTCATGAAGTAATTTGTGATTTGTGAAAATCGAATGAAGCTTTGTAAGTGGTTTATTTTCTTCGTTTTAAGTATATCCTGTGCAGATATAAAATTAATTTAAAATATATATATAATGACAGTTCACAATCGAATGTGCAATTACCAGACAAATCCCGAAAATATTATTTTGATTGTAGTAAAAATATTATTCGAATTATATCTTACGCACAAAAAAGAATCTACAAAATTTGTGAGTATCAAAAAACATGAAGAATTCCTCATGTAAGCTTTTTAATGTAAAAAAGAAGGTTTATTTGCTCAATTATAATTAGTTAAATGTTAAAAAGTATCATAATTAACTTTTCTGCTTCACAAATTTCGTTAATATTCATTTCGCAGACGTCAAAAAACAACCCCAATTAATTTTTCTTATTTTTCAATTAGTTTAAATGATTCCCCTCATTATATTCGCCTCTAACTAGTATTCACATATTAATTCGAAAATAATATTCAAAGTATTTTGGTAAATTTATAGCGTAAAATAAATTAGAATTATGATGGTTTAATTTATACATTGCATTCAAAAGTCTATATATATCCCTAGAAGGCAATTAATAAAACTATTTTTAAATTATTTATCTAGCTATGTTTTATGTTTAGAAACAATAAAAGCATCTCTGTCTGCCAGAAATACTTCAGCTATTTTTAATTAACTGTTTTCGTTAATGAGTTTAATACATTTAGAATATCCTTTTTATTTAATATATATAACACCATCTTGGCATTTCTTAACAAAACTTTTATTTAAATAAGTGAGAATCATCCAATATCGACAGGTAATGCGATTTTGATTTATTAATGTAATGAATCGCTATATAGAATTGGCATAGTAATGGTAGAATTTTAAAAAATACAATTTCTTTTCTATACTTTTTTAACATTTAATCAATGAGATTTTTGTTTTGAAATCCTGTATTATCAATTGCAGTTTTGAATCTTTCTGAATAAATATAAAGAGTTTAGATAATTTTAATAAATCGAAAACAGATCGTACAATGTCCAAAAATAATATATTTTTATAAAATTTCAGTAAATAAAAAAATAATTATAAATAAAAATGAAAACCAACTTATTTACCCTAGCCCAGATTTTCCATTTTTTTATACCAGGAAAATTCTTGCAATTCCTTATTATTTATAATTTTATTTCTTGTACCATTCTTTAAAGGTGTTTTTATCCCACTGTGTTCAGGAATTTGAATTTCATAAGTTTATTCCTCCATGAGTCTTCCTTTGTTTTGTTTCGACTTCCACTTACCAAAAGCAAATGAGAGAGCTCATGGAAAGAAACTGTTGCCTCACGTTTTTGTTTTTGCAAAATCTCTCTTGTTGGTCTTGTATGGTGATCCATTGAAGGAGAGAAATATACATTCTCCGGTTATCAGTTTGGCTGATTATTGTTACTCAAATACTTAGTCTGCTTGGTATCGAACTTAAGTATCATGCTCTGGAGTTCAACATTGCAGATGGTTAAATTTCCTGGAGATGGTACATATTGCATTTGTAGGATTCTAAATAGTTCTTAAAGGTGAATTTTCAAGAGTCGGTTAACTTTTCCTTGTTGATCTCAATGGTGGTTGGTGTTATTGCGTCAATTCTTGTATTTTTTAGATCTTAAAGTAACAAACCGCTTCAAATTTCATTCACAGTGCATATGAACATAATTTAACAGCCTAATAAATGCTGATAATTTTTTTATAGTAAAAAGAGTCTCTTCCACTAACTAGAAGTTTCATCCTATTTTCTCTCAGCTTCTAATAAAAGAAAGTTCATTTAATCGCCTTTGAAGAAAATATTCTACCCTGAATTTTCCGTTATATAATGTAACTTTTATTTTTCAAGATTTATCTATCTATAAAACGGTTCACACTTGAAAATTTTTTGAAAGATCATACTTTTTCGATTAGGTTAGTAGCTTCTACCCTAGTACTTAATCCGCTTGAAATCGAACGGGAGTGACAATCTCTAGCGTTTATCTTTAATGGAGGTGAAATTTCCTTAAGGTAACCCGTACTGTAATTGTAAAGTTTTAATTAATTCTTAAAGTTGAATTGTCTAGAGCCAGTTAACCTTTCCGGGTTGATCACAATAGTGGGTGATGACATCGCATCCGAGTTTTTTTGTTAATTGTTGAGTCCTTTAAACTAATAAATATTGTCTTTACGATGCACTTTAACATGAATGAACAGTTAAAAAATATTTGACAATTATTTTCTGCGAAAAAAAGAGCCCCTTTCGTAATTATAAGTTTTGTCCTATTTTCTCTCTTGCCCCTATAAGATATTCACCCATTCGCCTTTAAAGGAAATATCCGCTTCTGAACTTTATACAATGTAACTTGTTTCTATCAAGGCTTACATGTCAATAAAACAGTTAACTGTTGAAAAAAATTATGAAGTATATCAAGATTGAAACTTTGGTTTCTTACTATGGCTATAAGGTCTGTCCGAAATAGCAGGAGTGGTGATTTAAAAATGGGCTTTAGCATAGCGAAAGCTAAACCTAGATCAGGCGTAAAATTAATAACTATGCAACCCTGATCAAATATATGAATTTTACAAAATAACATTCAGTCAAAATCATTCCAATTTTCATAAACGTTATACAAATATTGAATCACCTTTGAAATTTAGAATAGTTTTAGAGTAGAAATATCTATTTTTATTATAAAACTAGATTCTACATTATTCTGAAAGGAACGCATTTCTCCATGATGATATCCAATTTCTTTCTTCCAATAATTTGAGCATCTTTGCAGTAGTAATGAGCTCTAAGTTGTACTTCATTACTAACTCTAAGAGTGCCTACTGGGCTTCAAATATATAAAGAGCATTTAAAGAAGTATGTGCTCCACATCCATATATAGAAGTATGTCCTCCTATCCTAAACGACCCTATATAATTTCAAAGAAATACAATAATTTATAATGTTGCATATTGTTGTTTTTACATAAATATTTTCATACTTTTCTACAACATAAATTGGAAATTTTTATTTCCTCTATTGATTTCAAAGTACTAACAGCTTTCATAGTGTTAAAAATTTTATCCCCTCAGATAAATTAGCAAAAATTGTAAAAGCTGTTAACCGTTTTTGGTATCCAATGGCTGAATTTGAACTAAGCCTTTGGTTATTTAGAAGCCCAATTTTATTTTACGTCCTGTATTAGTGCTAAATATTTCACATTTATTCTTTTAATCAACCCATATTTGACCAGTTTGGTAAAACCTGACTCATGTAACATAACTTCAAATACTAAAATTCTAACAATAGTTCATCATTTTTAGTGTAATAAAATTTGCTACCATCTTTTTTATAAGCCTGCAAAACCTTTATCAGTCGGTTTATAAAACAAAAAAGCATATAATGTGTAATTTATGTATATAGATTACTTGAGAGCAAAAACTACTTTGTCATCTCTTTTGATGTACATGATCGATTATTTATAGCATTGCATTCTCATCATATACAGGTGTGCAAAACTTAACCATTAACTGGTGACGTGCGGTCTGTGAGACCGCTAGCTATGAAGTATCGGTCACCCCTATTCTATTGTTAGCTCAATTGAATGGATTGACTCTGTAACTTCCTGTTTTGTGACCTTCAATACACGTGCACTTTTTCAACCGATTTCATAGGATGATTTTTTAAATAATTCAGTTATTTCTTTGATCGTAGTCTCTAAGACCGCACTACCTTGTTAGTTTCCCAGTGATAAACAAGGCTTAGCAGATGGCGCTAAAACTTGGGGCCCAAAATATCATCCAATTTACTGATCCTATTATGAAGGAGTGCTTCAGACATAAATGAAGCAGAAAGTGATATTAGTGATAAGGATAATTGCACAGAAGAGTTTTTCGAGAAAGTTCGCATTCAACTGATTCTGATATGTATGTTCAAACATAATTAATTATTTTACTAGCGACAATGTAGTTTGAAAAATTTATCAAATATATATATATATATATATAAGGAATTTATAGGTTTATTTGTATACTAGTTCTTAATATGTATGTTTAAAATGTCCTAGAAAGCCGTGCTATGAAAGTCACACAAGCCGATAAAAAAAAGAGCAATTTTACCCATTGTAATCTTTTTTTTATTTTTCATATAATTGTTGAATTTTACATTATATTGTCTTCTATAAGCCTTCATATACTGTAAAGATAAATATGATTTAAGAAGTAAAAAGTAAAATGTTTTTTCAAGAATATTATTTATTGTGACATGTAATTTGAGAAGAAAATGTATGTTACAACGCATTTAATTTTTTCAAAGATAAAATATTTTGAAAAATTTCTAAAACATATCTATATATCAAGAAAAAAATGTCTGCAAAATATATTGGCAGTTTTTTATACTAATACGTTTATTAGAAAATTTAATTTGATTGTAAATGAAATGCTGTCTCGTAGACCTCACCTCCCTAGTTAAGGGTTAAGCAACAATGTAAATTCTAAGCAGGTATCCATGAAACGCAATTCAGTAGAAAGGTGATGCGTATGCAAATGCCAGGAACAAAACATCTTAGGCGTTGTGAGTGTATTTAAAACGCGTAAAATCGGCACTCGCAATTCAAGACAATATATAAATTAATAACATATGATCAATTAAAGACATTCCCTGCAAGTGTGAGTTGTTTCGTGAAATATGAATGGAAGAAATTACCTGGATGACTTCACATGTGGAAAAATGATCGGAAAGCTGGAGGAGTGGCGCAGTTTGAACAGTGTAGCTGAAGAGTTCGGAATAAAAAAAAAAGTGTTGTTTCGCCCTGTTCGAAATCCTTCCAAGTCATATATATAGTTGTTAGAAAGGTTGCTGATGGTCACCCTAGGGAAAGAGCTGCAGTGGATGACCGATATATCTTCCCTCAGACAAAAATAACCCGATACCAGTCAGCAAGCGTCACTGCAGCAACTGTGTATTGCAACAAGGCGACAAGTGTCGCAGTTTACTGTAGCCAGAAGCCTTCACAAAGGTGGTCTATTCACTGACCGTCTTGAACACTACATCCCTTTGAAAATTGGCCATTGGTGACACCTTTTAGAATTGTGTAAGGACCACAAAAATTGGACATCTCATTAATTTAGTCGCGTCCCCTTTACCGATGAGAGTCGTTTCAGTGCCACAAGTGGTTTTGTACCAGTTGTTTTAGAGAAAGTCGAGACAAGGTTTCATCCCAGTAACATCATGGAAAGAGACCGTTACGGTATTCCTGGAGTTGACGTCGGGAAGGCATTATGCTGAACGGATGGACTGAGCACCACGTTTTCGAAGGAGGTTCTGTAACCAGAGATTACTATTGTAAGAAGGTGATCCTTCCCCATGTGCGTTTGTTTCGAGGTGCTATTGGACCAGACTTTGTTTTTATGGATGACAATGCACGGCTACACTGGATTGTTGATGTTCAGCAGCTACTGAAAAGTGAAGGTATCACTCGAAGGGATTGGCCAGCATTCTCTCCTGATTTTAATTTCATAGAACATGTGTGAGATACTTTGCGGAGGCATCTTGCGGCACGATTACATCTTCCGGGGAACACCTAACAATTCAAACAAATGCTGATGGTGGAATGGGTACTCTTACCTCAAGAACTGTTAGACAATCTGGTAATGAATATGGAGAGACAGAGAGAATACAGTAAGGGGAGAGCATATCCTATAATAAGGAACATCTGCTTCTTGTTCTTCCTTTTGGATACACAATCATGTGTAGCGATACTATGAGTTCAATAAAGCCATTTTGTTTGATTCCATACAATATGCATTATATTCCTTTTTGCGCAACTACGTTTTCGTCATCGTTTAAGTACAAAATGCTGTCTCTCATTTCTGAATTTCTTGTCTCTCAGATGATTTCTCGTGGAATTATGGCAAAAAAAAAGTGCCTGTTGCTTATGTTTCGCACACCACTGTATATTACTTTTAAGAGTTGATGCTGTCTATAGTAACTGTATAAATTTCAAAAATAAAGTAAATAATGAATGTTTATTTGAAATAAAGTAAATAATTCAGGGATTCTCGGATTTCTGCAATTAATTACCTCTGAGGCCATGTTTGACAAAACTTTGATATTTTAGAGACCTTTAGCTAACGAGGTAATTCAACATGAATGGAAGTAGGAAAGTTGGTTAAATTCTGATCATAAAATTAATCTACATTACTGCAAATCTTATATTTTTAAAATAACAAAAGTTTTTAATTTAGAGATATAGGAAATTAATGTATGTTATGCACTGGATTTTTGTAAATAAAGAAAAAGATTTATCACTAATATTTCATTAAATGCCATACAGAATATTTTTAGAATAATATTTCATTCTCATTTTATGTGTAAATTTTAGTTCATAAAGATTTTGATGGAAAGTGTTTCATTACATCTCCTTCATCAACTTTTTTTAAAAAAAAAAATTGTAAAACTAAAATCAAAGTGGTCCGAAATATATAAATGAGAAAAAATTAAATCTGAAAAGAATATTTATTGGAAAGAAATTTCAATCCGTAAAATATTTTATTTTATTTAAAATAGCTTTTAAATTAATAAAAAAAAAGTAAGAAATGTATAAATAAAAAAATTGACTAATTTTGCCACTCATTCCAATTTTTTTAACTTATCAAATCAAATAAGTGACTATTCATCCTTTAATGGAGTTTCATATAAAGCATTACGTGTTAAAATTGGGTTTTATTTCAAACATTAAACATATTGATACATTATTTATCGTAAATTAGAAAATAAAATTTTGAGGCATATTGCAGCGACTTTCATTTAATGCAGATATTATAATACACTATTTGTATTTTTGAAACAAAATGTACCTGAACCTTTCTAATTTAAGTAAATACGCATAATTTTCCGCATTAGAAATGCCAAACAATTTTCGAATGGAGAGATGTAATGCATTAATATATTAAAATGTTTAATGATAGACTTTCGGTTTAATGCTATACTGCACAATTTTTCAAATCAAATTCATTTAAAGGAGAATGGACTGAAAAATTCACTCACATTCATTGAAAATCGATGAACAAGCGAAAAGGATCCATTAAATGGATCTATTGCTATAGTAATTGTTGCTATTAGTTCCATTTTGGTGCTTAATTACTTATTTATGCCTAAAAATGTAATTATATTAAAATATTTTGCACCAGAAAATAATTCTTATAATTTTCGTCCTGTCATTTAAATTTAAATAGGCTGAATTGATTTTTTATAATATGGGAAGCGAATTTTTTTCTGAATATTAGCCAGTAAAACAAATTATTATATGTATTATATAATTTCATGAATTGATTTCTTACCCAATATTTCAAATAATGTCTTTTATATTTAGAATAAATAGGGTCACATTCATTTAAATTTAACAAGAATCTGAAATCTTTAATTTTTTTTAAATATTGATACTTTCAAAAGCATTTATTAAATGATAATAATACCAATCATTTAACTTTTCGTGCTTGTATCAAACTAGTATTTCAGCATTAGATGATTAATTTATAATATTCATACTATACAAGGAAGAAAAAATCTAAAATTTTAAATGTTCTTGATGAATTTCAGAATATCATTTTTAATAACTGGGAATATATATATATTATTATTATTATTATTATTATTAAATCATGCATTTATTGACTACTTAAGTGCCGATAAATTTAGGGTACATCAAATTTAAGTCATTTCATTATTTAATTTTTAAAATAATTATTTTAAATTTTATTATTTGATCCCTGAATAATAAACTTTATATCTAATCCTCATTTAATTTAAAAATAAATAAACAATAACATTACTTTAAAAAGTATAACGAGGAATGTATTTAAGAAAGCAAATGCCAATGCCGTTTTAGAAAGCAAATGCCAATATGTTGTTATTTAAGTGACATAAAAGATAAGAAACCTATATGTTATTTTCATTGGAATCCTGTATTTCACACGCTGACTTATACTCAATTGTCACAGAATTCATGTTAGTCAGCGGACACTAAGGCTAACAATTATGCCCAGCTGTATGTGACAGTTCGATTATCTGTTTGTCCGTGAGGTCAGTCAATGTCACAAAGGACTATGTGATCTCTTTGCTCTCTTTTCATAATTGTTCACTTTGGAGGATTTATAGTGGACTGACTGCTGAAATCCATCTATTGAGTGAAGCAATATAATTAGAAACTACTTAAATTTTAACTAATAAATTTTAAATGAGTAACTTTTTGTTACTAAACCTAAATATTTTTGCTAGAAAATCTTCAAAGACGCCTATCAAAATGAATGATAATCGTTGCAAAATACGACATCCCAAACGCCCATTAAAATCCATGAATATGGGAAGTATTTCGATAATACAAATCAGATAATAAATAGTATTAATTCTTATTATGGAAAATTTAGAATTACAGTTTGAAGACTTAAATAGGAAAATTGGCTCGAAGTTTGATTCCTTTTAATAGATATATTACTTTGAAACTTTTTGCATTTCATATAGTTTTTTAGAGTTATAAACACGTCTAGGAATCATGACTTTTAAAAGCTATCGTCTTTTAAAAAGATTAAAACTTTTAATGCATTCAGTGAATCGTTATATAAGAAGGTCTACACAGCATATCTCCACTTTTTAATACATTTTACGATTGCAAATTACAGTTTACTTCAGATCTTTCCTTCTCCATTGACAAAAATAAAGTTTTTATGAATTTTAAATATATATGTAAGATAGTTGCAAACTGTTTCAATGCAATTTAACCTTCATATGTAAGGCCATTCAATTATACGAAGTAATAGAAATAATTGGATACAATATCTATACTTATATAAAGCTCAATGTATGTGTGTCTGCGAATGTGTGTGTGTGTGTGTGTGTGTGTGTGTGTGTGTGTGTGTGTGTGTGTGTGTGTGTGTGTGTGTGTGTGTGTGTGTGTGTGTGTGTGTGTGTGTGTGTGTGTGTGTGTGTTGGCGCTCTACAGGTCAGACCGTTTGACCTACAGCTACCGAATTTGGTACATGTATACCTTAGAGGTAGAAAATGTGCAGCTGGGGTCCCATTTTTTCAATTTTTAATTATAATTTTAATTATTAATTAAAAACTAACTTTCCCGCCAAAAAAAATTTCCATTCTACCCACTGCCAAATGAGTAAGGCTTCAGGGTTTTTTTCCCCACCGTAATGAGGCTAGGGTTAGCATTTTTCGGCCGAATATTTCAAACGATTCTGTTTATTTTATTAATGTTTTATGCATTTAAAATTAAACATCTTTAATTAATCAATTTTTCAGATTCATTCTGAAGTACTTTTGAATTAAAATAAAGCAGAATAAAGGAAATTATAAATTTCTAATCCGCATAGCGTTACCTCAACTGATGTAGAAAAATTCGCGCATTTGCGTTACCGTAACTGGAGTTGAAAATTTACACATGCGCATTGTGTTCTGAAGCTGATAACTATTATCAACGGATTATATTGATTATTATATATTATATTGATTTAAATTATTTTTAGGTTTGTTGTATGCTTTTGTAATTAAAATGTATTTATGTTAGTTATATATTTTTTGTATAAGCTTATAGTTTTAAGTACATCGTTTTTTAAGTAGTTTTTTAAACCTTTTCAACCCTATTATTTGAAACGATTCGTTTTAATTTCTTAGTATTTGATGTATTTAAAATTAAACATTGTTGATTAATCAATCTGCTCATGATGAATCTGAGAAAATTTTGTTGACAAATTCTTGAGAGGTTACGTAAATTAAGAAAGATATTCTTTAGTGCCCATAAAGATTAAAAGCTCAGTGACACTGTTTTCAATAATCATATTATAAAAAAATGCTTTGTTTCAGTAAAAAATATTATTATATTATTTGCAGATTAATCATTTCCACTTTAATTTAAAGCATAAATTCTACGAGAGCTAACATAAAATTAGGGAGATACATATTACGTTATGACTGAAAGCCTTTATAATATTATGAGTGAATTATATGACAATCAAAATTTGAAGTTTCAAAATATTTTGATGAAGAAGCTATTAAAGTAGGAATCGCATAAAATATTTAATTATTAAAATTTTAACGAGCATTAAGATTGGCGAACCAGCTGGTCGACAAAGGCGACTAGTAGTAAATAAGTGAAAAAGGGCTTAAAAAAGATAATTTTTGCTCAAGCAAAATATGGATAGTTTATTTTGTGTCAAGAATTTGTCTCAATTCTATTTAAAGTTACTTTAAACAAAATGACAAATTATTGATTTCAGCTCTGAAAAATCGTAAAAGTAACAGCCATAGAAAATATCCTTTTTTTATTGTTTGAATGCATGTTAACATTGCAAATCTAAGAGGAAGAACTTTATTCTCGACTATCGCCATCATTTGTCTCTAAATGAAATGCATGTTCAGTGAGTACGACTGAAAATATAGATTATATATTTTAAAATTCTTAATTTAGAGTAAGTTCAAAATTTTATAGTAAAAGAATGGGAAAAATAATTTTAAAGATATGAAAGGTGCTACTTACTGTGTAGATATACCAAAAATTATTCATTACAGGACATTCGTGAAAAATTAAATTACTAACGAATAAAATGATTACGAAAAAGAAATAAACAGAGTAACTTAATTAAAATTGGAAACAGACCTGAAGAATACTTGAAGAAAAAGAAGCTTGATGCACCGTTTCCTAATGAAAACAAGCTCGAAAAATTAAGAAATCACAATCAAAGATAAGAGGATCATAAAGAAACAATGATAATTCAAATAGAAATATCAGTCAAAAACTTCGAATTTTAAGAACAGAATATAATAATAATTAACTATTCTATAGTCAATAGTTTATTACTAATTATAAGATGTATAATTTGAATAAAAAATATCAGACAAATCATTTTGGGCAAACAAAACAGATAAGAAGAGTATTAAATTGTAAAAATAACACAAAAGAACATAAGAAGAAAACATAAAAAGTGATAGATAGAGGCATTTCAAAAGGAACCTTATTATATGAGTTTTCAATTTGCAAATTAAGGATAAAGAAATTATAAAGAAAATGAAGTAAGCCATTAGCATTAATAGCCGCAAATTCAAATAACAAAGGTTATTGTAATCAATTCTTCATCAATACAAAGTATATAATTAGGAAACATTTCGCTCACAATTGAAAGCAACAATGGAACTAAAAATAATCACTCAGGTGAATTTTTATATTCATTTTCTTAAATTAGAATTTCTTAATAATTAAAAAGAGAATTTTCTTGAATAGCATTTGTAATTCATTATCTTTGAAACCCTGAGCTGCTCTTTCGCAATGATAATTTTTATTGATTAAGAAACCATCTGAATCATTAAATAAAGTAACTCATTGTTTCAAATTAAATACTAAAGTATTACAAAATTAAATAATAGAATATAATAAAATTTTACAAAATGGTCTTTTAAAATATTTAACAAAGAGGGAGTCAAAAGTTTATAAAAATGACTAAAAATAGCAGTAATTTCGAGTCTATATTTAAATTATTTGTTTGACAAATATATTATTTCAAGTTACAAAAGATGACAAAATTCATTAATAAAAATATAAGTTGCTTTATATCTTTAAACAAAATTATTTAATGATTTTTGTAAGATAAACTGATGAGTTAAGTGTCTTATTCTTATTCATGCATGATTAAATGCTTCGCTTTCCTATAAATTATGCAATTACCTTCAAAAATATTGCTCTTGTTGAAAATATAATATTTTAACTGTTTCCAAGCATGCATATCTGAACAAAATGTGAAGTGTGAATGAAGTATTGATATCAAGTGATTTTTAATATTTGAACCCACAAATTTTTCAAGACTATCACATAGGAATAATTAAAATCTGATTTGATAACATTTCAAGAACTGGAAATTATTCGAACTTAATAATAATTTAACCTTTATTTGCATTAACATTTTTTTAATATTTATAATATTGTTGAATAATCTCACCTGAATTAATGCTATACTTATTAATTTTTATTTTTTGCAAATTTGAAACTTCCATTTTTTTTTTTTTTTATATACGCAATTAAGTAATTGATAATAGTAAATGCTGATCCTCTATTTTTCTGGTATATTTAACCAACTGTTATTTTATTATGTTTTGCATGTTTATTAACTAGCTGTCTGGTTTATTTAACTGTCAGTTTATATTTGAATTTTCTTGCAATATTGTAACTTTTAGTTATTTTTTTGTTGTAACTTGGATAAAGATGGTGTTAGATGTTTAGTAAGAAAATGCAACATCTTGCATCACTTCTTTATTAAAACATCTATCGTCATCAAAGTAAGAAAATACTATGTGCTTTTTCATAAATTTATTTATTCAATAATATTGCTAAATTTTGATATAATAATACTTTGTAAGCAAACATATTTTCATTCAGCCTTGTATTAATTTATGTAATCGTAAGCTGTATTAAAATAATTGAAAAGGGAAGTATTGCATGCATGTAGAAAAAGACTTTAAAAATATTTCAGGATCTAATTAGATGCATTTATATTGTAACATAATAATATGAGTATCTAGGATTTAAATATATTTCTAGTAACGATTTAAAGTAAAACTTTAAGATTAAATTCTTACTGGAAAACGCTATAAATAAAATTGAAGGATTAATGTGAAGGATTCTTAAGAATATAGAACAAGATTGCAAATATGAATCGAACAGTTTACTAATATTTTGTTATATTTTGTGCATGAAAACGTTAGTTAAACATTTTTTTCTTTTCATTCAAAAAAATATCTGTATAATTTCAATTACTAACAAAAGTTTCATGCAAAGATCTTGAACAATAATTCAGAAAATAGTTTATCATTAATGATAAATCCGATTCTTACTTGATTATGTTTTACGATAACAGTAGTTGAAGTTGAATGAAGTATAGGTGAAAATAATCTGATCATCAAAGGATCCAGTGTAAATATAAGAGTAAAACAATATGTTTGAATTTATTCTTTTTTTTAAATATCATCTATAATATTCCTTGTAAATATTGATATGCCACTTACATTTTATTTTCCAAAAAGAGAACAATTTAAATTTCAATTCAACAAAAGTACTTGGAATAATTTCATATGCTTTCTGATTTTATAGGAATACTTATCTTTTAAAATACAGAAAAAAATAAATATCGAAAAGAACGAAATGAAAAAATTGTAATAATTTTATTTAGTTTAATTTACATTATTCCATGATATAAATTTTGATTTATATACATCAAACTTTTGTATGGAAAAAAATACTTGCAGATTTCAAGTCAATGAAATTATCTGGACTAATTGCATACATTTCAACACGTTATTAAAACTTACTCATTAAAATACAAAAAAAAATAATGAAATATTTTAAGGTAATATCTTTCAAAAACCTTTTTACAGTCTCTCCTGTGTTTGTAAATTTCAGATTTTTCTTCTGAAATATGCAAAAGGCATTTTGATAAAATTGTAATCCTAATTATTTAAATTTGGGCCTTTTTTTTAAGAAATTAAATGAATATAACATATTGATAAATAAAATAAAGTGAGATTAAAATAAGAAATGTATGTTATTTTACATTCATCAGCGTTTATTAAAACACATTAAAAGAATACTTGCTACAACGAGACACAACAGGAGTCTCGCTGCAATATTCAGAACTTACTACCAAAACTTTAGTAACCAAACCAAAACCATGCAAGTAGGGAGCATAAATTTAAATTATTAAAATTTGCCATCTTAATCCTATCAATAACATCAGTATTAATAATAATGTCTGTTGTTGCTTTATGGGACATATGAATTAGAGCTACCAAGTTTCTTACAGATATATCGAAAAAGATTGAAATTTGCACATTGAAGCGATTTTTTTACTTAATTAAATATAAATCAAACAAGAATTGTAGCGTTTTCATAAAATATTATTGCACATTGAATGATTTTTGTACCATATTGACACTAGAAGATGACGTATTTCGTTTATCTAGAAGGACTAGGAAATAACATTTGACAGTTCTCAATCATTCAAAAATCACTCGAGTGTCAGGATTTGTTTGCTGAAATAAGATTTTTATATTATATTTATTTATTAAATGTTATATTCCCATCACATTTTTTTCTTTGTTACTCCACAGGAATCATACTATTCTATTTGAGTAAATTATTTAAATATAAATATCCCTTTTCTGAGATGAAATAACTTAATTTTTTAAAAACTTTTTTGCGTTTTATGATCCAACGAGTCTCAGTCCTTTCATGCATAAAGTTTTGATAAATGCTAAATACATAAATTAATCGTCAGTTGTACAGCTTCTTCAAAGATTATAAAGTAATTTTTGCATTAAATTGAAAATCAGTCAACAAGCAATTCTCCTGAATATGTAATGCTATCAGAAATTTAATTTCGGAGTTTCTGGTATTTCAATACACATATCGTATGAATAAAAGAACAACATCTCTTTTCGTAGAACAGTTGCTCAACAACTCTTTTGTTTTGAATTGCTTTATAATAAAGAAAATCAAATTGAATAAAAGTGTCCAAGATCTCTATTATTAAAGCAAATTGATGTTTCGAAGTATTTCAGATCTTCAGATTAAAAAATAACTGTAGACTAAAAACTGATTTCAAATTTAAAAAAATAATAACCTTAAAATTACTCTGAATTTACTAAAAGCAATTTCATCGTCAAGAATTCATTTTAAGAAAAATTATATTTTCCATAAGATTAAAAATGGCTATTAAGAACTAAGAATAAGAATAAGCTAAGCTTAATAATATTAACTTTACAATACCTGGGAAATTTCTGACTTTATCAGCTTTCTTTTATCAATTATTCTTTGAAACATCAAGGGAGAAAATATACTACTTCCTAACATTTTTTTAAAAGTGTTCGAAATATTTTCTGTAATAAAGATTATTGATGCAATGGAATTTTAACTGTTTTCATTATTTAATCAAATAATTTTTCTCGTGATTTTTTTCTATATTTAAAAATTAAAAGAGGATAACTCTTAATTATTTGTGAAATCAGAATGTAAACTAACTGTAACAGCAAGGATAACGTTTGATGCGCATTATCTGGGTAATTAATTTTATAAAGGAAAAATAATATCATCGGATTTGTCTTTAATGGTAGTTTCATTCAAATAATAATATTAAGTTATTAAAATATAATATTGTTTTTATGAATATCATCATTTAATACTTGAAATTAATTTATTAAAAGACCCATGAAAACAAAATTTATGCCTATGCAAATTAAAGTAGAAGATCGAAACGGCTGATAGCCCAAAGTGTTTAGTAAACAATAAATCATCTGGAATCAAGAGTAAGCAGTAGTAGCTGCTTTCTAACATATGCTCTTGCCTAGAGGGCATTTTTTTTTCTAAATCAATCTACGCATTGCATACTTTTATACATTGGTAACATTTCAACCAAAAACTCTTATCAAGTATATTTTGTAATTTAATGACCATTAAACAAATGACAGTCTCCTAATAAAAAATCATTAAACTTCTTTAACAAACAAAAGGAAATAAAAAAATACAGTAACCTAAAAAAAAGTCTTTTCTATAGTTAATCAAAGTAGAAAAAAATTAAAGTATTAAATGGTCAATGAAATGATTCCAGAATCTTTTTTAAAAAACGTGGATTGTTTTACTAGTTCAACGATTAGAGTTTCTTCTAGAATTCTTGCATATTTTTTATATCTCATTGAATGGACAGCTTTTCAATAAACTGATGGATGAATGCATTATTACTCTTTTTTTACATGTGTTTCACAACGTTATATCAAACTACATGATTTAAGAACTGCGTGAAAAAAAACATCTTAAGGAGTTTTATTTTCAAATCGTTAAAAATACAAGAAAGTTTTTCACGTTCCTAATTTTTTTTTTCTTTTTTAGTTTAGAAACTGTTATGTTTCCATGTAAGAAAAAAAAACATCATTAAACAATAAACCAGTAATAAATAAGGAATATGAAATGGGAGGTATTTAGACTAAATAGTTAAATTGTAATAAAAGTTTGATCGCTTCAAACGCCTAATTAAAGTGAGTAATTAAATGAATTTTATGGTATTGATAACATAAGTATAATAAAATATGTAACGAAAAATATTCTATTGATTAAAAACAAGCGAAAATGGTCTTATTTATTAAAAAATAAAATTATCCTATGTAAATAAAAGTATTAATTAAAATAAGTGTATTTTTAGAATTATGTTTTGTCATGATTAACACTTTACTATGATTTAAATTTATCAGATTACCATGCTACATATTAACTATAGTAATTAAATAATTAAGCCAGATATTTCAAAGACTTTGAGCTAATCATATTTGGTTAAAGCTCCTATATTCAACTAAATGGATAATAATTAGGATTTGGGTATTTATATGAAGGATTACATTATGATTGAACTATTTTATTGACTAATATAAATTAGTATTATATAGTCAATTAGTCAGCATGAGTAATTTAGTTCCCTTTTTCATTTTAAAATAATAGTACGAGATGAACAGGAATTATATATTTATTGTGTGGAAATTATTTCTTGCTTCACTTGCATAAATACTCCCAATATTTGGAAATACATGTGTATTTAATAAATAATTTAGAAAATGGTTGTATTCCTATTAAAAAGTTAATCGACCCTTGTGGAAAGGGAATCATTAACATGCTATTACCGCGAAATGCTTTCCAATGTTTCACACTTATAAAATGATTTAGACGAAAGTTGATACACTAAAATCATTCAACGACGATATATCAAAAGAAAAATATTTAAGATAGTTATTCAAGAACGTCATTCAAGGAACCAAAGAAATTCCGGAATGTTTGAAAATTGCTTAAGCTAAATCCCTTTCCCTAAAACACTCATAAACCTAATAATGAACATTTATTGTTTTTTATACTACTTTTAAGCACAAAACTATATTCCGAAGTATATAAATTCAATAGAATTAATAACTTTAAATACTCAAACAAGACCCTTGAAAAATATATACTCCCAGTTTTATTTGTCGTAGAAATTGTTATGTCTATATTACCTTTGATAGACAATAAATGTATATAATGTCCAAGTTCAGAAATCCAGAATGTAAATGAAATCATTAACTCAGATAAGCGTCATATCCCAGGTCTGCATTGAGCCCTTATATTGAAAGTTTGAGCATGAAAGTTTTTCGAATTCGAAGTTTGAGCAATAACATTATTTATCTGTGATCATGCAAAGCTTCCTAAATCCCACTTTATATACAGATATAGTTCCAATAATTACATATACAAATACCGAACTTAGTTTTTCCCTCAATTATTCGATATCACAGTTCTTCCACAATTCGTCTACATTAATAAAGCAATGGTTCAATTCACCACCAAACTGGAACTGCTTATGATTCAAATGATTTTAATATTCAAAGTATTGTTGATAAAATCTAAGCCCCTTTTCACAGATCAAGCTTTGAACAAGAAATAATTCTGATCACTTTGAACGTCAGTAGATATGCTTAAGAATTAATGTTTTTGACCCTGCGACTGGAGTTATTCATAATAAGAAAAATTCATTTTCTTTTAATCAAGTTATCAAATTAGATTCAATTCTTCTTATATCTTTTTCTCAAATATTTATATTGTATTAAATCTAGTGCAATAAAAAATAATTATATGAACCTTCTCAACCATTTAATGAAAATCTAGATTCGGTACAAATTAAATTCAAGAAATATTACACCTTTCTTTTTGAATTTGTGCATTGAATTAAATTAGATGCAAAATTCGAAAAGAATATGAACAGTCTCAGTCCTTTAATAGAAGTTTTCAAGTCCTAAATCAAAAGAAGTTGAACCTCTATGCTCGGAATTCTATTCCAACTGATGCTGATAGTATCTCTATTAAATGGACAGAATCTGGAAAGAATATTTATCTTGTATCTTGATCGAATGTTTGTATACTTTCTAAGAAGAGGATCTTTCTTTGGGCCTGAAGACTTTTTAAAAGAGCAACGTTTGAAGAAGAATTTGTTTACTCGAGGAAGATATTTCGTTTTAGAAATTGTTATGGATAACTGGTTACCTCTTCCGTAAGTAAATTCAGTATTTTTCGAATCTGCAACTAAGAAGTATGTGTGTATTTCTCCATTACTTGTTTTAATGTAAATAATAAATACTCTTAAAAATAATTTACCTTTCCTGATTAAATATGTTCAGTAGTTTCCTTTTAAATTTGCATATATAAAAATTAAAAATATATTTCGCGAAAAACATTACTTTCAAAGTGGATTATAAGGCTGATTTATAATCAGCCTCTTGAAATTTAAATGTTAAGAAAGAGATCTTAATTAGAAAAATAAAAATCTATTATTGTGGTAAAGCATCTGCGTAGGTTACAACCGTGGCGAACATCGACAACCAAAACATCTGTTGCCAACATTCGTTTTCACAAGTTAACATAAGCTAAACGATTACAATTCTTTCATCGATACATAAAGTGAAATTTACAGGATAAATAAAATGTAAAGCAATGCATACTTTAAAACAAAATTGATTATATTTTATATGAAGTATTTTTTTATTATTATTATAAGAAAGAGAACACCATAGGAAAAAAATAAAAAAAAACGCCAATTTGAAATTGATTGTTTATATGAACTAATTATTTTTATTGCATTTTATTCTAATATGCTTTTTTATGAATTAACCAGATTTCAATAATTAGTGTTTTACAGAAGTACTAATCAGTTCGCGCCCTCATTTCCCTTCAAATCTCAGAACAGAAACGGATATAATATATATATATATTACATAAAGTGCTGATGGGTAAAACAGAAATGATTACCTTACAAGTATAATATATATTTCTAAAATATTATTCGTAATGTTCTTTAAATTTTTTTGTGTAAAAGAATATTATATGGTATTTCTGATTCCAACTATTCTTCTGACTACTGCACTCAATTTCTTTGATAATAAGATGATTATATTTTGGATTGAATGGAGTAAATGCTTAGTCATATTTTACATTTCTTTGATATTGAAACCCCACAAATTAAATTATAAGAGCCAGAAGTTTACATATAAGAAAAAGAATATATAGAGAGAACATATTTTTAAAACTCATTTTTTTTGTTTTGTTTTTTAGGTGAATATTCTGGAATATTATCATAAACATGACTACACATCAAATTGAACATGTGATTGATAACACATGACTACAATATCAAATTGAATTGAAAGATATCAATATCAATTTGAAGAAAATACAAAACACGTATTGATAATATTTCAAATCTATTAATATCCAAATCCCTTTAATTATTTGGATTGATTTATATTTGTTTATTGCTCTATATTTGTTTATCTTATTTAAAAAATCAAATTTTATCAAAAAAATATAAATTAGAAATAGTTATCAAGAAGCTAATATTTTATTTGTATTCAAATAAAATAATAAATACTTTCTCTAATTGTCAGAAATAATAAATCTGTCAATTTTTTATATCCACATTTCAGCAAGAAGTAAATATTATATTTAAATATTATATTTTCATGCATACATTCCATTCATCCATACATATTCAGTAACAATACATTCTTTCAATATTTTATAATATACCTTATTAAGGATATCGTGAAAATACTTTAAGATTAATTTGATATACTATGAAATCGTAAAATATAAGTATAAAGAAAATAATACATTGTCATTGATTATCAATAGCCGTAATATTTCATATTTCAATATTTAGTTTGAATGATCTGAAGTGAGCCCATAACCTGATAGTTATGCCCAGATGTGAAAGACACTTTGATCATCTGTTTGTATTAAAGATCTGTCTGTCCTATTTGATTATTTTCTCAATGGTTTTCTTTGAGAGTTGTTCCTTTCATAGTTCCTTTCCTAATTATTTCACAAATTATTCAATTCCTTTTCTAATTATTCAACAGCATAATATAATACAAATTATTTAATTCTTAAACAATTAAATGGGATGTCGTAAATTTTAAAATATTTTTAAATTCTTTTTTACAAAATTACAGCTGACACTGTCACATCATATGAATATTTATTTAGAAATTGACATTCTGTAAGTTTGTAAATAACTATTTCTAATAATTTCAAAGCGTTATTAATGTATCACGAAGGAAATGCTAAAGTACATAAAGCAGTATTCCATTATTCTAACATGCTGACTTTTATTTCACAAGCAATTGCAGAATCTTAGAATGACAAAAACGAAAGAAAAATTTTGAAGCAACGCAATTTTCTAAATTTAGCAAGTTTAAATTTTAAAAAAATCCTTTCGAAAATAATGATGGCAATATAACTAGTGTTACTAATAAGGCCAGGTGACAATATGATAGCTAATTTAACGTTTCAACATGAAGGTCAATACTACCTTGAAAAGCAAACTAAAATCAAAATTCAGCTCATAGGGATGAATTAATCTGATAGAGTTTCTGTAGATGACGAAATCTGAGTCAGCTTTTTATTGAAAATAATTGCTCTTTTTGATATTGTATATATTTTTTTTCTTGTAGTAATACAATTATTGAAATATTACGTTAATCTGATAATACTTTTAGACCAATAATATTATTTGGCCTGATTGTAGTTTTCTATCTCTTGAAAAACATATAATGAATTCTCACGGAAACTAGAATTCTTAGGACATGAGAGTTACAAACATAACTGAAGAAAAATCATAGAATTTTTATTTGCAGTATCTACTGCTATTTTTTTGTCTTTTAGATTTTTTTTTATTAAATTTAAATTTTCTTTTTTTTCTTCTTCTTTTCTTTATATATCTGCACCATTTTAAATATGAATGCATAATGCCTGCCTATAAAAAGAATGAAGCTATGACTTTACCATGTTTAAGTAAATTTAGTAAAAATGAATTTATTGATGAAGAAAGGAAAATGGTCAAAAACACTTTCACTGCTCATATTGCAAAAAATTAAGTACAAAACAAAGACAAAATTTGCTTTAAAGTCTAGGTGCACTAATAACCACCTTCAAGATATACTAATATGAGCCTATGCAAGAACATATATAATAATAAGCACCTGGTTTTTTTTTTCAACATAGTTCGCAATTTCAGTTTAAAATAAAAATCGCCATATACTCTTAAATTCAAAATTATTATATGAAAATTATAAGAATGATCACTTGTATTGCCCTCAGCTTTCTTAAGGAAAATAAAATTTAATATTAGTATTTATTGATTGTTTTTTTTATTTTAAATGTCCGTCAATACTTACTAATTATTTCTTTATATTAGATAGATGTTTTATGAAATCAAATAATATGAAATTATTCATTCCTATGGTGATTTCTGTTAAACAAAAGTCTGCTTACTTACTAATCAGAATATATTTTAATTCACTTTTCAATGTTTGAAAGATGAAAACTCTTCAAAATTGCTAATGTATTCCACAATATGTATGCAAGCTATTTAAAACTTGTCTACCTGAAGATGCTTGAAACTAGTTATTATTTTTGCCGCCATTCTTTCTTTCTATTAATTAATTAAATAGTTATCACCACTTTGAACAGTAAAATGGAGATGTTTCATTCGCAATTAAATATTTAAGATAGTCATATATAAATAATGCCATGATATTAAATTGAATATTTTCCAAACTGCTGGGAAATATCAATTTGTGTACCAGATACTCTTAATGTAAATGTTATGCTTATTGATCAAACAAGGTTTGGAGACAACAATGAAATGTACCAATGATATGTTATTTGATATGCTTTTTTGTTACTTGCTTGCTTAATTTGCTTTTTTGCTTTTGGTTTGTTTTTCATTTTTTTCTGGTTGCACTTTTAACATTAAATTAAAGTAAAGGAAATTTGAAATCATGAAGACATCAAATGAAATCTTATAAATATATATATAAGTTGTACATGAAATTAAAGACATTGTGTTTGATTTTTGACACTAGCAATATTCCTACGCTTGTCGTATACAATAAAAGAACATTGTAAAACAAGTTAAAAGTATATTATAATTATATATATTTTATCTCCTTGCTTTAAAATATAATGAGATAACAAAAAATGCTTCTGGAGTTGTGTGTACTGAAAATTCATTCTCAAAATAAGTTTAGAGAATTGATAATTTGCATGAGGCTTTTACAACAAAATTGTTGGTTGATATCAAATTATGGAAATCTATATTTGTACTCACACAAAATCTTCCGAGCATTTCCCTTGTTAAAAATAAAAATAAATATGTTCATGAATCTTTGGAAAGTGCTTGTGTCTATTGGGTTCATTAGGCCAAATCGTTTGATCTTCAGCTATGAAATTTGACGCATATATAATTTGTAGGTTAGGAATGTGCTCCTCGGAGCGAGATTGTTTTATTTTTTATTAGAATTTCAACTAAAATATCAAGCGAATTTTACCGTTTTCCCACCATAACTTCCGAAAATATTACAACAGTAAAATGACTGTATCAAGATTTAAAAAATGTAATAAATAATTTAATTATGGTGCAAATTTTTCCGAAATTCGGCAATTTTGAAAAAAATTTAGTTGCCTTATTTTAAATTATACATTGCATTGATGTACTGACTTTTAAACCATTTTCATCGTTTCATAAAATTTTTAATCATGTACATTTCCTTCCAATCTGGAAAACTAAAGAAGAAGAATTTTGTTTGATGTTTGTGAAGTTGTCTTCAAAATTCCAGCATTGTCTTCCAATTTCCAGCATTTATGGTCTTCCAAATTTTTCTAACATACTCTTATAAAGTTGTTATTTCCTTTCCACAAATAAAAATGGAAGCTTTTCCAATTACCTTAAATCAAATTTACGAATAATTATTACAAAATATTAATATCCAACGTCAACATACAAACAGGCAGATATAATCACAAAAATGAATTTTTCGAACTCAGAGTTTCAAGATGAATATAATTTAGTGTGAAGATAATGTGAATATTTTCTATAGTGGGGAAACTCTGTAGTGAATTAAGATTCTCTATAGTATGAAAAATATATAGTCAGTAAAGATTTTCTATAGTGTGAAATTTCTGTTGTATGTGAAGATTTTGACATACCCTTATCATTGAATCATTGACCCCTCTCCTTAGTGGAAAATTTGACTGAGAATTTGGCTTCAAAAATAAAATATTCGGATATTCGATAATCTTGGCGGCAGCTTCATTAGGATTTGAGTTCCTGTGTTTGTTTTAAAAGCTTATTTGCCCTGTCATGGAGACTATAAAAACCAGAGATACTTAACCGAGGGGAATTTGTTAGCTCGGAGAGAAAATGATCACGTCAGAAACACGCATCTCAAAATCAAAACCTCTATCACCTCATCTGATCTTCTGCACGTTCTCTGAATTCGGTGGGCTATTCGATTGATTATTACTAATTTTCTGCTTGTGCACTGCAATTAGCTACTAATGATGATTTGTGTAAACTTCTTTTATGTTTTGTTATGGTGAAATCGTGTTTTAATGTATAATAAAGCACTTTTATCAGTTATAGCGATGCACACAGTGGATCGAAATTTGGATTTTTCAGTAATAATAAAGAAAGAATACAAAATATCTTAAATAAATAAAAAAAATAATTAAAATAATTCACTTTTCATTAAAATTGAGGAGTGCATTCATCTTAGTTGATTTTCTGGAATAATTATTCTATGTTAAAGAAACTTTGATGAATACCTTAGATTTTTACATATTTTATGATGATTTTATAGCAATTTCCAGATATTTAATATATAAATTATTCATTTTTGAAGTGAAGGAAAGAAATATTTTACAGATTTAAAATTCTTCCTAGTTGGAGAAACTATTGCAAATATAAACAAAATATTAATTTACGTCTTAAAATAAAATGCATTTTTATTATTATTTGACAATGCTTCAAACTGAAAAAAAACAGCATAAATCAAGAAAAAAACATTAAATAGACATGCAACAAAAGAAAAGGCAATTCTCCCGCCCTTTTATGAATATGTGCAAACGATTCATAGCAGGGCTGAGCCTCGATATACGTGGGACGCATTCACACCCACCTGTCGATGAAATGAATGGATGACTGAAAACAAAAACGAAGCTTTTATTTTGCAGAAATTATAATGAATTTTTCGTTTCGAGAAAAGAAGTAGAAAACATATTAAAACCGAATTTTTCTAAAAAAAATCAGCAGTCGAAAAACCTGAAAAACAGATAAAATCATTTAAATTTTCAATTTTCAATTCAAAAAAATAGAATTAAAAACGATAGAAGACAAATAAAATATTTTGTAAAGGGTGAAAATACTTTTATAAAGAAAAAGTCTTTAATAGAATGCATGAATAGAAGAACACATATAATAGAATATGTACGCTTTTAACAGAAGTTTGCAACTGGAATTCAAAAGATGATAGAAAAAATAACAGTGAAACGAATAAAAATGTAAATAAAAAAAAACAGATAAAATTAATATAGAATATTTCTTTCGGAGTAATAATTATTTAATATTTGCATTGAATTTTTATTTGCACTTTTTTGATGCTTTAATTTTCTACTTACACAGATTCATTTACATTAGCTTAACAAGTTACAATTAATGCATAGAAACAAGATGCAATGTATTTCTAAGTAAGCAATCATCTTTCCTTGAGTGCATATAAATGTTTTATTGAAAAATGTTGATTTTTAAATGTTAAAATCGAAAAATAAAAGACATTTTACTATTTTTAGTGCTTTTTAACAGTGTTAATTTTTTTTAAATTAAAAAAAGGGAAAAACTTTGGAAATTGAAGATAAATTATAGATTGAATATGTAAAAGTTTTGATTTAATTTACTAAGCAAGCAACTTTAACTAAAGAACAAACGTGAAGCTCAAAATAATGCAGGATTTTTTTTCTATATATCTTGAAATGTTTAGACTCATACTGAATAGACAAGCATTTGATAAAATCTACAAAAATAATTTTTTTTCAATAAAACAAAAAAAAGTAGATAAAGAAAATGTTCTTAGAAGGAATATTTTTAGTTGATATAGGAAATGAGGATTTAGAAATGCTGAAATGTAATATCATTCCACGCTTCCAGAAAAAAAAAACTACTCAAAAACTGGCCCATTTTATTTAACTTTCGAATAGGTATAAAACAAATTTTTTTTCTATTTTCTAATTCAGAAGAAATTTTGTCTTTTGGTTGCAATACATCTTTGAAATATGCGGGCGTCGGAAACGGAAACTCGAGATGTTTTACATTGAATTTGAACATATAGTTTTTTCAGTCAATGTGCAATAATGAAAATTTTTAGCCAAACAAGGAATTTTTAGTGAAATTAAGCTTTTAAACCAAATGGACATAAATGGGCCTTTACTAAAAATTAAAAACAAAGACAAAAACATTGCAATCAAATATCAGATAATTTTTCTCATATCTATTCGTTTGCACAGCCTTGCCCGCTTACGAACTACAGCCACAGCAACAATAGAAAAATATCAGACATTTGCTAAATCTTTAACTTATTTCAAATATTTAAAACAAAAGTATATCATTAAGATCTGCGAATGATTTTAAAAAGTGAAATTAGTAAAAGAATTAAAACAATAATTGTATATAGTACTATTCTTTAAAATAAGATATCTCTGAAAAAGGCACTTTCAAAAAGCCTCCCATTGCATATAATTTCCAACTTCAAAATTGAGGTACAGATGCAATGCATTCTTTGCTAAAGTCATTGGTAAAATGTTTCAAAAGATACCAATGAATACCAAACCCTCGATACCACTGAACATAGCCAACCTGCAAAATACCCTTTTTACCTTACCTGCACATTTTAAAATGCATTGGTTTCGCAAGAATGGATGTTTAGCCGATTGCTTATGCATGCAGACAGGGTTATGCTCTGATAGGAGCAGAAGGAATATCTTTTCTGTAAAAGAAGAGACAGTCTTCTGTTCTGAATGTCTTACAAGATTCTTGCCTCCGGCTTTACGTCCTGCTGCTGTTTCGTATTCTAATAAAGGAATAAATCAGAATGCGTTGGAATAGTTTAGGAAAAAATTTATATCCTTACCTTTTATTGTGTTTATTTTCTCTTTTCCTAGCAAAAGGTACGTAGCATTAAAATATTTATTTCAGGAATGTTGAAGCAATGAATGTCGTTTCAAAGTAAAAATAACATTTTTCTACTCAACTTTTTTTTTCTTTTCTAACGTAAACGCTTGTTTTCATTTCTCCTGACGTGTCTGTTGAATCATTTAAAAATTGACGATAGAATAAAATATCATTCCTTACTTCCATAAAAGGTTTGAAAAAAAATATTTAACAAAATTTCAGTATCTTTATTTCACAATTTTTTTCATATTTCTGAGAATCGTGATGTAAATCTGAGAAATATTCTTACATTTTTAGGACATATATAGTTTTTAATATAGTATTTAAATTTTGGCTCTTTATTTTCAGAGAAAAATGGCAAAATTGATTGAAGTAACTATTGCGAAAAAGTTGAACTTTTGAATATTATATACTTTGCCTAGAATAATATACTTTTAATATCAACAACTCATTTAATGTTATTCCTATTTATTCCATTTAGATATATTAAACAAAAATGGATATTTTTTTAATTCCCTAGTGTTATGTGTGATAAAGACGCATAAAGTTTGAATAATGATTTTATCCGTACACAAAACAAAATGTAAACATTGGCTTTGCTAACTATTGCTTTTTCAACGTTTACGCCTTGGGTAATACCGATATTTATCATCATAAATTTTATTTTGAAATTTTTATATCTTTCTTTCATACATTATATAATTTATCTCATAAGCATAGCAGTTTTTATTTTTTTTAAATTAATTTATATTGCTTCATTTTATATTATTTTATAAATAAATATATTATTTTATATTTATTTTTTAAATTAATTTATATACTTTTTTAATAGCTTTTTACAGTTCCAGAGATTTTATTTCCTACGGAATAATTCAGGATGAGGCTTGAAAATCAGTTCAAATGTTACTAGGGATTTTTTTTGTTGCTATATTTGATAACGTATAAATCGGGTTATTATCTTCGAATTATGACCGGTTTATTGCTTAAGCGAGGAAAGGGACCATACCCTTTTTGTTCTGATTCAAATTATTTTCTAAAACGTATTAATCTAATTTTGAATAGGTAGGTGTTAAAAAAATGTGAAAGCTATTTTAATGAAATTCATAGCTCCCTTTCTATAATTTTATGAATTCAGAATTAATGATATAAATGCAGAAATAAGAAAGTTGGAATAGCGTGATTTATTTATCCTAACAGAGAGTTGTCGTTATGTATTTTGGGAGAAAGGTTTGGATCAGGGAAGTCCTTTGAATGGAATGTTCGGAAATCATTGCCTTTTATTTCTCGTCAATCATGTCGGTATGAAATTTTCATAATTTTTCAATTTTTTAAATATATATATATATATATATATATATATATATATATATATATATATATATATATATATATATATATATATATATATATATATATATATATATATATATATATATATATATATATATATATATATATATATATATATATATATATATATATATATATATATATATATATATATATATATATATATATATACATTTTATATATATATACGAAACATATATACTCTCCAATAACGTTCATATCTTCTTTCCTCTTGGAACCTAGCGGACCTTGGCTAAGGCTAACAATTTTTTAGCATGACAATAATGAACAATAGTTAAGAAATTCATATCTTTGACGAGAATCGAACATATTTGTTGAATCTATCGCACAAATATGTTTTTTTAGAGCCTTTTCGTAGATAGATTGAAACCAGAATTTGACAGAGAACTACCATTGTTTTCAAAAGATCACATTGGAATGCCGTTGATTTTATCCATTGTATTTGTGAATTATTGCTTTTACATGCACATGAAAGTCGACTGACAGGTGTTCAACTCCTTAACAGATTCGGTTCAAATTTAATAAGAATTTTTATTTGAGATGTTGAATCCATATACCAACTTTCAATAATCTAGACTTTTTCATGTGATAGTTTATGAATAAAACTGAAAATGTTTCTTCTCGCTATCTCATTTTTACCATTTTCCAATAAAATTATATATATATATATATATATATATATATATATATATAGAGAGAGAGAGAGAGAGAGAGAGAGAGTTTAAATAATTAATTGTAATGACAATTTTGATTAAAAAATTTTAGAATAGTTTTAAACAATCATTCTGGTACTTTAATAATTATTTTTTAATGTATTTAACTTAAATAATCTCAACTATTAAAACAGATATATTTGAGTTGTATTTTTTTTTATAAAGTAAACATTTTATTTTCTAAAATGACAAAAAAATTTTAAAAGGTTTATATTATTTTATTAAGTATATATTCCACATTGTTCATTTTTTTTCGGGACGGGGGGACGTTAGTGTACTGTAATAAAATGTTACCATATTGTGCATTCTCAAACCAATGAATAAATGAAAATTTAGAATTTTCATTCAAAAGTTGTTTTTATGCGAACAACCTAAAGTAAAATAAGCTGATTAGTTTATTTATCAATTTATTTTTACTTAAGATTCATATTTACAGTGTCAGGAATCCATATTTCTCAATAGCTGAAATTCAAAAGATAATCTTTTATTTCAACCTGTTAGAGAAATGTAATGAAATAAATAACATTCGTCGCCTTGCTCAATTATGGCGAAGCTCAATAATTGATTCTGAAGAAAACTAACCCCGAAATGGATCTCACCCTACCCGTTCTAATTAGATGTTAAATGAAAGATTTTCGTACCGCAACCAAAAGCAATGCATTTTCTGTTTCTTTTAATAAATTTAGAATAAATTCCTAGTTTCGATAAAAGAAATGAAAAGAGCGATTTTAAAGGAAATGAAAGTTATTTAAAATGTTCGGTGATATCAAAATCAATTGCGCCATAGGAAATTACTTGAAACTTGAATTGAGGTAAGAAGAAATGGAAGCCTGAATAGAAAAGAGAAAGCTGTAGAAAGGAAATTTTAAAAATTATCTTGTAAAGAAAAGTCTTACAGTAAAATTTCGACGTGTAAACGGATGGCCATCTGATGAAAAGAAAATTAGAATATTATATTTAAAAATATCATTGGAAATCGCACATTGACGTGATTGAGAGTTTTATTATTAATTTTGTATCAATACAAATTAAGTGGTTAAGGTAGGCGATTACCTTGAAAATCAATTTGGTGTGAAATTATGTATATTTTTTATTTAATATTCCTAATTTTTTGCAGATTTCTTTTTAAAACAGTTAGAATTTGATTTCTAAGCCTATTTTAGGAAAGTTACACTGCTTTTTATATTAGCATTTACATACGTTTTAATGCTATTTTGCATCTTTAGATGTCATTTCCTCAAATTCTAATCTTTGATAGAATTTTCTTACGAAAAACTTCATAAATTCAAATCTAATGCATAGTTTCCATTTAAATTTTTTTAAATAATTTTTTAATATTTTCTATAGTTCCTAAACTAGATAATAAGTATTCTGTTCATTTATTTATCATTTGAACCCGTGTATTTAAAGAATGATTATAAATATAGCTTATTTTTATAGTTCAGGATCTACATTATATATGTCTTAAGCTATATGCAAATCAGTTGATACGCCTCTAAACAAGAGGATTTTTGCTTTATACACATTTTTAGTCAGAAAGCGCTCTTTTAATTCATTTTTTTAATTCCACTTAACTGGTATATTTTGGTTTTATTGGTGTATTTTCAATCTTTTTTATGCAATTATTCAAAAATATATATCTTCAAACATTTTTGAAAAAGACTGTATGCCGAAAGTAATCACATACCATAACAAATTTCTTATTCGCTATTGAAAGAACTAATAATGATGATTATAAATAGAGAAATGATTATTTTAAATTATTTTATTAAAACTCATCGTTTTACAAGGAATTAAGAACATGATATTAAATGCATTGACTGTCTAGAGTAAATATCTTTTCATCTAACATATTTTAATTTTTAACAATGAAAGTTCTAGTGTTAGATTAATTAAGAACCTGTTATAATTTACATATGTTAAATCATTTCAAAAAATCGATATAATATAATTAAATTAATTCTAGACAATACATGATTTAAGATAATGAATTGATTAAAATATAGTAGTAGAAAGATGTGTTAAAAGGTATAGATTTACTGATGTTATCAATTCAACTACAGTGTTTATATGCCTTTTTGAGAATAAATAATACTACATATAATAAAAGAAAGCAGTATTGACACATTAAGACATAAAAATATACTTTTTTTTATTTTAATATCTAATTTTAAACTACGTTGGCTTTCCAGCATTTTGCTTTTCGATATAATTTCTAACTCATTAAATCCATTTTGGTATACTGAATATGCATGGGGTAATAAAGAATGAATCAGCATTCTTGGAAAATAGTATTAGCGTAAGATGATCAGGGAAAAAAGTTTATCTTCTAAACAACCGGTTTGAAATACCGGTTCTCTAACATTTTTAGCCTTTCAATATTTTATTTTAAAACAGAAAACCAGAGTCTTGCAATCACTGTATTAGTGTCTTACATCAATCCTTATAGACAAGATTTGTATGGGCTAAGAATGAAAGAACTAGAGACCTACGGTTGGTAATATCAAATCATATTGGTCCATGAAATAAGTTTGCTTTTCCACATTCTCTTAGGAATGATAACAGGTTAAAAAATTAAGACTGACTTCGGAAAATCTAATGAAATTTATTCTGTTCGCTATTCAGCATTTCGAGATACATGACGTGGAAGAAAAAGAGCATTATCATTTTGAGCTAAAAGTTAGAATATGTTTACTTTTTTTCAAAAAGGTTTGCATCGAAAGTATGCGCAAAAAGAAATTAATATATGCTATATTTTGCTTATATAATACTTATAATTCATATATATTTTAAATATTATATAATTTCACAAACCCATTATCCATAAATTTTATATTATTTCAAATCCATTATTATTTGTAACTATACTGCTTTTATTCAATTTCTTGTAATTTAGTAGCCTTACTTTTAAACAATCTGTTGTCAAGAGCTGTAAAAAATGTAGGAGATACATAAATATACGTAGCTTTCTTTATAAATTGCAATGTACAATGCTTAAAATCATAAGAATAGATATAAATGGGAATGAAAATTAATAAATTGTGTTTGATTATGTAAATTAATTCTTAATTAAAATTTTCTTATTTTATCTGTTTGAAATTCCTATTCTAGAAAAAAAAATTAGAATTTAAATAATAAATACTAGAATATATTAAATATAATTTGCGAAATTTAGTATTCTTCAATAATATACCTAAATCTAATTCAATAATGCTTTCTAATAAAGTTTGTATTATTATATGAGATTGTAAAAAAATTATTAAATTTGGCAAACCATTTTAATTAAAAAATAATTCTGTTTGAAAAACTGAATTGGAAACTTATATAATGTACGAGAAAAACTGAGATATTGCAAACAAAATTAATACCGTATTTTTTCTTTGAACTATTTTTATTATATGATGAGTATAAAACTTTACCTATTTCATTTAAAACTGTAACAATAAAATTATATCCAAATTTCTACAACAAATATTTAAAAAGGTGTCGAATATTGAACCTCTTTACAATAAAATGATAGTTCCCTAAGAAAAGAATTCTTGTGATTCATCATATCCTTAATTAATGAAAGAAAGTTTGGAATATTTATTTAAAAATGTAGCCGATAATATTTTTAAGTACTTGTTATTGGTAAAAGTAATGAGTTGTTTCATATTTGAAACAGAGAATATCTAAGCAATATAATTAAGTTTATAACAATTTTGAATATTGTTACTTGTTGTTTTTAACTTTAAATTTCTTTAAATTTGATGTCCATCCAACTCTCTTGCCCTCTAATTGAAACTGGAAATTAAATTCCATCTGTATTTTTAGGTATATAAAATTGCAATAAAGATATTAAGTTTATAACAATTTTAAATGTTGTTGTTTTTTACTTTAAATCTACATATACTTACATATACTTTACTTTAAATATACACTTATTACTTTATATATATATATAAAGTAATAAATGTATAATAAAATAAAATTAATAAGAAATTTGATATTCTGGATTGAATTACATTAAGAATGAAATAAATCTAAACTAATGTTGCTCCTCAGTTTTTATTAAAAATGTATAAAAATAAAACTTCGTGTTAAAAGCACTGTCATTAAATGAACCTGGAAATGTTCTAAAGTGTAAATGGCATTGCCTTACTCTTTAATTCTTATTTTCTGTTAAAATTTTTATTATATGTAACTTCCATTCTTTGATAGCACAGCGTATGTATATGCTACTTGAACTAAATAACAAACTCTTTTTTTATACTATTGTTCAAAGGCATTTTTCTCAATTATTTGATTTAACCATTTATTGAAAAAAAACAGAGCTTTGTAAAGAACAACTTTTCTTTTTTTGCTCCTTGTACGGTTCGTTTGAAAACAATACTAGTACATTTATTTTGTTCTTTCCTTTTTTTTTTTTTTTTTTTACATCAAAACAACTTTTTACAATACAAAAAAAGTATATTACACTTCTCAGAATGTAAAAATTCTTTTTTATGGAGGAAAAAGAATAAAATACGAATTAAGACAAAACAATTTAGTTTTCATTAGAATATAAGCATAAAAAGTGATATTATGTTTTAAAAGAAAGTAATGACCATTTGTTGAATTAATTTCTAAAATATGTTTGAATGCATATTTTTGTAAAATAATTTAAATTAAGATTAATTTTAAAATTGTTATTGTAAGATAAAGATTAATTTTAAAATATTTATTGTAAGATAAAGATTAATTTTAAAATTGTTATTGTAAGATAAAGATTAATTTTAAAATATTTATTGTAAGATAAAGATTAATTTTAAAATTGTTATTGTAAGATAAAGATTCTTATAAAACTTCACTAGAACATTCAGGTAAATTTATTTTGTTCTTTCAGTTTTAAACATCAAAATAATTTTTTTCAAATTATTGAACTTTCCAGAATTGAAAAATGACAAGCGTGTGTGTGTGTGTGTGTGCAGGCGTTCTTCAGGTTCCTTTGCAAAAGATCTAACATTCATAGGGGTTCCAAGTTTTGGAGGTGGAAATGAGTTCCTAGAAAGATATTTTTGAAATTTTAATAAAAAAATGGCATTTTTCCGGTCTAAAGCCTGGAATATTACGTCATTTTAAAATTTAGAAATTTTTTTTCAATGACATGTTCTTATATTTTTATATAATTTTTTAAAAAATATTATAAGAATATTTTTGAAAAAAATATTTCATTGTTGAAATGAAACTCAAAACGATGTATTGCTGCTACTAGTAAATCATCTAGACTTTTTCCCGTTATTGATGACCAAGATAGAGATGCCCGACCAATACAAAGCCAAGATAATCATTACCTGCTGATCAGCATATGAAAGTTTAGTTTTATTTTTTTAATACCGAAATGGTATCAGTTTAAATTGAATATTTTAATAGAATTTTAAGATTTTTTTTTGTATTCAGAATTAAATTTTAGAATAAATGAATGGCAAAAATAAAAGGTTCGAAGAGCGGCCATTTTTAAGCACTATAACTCTTTTCTGTGTTATAATTGGTTGAATAAATAGAGACAGATTATCATAGAAATTTTAAGTGTAATGAAAATAGTGGTATATGGCTGCTAAAAGAATATGAATGACATATCTAGAAAAATTTTAAATTAAAAAAATATTTTACTCAAGAAGTCATGGTAACAAGTTTGCACAACATATTTAATTGAAATATTTCACAAACATTAAACCCGCCGAATCAGTGGTCTCCAAAAGCGGCAAATCTAAACATTCAAAATTCCCTGCGCCACTATTTATTAATTTCAAAAACGACAGAAAAATTGAAACTAAGCGTGCATGAGTTAAACAGAATTTATTTCAATTTTTATATTTCTAAATTGTTTTTATATGTTTTATTTCACTTTAAGGTTTAATTATTTGCTGTGTACAAATATCTAGACATAAAGAATTGTTAGATTTTAATATTTTGCTTCTAAGGAAAAAGCCGAGAATTAGTTCTTTCATATAAAACAAGTATTAAAAAATAAATTTACATTCATAAATTGCTTTAATATCTTAAAGTAAACAGAAAATAAATTGAAATAAGCAAAAGCAGTTCAAGCTGAAAATCATAGAAATAATTTTTTTTAATAAGAATATAAAAGCTTTCCAGTTTGTGCACCATTTCCTTTGAATTGCTTGGCCTTAATTGCCCTCAGATTTTTATGAATAAGAAAGATTTTCAAAAAGGGAACAAAAGATTTATAGAATTATTATGAATATTATATCCATATGTATGACTTTCTTTGTTTTTTTACAAAAGCGACTAATTTTAGCCCTTTGTATAGGAGTTTTTTTGGAACAAAATGTGCAATTTGGCCGTTTTCCAGAGTAACGTCTTTGTTTAACTTCTATTGACTTAAACTAATATTTTTCGAAACAAATGATACTGTAATAAGAAAAATAAACTTAGGTTAATAATAAACAAACGCATTTTTCTAATTTTATTTAAAATAAGTTGTTATCGAAAAGTCCTTTAAAAACATTTCTTTTGCTGCATATATTCTTCAGATTTCTTGTTTCTAATAGACTGAATCGATATAAAATTAAATATTTAAAAACTTAGTTAATTGTTAAATTTTTATTCCATTGTCTTTTGAATATGGTGAAATTGTGTTATTTATGATTCTCAGATATTTTTTCCTTAATTTGATATATAAATGATGTTTATAGACATAGAAATAAGTATCGCATATATATATATATATATATATATATATATATATATATATATATATATATATATATATATATATATATATATATATATATATATATAAGAAATACCTGCTTGGTTCGTTCTAATAATTAGCTGTGTATAAATTGATTATATTTAAAACGAAATTACTGCAAAACTTTAAGCTTTTTATTCTAAAAGAGGAATCAATCAAAAATTTTTGTTATTTGTTTTAAAAAAGTCTTAGCTTAAGAAAATAATTAGCTTAGGAAAACTAGAAATATTTTTTAAAAATTCAATTACAAGATTATTAGTAAAGAAAAAAACTGAATAATTTATATTATCGGATCGAATTTACTCATACACAAATATGAAGAATCTGGATAGTAAAACTTATTTTTGAGTAGTGAATGAAGCACTTATTTTTCTATCTGCATAAAGCATCAAAAAATTATTATTGCGTATAAGTTTTTTTAATATTTATAAAAAATATAAGAAGTTACATTTCGTTGCAAATTTTATGAGGAGGATTTTACCCTTTAAATACATATTATTTTTTCAAAAACAACCCGAAATCTACCAAGGCATTCTATAAAGATAAAATAAGATGGAAATAAAATGCCATTTATTTTTATTATATATTCTTAGTCAACTTTTAAATAAAGAATAAGATCGTAATGTGTAGGTAAAAGCTACAAATTGTGATCATGAAACAAAAAAAAAAGATTGCCTTTTTTAAGATTATTATCAAATTGGACTAAATAAAATATATGTATATTTTTGTAACTATCTCTGTCAAATCGAGAAGCACAGGTTGTCAGATTCATGTGATGGCAATATACAGGCAATTATCACTGTTAAATGAAAGAATATTGAATAGCAACATAATATCTCCTACTTTTTATTTTAAATAAATAACAGTAATAATTTAACAATCAATATTTCTAGCATGTTGAGATTATGAGATGCCTCCACTAATAACACTATCTACTCAAATTTCTAATCATCTCTAAAAAAATGTGGTCAATCTGTTGCTCTCTTTTACACTTTATGCAGGTTTGGTATAGAGGTTTATTTCTTATTGGAATTTTGCATAGTCCCCCATTTTATAAGTGATCAGGAATGACACGTTGCCATTGAATCTCATCACATCTTTCTTTGTTATAACATAAGAAAGTGACAACCTACAAAGGATATCTATCTATCCAATATCTTTGATAGTCTCTGAGTCCATATTTCGGTGTAAGAGATGCAGCTGAACATGTTTCTGAATTCTCTGTAAGAATAGTGTTGCTATGGAGGGAGAACATAATGGTGACAAAAAAAGACAAATTCATTCACTTTTATTCACGCCATAGAATTTTATAAAGGATAATAACAAAATGTCGTGTATTTAGATAAATATCAAGCTTTTATTTTTATCATTGTCATTTTGGCATCGAATAATGAATCCGAAAAAAAGTTTATGCGTACAATTAATGTAGTTTTTCTGATTAAAAAAAAACTATAAAAAAAAACTATAAAAAAAAACCCGAAAGTTTCATTTTTTTAAATTTATGAAAGGGAAACATAAATCGTAATTCATATAATTGAACATCCGTATAATTTTAAAATGAAGAACACACACACACAAACAGTGCAAAGACTTAAATATTAGGTTCATACATTTTCTAAATGCCATGATATTGTTCCCACTTTTTTTGCTCCTCTGACTAACTACATAGGTATTACAGAAAATTCTACTTCTTTAGCTTTCATCAATGGAAGAAAATCGCGCATTTACATACTTGATAAAAATATGATAATTTGCCTTTCAGGGCAAAATTTTACTCTATTTTTAGAAATAATTAAAAAAAAAAAATATTAAGAATTTCGAAATTATGAGAGAAATTCTCACTGCTAATCATTAAAACCCCTTTTTTTTAATTTTGAAATTTGAAAATTTCATATTTTGGCCAATTATTTTCGTTGGTTATCGTATTAAAACGCCAAATTTAGCTAAATGTTTTATTAAAATTCTAATGAAAATTTCAAACAAATTACACCCAAGTGCACATTTATATCGAATAATACATAAATGTGCCAAGTTGGTAGTTCTCTGTCAAACGGTATGGACTGTGAAGCTTCAAAAAATACACATTTACATATTTTCATCTTTATTATTAGTTGAGATTTGATCTTTGATATTGAGCAAACTAATATTAAAAACCAAAATAGACAAAAACAAAAACTAAAATTTGGATTTTTATTTTTAAAAAAATTAAAAAATGGCTGAAATTTGTGCAAATTAAATTACAACTAAAGTTATTTTAATTTAACTTCAAAAAGTGAACAAGTAATTAGTTATTTATTATTTATTAATAATAATTATAAATTAACAATTATTTTTATTAATTATTCTGGAATCCGTAATTTTTATATTGTATAGAAATCGGAAATAATTAAAAAATTAACTTAATTTGAAACTGTATCTCATATAAATGAAAATGGAATTAATTTTTTTCGTAAAACATATTATTTTTAATTATCTTTCCCTCTATTTTAAACTGAAAAGTAAGTCCCAATTTCAGTTTTCATTGGAAAGAAGTGAAAAAGATAGCTCCTTTTCTCTTTCTCTCTCTCTCTTTGGCCATTTATGAATCCATGGAACCACAGTGCCACTCCATAAAGTAAATGGGTGGTGCAGAAAGGCTGTTCTTCCCCGAGTTTTGCCAATGAAATCAAAAGTCCAGTGAGTGAAACCTAAATGAGGCTTTATGTCTTCTTTTGCAGAATTTAGTATGGATTTCAAATTTCGATAACGGGAGTGGGAAAAAAGATTTTAAAAGAAATAAAAGTTATTCAGAAACTTAGAAAGAAGCAAAACCCTGCGTGGCATAGGGAATTACTGGAACAATAAATTTAGTGAGAAGTAAAATGAATACGGAAGGGAAGAATGAGGGCAGCTTAAAATAGAAAAAGAGACTCTTAAAGAATAAGGAATGGTAAATTAAGGAATTTAGGAATGGTGAATGATAGTCATAAACCTCGAATATTATAATCAAAAGAATATAATAATTTATTGTTAATAAATATAAATATGTAAATAGCAAATACTCAGTTCTCAATTAGATTAAATCCATGCAATTGGTATATTTTATCATTGAAATGAATTTTCCTTTAATTGAATAAAATCCACAAACCTAATTACCTGTACATAGTGGGAATATGGTTCAAATATGAAATTAAATATTATATTTGATAAATTGGAATGTCCTTCTTGAATATTCATGCTGATCTTTTCCGCTGTGTTTGCTTTCTATTTTACTATGACAATCATGGAACTTATCAATTAATGCAATTAATGAAGGAGTGAAATTATATAATAAAGAATGATTTCATGATCATAAAATTCCTTTTTTACAATTGTTTCTTAAAAGAGTATAAAATACTTAAAAAACGGGGTTCTACAAGTGTACGTTGCAGAGTCATATCATTCTGTCGCAACTTGTTTGAACAAAATAATTATTTAAAGCCTAATGAAAAGCATTAAAGTGGTAGTTTTTTAAGCACATATTTTAATACTTTAAAGCACAACATTCTTTTCATGACCTTTAGAAAACTTACTGAAATAGATTGAATATTGCCGAATAAATAAAATAAAAAATTCAGCCCCCTGTGGCTATGTTGGCCATTCAATCAATTATTAATCTGTTGTTTAGATTCCAGCTAATATAGGTTAAGCTAAAAAAAGACATTTTAATTAAAAACACACTTTATTGCATGTTTCTTTTCAGACAATTCTTGATGTTTTTTTCCGAAATATTTTAGAAATCTTTTGAATTATATAAATGTTGAATTCCACGATTATCGCAGGCGACATTTTTGTACCCCTGTTTTTCGAATTATATCAAAATAATGAAACCAGTTTATTGCTATTGCATTGCTTTATAATTTCTTGCATAAATGTTTGCGATAATTCATTGAAAATTCAATCAACATTTCTGAATTATTAGATATTTCATAACGTTGTAGTCTTCTCTTTTGATTCAACATTTATGGATCTTATTTTACGCCTATTAATTAAATTTTTGTCAGAAAATGAAACAACCTAACAAGTAAAATAAACTTGTGAGACTAAGTATAAAATTTAGACGCTGAGTATCAGATATCAAATAAGATATTCAGGACAAATGAAATCGAATTCAGAAAAAGTTCTGTGATAAATTACTTGCTTTCTCCAAGTTTGGGGGCAGCTGCAAAGAATTCATCGGTAGTCTTTTACCAAATCACTTTCAAAGGTTTTATAACGATGAATACACAAAATTCCAAAGCCATTCAAAGTGCCATAGAACAAAGCCAATCTGGGAAAATACAGCTGTAACCTGAAACTTTTAAAATGTAATGGTTGTATCAAAATTTCCGTATTAACCTATTGCTTATGCATGCAGGCACCATTACGCTTGTATAGAAGTTTCAATAATACCGTTTCAGTCGAAACCGAAATAGTCTTCTGTTCTGAATGACGCACAATAATTCTCCATCCGATTTCTGAATGTTTTGTATTCCTTATTCTAATAAAGAGATAAATCAGATCGATATGGAAGAGTTTTGGAAAAATTGTGTACACGTCTATATAACATTTTTTTTTTCGTTATAACGAAATATTCTTTGATTCTTTCATAAGCTGTGATTCTATGAATTTGTATTTCTCACAACTGAGAATATTAGGAAAAAGAAATAAAAATATAATTTTGTTTTTCTTAACATATGTTTATTTTATCATTTTCACATCAGATATTTTAGTTAAAAAGTTAAAAAAGAAAATTCCATCCCGCATTAAAAAAAAGAACTAAAATATGTGTACTGCCTTAGAAATACCTATAAATATATTTGCATGATTATTAGAAAAACGTTCATATTGTTTATTATATCCATTTGTTATGTAATTTAATTTGTAACGATTTTCTTTTATAACGTTAAAACAATAATTGCTTTTTTATTAACAAATTAAAAAAATGAATTAATTAAAAAAATGAAAATCAAACTATGCAGAAACGTTTGACTAGAAAATTTTAAATCTTTAGTTTATGTTCCCGATAATATCTAAATTATGTCCTGGTAAATATATCTTTCATTCGTTTTCCTATATTATTTTCTTAAAATGCATGTTTCTTCTCATAATATTCTAAACCCATGACACAGTTATCGAATATTAAATCATAGAAAATTTCCAAAAATTACTCCAAAATCCATCTGTTGGATTTTTTTTTACTTTTCTCATACTGAAACATAACGTTTATTTATTAAAAGAACTAATACACGTTATTTCGTATCAACAACTTCCTTTGTAATCTAAATAAAAGTCAAATCACATCGTTCAACTGAATGCAAACATGTAGGTCATTATCACCATATGTATATAAAATGCTTCTTTCATAAATCAGAATAAAAACTTTTCAATAAACATACTTGTAAAATTTATGATGCATAAAATATTAGGTAGGATACTTGTCAGAGCAGCTCTGTTCAAACGACACGATGTAAATTATATTCTCATATAAATATCTCCTGTTCTGTATTGCGGTAATTTATTGTGCAAACCATATATTTACATTTAGCACCTTCTAGAATTCTGATATAATGTAGCTCATGTGACACAAAAAGTTTATATTCCTCTAAATATTAATTAATATTTCTCTAAATTTCACCTGTTAGCCAGAAAATATTGTATTAATTTGTCTATGTTATTAAAATTGGCAATATAATTGAAATGAAATGTAAATATAACAAATTTACTTAATTATAATTGTTTCTTTTGCTAAATGTTCATTAGATGAGAGGGATGAATTAAGCAGATGAAATTTTTAAAATTAAATAATGCATAGGCGATTGAATATGCAATATTATTCGTTCTGGAACTATAGATTAAAATTATGATAATGATTAAATTAATTCTGTTTTTTCAAAATTATGTGAATTTCTTTTCAAATCCAACACAATGTCAGATTTAATAATTTGAGTAATCTTATAAAAATAATGTATTGCTATATCTTTATAGCCCTATTCTTTCTAATATAAGCAGAAATAGGTTTTCAATGGTATATAAATATTGTTTTAAGTATAATATGTATCCAAAAATGTATTGAGAAATAAATTATTAAAAGATATGGAAATGAAATTATTCAAAGATAATATATGTATAAATATATATAAATATTGTACATATAAATAAAATATGGCGCAAACTCGTGAAGCTTGGTATCAAATTCCTATAAGTATCAAACAATAAATTTAGGAATTAAATGTGCGATCTCACAATAATGCATTAAAATTTATCATTACTTAAAATTTCTTAATATAATAATATACATAATATTTTAAGGATATATCATTAGTGTCCTCCCTTTTAATTTTATATATATATATATATATATATATATATATATATATATATATATATATATATATATATATATATATATATATATATATATATATATATATATATATATATATATATATATATATAATATATATATATATATATATATATATATATATATATATATATATATATATATATATATATATATATATATATATATATATATATATATATATATATATATATATATATATATATATATATATATATTTGTTGTTGAATTATATGTGATTTATACTAAAAAAAATTAATAAATACTGTTTTAAAAACAGAAAAACAGAAATATAAGAAATAAGTAAGGAAATAAATATTCTTTTTCTTCAACAAAATAAATCTAACCTCTTTTTTTTTAATTCTTAAACTACAAAAATATATATATTAGTTCCTATAGAGTAGATAACACAATTTGCAGTTAACAATAATTTTTCGAAGAAAATAGTGATTGTCCTAATTTGAAAGTATTACAACAAATGATTTGAATCTTTTAATTTACTAGAATTTAAAGTCGAATCATATTATACTATACTTCCATCAATTTTCATGTATAAAATTTAATATTCAATAGAGGTATTCCTATGTTTATGAACTAAATATTGTGAACTGCATATTTAAAATTAAATTTTCTGTATGAAGATCATATTACCTTGGAGCTCGGATATATTGAATTCATAATACCTATATATCTTGCAGTGTAAAACATTGACATTTTGAAACTCATTATTCTAAAATTTCAATTCAAAATAATATTCAATTCTATATTCTAAAGCATAAAGCACTTTGCTTCCTTTCCTCTTAACAAAATAATCGTTGAAACCAATAAGAAATATAAATGAAAAAACAAAGAGATGGAAAAAATTAAAATTCAAGCACAAGAAAAAGAAGGAAAAATAAAAGCAATGAAAATCTATCATTCTAAAAGCAAATGGAGAACAGTCATTTATTCCGAAGTCTCGAAATCTCTGGAAAGATGAATTATATTCTCTTGTAATTCCAGTATGAGTCTTTGTATTTTTGTGTATTTTCTAACTCCTAATTTAAAATTGAATATTCCTATCTATAAAAATGTCATTTCTAACTCTCTGGTTAGGAAAAAGAGTATTTGTAACCTAAAAGAAATTGAAATCTACGCTTTTGACAAAACTTCACACTTGAGGCTTTCCTGGATCTGAAAAACACAATTTTTTTAAGTACGTCTCCTTGTGAAAACTAAAAGTTAAAATAAAGTTTTCACAAGCAACACGGATAAAATTTTGCTTATGATCTATATATACATATTTTGTATTTTTGAAAAATTTGTAACGGAGTTCATTCCGTGGAGATCTATCGGAATAATTGTCCCAGCATAGGAGAATGCAATAATTGCAAAAAGCTATGGGTTAGATAGTTAAAAGTTAGCATACAGATTTAGCGTCTAAAGCATTGATCTACGTCAAATTTGAAACTAAATTCTGCAAATGGCTGACCGTCTGTTGGTTTGAGCTTTTGTCTTGCATGCAATAATTTAAACACGTAAAGCATATAAAAAGGAAATTTGGCACTCAGGCTTAGCGTCAAAATTTTAAATTATTTTCAAATTATAATATAAATCTTTCGCATGCATATCATCCAAATAACGCAATGACTTAAATAAAATAAATTGAGGATAGTTTTGACTGCAATTGGAGTTCTCGTCAAATATTGACTTCAACCAGTTGGAAAAATGCGTCTAAAATACATATTCGATTTTATAGTACTTCTGTGTTAAACTATATCAGCTATAATTTATTTCTAAAATAAAATAAAAATCGTTAGGAATCGCATGCTAATAGACATTTTTTTTAACCATTTTTGCCAAAACGAAAATTTACAAGAACTAGCTTTTTTTATTATATCACTAATCACATATTTCTCATGCATGGTATTTTCAAAATAAATATCTGAACCTTGATAGCATTTAATTCCTTGTCACGGTTCCACAATTTTATGAAGAATTGCGGAGAAAATTAATATGTTCAATAGTTAATATGCAAAGAAGTTATAAGAAAATCTATTCTTCCTGCTCTGAAGTATTATTTTGAAATATTGTGTTCATCTGGAAGACTTATATAGTCTGTTAAAAAAATTAATTTCTTAAAGAACTTTCTTTATTTAGAGTAATGTTTAAGGAGCAGTAGAATTTATAAAATAATGAAATAGTAATTTGCATTCTCAGGAGTCAAAAATGCTTCTGAAGGAATAAAGGCGGGGGGGGGGGCATAAGAAGAAAATGCGATATTTAAATGGTCTGTAACAATATGGGGATGTAAATATCCATCTCCCGAAATTAGTGAAGAAATTTTCAGTTGTAAACAATTTTTTTAAAAAAAGAAAGCCCTAGTTTGCTGAATAGATCCATTAAATATGTCATTAAATCAAAATGCAATTATTAAATTGTATCTTTGTTGCTATGAATAAATAAAAGCAGTTTCATCTATTACTTTCGCGAAAAGTTGACTTTTGTATTAATAATTTTTAATAATTTACACAAATAATTTTAATATAATTTAAGAATTCTTCAAATTCTTAAATTCATCAAGAATTTATTCCTGATTTTAAACTGCTAAGCTTCTGATATAATCGCTTTTTATCTAATTGTATTTGATTTAAATTTAAAATAAAAGACAATTTATTAATTATGTTTGAGTAATTGATATAAGATTGATATAAGATTATTGATTTATATCAATAGATATATATGTTTCACAGATATTTCATTGAAAATTAAATTATTAATACAAGAAAAATGCAAACTTTAAATCGATGAAATTCTATTGCATTAAATTTGATTGCAATGTTTTAACCGAAATTTCTAAAAGAAAAAGCACTAATCCGTATATATATATATATATTAACTATAGATTGCGCAGATATTATTGAAGAAAAATTCTTTTAAAAAAAGAAAAGCATGACCAACATTTCTCGAGAAATAAAATCACAACTTGAATAAAAATTGACTAATTTAAATTTCATTAATTATATATATCTGAATTAGCCAATAGAAGAATTTCATTTTCATTTTCACATTTCTCATGCATAAACTAACACCATGTTTTCTTCACTAACTTATCAAATCAACCATCAAGTACTTCAAAATTTATATTTACAAGCACATGTCAATAAGAATCCCCCGCATCCTTTTGGATCATTTCGATAAGTGGTATGAGGTAGCACATCGTTCTATTTGGCGACATTCGGGAGGGTCCTCCTCATGCGATAATGAAGACTACTTTAGAAGCAAGTCAATGCCGAAAGATGCATGGATTCGTGTCTTCATTTGCACCTGAGGCAATGTTTAGCGCACATGAACTTTTCCTGTCCTCCAATAGACTTCGTAAGCCAACAAGAGTTACGTCTCCTTTTCTGACCCCCCCCCCCCCTTTGCTCTCTTCACTGGTACCTCCAATAGAAAGACAGAAACAGGAAAGAGTATCTATCGTCTATTCAATTCGAAACTTCAATCGTCTATTGGTTCACTTTTCGATGTAAAAGGTTCCCCATTTAGTGCCTCAAGGCCTTCTAAAATAGCAAGGATACGACGGGGTTCTAAAGCAGCGGAGGAGGAAAATATTTCGAATTCCGTTTGTGGTATTTTAAAGGGTAAATAAATAGCCAAATATCATACATTCACATTGTAAGTGAAAATTTATTTCAATAAATAGAAAAAAAATATCAAAAAATCTGCAAAGCAGCCTTGTTCTGTCCTTTAACCACAAATACAAAATTTTAATTTTATATCTCACATGGACCGAATTATTTGATTTTATAGCTTTCAAGTTAAAAAAAAAAACTATTTTTTTAAATGAATTGAAATTTTTATATTTAATTTTAGTATTGAAATTTCAATAATATTATATATATATATATATATATATATATATAACCAAGAAATAGTTAATTGCTTTGAATAGTGAAATCTGAAAACATAGAAATTTTTAACCCACACTTTCTTTTATTAACAGTTATTTTGTTACTAAGATTATTATATGAACTAAATTTGCATAAAAATTGCTATATGAAATTCATTGAAAACTTTGGCACATTTTGTCTTGATTTTTATTTCAAGGGAAGAGAAAAAGGAACTTCTTAGTCTCCAAAAACGAACCAATTTTTAATAACAATGGTATTATATCTATATATTTTCTGTTTAATCCTTTGAATGAGTAGAAAGGAAATATTCCTCACAGCATGGTTCCGAAGGCATCAAGTTCTTCGGTGTTATCGAAGGAATTCTTAATGAATGATTTTTTAAATAAAATTTATTATCTTTTTTCTCTATTAATTCGGAAATATTATGAAGATTTTGTTTTTATTATACTTGTTATTAAAAATACAAACGTATTATTTTGTAATAAAGTGAATTATCTTAAAATCTTCTTTATTATGCATTTAATAATTCAAAGAATAATTCACATTTATGAATGTATTACTTTTATTAGGAATGTGATACATCATATAAGTAATTTTTTTATGAGTGAAATGAATTTATGATGCATTAGTTTGATTGGTAGGTTTCGCAAAATCAAAATATTGTGAAAAATTATAATAAGTTTAAAAATCGAATTTTTACCAATTATTTTAGATTCTTATGATTAAAAGTTAAAATTAATATATATATATATATATATTGAAAGAACCAATAAATAATTATTTTGAAATCAAACGTTTCTTGAAAAGAATCATTATTTCATGTGATGTATTTGCATTTACTTTGACAAAGAAGTCTCTGATCTAGAATAAATCCATTACATCCATTACTTATTTCTTTTCCTTTCTTTGTAATCGGGAAAAAGATAATGTCGGCTATAATAATACTAGTTAATTTTCGCTATATAAGAAGGGTTTTACTTTATGGCCAAGTGGATTTTCAATATAAATTTAAATTACACAAAATAAGTGACTAAAATTTCGTTCCAAATAACTCAGCCAAAGTTACTCCTACTTGAAACTTTGATAGTATGATGCTAAGGGACTCCTCAAATCAGTTGGGATTATGTGATTCTGTCATTAGTTCAGTTGTATGATTATAGCATTAGTGTGATTGTGGAATCCGTCGAATCAACTATGATTTTATGCGATCCGTCGAATCAGTGTGCTTGATTTCATTGTAGGCGGGAACAAAATTGGCTTTTGTTTCGTAATGCTAATTCCGTTTCATGCTTTAAGGCGGTTTACAGAATTATGAACTTTTGAGACATTCTGCTGAAAAGAGGTAATATTTATAAAATTTTAAACAGTACGAGGTTTTAAGAAGTGTGATGAATAGGATTTTTTTTATGAAATTCAAATCACTTAAATATATTCATTAAAAAAGATCTGAACATCTATGAATGGATGATTGGTTTTAGATCAAATACATGATTTTATAGTATGATCATTTTCATTTAAATAGAGGAAGTTCTTTGACTCGTTTACAAAGCCATAATGTTATTTACAGACTTCCTTACTATTTAAGGAGTATTTTTTTTCAATATTATAATAGTAGAGTTCTAGTTCCTTAATTATATGTCAAATATATTGTAATATTAATAAGGAAAAAAACCCGTGACTATAAAAATTGCAATGATTTGATTTAACAAAGGAATTTTTTTCGCATCTAACAATAGTACGTAGTATCTTTGGCAAGCTTTTCTAATACTATTATATGTAATAATTAGCATTCGGTAAATCATTATATTCTAATTTAAAGTTTACTAATTTATCAAGCTTCTGTTTATAATATTTGCAATCTTTCATTATCCCACAAAAGTTTGTGAATTGAAAATTTTCCAATATTATATTCCTTTTAATATTTGCTTCCATTAAGACATTTTGATTCCAGAAAAGATTCAATATCTGAAAGTAGTGACTTAAACGTATCATTATTTATTGAATCAAACTTTTTCCTGGAAATTAAAAAATGATTATTTATTAAATATTTATCATCAGTTGAAATTACATAAGTATTTTCGATTTTGCTTTTAAAAATTAGTAATGGAGTTTAGAGTAATTTTGCCTCCATTTCATTAGGAAAGATATATGATTCTAAATCTGACCATCTTCATTTACAAATATTTTGTTAGCTTAATAATTACAGATGAAAAAATTTAAATTTCCCTCGGTTTCTTTTCTTATAATTCCTAAACCTACATTTTCATCTTCAAGTTTCTAATAATTGTTAAATTGTTTTTAAATTTCATTATTTGAATTTCTTAAACATTTTCAAATACTTATGGGAACCCATTGTACATTTTCTATTTTTACTGAGGGAAAACTACCTTTAAATCTTGTGATATTAATTAACCTCTATTCAGTTTGGCTCTTTGAATATTGGTTGTTTTCTTTGTTTGAATATATTTATAGTTGATAATCTATCTCAGGCCAGTATACAGAGGACAGGCTAGAATATTTTAGAGGATATTAAATTTAACCTTTAAATATTATATTTTTGATTTTCAATTTCTCTTCCTAAGATTAATAAGTATAACTTATTAGTGTTGCTAATACTTGTTTTCTTCGTTTCTCTGTAATCACAAGTAAACAGCATTGCTTATTAATATTCGTCATGACTTTTCTTACATTCTGTCACATGGTACGTTGCAGTGATCAAATAGGGCACGTTTGATGAAATAGATAGTACACCAGACTATAAATATTTTGCTATTGAAAAATATAATTTGAGAGATGTGCACCATTTTGCAAATAAATCTTTAAATAATATCTTAACGAAATGCCTATTACCAACCATTTTCCTGAATTCAAAGTTATTCATTATAATTTTTGCAAGAAAATATTCGGAAATTTTTTAATTTATAAATTGTTATTACAATTTTAATTTATAAATTTAGTATTTTTATAATTTTTAATTTTCGGAAAATTTCAATTTATAAATTTTAATTATATTTGTAATTTATTAATTTAGATTTTTTTATAAATTTAAGCTTTTGTTTTCGGAAAATTTTAAAATATGAAATACTAAGAATTAATTATTCACTTAATTTTCATATGCAAATACATTCAATTTAGAAAATGCTAATAAAGGCTATGAGCCCATAAAATATAGCAAATTAAAAATTTATTTGCCATAAAAGATATTTCTGTTATCTTTGAGACAGAAGTGCACACACATAAGTTTTAATTCTATTTGACTCTCCAACAAATGAAATTTTTCAGCTTGCCATTTTAAGGAAAAGAAAGAAAAAGAAAAGACGACCCAACCTCCTCCTCTATAAAAGCATGCAAATACTACGACGCTCGATAACGCAAAAGGGAAAGGCCAGAAAGGCGAATCTCCCCCATCTCTTACCAATGAAATGAAAAATTTGGTTAGTGCAACCGAAAACGAGGCTTTTATGCCTTTCTTTGCTGAATTTTGAATGAATTCGAAATTTCGATAACAGGAGTGGAAAAAAGAGATTTTAAAGGAAATAAAAGTTATTCAGAAAATTCGAAGATAGTAAAAACACGTGCGGCATAGGAAATTACTTGTACAATAAATTTTAGAAAAGAAGAAAAGGAGAATGGAAGAGAAGAAAGAAAGCGACTTAAAATAAATGAAAAAGCTCATAGAATAGCTTTGTAAAGAAAACACGTTCGATAAACCTTCGAAGTGTGAATTAAAGATCAGGGAATGATGGGGAGGGAAAAGTAAGGCCCACAGAAACATCAATCGAAAACCACAAATCTTAGAAACAAAGGAATATTGCAATTAAATGTTCAACTATACAAATATATGATTAGCAAATGCTTTGTTCTTAATTAAAGGATGAGTTAGACGAGCAGCATTAGAAGAAATGAATTAGGGCATCAGTTGAAAAACAAGTGCTTAAACTTAATCTGAAATATATAACGTTTTCATTTATACGTTTATAATTATCTTTCATCCTATGTGCTGAATCTCTTTTATAATTATAATAATGAGGTTTGTTTTATTTGCCATTGTACTTAATGAATGAAAGCAATTAGATTTCAAAAGGATAGATATTAGGATTATGAAATTAGTTTAATGACAATAATCGTGATTCTCGAAAGATAAGTCAATAAAAAAAATTTTATAATTGGATTACGATTTTGTTAATTAGGGTTCCACAATGTTATGTAGTAGTACGATTAATTACGCAGATACTATTTCAATTTCTGAAAAAAGGCAAATTCATTAATTTATGCTATTAAATCATTTGAAATGAAATATCCTTTATGGTTGCATCGTCATTTCAGAATGATTATTTACAATGTATTGAATGTGTTTAATAATCATAAATCATGCATGGAAATTTACGGAACGCTTCATCTTTCATTATCTCAAAACACACACACACACACACACACACACACACACACACACACACACACACACACACACACACACACACACACACACACACACAACACACACACACACACACACACACAACACACACACACACACACACAAACACAAACACACACACACACACACACACACAACACACACACACACACACACACACACACACAAACACACACACACACACACACACACACACACACACACACACACACACACACACACACACATATATATATATATATATATATATATATATATATATATATATATATTTACATAAATTCCCTGGGTTTATTGCGATTTGTAGGTCGATTAAGAAACACAGTTCTTTAATAACTGGCGACGGCAACTAATAAATATGAAGACGTCAAATGCAGGGTTAGCAAAGAATATCCACTTCAGAGGGCTCTAAAATGCGTTCTATTGATCCAAATGAGATAAAATTTGAACTGCAAATTATTGAAATGAAGCGCTTTACATTTACGAAATAATAATAATAAAAAATATTAGTGCAAAAATTCACCGTTAAGTGGCGTTGTATTACACATAAAACCATTTAATATGGTTTTAATCGTTAAATAATTTCGTTAAATATGTTCTCCTTCATTTTCCACAATATGCTCTAATCGGAGAAACATATTTTCTATAGATGTCCGGAGTGAGTCTGCAAGAATCTTAAGAATATGAATGATAATATAAGGTGCGAATGTTGTCCTTCAGATCTGGTAGAGATGATGACCTTTCACGGTCAACATTTTCCTTCAATTAACCCCACAACCAAAAGTCGCAATGGGTAATGTCCGGCGAGTGAGTAGGCCATGCCAGTGGAAAAGGACGGCTGATATCTTGTGCTGATGTGAAATGCTATTTAACAATCGCTTTACACGACGATCGATATGAGGTAGTGCCCCGTCATGCATGAAAATTGTGTCTTGAAGGCATCCAAGCTGTAGAAAAGTTGGGATTACAAAATCCCTCAACATATTAAAGTACTGTTGTCCTGTGACAGAACAGGTTTGGATTCCATTTGAAGCTATCTCTTCAAAGAAATGCGGTCCAATCATAAAGGCTGCTGAAAAACCACACCATACTGTCACTTTTTCAGGGTGCAAGGATTATTCCTGGATAACGTGAGGGTTTTCCTTCTGTCGAAATTCGACAGCTTTGGTGTTAACTTGCCCATTGAGGCAAAAGTGGGCCCCAGCACTCCACAGAATGCTCCATTGTCAAAATGTGTCAATGCAAGGAACTGTAGTGAAAAAGTTTTACGGACTTCTAGGTCCCCGTCCTGCAACAGATTTTTTTTTCGTCCTCTACCTGGAAGAATGCCAAGTTGCCCAGTTTTCTCAAATTTCTTCATAATCTTATGTGGGGCACATGGAGGTAATAGACCTCTCCGTATCTGATTCATAAGACGAAATTCCTTCAGAGCTGCAACGGAGTTTTATTGGTTCTCGTAGAACAATTTCACCAGTAGCTCTTTTTCTTATAGCGTTGGCATGATGAACCGAGATTAAACTAATGTTCGTGCAGAATCCGCCTTCTTTTTATCCAAAGAAAAATAGTAATAGACATGCGATGTAACGCAAATTTTTTTTCACATTTTCAATATATGCAAATAATTGCCATTTGTTTTATAACGATATCTGTTGGTTAATTTCTGTACTAAATTTTATTAATTAATAAATGTAAAACGCATCATCTGAGTAATCTGTAGTTCGAATTTTATCTTATTTGGATGAATAGAACGTATTTTAGAGCCCTCTGAATTGGGAAACTTATTTCTTGCCAACCCTGTATACTGCCGAAATGTACATGCACAATTTAGAGAAGCAAACTTTAACAAACAACATCCATAAGTAGTAATCGGTACCACAGCACACAAAGCGGCCTTTCAGAATTCAGCAAGAGGAGAAAATCTTCGTAGACATACTCTATGGTCTCTCCAGCCGCCTGCAATTCTCTACTGTCTCCTTGCTTTATCTATATCCAACTATACTCACTACTACAAGCCTGGCTACTCCTTACAGGATTCGATGCTGCTTCTACAGTAAACACCAGGAGTCATCTTTTGGCTCCACACAACGTTTGCTCTTCGTCGGAATGATCCAACAATTAGCTGTTGAATTTTGCCACGGTTACGACTCAATATACGACTGACTTCGGCTTCGACTGAGACCTTTCATAGTTCCTAGAGGCTGGCAGAAAAGATTCTGGAACAAACATTCATATATCAGTTACTATTTGCTCAATCGATACAATTCTGGAAGTTTCCAGCATTTTCTATTTTGTAGCCAAAGTTGCCAAATGCTCTCCAAGTTTGAAGCTAAGAACTGAGATAGCTGTTTCGGTATCCAATAAGCATCCAATAGAGCTGATAGTGAAACTGTCTCTCCAATGTTTGAACTAATTATGCTGGGAAGAAGTATTACAGATTTGTAACAATATATATATATATATATATATATATATATATATATATATATATATATATATATATATATATATATATATATATATATATATATATATATATATATAAATTTTTATTTGATTTTTTGTTTTTCCTATTAACTTGATTCTAATACTTTTGTATATATATATATATATATATATATATATAGAAGTATTACAGATTTGTAACAATATATATATATATTGTTACAAATCTGTAATACTTCTATATATATCATTTATTTAAATCATTTATTTTTAAAGGATAAAAATTTGAAATAATTAATAAAAAATATAAAATGACAGTTGGAATCATTTATGATATTTATAAGATATATTATAATACATAGTTTAAATTAAAGAATAATTGTGCATCTACCAATCCTGAAAATTTTTTTACCATAGTCATTTCCTTTCATTCATTCCGAAGGACATATTTCAAAGATCCCAACAAATAAGTATTTGTTTTTTATTACTAAACTATTTAAATATAAAAATAAATAATCTTTTTAGGTTTAGCAGAAAAGTATATAAATTCCATATTCTTCTAAGAATATCTAGCATTAGTTGCTTCTTGACTGCATAAGAAAGCTAAATTCCACATATTAATCTCTCACTGCTAAACTTCTAATGATTTCATATTTAATATGACAACAACGAATTATATATATATATATATATATATATATATATATATATAAATAAAGAGAGCGAGAGGGAGGGAGAGAGTATATATAAGAGAGAAGAAGAAATTTTCTATATTTAAATGAGCTCATTATGAATTTATTCATATAGAAGTTTCTTAGAAGCTAATGAAGATGCTTTAGAAGTTAAAATAATAATGTCCGAAAATTTTTCATAATAAGATGAAATAAAATAAATAATGATTGCAATTTTTGAGACTCATTATGAATAAAATAATTTCTAAAATTTTACGTTTATCAAAATTTTTAAATTCGGATAAGATATATTTGACGATAACTCTAGGGTTCTATTAATTCTGAATGCTAAGATCTTATTAGGGGATGCATTTTAGGTTTGCTGCTTTTGTGTAAGTTTAAATTTGAGTTTTAATACATCTATATAAGATTATCTTTGCATTTTTATTTCTCGAAGGGCTAAAACATTTTGAAATAGCCGATGTAGTAAACGTTATTACAAACGTAGATTAAATTTGTGAAAAAGTAAGGTGTATATAAGTAAGAAAAGTAAGTTGTGTATAAGTAAGAAATAAGCAAGGAACGTAAGGTGTATAATTTGGTTGGTTTTGTCAATGCCGATGCGTGATCAGTTAAATGAGTTTTCAAACTCCAGGGTTCTTTCTCTTCAGACATTGCCATTTTAGGGGAAAATACGACAACATATACTGTAATACAATAATTTTGGGAATGGAAAAAAAAATTGAACTTATATTTATTATAAAGAAAAACAGGATAAAATATAGAGAAGTGATTTACAGAAATTTCAAAAATTTATAGTTAAAAAATAATCTTAATTAGGTATTTCAATAATGCTCAAGAATCGTGTTATTTTGGTTTTATGTCATGGACGGTAAGTTGTTCGTCTGACTTTTTCTCTTACTGATTCTTTGAGATTTCAGAAGCCATAAGCTATAACGTCTTTAAATATTTTATTCGAAAGAAATTATTATTAAAATTTTTGACTTTTGTGATTTATTGGTTTTAATGTTTACCGGTATTTTTCCTATGTTCTTACAATTACACATTTCATTTACTTCAGTTTCTTAAAATGCTTCATTTTTAATGCTGTATTTTCTTAAAATGCTTCTTTGCTCAAAAGAAAAAAAAAGAAGAGAAATTGTGAAAATTATTGACTGTTGAGAGTAAAGATCTTTCAGTAAATTTTCACATTAATCGAGTCTTTCATATTATGAATTATAGTTAAATTAACTAAACTTTTTTTTAATTTTGTCTTTTGTCTAGTTTTTTAAAGAATTTATTCTTAAATTTTCTTGTGAAATTCATTGGTAACTGTGATTTAGAGATATTTTAATATATTATTGTTCCTTATAAAACATGGCCCATATATTATTTAGGGGCAGTTTTGTTTTCTAATACTTCTAGATCTTTGATGTATGAACAGGAAGACTGTGGTTTAGTGTGGCGAATCGTAGCTGATGAGTAATAGTAATAAAGTTTCGTAATTAATTTATTTATTTATTGGTACTAGTTTGGAATCTGATCTAACAATCAATCAGAATTTTGCTTTTGCACCTTTGGAATCTTTTTCAATTTTTCTGATGATATTTTTAAAAATGAAATATTTACAATGTGTTACTCCAATTGTAAAGTTCGATTTATACCGGGAATGCGTTTCCAGTAAATCAATTGTTGATGTTAATTCATTTTGTTTGAAGAAATGCATGGCATTTGCTAATTCTGATTCTGATTTTCTATTAGATTAACCATTTATCAAGCTTTATAGGTTCTCAGTGAACTTTAATGCAATAGTGTTTGCACAAGCATAATGATGTACAAGCATAGTGTGTTAACAAGAAACATGATTAGTCGGTGTTGCGACTAAGAGAGGAAAAAAGCTCTAAAATATACTGAGCAAAAATACGAGGAGCCTTATCATTTCTTCAAAATAAAGACACTTTCTTGAATTTTGTTTTTAGCAATTACATTGCACAAAATGATTTTAAATCAGTATGATTCCTAAAAAAAAGTATTTTTTTTTTTTTTTTTTTTTTTTTTTGCTGAGATACAAATATGAATCAAACAAATTATATTCCCTGATGCCTGGAATTGATTAACATAAAATAAATTACTGGTAGGAACACCAATTTAGTATTTATAATGAATCTACTGATAGAATAGAAGTAGCAATCGTATTTATAATAAACATAATAAAGGCTGAAAAAATTATCTATATATGATAATAATAATATATTGAAAAAAAATTTATATTATATATTAATAATATATTATATACTGCTCCCTCTTGCTCGCCAATCCCGATCATGTTCTGTACAATCTTATATGCGATGCTCCTCAGTTTCGATTAGAAATTTACTGGCCATTTGTTCAATGCTGGAAGCTTAATCTTGATGATAACGTACATTTTCCAATCAGTCTATTTCCTAATCAAAACTTAGACCCAACAATGAAAATATACTTTGCTTATATCTCCAATACATAAATATTGAATTTATTCTTTCATATTTTGCTGCCAGCTTAAAAATTTCATGATTTCTTTTCTTTTCAAATTGAAGGATTCTCGCTGGGTCTTTTTTCGAATTTTTTTATTCATCTCATATCACCAAACTACTTAGAAAAGTAATGCAGTGTTAACAACTGTATTGCTTAGATATTCAGATTATTTCTAGCTGAGAGACAAAAAAATTCAGTTTATTGAAAAATATAAATAAACCAGAAGATTCTTAATTAATTAAAGCTTTACCTTTCTTTATTTATCATACCATTCCGCTATCAAATGCAATATAAATAGTGGTTATGATGTAATAATAATTTTTAATAAATATTTGAAATAGTACTTGCAAAACAAACCTCAATTGTAATGGGTCAGATGGCTCGCTATCAATCAATCACAAAGTGAATAAAACGCAAAGATTACATACATTTTTTCTATAATAGATAGACACTTTTTGGTTTCCGAATCTTTCTTATTGTATAAATCAAATTACTGAATGTTTGTTTATATGTGAGTAATATTTTTCCTGTTTCTTTTGTGTATATCCTTGTTTTTTATTGTTTTTTGTTTGGTTGGTTGGTTGATTATTTATTGTTTCGTGTTCCCTTTAATTTTCTTCTTCATAATTATTTTTAAATTATTGATTATTTTTCCTTAAGATTTGAATTGAAAGATTTAAATAAAATAACCATTTGAAAATTCCTTCTATTACCGATTGAGTATTATCTTACATTTACGCGTTGTGTTGAACTTATCAGCAAACAAGAAGAAGTTAAAGATTTTTTTTAAAAAAAATATTATCCTGGATGCCTCATTTTTTAAGAGACTGGATACATTCGAAGGATGCTTCAAAGAAAATCCATCGGTGCCGTGGAGGCCAGGTGGTAAAGCCCGGAGGGTTCTAGGTTTGAGACCCGATTCCGCAGAAGAACCGTCGTGTAAGCGGGTCTGGTACACGTTAAATCCGTCGGGACTGAACGTCCTCCTACTGGTGTGGTCTGGTCTGGAAGAGACGGAGAGGAGAGGAGATGCCAGCTCAGGTATTGTCCTCGTTATCTGACCGAGGTTCAAAATTACGAGGTCCGTCCCAAAATAACCCTGCTGCTGCTTTAAGAAAGGGGACGTTAATATAACTAAAACTAGACCAACGAATCCATTCTTCTTAAAGAAAATAGCAATAAAATTTTCTTCCGGTTGGTACTCTTTCCCTTTATCTTTCCTTTCAAATACATGTTGAATACTTTGTTTGTTGAAGCTGCATGTAAAATAAATTGTTAAACACTCATGGCAAGAGGACTAATAAAAGTTGATCGAATATAAACAAAAAAAAAAAATATTTGCATTTCTACAACATTAAAAGAAAAAAAGCTAAATGCAGAAAATAAACATTTCCATATGCACTTTTGTTTTATCGTAACCTTATATTTTACCCAAAAGAACATTCAGGAAAAATTCTTTGACAAATTACTTGCATTTTCAAAGTTTTGGCACAGCTGTCCCGCGTTTTTAAATAAAATCATCTACAGGATCGGTTTCAAAGGATTTGCCGATGAATATATAAAAGTTCGATAACATTGAAAACAAAACAGAAGGAAATCTTGCAAAAAGTTGCCCCCAACCAGCACCTTTTAAAATGCATTGCCTTTGCCAAAACGGTTGTGTAACCGATTGCTTATGCATGCAGAAACAGCTATGCCTTCATAGATGCTAGAAGAATATCTTTCCAGTCAAAACCAAAGCAGTCTTCTGTTCTGAATGCCTTACAAGATTTTTGCTTCCGGCTTCACGTCCTTTTTCTATTTCGTATTCTAATAAAGAAATAAATCAGACTACAAAAGGAGAGTTGAGAAAAATTTTATAAATTTATCTTTTACTTAATGCGATTTTTTTTCTTGTCAAATAAAAACTTATTCTATAATAATTTATTTTTATGCTTTTTAAAACTATAAATGATAAAAAAGAAATAAAAAAAAAATCTGGTATAAACATTTTTTTTTGTTTCGCATGGCACTTGACTTTCAATCTTTTCAAATTTATTAATTAATATAGAAAAACAGCGATGCACAAACGCTATTTTTTTCTTTTTGTTAAAATATTATTCAGTTCCACATAAGGTATATTTTATTTAGAAAAACGAAACCTCTCACTGAATGTAAAAGGGGAAAAAATCAGTCTGCTTTCTCTGAAATATCAAATGAGACTTCTGAATATTTTTATAAAATGAATTCATCATGATTTTCATATTAATAGCAAGTACCTTACCATATTCCAACAAAAGATTTGAGCAAAATTTTTCAATTTGTTATGTAAAAACCATAAAAAAATGGAAGATAACATTATTATACAAAATTAAAAATAATATAATGTCATTTATTTGAAACCACAACAGTCATCATATATATAAAGAAGGAACGAAACAAATGATCTCTAGTCTTATATAACATTGCATTTCCGGTCACGTGTCGACTGAATACATGTGTTGACCTTTGAGAAGGGCAACGGAAGTATCAATTTCACTCAATACGTAGAACTGATTGTGCAGTAACTTCATACGTGAAATGGTATCAGGAAACAAGAGAACACTTTAGAATCACCCCGACATGGGCCGAATATATATATACTTAAAAAAAATCATTTTATAGATGATTGTTCAAGTATTGAATTTATATTTTTCAATTAATTAGTTAAGTGACCGTAAGAACGTCAAAATATAAATTTTCTCAGTTAAGACGATTAAAGTCAATAAATCATGCCAGTTATGTAAAAATACATTTAATGAAATAAAAGGACATGATTTACAAGGGGACAAAACTATTTGGGACAATAACATTTAATTACATATACATAAAAAAAAAGTATATACTCGGGGCAGCAGCATGTTTACCACTTGCTTCCAAGACTTGAACGAACTGTTTATCGCAGCGGATGCTTGAGCACAAGGAAACAGTTATTGTTACAGTTGTCAATATTTATAACTGCAAAATAACAAGAATATTAATTTTTAATAACGTGTGATTAAAAATTCATGTAAAGTATACTGCTTGTAGGCGTAACAGAATTAAAAGTTCGAAATTTAGAACAAAAGCTAATAATTATAGTAAATTCTGATTTTTGATTAAAAAATGAATATAATTTCCTTACAGAGTAGAAATATATTTCTCTCCATAGCAAGTAAAGAAAAAATGAAAATATAATTTTTATATTAAAGCAATGCATATTCTTCTTTATTAATAATGGTATAATAAGTTTTCTTTATTAGGATGGAACAAGGCGCAAAAATCTTTCACATAATAAATATTGATTTTACTGTATTTTCATGAAACTTGTTTCATTAAATTATTAACGTATTAAATATATTATTTTCTTATTAATATTTTTGCAATAAATATTAATTATACGCACTGCACCAATTATAAAGATATTTCGTTTGTATTAACTCTATAAGGATTTTCTTATTCATTGTTTCATTCCATTACATTAATTGATTTAATATAAATTTATATGCAACTTTGAAAACGACATGCCTTTTGCATTTTCAAAATTATAGTATTTAACTTTGAAAGTAATGTTAAATGTATTGATGTCCAGAAATGATCGATATAAGATTTGATAGACAAAATACAGGATAAAATACCATTCTCAAAAGAAAACCTTTAGAATACAACCGCACAAGTTTGTTGTCCATTCATCAACATAATGTTCGTATCGTAAGTGATCACTTTAATAGCCTGCCGGTGGACTGTCCGAGATTTATCCATTGAAGTCGGGATCCGTCATCAAACATTGTGACATACTGAAAATAAGTCTGAGCATCAGGTAAGTTGTTTCACATTGGATTTCACATCGAATCATTTGTTGTCATGCAACATGATGGTGATGATATTGCCATAATGCTGTATGAAAATGCTTGTTGTCATGTAACACAAGTAACAAATGATATTTTGCGACGGTGTCCTGGGCATTACTGAAAAACTTCTTTACCGATCTGGCATGAGGGATTACGATTTCTTTCCTAAGTTGAAACAGCCCCTTCAAAGTGTCCGATTTCCCGACGTGCCGTTTCTAAGCCTAGCAATAAGGCGTTCCGTTGTTGACATCAACAAACAACACTTTCCAAACGGTATCAAGATTCCTGATGGCTCAACGGTTCCTGACATTTGAGAAAAGATACAAGACTGTGCTGGTGATTAAATTGAGGAAATGGAATCTAATTTTTGCATTATTTTTTGAATTTGAGCGTACATTAAAAAAATGTTTTCCATATATGTTATTTATATTAATTTAAGTACAACCCCCCCCATATATATATATATTGAAATTTTGTCTAAAAATCAGAATTAAAGGTATTGATTCCTAATTCCTTATTTTGCCCCTTGATAAAGCGTTTAAAGTGCTATAGTTGAGGTTGAATTAGTAGTATATTGTATCAACTCCAGTTTATTAGCTTTATGAAATTCTGATATAGTTTGACTTCCTTAATATATTATCTTAATATATAAATATCTTATATATTATCTTAATATATAAATATTAAGATAATACTTACATTACTTTAACAGTGCCGTGATAAAAATGCGTGATATGGTTGAGCATATATTTAAGAATTGATACTAGTGTATGTGTTTATCAAATATTCGCTGGGCAACATATATATATATATATATATATATATATATATATATATATATATATATATATATATATATATATATATATTTGGATAGTGGGGGTTATATGGTGTGGAGAACACTCAATCAGCAGTTGAAAATAAAAGAACGCGTTTATTTACACGAAGACACACAGGACAGCACAAAGACGACAATTATATACATCACAGAAGACGATTATCTTCAGCCGAGACATGCAGCATACAACAGTATACACAGCAGCTCTACTCCGTCGCTGCTCCGCTAGTCCCTGGAAGACGAGTTCTTAACCGTCGCTTCCGACTACTCTTCGACTCCACTGGTCCACCATTCAATTCACCACTGGTTCACCACTCGACTCACCACTGGTCCACGACTCAATTCACGACCACCCGGCAGCTGCGGGTGCTTCCTTTTATAGGTCTCAGGAGGCGGGGCTAGAAGCCTTTCAACCAATCAGGAACTTTCGAGGCATATCTCCGTTCCTACTGGACGGTCGGGAAAATTCCCGATGTTTCGGGTATAATCTATTTTGGCGCCAAAGTCGCCAAATGATCGTCAAGTTTGTCGCCAAGCTCCTTGACCTCCTATGGAACCAACTATGCTGGGAAGCAGCATCGCAGGTTCGTAACAATATTTATATTTCACTTTATTAGCATAAATCTCTTTAAAAATAAAGTTTACAGTTTTGAAGTAAAAATATATATAAATGTATCATAACGAAGAACAGATTAGAGTTTATAAAAATTAGAAAATGCAAACTTTGAAAATTATGAATCAAACCTGCATATTATTTTTATAACCCTAGGCAATATGTTATTCAAAATGTCACAAATATTGCATCATGCAGGTGATTTATAATCTTTGTATAAAGGAATTTATATCATATTTATAGCCAAAGATGTCCCTGAATTTTCAGTTCTTTGGTGTGGGGGCATTCTTTGTTATGATGACATTCAGTTATAAAACTACAATATAGTCAGGAATTTTTGCAGTCGTTGTAGAAATTCCTCCTAAAATTATTGACACTAAAGAAGGGCATATATTTATTTCTCAACGAGGAATAAGTGAAAAAATTTGAGAAAATCAATAGCTTCACAACTTCAGCCGAAAGAAAATATCTTTTCAGATGAGCAAAGAATAAAAAAGAGAGAAATTTTATTAATACCGGTTAATTCACTCCCTGACAGGACATGAATTATGTATTAGCATCTTGTATACTGTTTATATAGAGGTATACATCAAAGTTATGTAAATATTTCATTCATGTTGAAAATAATGTCAACATGTTTACAATTCCTCAAAGATCTGCTACATTATATAGTTTCTAAGAAACTTTCAAAGACTATGTATAGAGATATTTTGATAAAGACTGTATTATACCCTAAGTTATAAATAGGACACAATTTGAAAAGATATAATTACGTTTACTTATACTCTCATCTCTATATGAATATGTGTATTAAGAAAGGCAAGGAACTGAAATTGTTCATACAACTAAATACATATATAGTGTTCCTCTTATATTAATAGTATTTTCATATTTTTCATTTTATTAAAATAAATGTATAATAATGATAAAGTTAAATATTCCCCAAAAATACTTTTAAAGCAAGAGAAGCATAATAATAAAAAGAGAAATATAATAAGATAGCAAAATAATAAACGATGACCAAAAATGTGCAATAACCAATTCAAAAATGTCAACATTATATAACATAATAAAATATGAAAGATTTTTTAGGATGCGTAATTATTTTAATGTCTTAATTTTTAACAATTATTATTTTTTATTTTTCCTTTTCTTACAAAAAAATCTATGGAAATAAATCTGCCATTTCAATTTAGCGCAATTATATTTGAGTTATAATAATTGCAATTAATTCAACGATAATTGCCAATTTATTTTTAAAGTTGTAATAAAATAACGTGCATATTTTTCTTCAAGTAATTAATTTAGTTTCATGTTTATACATATGTAAATTAATTATTAGTATTTTAGGCAAACTAAGCACAATTAACACATGTACCTATTTTTTGATAGAATTTTATATCAATGATATGTTTAAAAAACTGTCAAATTAACTATGAAATTATATCATTAAAAACAATCACAGAAGGTATAACCAATTTTACTTATTTCGAATAAGATTGTATTTAAAAATTGGACAAATTTATTAAACATAAATATAATTGAATATGTCTACCTTAATGTACTATTTAATTCCATTTTATGTATCCCAACACACCAGTTTCATTAAACATAAAATTATCCATATAATTATGATTTAGATAATATTTGTGAATTTCTAAATTGTTATTTCTCTCATCAATGTGTAAAGCTAAAATCAAATACTTTTAAGAAATATTCACATTTTCTGATATTTTAACATTGAATCAATGATATATGTTTACATGCTATATCTTATAATGTATTTCCACATTTTCGATAAATTAAAAATTACCATTTAAAAAAAAACATTTATTCTTAATAGCAAGAAAATATGCCTATATTTAATATTTTATATAACAAATCTGAAGACAGAATTGAATTCTTGTTTTATCATTTCTACAATACGTATGAAAGAAATAAAACTTATAATCGATATTTATTAATTGAAAATTTTTTTTATTTAGAAATATCATTATATCCCATCACTCTAAACCACTTTAGCTAAGAAATTTTTAGAATTAGTTTTTACTTCTTATCTTTGTATTAAGTTTTACGCATTTTTGTTAAATGTTATGTTTCATTTCTGAAGACAATTTCTGAATAAGCTTGGGAAATCTATCTTTCAGTACTAAATATCAATGATATAAATGCAGAACTCAGGTAGGAAAATTCTCTATCTCGAAAAATGTGTTATAATTTTCAGAATACATGTATTGTCAATTTTTTGTGCATTAAATGTAGTATTTTATGTATAAATGAAATAGTGATGAATTTCATGGCTTTAATTACAATGCCATCAACAGAATTTTCTTCAATTTCAATAAGTTAGTTCCATTAACTGATGTTTTATGCAAAAGTCTAAAAAAATTAATATTCTTTCAGAGAAGCAATGATCAAAATTAGGGTTTTCTTTAAAATAGGATTTTGGTTTATTTGCTATAAAACTTTTATTAAAACATCTTGAACAGTTTGCTCATCAAATCTTAATTCTTTCATGAATTTTGAATCTTTTATCAGCATACAGAAAAATTACAATTTTTTTCTCACTTTCATCTTTTGGTTTTATCAAGCTGTCTTTTGTTTTTTTCTTTTTTCAAAATTTGATGATTGATTGGTTTTTGAGAAAAAAAAATTATGCCCATGAGGCAGCTGTGAAGCTGTAAGAATCCGAATTTTCAGATAGATCATTTTCATCAATTTAGTGTTTTTTTTTCCTTTTTTTTTCTTCATTTTTTACTAAAAATTACTCCAAGACAACAATACTAAAAAAAGAGCTTGATTTGTATAAACCGATGTCGCGGAAATTATTTCTTCACAACTTAAGATTTGAAGTTCATATAAAGAATTTTCTATATCATTCTAGATTCTCCATTCGCTATTTTATATGTTAGTTAAATTTTTGAACATCATCAAAACAGCAAGATAGGCAAACTGCTATAGGACTTTCATGGTTAGATGAGAATCTTATTGCACAATCAGCTTTCAGAAAAGATTCTACTTTGAATTCATCTGCATTTTTCTGAAGAGGAGCATTTCGCGCACAAGGCTGAAAGAAACTTTCTTTCACAGAAATAGATATTTATAAATTTTTCTTATTAATAAAATGTTTTCAATCAATTATTAAGTCACTTTTGATGATTAAAAACTCCATACAAATCGTAAAATGTTACATAACAAACTGAGAGCTTATTCAAAATTTTCGTAGAATTTTTTAAAGTGAAGGAAATTCTAAAAATCGTTTGAGAAAGTGATTTTTGTGCAAAAACAGGAACAACATTGAGATTACAGAAATAAGTATTTATGGCTTTATAAATCATTTTAAAGTTGATTCGAAAGATTAGGAGATATGATAAAAAGAGGACCATCCTTTAATAGAAAATTATCTATGCCTAATAGCTTTTGATTAATTTTCAGTTGTTAAATCACTTGACGTACCTTCGAAAACAACTTTCTAGTTCAACTATTTTGCTTTTTACTGGCTTTATAAAGTCGCATAAGCTATTATGACAACAGGATATTAAATTTTTAACAGAATAAAAAAAATCATCCAAACGTGATTCAGAAACTCATTTTTTAGGATATAAATAAGCCTAATATTTTTCGGATTCTCAATTTTCGAACAGAAACCATAATTTAAATGTCTAACATGCTATGGAAGCGAGTAAAATCTTTCTCTAATATGCATGCATAATTTCAAAATACCAATCAGATACAGTATTTAAATCTACCTTGAATTTCTAAACTCTAGATAAACAGAAAGCAATGCTTTATATATATATATATATATATATATATATATATATATATATATATATATATATATATATATATATATATATATATATATATATATATATATATATATATATATATATATATATATATATATATATATATATATATATATATATATATATATATATATATATATATATATATATATATATATATATATATATATATATATATATAACATAACATAATTGAGAATGAAATTTTAATTTTTATCTTGTCATCAGATATCAACACACAGTTTTAAATAATAAGTATGATATACAAATAATTTGTAATCAATACTAACGTGAAATAAATATAACTTATAACCAGCATTAATTATTTTAAAAGTTGTTTTTTTTTTTTAATTTTGTTTTAAAATATTACAGTTTTTACAAGAGAACGTAAAATATAATGTAATAATTGCATTTCAGAAATTAATTTGAATATTTTTATTTTATTTAACCAATTGATAGATCCATTTAATCGTTTTATAAATTTATAAATCATTAACAAATCTGAACTTGATAAAAAAAAGATAGGAGAAAAAATAAATTTAAAATCAATTAACTCACGGTGCGTCCGAATCAGTAGCTAATAAGAGCTTCGAAAAAAATGACTCAATGATTATTAATTTCACATTCAAATGTTAATTAAATTATTATGACTGAGAAGAAAAATGCCTGCAACATTTATGCCAACCTGCGAATTATTTTATTGAAATTATTATTTTCAATCGAATTATTAATTTCAATTGAATTATTAATTTCAATTGAAATATTAATTATAAATTGCAGTTAAATACTTAATATATTCTTAGCGATTATTGAAAGAAAACGCAATACCATAGGATGTCTTTTAACTAAACAAGGCTTTTGAATATGTATTATGAAAACTTATATGCTCATATTTTGGTGTCATTTGTAAACAAACAAATACGTCACCTCTGTATATTATGTTATTCTATATATGGACTAAAATGATTAATACTCAAAATTGTACAGATTATTCAAAATAAAGCACAAATTCGTAATTTACAATACAAAATTATGACTAATGCACATATACTTCACTTGCTTTATAGTGTAATGACATATAAGTACGAATGTGTATATTTTTGGAATCTTTAACATTCTTAAATAAGTGATGATGCTAAAGAAATGCCAGTGTGTACGATGGAGTAGAAATGAATATGCGTACGATGAAATTTCAATATATCGTACACTAAGACATTTTAACGTTTCTGTACAAATTTTATGAAATCCTCCAGTCTTCCATCTCTTTGGCTCCATTCAAAGTTTTTTATTATCATGCTATTGCAATCTTCACCACTTAACGTATTCCTTTCCATTGCATTTTGTATCATTTAAAAAAAAGAAAGAAAAAAAAAACGTGAATAAAGCAGAAATGTCTTGAATTTCTTTAACCGTTGAAGCATGTACTTCATTTTTTTCACTATATCATAATATATATTAACTTTCCGATTTTTTTCTCGAAATTAAATTTATTTCTTCAAAATCACTACCATTTTCATAATGAGATTATATTAGTTCCGAAACAAGAGATTTATAACACAATTATTAAAATAGGTATTGAAATATCAAAAATAGATTAAAAATTATTATTTTCAATTATATTTTCCATAACTATCCAAATTATTTTATTTAACAAATAAATCACCACCAGATTTGATAAAATTTACATACTGGGTAATTTTAGTATTCTTGTGCAAAACAATTTCATTAGAATATAATAATATATAATTCTAGAATACTTAATTTTGGTAAAGCTTAGAAAAAACAAATAACATTTTATTATTTTTTTTTAATATCAGCAAAAAAATGCGGCCATCTGAATAAATTATTATAGATGAACTACAATTATAAAAAAAAAAAATTAAAAAGGGTCTGTAAATAAAATAATGCAGTACTGCTATGCACTATGCAGTATTTATAAAATAAAATTTACAAGCTTTAGAAATTAAATGACAACAAAAGCTAAGGATAAATAGCTTATTATCAGCATTCTTTATTAAAAATTTTTAACAACACCTATTTATGGATAAAAATTCATATGATTAAATTTGGTTATTTTGAAAAAAAAAAGAAATACCCTTCAAACTACATTAATAAATGTCTCTAATGAATATGTCATGGCAAAAATATTATTATATCGCTAACATGTCAGCACTTATATTAAAGTGAATAAGCTATGAAAATAAATAGCATTTTTTTTTAAATTTATAGTAAATGAGTATAAAAATGTAATTGATAGCAATACAAAAATAAATTTAAATCAACCTTAATAAGTATAAAAATGTCATTTAAGGCATCGAAAAAGATTTTTTTTTCTGCTTTAATAAGTAATTAGCCATGTAGAATGAGACCAAAATAAATATTTTTAAATATAATTAAAATATTGAATTTATTTGCGTTGTTGTTATATAATAATTCTTTTAACAGACATGAAATATTCCTTTTTACTTCATTAATAAATTATTAGTTCACTATTGCTTTTATAAACAACTATTTCTTAAAAAAATTGTTATCAGAAAAAAATAATTAATTCTGAAGCATCTGGCATAAAAGGAATATTTACATTTTTAATACCATCCTGCTATTTTATTTTTATTCCATTAATTTTTATTTTAAATTTCAACATAATATGCACGATAGAAAATGTTTTGCAAGAAATTAATTTTATATTGGAATCTAATTAACTGAAATAAATTAAAACTTTAAGCGCTGAAAATTACTTAAAAACATAATAAATGTTTTGATAGACATGACATCCATTTTTTAATGCAAATGCTAACATATATGTGGTCTGAATAAGTCTGTTATATAACTATGATGGAAAACTTGTTTAGTGATAGAAATGTATCTTAATTCCGTTTTTATTATTATAAATTATAATTTTCATACTAAAATGCAATTTTATTCAAACATACATACGCACCCACGCATTCATATATATATATATATATATATATATATATATATATATATATATATATATATATATATATATATATATATATATATATATATATATATATATATATATATATATATATATATATATATATATATATATACTAAAGTATTAGAATCAAGTTAATAGGAAAAACAAAAATCAAATAAAAATTAAACCAAAAAAATTATTAAAAAAATATTAAAAAAGAATCCGGCAAGGAGGCAACAAAGGAGGCAATTTTCAAATTATATTTGAGGAATTTCAAAATTACTGTAATCTGGAACACAATAGTGAAAACATTAACAGAATTAGGAAATACATTTTTGGTCTTAGAAATAATAAAATGAAATGGTTTTTAAATAATAAATTCGGGGAATTAGAGTTTAAAAATTCGTACACTAAATGTATTATTCTAGATCTTATTAAATGTAAACTTAACATTGGAAAAAACGATTTACTTTTTAATAATAAAAATAATGTTTACAAAGAATACTGTGTGATTAAATTCTTGGATATTTACTTCGAATATCTAAAATTACCCAAAATTATACATAATAATAATATATTTTTTCCTCTTGCAGATAAAACTACTGTATCAATAGCGTTTAGTTACACTTCAACTTTAAAGAAAAAAATTTGTAATTATAATTACTATAGCAAAAATTTAGATAAAATAAATAAAACAGATTGTTACTGTAACAAGGAAAAATATAAAGATTTTATAGATATTGATAAAGGTCATATTATTACAGGTAATTTAAAAATTATTGAATCCAACTCTTTAAGAGATTTGATGGGAAGAGGAACAAAATTTAGATTAAGAGAAAAAATAAACCATAACAAAATTTTGATTTCTATTGGTAATGATTTGGATGTTTTTATTGCCAAATTATCTAGAAAATACCACTGGCCTGCGGAAGGTTTCGGGGAATGGAAAGTGAGAATTTTAAAGGAAATTAAAATAAAATTGAATACTGATTTTGACAGATCCAAAGAACGTGGGATTTATTTTAGTAAAACATTAAAAAATGAAATAAAAAATTTAAAAGAAAAATTTGTTATTACAGTAATAGATAAAGCAGCAAATAATTTCTGTTTAATTTGTAAATATTATTATAAAGAACTTTTAATTAATGAATATAACTCTAATGCAACTTATATGTTAAAGAACACCGGAAAAAAGGAATTAGATAAAAGAATGCTAGCTTTCGCAAAAAAAAACCAAAACTAAGACTTGCTCTCTTAACTATCCTTATTTATTCCCAACAGTTAAATTTCATAAAAATCCATTAAAATTCAGATTCGTAACCTGTAGCACTGGTAGTTATAATTACTATACGGGTAAACATTTCTTTAAATACTTAAAAATTATCCTGGACAAAATAAAAAATGAAGACAACTTTATTATTTCTAGTAACAAAGAAGTATTGGATTTTCTTAAAGATAACAACATTAATAAACTTAATACTTTTGATTTCGAAAATTTATACACTAATCTACCTCATGAAAAATTAATAAAGGTCTGCACTTTTATATATGACGAATATTTAAATGAAAATATCATTCCTAAAAATAACTGGCTTGAGTTATGTAATTTTAATATTACTGAAAATTACGTGTTTAATGGTATTAATTTTTATAAACAAGTCAAGGGCATTCCAATGGGGACAGCTTTCTCAAGTGCTTTAGCTAATATTTTCCTGCATTACTATGAGAAAAAAATAATTAAATATAATTTAATAAACGGGTGGAGATATATTGATGACCTACTTTTGATTAACTTCGACAATACTAATATTATTACTAATTGCTATCCAAAACATTTAATTCTAAAAGATACAAATAAAAATCAACTTAAGGCTACCTTTCTGGATTTAAAAATCGAAATTGCTAATGATAAAACAATAGTTGGTATATACGATAAAAGGGAAGATTTTAACTTTAAAATAACAAAACTATGTAACTACCATTCCAATCTAAACTCTAAAATTTTCAAAAATCTAATTTTCTCACAAGTTAACAGGATCAAAAGGGTTTGCAATAATAAAAGTTCTTATATTGAAGCATCAAATATCCTCCTTAAAAATTTAATTAAAAATGATTTTCCTAGAAATTACTGTAATGTCAATTTTTTAATTAAACAAGGTATGGTTTGGGATTAATCTTTTGGCTTAAATAAAAATAGAACTTTACTTGCATATTGGATCACTCAATAGATGGCGCTGGGTGCCTACCTCTGTTTACATAATTTACCGTTAACTTTTTTTAAAACAGGAAATCACAAACGATTGTTTAAAGTTTCCTTCACTGTTGGATGGTATGTTCTGGCCTTTTCGTTTTTAATTTTAATTTTAATTTTAATGCTGTTTTTGTTTTTATTGTATTTTTACTTTGTGGTTATTTTTTTCTAATTTGTTATTTTGTATTTCCTTTCTGTTAAAATGGTATATCTCTTGAGCATAATTTCAGGGGATTTTCGGGTCACGAGGAATCATTATTAGACTTATGTCTGTATGTCCTCACAGAAAAAATCCCTTTATTTGAATCCCTGCCTGAGGGTGACCCTTGAAAAAGTCTTCAGGCCGGATTCTTTTTTAATATTTTTTTAATAATTTTTTTGGTTTAATTTTTATTTGATTTTTGTTTTTCCTATTAACTTGATTCTGATACTTTAGTATCAATTCATCTGTGTTTTAGAAGTAGCTGCAATTGCGCTCTCTAAATACTATGAAGTTCCTTTTTGGTTTTAGTTTAAATAGGTAATAAATTTTAGTTGCGATTTCGAAACTGTTTTGTTTCGTTTTCATTTTAGTTTCGTTTTCAAACTTTTTCTTACTTTAGATTGGTTATATATATATATATATATATATATATATATATATATATATATATATATATATATATATATATATATATATATATATATATATATAAGAAAAAAAATTACACAAACATTGCTTTTTATTGGCGTTGTGTTTGGTAGATAGGAAACGCATGACATTTGATGTATCTTTTGCCAATATTGTTTGAAAAATATAAAGAAAATTATTATTATGTTGTAGTAAGTATTTGAGATGACGGTTATTTGACGGTGAAACGGTTGCAAAAGAGGAAAAATAAAGCTTTGATTAAAAACAAATTACATCTTAACTGGGGAAGTGGGTTATCTCAGACCGCTAAGAATGGACTTTCGGCCACCTCTATTTTATTTTTAACTCCATCAAATATATTGAAACAGTGGCTTCTTGTTTCGTGACCTTCACTACACTTTCAGTTTTTCAACCGTTTTCAGCGGATGCTTTTTTAAATATTTCAGCTATTTCTTTGCGCGACGTCTGTGTGACCGCACTCACTTTTAGTGTTCCAGTATTAGATAGCTTTTAAAACTGGTCCTTGAAATATCATCATCCAACCTACTGATATTCTTACAAAGCAGAGCATAACGGACTTTTAAATGAAACAGAAAAGGGACTTTAGTGATGATGATAATTTTACGGAAGATATTTTTCCATGAAAGTTCGCTTTCGATTGATTCTGATATGCATGTTGAAACGTTATTAGTTTTTCTAGTGATAATGAATTTTGAAAAATTTCTAAAATATATTAATATACCAAGAGATATATCTATAAATTTTATAGGCTGATTCTTATACTAGTCCTTAACCTTTTGTTTGAAATGTCCTCGGAAACTGTGAAACGAATGTTCAGAAGTTTCTGGGTAGAAATGATGCCTATAAAAAATGGTCAATTTTACCATTGTCATTTTTTTAATATAATTGTTGAATTTTCCACTATATTTTTTATACTATTCTTTACCTTTGTACACTGGAAAAAAAATGACATTATTAAGAATATTATTTGTTGTAATATCTAATTTGAGATGAAAATATATATTCAAAAGCGATTACTTTTACCAATGATAATATATATTGAAAAATTTCTAAAACATATTTATAAATCAAGTGAAGTATCTGCAGGATATATTGGCTGATTATCATACTAATACTTTTATGAGAAAATTTAATTTGAGTGTAAAGAAAATGTGGTCTCGTTGACCGCTCCTCCCCAGTTAAGTCCTCAATTTCAACCACCCCAGTTAAGGGTTAAAATAATATTATTTGTTAATTCTCCTTTTATGCACACCATTTGTGGCAATACTAATGAATAGCCTTTCGGTGTGTTTATCTTCTTCGAATAGCTCAAAACGTTCGTCTCGTGGCTAGTAATCGTCTGAATATATACGCAATACACCTATTAACCCTGCATTGTTTCCCTAAAACAGTAATGGGGCATCAAGTGATATCAAATGAAGGGAAAAAGCAAAGTAAGATCTAGTGATAGTCTGGTAATTTGATTTTAAAAAAACTGATCATGAAGCTGCCATGTTGGAGGGCAAAAAGTGAAATATTGATTAAATATTTAGATATTGAGGATAAAAGCAAATAATGTTTTCACTGTGGTGCTTTAAGTCTTGAATCGGAAACAAGCCCAATGGAAAATGTATGTTCTCATCATGGAAAGATTAAGTTCCCATTAAAGAACTAATGGCTGGTGGAGCTTAAAAACTTTCTACCTGGAAGTGATGTACATCGCATACAGTATCGAACATCATCGACAGCGGTTGACGAGCGAACCCAAAGAAACTCACAAAGCAGGAATTCCCCCCCCAATTATATGTGTGTGTGTTGTGTGCCTTGTATGTGTGTATTGTGTGTGTGTATGTGTGTGTGTTGTGTGCGTTGTATGTGTGTGCGTATGTGTGTGTGTTGTATATGTGTGTGTTGTGAGTGTGTATGTGTGTGTGTGTATACACACACTCTGTTTTGAAGATTCCTACTTGGATATCGATATATATATACTTTAGCTTTCAAATAACTTTATTAAAGAAAACGGTCGTGCATTTAAGTCAAAGTAAATAACACCTTAATGAAAAGTTAAAGAATAATTGGTTTTCTAATATAATGGGTTTTACCAAGCTTAACAAACGTATCTTAAATGTTTGCTCTATGTAATGTCTTAAATATACACAATTTTACAAAATTTCAAAAGTGTATTTTCATACCTTCAAATACAATTTTACTTCTTTTCTTTTACATTAGGAGATGTCACTTCAAATTCTTTACCGACAAGAGCAATTTATCGATAAGAATCCATTCTCACTCTCGAAATTATTTCTCTGAGTCTATGAATAATTTAATGAGTCACAATAATATAATTTTCAATCAGATTAAAGTAATGAGGGGCTGCGTTGTAATGTTACAGTGTGCACATTCGTAGGAAGTGAGCTACGAACGATGCAGGGATTTGTATGTTTATTTATACCTGAGGCAATGCTTAGCACATATGAACTTTTCCTGTTTTCTGCAGACTTCTTAAGTCAACAAGAGTCACATCTCCTTTTCTGGCAAACACCCCCGCCCTTCTTCCTAAACAAATCGACCCTCACCTGATTAGAAAGAGGGAAGCAGGAAAAGGTATCTGTCATGATGCTTCGATTCTCTATTGGTTCATTTTCCGTTGTGTAAGATTCCCCATTTACTGCTTCGGGCATTTTAAAAGAGCAGCATCTCGAATGACATGAAGCTTATTGGATATAAATATTTCCATTTATGGTTATCTAGAGGCAAACAAATAGCCATATCATAAATATACAGACAATCAATCAACAAAATCCATAAAAAAATATTTGAATTTACAGAATAAAGACTCTTTGAAATCTGCAAACTTTATGCATATTAAATTTCATTTTATTTTTAAAAAGTAATATTTTTCTGACAATAAAACATTTTCAACTTCATTATAATTTTTCGATTTTTAGTAATAAATCGATCGATTAAAAATAATAAATCGATCGATTCCTGGAATTCATTGAAATGGTAAATATTCACTTTCTATCTTTTCTGTAAGTCCAATTAAATATATATATATATATGAAATTAATTTTTTTTTCACATTTTCTAAATTTAAATACATTTAAGCATAAGAAATTTTATAAAAGACAAATAAAGAAAGAAAGAAACTCTAGTCGATTGTAAACATAAAATTAATTTTATCGTAAAGTAACATATAGAAGAATTAGTATAACTTTTTCAACTATGACAATCTATTATGCTTAAATGGCTATATGCCACAGATAATAAAAATACATAACGCTACAGCATAATAAACCCTGTCATGCATGTCACAAAAATATTTCTTTTTCCTTGATGATTCCTTAACCATCCTTATTTTTATGCCACCACGGGAATGAACTTGTTCGCTTAGAAAACATCTTCTGACTCTCTCATTTCAGTACCGTTTCAAACATTAAATAGACTGTACACGTTTTGAACACATCTCTATTTACATATTTTGAATCATAATTCAATCAACAATATGAAGCAATATGAAACAAATGGCAATGGTCGCTCCAAAATTTTACCGCATATCCAATAAGTTTTATCGACTTTCTTTGGTATAAAATACTCAACCTTGTGTAAGAACATGAATACCATGATAGCATTGGTGAATAATAGTTACGAAATATATAATGATGTGAATTTAATATTTTTACTATCGCGAGAACATGTATTTTAAATGTTTTTTGCCGGCCTTGTGGCACCAAAATTTGACATAAATTTACTACTGTGGTTACAAAATGATATCCGAATTGCATTGATTTAAGCTATTGCGTTTGCACGCTTGGGAAAATACAGTTGTTTTGAAGATCAACCTTTGATCTACTTGGTTCAAACTTTGGTAAGAATCCATATTTTAGAAGCTAAATGTGTAGAAAAAATTATATCTACCTAGCTTTTTCCTTCTTGTTGATATCGAATTATCATATCTGTCAGTCTTCTTAGAAATGGGTTACATTCGAAATTTGACAAATTTGACAGACACCTACAAATTTAGGAATGGATTACATTCGAAATTTGAAAAATTTGACAGACACCTACAAATTTAGGAATGGATTACGTTCAAAATTTGATAGACATCTACAAATTTAGGAATGCATTACGTTCAAAATTTGATAGACATCTACAAATTTAGGAATGGATTACGTTCAAAATTTGATAGACATCTACAAATTTAGGAATGGATTACGTTCAAAATTTGATAGACATCTATAAATTTCAGGTGCATTGCTCAAAGCGTTTTAAACTTATTGTGTTCACAGATTAACAAATATAAGGAAAAAAATGTATTTTTCAAACTTAGGAAAATCTGAATCAAAACATGAAGATTCGTCAAAATCATGAGAGTGATTTTTTTTGTTATTGTTGTTGATTACAATACTTCCTCTATAATCCTTATACGAAAATAATTGTAATTAACATGTAATAAATAATCATGTGCCATAATAGACACTCATTGTTAGGTATCTAAAAAGAATTGGACATCTAAGTAGGTAAGTGTTATGAGACGCTACTGCTAAATTTTCGTTAAAGCAATAAATAAGAAAATCGGCAAATTTATTTTCAATCCTGATATAAAAAAAAGTTTTTGAATATGTTTTCTTTTTCAGATTTCGGTTACAGATATAATAGTATTCAAATTTATTCTACTTTTATTGCTAAAAGATCCATGTTTGAATTTATTTCAATCAATTGGTTTAGAATAAATTATATAAAAGCTATAATAGTAACTTTTTATACTTTAATATATTCTAAAATTTCATTAAATTATTTTCGAAGTATTGAAAATCAATAACAGAATAAAATTGTTTAATATTCGGACCTATATTTAAAGGTAATAAATTTTGACGTTTATTTATTTTTTAGTTTGCTCAATTAATAAATATAAGCTGTATTTAAAATTCTAAATTCTTAAATTTCTTTTTTTCAGTCAACTACTTTTTTTATCAATTACTATTTAAATGTGGGGAAAAATAGTAATAATTACAATTCAATTGCGATTATATATGAAAACGGATTATTTTAAAATAATAAGAGTATAATAAAGAAAAGTATAATAATGGAAATTACAATTAAGTATAATAAAGAAAAGTATAATAATGGAAATTACAATTAAGTATAATAAAGAAAAGTATAATAATGGAAATTACAAGTAAGTATAATAAAGAAAAAAAATATTTTTATACATATCTAATAATAAAAATGTGCATACGTATAATAATATTTACTACTAATAATGGATATGTGGGGTGAGTTTGTATGTGTATTTGCGAGCAGGTTTTTGCGTTCTATAGGCCAGAAATTTGATCTAAAGCTGCCAATTTTGACACATCCATACTTTGTAGAAAATGTGCACCTCGGCTTATTATTTTTGAAATTCTTATTAGAAACTTTATTAATTAAAATTGAATCTGGGTTTTGCTGTTTTTAAACAATAAATATTGGACACATAATTACACAAAAAATTTAAAATCGTTTTAAAATTTTATTTTTTTAAACTATGGCAATTTAATAATTGTGCAAGTTGTTTACAGACAAGATCTCTTGACTTTGATCTACTAACCTCGATGCAATTATACTTTAAAAAGAAGGAGTATTAGATAAAGAAGAGTGAGGTAATTAGAGAGGGCGAAGTAATTAAAAATTAAATAAAAATATGTGAAATTTAGAATGTTACAGAGCAAAAAAGATGTTTGCATCTTCCTAAAATTAAAAGAAATAATATTTCCAACGCTGTCAGTTTTCATAGTTTATAGCTTTTTCAGCTACTATTCAATTTTTTAAAAATATATTTAGAATGCATTTCAAAACATACATGTATTTATTCATTTATTCATTTGTTCAAATGAAACTCAAATAATTTTCATGATAAAATTTCACTTTCACCTTTTTCCGTTCTTGATGATCAAGATAAGAAATTCAGCATATTTATACGTTTAATAGGCTTCAATATAAGAGGTATTTTCAATAAATATTTTGTAATTTCATTGTATTTAATCAACTTCTGAATCAAGTAGTTGCAAAATTTTTTTAACTCCACTCATTTTTAAATCTTGTAATTCTTTCTATGAATACAATTAGATATGAAAAAAAGATGGAAAAATAGAGAAATTAATAGTTTAGAAATTATACTAAAGCAAATCTTATAAAATAGCGTAAATTTAATGCTCATAGAAGTTTCAAATTTAAAAATATTTCGTTGAAGAAACGTTAAAGACATATGTCATAAAATGTCAGAAACTATTAATCGCAGCTAACTTACAGATTGACAAAGACGTCTCGTTGAGAAATGAAACGCAACTTTTTGAGAAAAAAAATGAGGGCAATTGTTTTATCCTGTACACATTACATTACTCCCAAGTAATATAACTATTACTGATGTTACTTGGGATTAATTTACATTAATTCCAAGTAATATCAGTAATAAAATATTATATTAGAGTCAAAAATTCGGTTTTACTTAAGTTATACGCTATATGAGAATTTTTAAGAATCTTCAAGGTGAAGAAGTCATATAAAATCCCTGAAAAAAAAAAGAAATATGTTTCTGTCATCAGACTGTTAAAATGTTTTCAAAATAAGATTGGTAAATATCTTCTAGATTTTATTTGGCCTCTCCTCTTGCTGGCGAGATGAGTACAAATATCCAATTTCATTTTGTAATCTTCAAGTTTATGAGTTCAGGTTATCTTTTTTTGCCTTGTTGGAATTTGTTTCTTATTTTCTCACCGCTTTTTTTCTATTTTTATAAGAAAGTGTGTATTATTGTTCTGTTAACGTTGTAATCGGATTTTTCTTTTCTTTTTCTTCGAGTTATTTTTCTTTCCTTTTTTAATTTTTTTTTTAAAGTTTTCTAGTTCAAACAGTTTCTATGTCACTAAAATGTAATTTGTTTTTGAGTGAGAAAAAAACCAAGTTAACAAACAAACTTGTTTTGAGTGAAAATTTTGAGATGTTACCGATATATCTTTAAGAAATAATTTGCCATTTTCAGTTGGGACATTCCATTCTTATGTGATCCCAGTTGGGATCACATAAGTCTAAAATGTTTTCATTGATGTTAAACATTTTAAAATTCTGCTAAAACTGATTCGTCACAATGCCATATTTTTTTTGTCTTTTTTATGTCCATAGAAGTATTACCATTAGTATTTTATGTCCATAGAAGTGGCATGATATATTTGATCCCAAAAGAATGTTTAGGTTTTCTTTAAATGTGACATAACTATGAGGTAGAAAGAATGAAATATTAAACAGGTCTTTTTAAAATTACATTTGACTGTTTTTGTATAATGTTAACAAACTACATGTTTTTGTCTAATCTTTATAAATCATCAAAAGAGTTTGGTTAAAACTAGATTTTTTTTACTTCTTTTAAAACATACAAAAAGAAGATTAAACAAGATTTAGAACTTTTTCTTATATACCGAATGCCGTTTGCTTATTTTTTAAACATTTCAAGCATTTTAACTTATTGATATTTCTAAACTCAAAAGGAAACTTGAAATTGTTATAACTAATCAAATGCAAATTAACTATTTTTACTTAGCTATAATAAAGAGGATTAATTCCTCATTGCATTCAAATCTAAATTGTAATATTTTTTTACATGTTCTTTAATGGAACTTTTGACATTACATTAGAATTGATTGTAAAATCATTAAAGTCCTTTTAAATAGTATGTAAAGTACAAAATCATTAAATTTTTTTCCCAAGTTATATATAAAACAAACAATAAAATCTTTTAGCAAAAATTTAAAATACTATACGTATGACTGATAATGTGTAATTTATGCATTTGATACAAGAGTAATTTAAATTAAAGAGTTATTTATATCTGGTAAATTTTCCTAATTTTGATTATGGGGAAATCGAATAACCGACGTATTATTTGGTTATAAAATTTATCTACATCATTTAAAATAATAAAAAAAAAAATCTTGTAAATCATGAACAAATTCTAAAAAGCATTTTTGTTGAGTAAACACAACAACTCTTTGCAAGAATGTAATTAATTTTATTATTAAAATTAGATTAATTAGTTTAGAATAAAAATGATTTCAAACGTAGCTAGAAATTGACATTAATTCAAATTTTTCCTAATCAGTTTACCTGATATAATGACTTAAAGAAATAAAATACTAGAAAATGCATTGTTTTAGAAAAATTCATTCACTTAATCTTAAGAAAATCATGTATCTATTATTTTTTCAAAGAAAATTGCATTTTTAGTCAGTGAATTGTAATAAAAAAGACGTAAATTTTACAAGACAATTTAAAATATATATATATGAAAAATGGTAACAATATATAAAAAAAAGACAACCCTTCATTGTTAATTCTATTTCACGTCGCTCCAAATAGAAACGTAAATCTTTCATTTCATCTTGACGTTGGAAAGTTACGAAAAAAAAAAAAAAAAACGCAACTTTCTCCTCCCTGCTATGAATTCATTGGAATTACTATGATGGTCGATTGGGAAGTGCGGGTGGGGTGCGGGGATTGTATAAGGAGGGGGGGGCAGGAGAGGACGAAGAACCATCTCCACCAATGAAAAGATTCGCTTAGCTCACCCGTAAACGATGCTATTATTGTTTCTTTTGCCGAATTTAGAATGAATTCGAATTTTTCATAACATGAGAAAGAAGGAGATATCAAAGGAAATAAAAGTCATTCTGAAAGTTTTGAGATTGCAAAAACACGTGTGCTATAGGAAATTACTTGAACAATAAATTGAGAACGAATCGAAACTAAAACGGAAAGTGAGATAGAAAGATGCCGAAAAATAAAAGAAAGGAAAAAGAAAAACTATATGCTTTTTTTAAAGTTCAAAGTGTGAATTAAAGATCAGAGGATTAGGAGGAAATGGAAATAATTAACGCTGAGAGAACAGTCCAAAACCGCAAGTCCTTTTAACAAAGAATTTCTTAATTAACTGTACAGCAGAACAAATGATTTCATTGGAAAAGGCTTTGTTCGCATTAAAGAATTTACAAATGACTAATGCAATAAGGCAAATGAATTTTCGATACGAATTCAGAATTAATTATTTATTTATTCACTAGAAAAAAAAGAATTAGAACTGTGCAACTGTTTTCATTTTTCACGATGATATTCCCTATAATGATGGAAGGATCGTTAATGAGTACTGAACTATAATAAGATTAAAGTATAATGCATTAAGTCAATTCTGGAATTGCAATATAATTTCTCAAAAAGAAAAAAAGAATGAATGATAAGCACTTACCAGAGTGATTGTGATGTTATTATCATAGAATTTAATTGCAATTAATTTTATTCAGTTTGTGAATAAAAAACAATGTTTAATGGGAAACATAAATTTTCATCTTTTAAAACTGCACGACATCAGAATATTAGTTCAAAAATTTTACTTATAATAAATATAAATATTTTTTTAAAATTTATTATGAATTGAATAAAGGTAGAGTACATCTACTTGGCCCTTTTATGATATATGAAATATCAATACCAAGGAAAGTTATTTTTTCCCCACTTTTTTTGTAGCTTGCATCAAATCCGTGTCCTTACGTGATATATTAAGGTAAGAGAGAAAATCACTTAATTAAAAACAAAATCAAGCGACAAAAAAATACGTTAATGTATTTCCTTTATATTGTTTTTTCAGGATTGATCAATTCAAAGATATAAGATATAAAAAATATTGATTATTTATTTCTTTAAAAACTTATGTTTCATTTAAAAATATTTGCTGTATATTTGAGATTTCTATTCATTCAGCAGGTAAACTGAAATTTCGCAGATGAAGTCTATGTATTCAATTTCATAGTAATTTGAATAGTTCAACAGATAGGGAATCTTCATTTGTTTCACTTAACAAGTACTAAAATTATTCTCCAACAAATTATTTTAATTAAAAAAAAAAATTAATATTTTTTTACTTTTAACCTTTAACTGGGGAGGTACTGTCTGTCAAACCGCTAAAGATGGACTTTGGTTCACCCCTATTCTATTTTTAGCTTAATAGAATGGATTGACTCTGTACCTTAATATTTTGTGACTTTCACTACAGATGCACTTTTTCAGCCGGTTTCAGCTAAAGCTTTTTTTTTTAAATATTTCAGATCTTTCTTTGTGTGACGTCTGTGAGACCGCAGATTCCTTTTTAGTGTTCCGGTTTTATACAAGGCTTAGCAGATGGCTCTAAAACTCGGTGCTCGAAACGTCATCCAACTTACTGATCCTCATTTTAAAGCAGAGCTCCAGATACTTTTAAATGAAGCAGAATGTGATTTTAATGATGAGGATAAGGTACATTTTTTTTTTATGAAAGCTCTCATTCGACTGATTCTAATGTGTATGTTCAAATATAATTAATTTTTCTAGTGATAATGTATTTTGAAAAATTTCTAAAACATATTAATATACCAAAACAATTATCTACAGGATTTATAGGCTTATTTTTTTATACTTATACTTAACCTGTATGTTTAAAATGTCCTTGAAAACCAATGATGTCAATAAAAAAAAGGTCAAATTTACACATTGTCATTTTTTTTTTTATTTTTCATATAATTATTGAATTTTTCTTATATTGTTTTCTATATACCTTTGTATACCGGAAAAATAAATATGATTTAAAAAATAATAAGTTATATATTTTTTAAAGAATATTATTTGTTGTAACATGCAATTTGAGAAGAAAATATATGTTACAAAGCAAATACTTTTTTCAATTACAATATATTTTGAAATTTTTTTTAAATCATATTTATATATCAAGAAAAATTTCTGTAGAATATATTGACAGATTTTCGTACTAACACTTTTATTAGAAAATTTGCTTTGAATGTAAAGAAAATGCGATCTTCTAGTATGGGTAAATTATATTAGTTTGCGAAATAAAATTTTTTTATGAAACAAAATTCAAAAAAATAAAAATGAATTTATTCTTAGAAATAATTATGGATATATTTTCAAATATTCTCTGAAATTTTTTTAGGTCCCCCTCTCAATCTTTATTGTTTCCCCTCTCAATCTTACAATGCCAATTATTTGATACTTATTAATATTCAGAAAGAAGTAATTTCGTAATTTGAAATGCTTTTTTTTATGTTATAAAATGTTACGTTCTACAGAAAAATGATCAATGGTTATAAAAAAAGAAAATACACTATCCAAAGATTATTGAAGCATTATTTTGAGAACACATTAAATATAGGGGTTTTTTTTCAAGATAATTTTATATTTTGATGAAAATAGAATATTTTGACAAAATTGTAAATAGGAATTTTTTTTCGATTTTTTCTCATTGAAAAGTAATTATTTCTTTTTTGTAATGATGTTTATAAAATCGGTTTCTTATTATTTTTACTGATGAATACATTTAAATTCCATATCTATTAAATAACACAGATTCGACGGACGAAAATGCTTTAACTTCAATCTATATCTTGTAAAATGCATTTCCTTCACTAAAACTATATAATCAATCACTTATGCATGAAAATATGACCCTGTTTTTATTGGAAAATATAAGACTTTATTTATAATCGAAATCACAACTCCTTTTGTTTTGAATATCTAACGCATTTTTTGAAATCAGATTATTTTTTCTTCAATTCTGTATTCCAATATAGTATGGTATAGCGTGAGACAAAACACATTAGAAAATTTTAGTTTCATGTATTTTTATGCTAGAAAAAGGTATGTAAAATTATAGCGTTTTTATTTCAAATTTTTGAAACAATGAAAGTAAGGAAAAGTTCAAATTAAATAATAATAATATGATTACATCCTTCTTTTTTTATTTATTTGCTTTTAATGCATGTTTTAATTCCGTTTGATATATTATTTTCAATAATTTATAATTCCACCGGACAATTATTTTATTTCTTATTTTCCTATTTCTAAGGAAATATGTGTTTGTTTTTGTTCCGTTCGAGGTATCAATTTCAATTGCGTAAAATTCTATTTTATAATATTATGAAATATGAATTTTTATTTCCAAGGAAATGTGGCGAAACAAAAAATGCATCTTCTTTTGCTGTTAACATATGTGACAGTTAATAGGAAAAAAATATGTTTTCAATGAATGAATTCCTATTTTAAGAATAAAATTATGTAATGAAGAAAACAGCCTGAAAAATCCTCAATGAAGCATTTTACTGATTTATAAATGTTTCATTACACAAGCTCAATTTTAACTTTTTTAGAAAGAATCAATGTTTATCTATTGAACCATTATGCGTCGTCAATATTTTTTCTCCTTTTTCTTTCTTTTTTGTTTTAACTCCATTTTATGTTGTAGATATAACTTCCTTATTTTTTTTATTTTAAATTAATCATACGCAATACTTTTTGATATAATAGTTATCTAGATAATATTAGTAGTGACAAAAAATAAGTCATAATGAAGCAAAAATATGATACCGTTGATGGAAAAGAAGATTATTTTTAATGGGAAATTTTGAGGCACTTAAAAGTAAGTAATTTCTTCTTTGGTCTGCAAGGGGCTGTATAACGTTTCTTCTTTTGCATTTGTGCTAGCAGAGTTAAACAACCCTCTCTGGATAACAAAATATGGTTATTGCAGAAAGAAATACCAGTTGTGAAAACTTCAACGAAAATGACGGAACCATTGTTTCTCCATTATATATAGGGCAAAACAAAATAAAAGAGTTCATGGAAAATCCTATTTTGGATAGCTTATTTGGAACAAAGCAAAATAAGACTCTTAATCTCTTTTACCCTAATTCCAAGTATTTACCTGGAATGAGGGTGGAATACCAAATTATTTACAATTGTATTTAAATCAAACGCTTCATAAACGATCCTCATTTGGAAGGAAAGGAATAAAAAGAAATTTAAGGATGGATTTCACTTATGTTTACTGTCAAAACGTGTCTGAAAAATCACAAAGCTGAAAGCTTTTGGACTAATTAACATAATTATTAATAGTTTTATATATAAAGATTAAATGTGATAAATTTATAAACTTCTTTCATATGAAAATATGCTATGACAAGCATTCAGACTCTTTTCTTGTAAACCTCGAAGATATTAGTGAAGAATAATATGAAAAATTTCAGTAATTCTAACGCCAGTGAAGGAACACAGGAAGATTAGCCGTAATATTCATGTATAGTAGATGACTTATTTTCCCTTTGTACAATCGATCATCCTGGTACCACTGAATGAAGCAGTTTTGACTGGATTTGTTGTGGCCGACTGTGTCTTTGTCATAATTATATCGTAAACTATTGCTAGAATTCGCAACTACAGAAGTCATTTTCATTCAGTCACGTTACAATAAAGTTGTCAACAAGAAAATTTTTTTGGAGTGGAACAGAGCAACTCTTTCGTTTGTTTCAGTTTAAGGAATATAATTTAGATTTTTTTTATTGACCTTTTTTTGATTTACTCAAGTTTTGGTGTCTGTATTTAATTAATTAAAATGCTTCGCAAAATATATCAACGAAAACTATTTCTAATTCAATGTCCATATAATAATCATAATTAATATACTAATGTAAATAGTGCTACTATCATATTTTACAGACTAAGACATTTTTTAACGCGAACTTGGAGCAAAAATGAACTCACATACACAATCAATATATCGAATTTATATTGAATCAGTTATCTTGTTGACCTTATTGAAATGACCTTCAAATTACCTTATTCAAAATTCCTTTATTATTTTTAACTGGAAGGATATCTGGCAAAATCATATTTGCAAAATTAAATTATGTGTGCTAATATCAACGAAAATGTTCGGATTTTTATATTTATGTTCGGATTAAAAAATCAAGCAATTTTAATTTCTCATGAATATTAATTTTGTAAGAATAAATAATGGTACCAAATTATTTCTTCGTCTCAGTGAAATTCTTCATCAAATTTAATATATAGAAATTAATATTAATTGTAGAAAATTTGCATTTGCCTTTTATATATTATAGTATATATTTAAAGAAATGATATTTAATCCGAACGTAATTCCTAGGTTGAAAGAAAGTTAAATTTGCTGCTTCTTCATTAGTGTTCTTAAATATGTACATAAATTTCTGTTTTTTTATATATTTAAGACAACTTTGCCATTACATTAATAATAATAATACATTTTATCTTTCCTATACGTATATGAATAAAAATGAATTTTGTTAACATAAAATGCAAATGTAGAAGGTTTAGAAAATAAAAAGCAAACAAATGCGTCCATGATTTCAAATCTCGCCATTAGTTAAATTAAACTAATAAAATTTATCAATAATCGGAAATTCATTTCTAATATAATATTTAGTACAATTATGGCAATGTATCATGAAATTTAAACTTTTTAGTGAATTAACTAGAATTATATTTTTTATCTATATAATATTATTCTACTAATATTCTATTTTTTATCATAATGAATATGAATCACATTGCATGCTTTTATTAAAGAAATGTCCAAATCAAATCAGCAGAACTAACTAGAAAAAGTTTTCCGGGAAAAAGAGTTTTATGTTTGTCATGTCTATAACCAACTTTATAATCATTCATTGCATTCAACAAAAAAGGTATTTATATTTGATACTAATTTTATAATATTGTTCGGTACTAATACAATCATTTTGTCATCAATTTACAATTATGAAAATTCTTTATGGTATTTTGGTGTCATGTGTAGAACAAAATCTTAAATATTTTTATGGTAATAGCTGATTTAAAATTGAAAATAAAATTTGGACAAAAGTAATGGCATACTTCTATTGTTAAATGTTTGCTGTCTTGCTTGATAAAAACAATGGCATTTTTGTTTCTGATCAACCAAGAGAGTTGAGATTGTTTCTAGTAATTAGTATTTCTATTGTTTTTAGATTTTTAATCTTAAACGAACACTTTTTCTAACTGATGTCATCTGAATTCCAAAAGAATTATTGAAACATTTCGTATACATTCCAGGATTTGGAAACGAATAATAATCAACTAATGAAAAAAAAAAAAACGATTTAAAACTTATATAAAAAAAGAAATTAATCGCCAGTTTTCTTCCATACCATCAATCAAACACAAGAGCAAGGAAACACAAGCTTGGAATAAAAAACAAAGTGCAATTAAATGATCCCAAAATCTAAAGAAAAAAAAAATTCTTATTTTCTTAAATTTCTTTGTTTTAGAATTTTTTTTTTTTTCGTCTTTGTGTTTTGCACCCTCTTGTTACAATCGTTGGGCGTAAATAACATTGTTTTTTTCTGATGTATTGTTACGCAGTATTGTAATCTATTATATGCTTAAATCACTCCTGAGTACAGCAAAAAAAAAAAAAAAAAAAAAACTGTCTTTAGGATTGTTATTTTTTTTTACAGGTGAGATTAAAATAATTTTCGAAATTCTAAATTAACCCTTTAAATTTTTAATTTTCTAACGATTGGCTTCCATTGATAAAAAAGAGCTTTCATTATATAGGAAATTCCGATTTTTAAAACTAAATAAAGTAAACTTATGAGTATGTGAATATTATTCAGTTCCGTTTTAATGAGAAGAAATGCCCGTTCTGAATGTATAATGAATTGCTCTTGATTAGTTAGAAAGTCAGCCACCTGACTCTCCGACTCGCCACGAAGGCACGCCTATTTAAACCATAAAACTAAATGACCGGACCGCCTCAACAGCAACAATGGCGGTAACTGTGGTTGAGTCCTAAAGGCCATCACCTGCCACGGTACAACCCTCCCCGAGGGAGTAAGTCCTGTCATCGATGGGAGGAGTCAGATCCCCCGACATATTTGTGTACCTTTCAGGGTGGCGAGATCCAATCACCATACCGGAAGCATCTCATCCTCATTTCGAGGGGATGGTTTTGATTAGTAAGAAAAAAAATGTAGCAAGATACAACAAGTTATTGAATATATTCCTATAAAATACTAATACTGAAGATGTATGATTTCTTTTCGTTTGCAATATATTACTAGCATTATAATTACTTACTAATTAGCGTTTTTTTGTGATCGTATTCACATGATTATAGGAATGCAAACCAACAATTTATAACCCCCCCCCCTGGCGGACTTGGTCTCAAATTAAGCATATATCTACATTGTAGATATTAAATTTGTGTATCAAAATTTATTATTCAGTTCTATTATAGTTATCGTGTTAATTTATATTAGTTCAGCTGAATAGAGAAATACTTCCTCTGAATGGATTTTATCAAAAATTTAACAGGAATGAGCAAATTTGTTAGAAGGACAATATGGGAAATTGCATCCTCTAACTGAATGTGATTTGCCGTCACCTTGTTCCTTGACTGACAGGCGTAATTTTTCAATTGGTTTTCGGACTTGGAAAGGTCTGAAGCAAGGAATTTCATCAAAATTTCCAGCTCAAATATCTTGATGATTGCAATACTTTTTCTTCAAATACTCGTATGTGAGGAAATAAAATCGGAAAATAATAATTTGAATTGTAAAGAATTATATATATATATATATATATATATATATATATATATATATATATATATATATATATATATATATACAAAAGTATTAGAATCAAGTTAATAGGAAAAACAAAAAAATCAAATAAAAATTAAACCAAAAAAATTATAAAAAATATTTAAAAAAAAAGAATCCGGCCTGAAGACTTTTTCAAGGGTCACCCTCAGGCAGGGATTCAAAGAAAGGGATTTTTTCTGTGAGGAAATACAGACATTGTCTAATAATGATTCCTCGTGACCCGAAAATCATCTGAATTTATGCTCAAGAGATATACCATTTTAACAGAAAGGAAATACAAAACAACAAATTAGAAGAAATTAACCACAACAAAGTAAAAATACAATAACAAAAATAACAATAAAAACAAAAAATAGCACTAAAATTAAAAATTAAAAACGAAAAGGCCAGTACATACCATCAACACTCAAGATAGATAAATCAGCAAATAATTTATGTTTAATTTGTAAATATTATTATAAAGAACTTTTAATTAATGAATATAACTCTAATGCAACTTATATGTTAAAGAACACCGGGAAAAAGGAATTAGATAAAAGAATGCTAGCTTTCGCAAAAAAAACCAAAACTAAGACTTGCTCTCTTAACTATCCTTATTTATTCCCAACAGTTAAATTTCATAAAAATCCATTAAAACTCAGATTCGTAACCTGTAGCACTGGCAGTTATAATTACTATACGGGTAAACATTTCTTTAAATACTTAAAAATTATCCTGGACAAAATAAAAAATGAAGACAACTTTATTATTTCTAGTAACAAAGAAGTATTGGATTTTCTTAAAGCTAACAACATTCATAAACTTAATACTTTTGATTTCGAAAATTTATACACTAATCTACCTCATGAAAAATTAATAAAGGTCTGCACTTTTATGTATGACGAATATTTAAATGAAAATATCATTTCTAAAAATAACTGGCTTCAGTTATGTAATTTTAATATTACTGAAAATTACGTGTTTAATGGTATTAATTTTTATAAGCAAGTCAAGGGCATTCCAATGGGAACAGCTTTCTCAAGTGCTTTAGCTAATATTTTCCTGCATTACTATGAGAAAAAAATAATTAAATATAATTTAATAAACGGGTGGAGATATATTGATGACCTACTTTTGATTAACTTCGGCAATACTAATATTATTACTAATTGCTATCCAAAAGATTTAATTCTAAAAGATACAAATAAAAATCAACTTGAGGCTACCTTTCTGGATTTAAAAATCAAAATTGCTAATGATAAAACAATAGTTGGTATATACGATAAAAGGGATGATTTCAACTTTAAAATAACAAAACTATGTAACTACCATTCCAATCTAAACTCTAAAATTTTCAAAAATCTAATTTTCTCACAAGTTAACAGGATCAAAAGGGTTTGCAATAATAAAATTCTTATATTGAAGCATCAAACAACCTCCTTAAGAATTTAATTAAAAATGAATTTCCTAGAAATTACTGTAATGTCAATTTTTTAATTAAACAAGGTATGGTTTGGGATTAATCCTTTGGCTTAAATAAAAATAGAACTTCCCTTGCATATTGGATCACTCAATAGATGGAGCTGAGAGCCTACTTCTGTTTACATAATTTACCGTTGGTTTTTAAAAACAGGGAATCACAATCGATAGTTTAAAGTTTCCTTGACTGTTGATGGTATGTACTAGCCATTTCGTTTTTAATTTTTAATTTTAATGCTATTTTTTGTTTTTATTGTTATTTTTGTTATTGTATTTTTACTTTGTTGTGGTTAATTTCTTCTAATTTGTTGTTTTGTATTTCCTTTCTGTTAAAATGTTATATCTCTTGAGCATAATTTCAGGGGATTTTCGGGTCACGAGAAATCATTATTAGACAATGTCTGTATTTCCTCACAGAAAAACTCCCTTTCTTTGAATCCGTGCCTGAGGGTGACCCTTGAAAAAGTCTTCAGGCCGGATTCTTTTTTTTTAAATATTTTTATAATTTTTTTGTTTTAATTTTTATTTGATTTTTTGTTTTTCCTATTAACTTGATTCTAATACTTTTGTATCAATTCATCTGTGTTTTAGAAGTAGCTGCAATTGCGCTCTCGAAATACTATGAAGTTCTTTTTTGGTTTTAGTTTAAATAGGTTATAAATTTTAGTTCGATTTCGAAACTGTTTTGTTTCGTTTTCATTTTAGTTTCGTTTTCAAACTGTTTCTTACTTAAGATTGGTTACTATGTATATATATATATATATATATATATATATATATATATATATATATTGTTTTTTACAAGTTGATTTTGAACATAGCCGATAAAACTTCCTGCGGTCATGAACGGAAAGAGTTATTTTAAAGTATGGTCTCAAATGCAAAAAAAAAAAAAAAAAAAATGCAAAGTTTTACTTATGTTTAAAGTTATATGGACTTTCGGAGAATTGCATGTTACAAATCTTATATTTTTTTAGCTCGGAATTCAAAAAAAAAAAAAAAAAAAAAAAAAAAAAATACTAAACCATTTCGTCAAGATAAAAATCATGAATGATGCTAGAAAACTAACTATAGAAATGAAAACGGTGAAGCAAAATAAGTTTCATTATTATCATTGATTATTTTCTTCGATAATTTAAGCAAGCTATTATTTTTATAGATATCTTTAACCCTTTAAAGGGCCATTTTTTTCTAGTGATATTATGTTAAAATATTTTTAAGCTTGAAATTAGAATAAGAAAAGGGATTCATTTAGCTTATTAGATAAATTTAATATGATTAATTAATGAATTTGGTTAATTAATAATTAAGTAACAAATCAAGACACATAATTTTGATTGAGATAAAGAACTGAAGCATCTAAATTTCTTTCTTTCTAAAAAAAATTTTTAGAACTTATGCCAACCTACAAAATTTCATACAAAGATAGATAAATTTGGTGGGAAGCATACTTCTCACAGCCCTAGAAAGGGTTAACATGATATTATTCATAAGCGAAGTTATTTTGTACAGACTTCGTAATGAGACTACATGATGGAAAAAGTAATTTAAAACGATCTGAAAGTTTAGACGTTGGATCCGAAATCATTGAATTTCATACTTGGTCATTTCCTTAGTAACAGGTACTCACTTACTAAGAGTGTTTTAAAATTCAAATATATATCCATTTAATTTATTGGGATTAAGAATTCCCCCAATAATTTGGCAAATTATAAGTGAACAAAAATAATTTTTATAGCCTATGAAAATTAAAAAAAAAAAAAAAATTCTTTCAGTGATGCTGATTTTATTTCCCTAAATTATTTTATCTAGTTTTAATAATTCTAAATTTTCTAAAGTATAATTTACAACACGATTTTTCTATACTTTTTACTTATGCAAAATTTTATGGCAATGAGTATGCATTACACTCCCGAGATAAGAAATAATAAGCATACTCTAAGAGCAATTTATGAACACTATTAGTACTGTGGAGTTATAATCAAGAACAGCGGAAACAATTGAGGTCCTTTATAGACTAGCGTAACAACGAACAACAAGCTAAACACTGCTCTGTTCCTGTATCAGCTTGTGTTTTTTACACGATACTTAGGAGGATTGTAGCAGAAGCCCAATTACAATGTCTTGACAATGTTACTAATACAGCGTCTTGCCTTCCTCATTTAATTAAGAAAAGAAAAAATCTAGCCCGAATAGTATGGTAACCGGATGGTCGCGAACCGGATAACAGAGAGTGTATTGCAGTTCTCTTGTGTTTATTTTTGCTACTTTATAAATAAAATCAAATTTTAAAATAAAAAAAAGAGTATAGATTAATTGATCTTAGAATACAAATATGTGACTACTATTCAGTATAAATCTCGGATATATTGTAATGTTTTATTACTCGAAGAAGTAGTTGCTATGATAAATATCAACAGAATACTCAACAATAAAAAATATGTATGAGAAATGCACACATCCGCAGTAAAAACAGTAAATTAACCTGTTTTTATTTCTAATTCCGACAAAATAAGACTTAGATTCCAGATTTTGCATTTTACCCATTACAATGAAATGGCAGGCCTGTTTAGAAAGTCATTAAATATTATGGGTGACAATTATGACATGTGTATACGGCAGGGGAACTATCCACTTATCTAAGAGATCATTGAACTCTAGGGAGGGATTGGATGGATCTATGATGACCTTTCATGACTATTCATTTTTCCGCATTCATGAACAATGCGTTGCTGAATTAACACTCTGGGTAACATAGAGCATTTAAAGCCTGTAATTTTTGCGCAAGTAAGCTTAAAATTAATAAACATAACACTATTTTCCAGTCTCTCATAGACACAAATATAAATCTCATAGACATAAGGCAAGTTTAAAGACTGAATATTAATTTTGTCAGAATATATCATATGAAATATCCAATAGCCATCTTAAATAGCCAAATGAAAGATGCTTCTAATCGCAAAGGTGTATAAACAGCATTATAAAATATTTGGAGCAGCATATTTTTAATGTAAAAACGCTTCAACTCTACTGTATTTAAAAGAATATAAGAATATGTATTTGAATTTGTGATAAAAGAATACAAGAATATGTATTTGAATTTGTGATAAAAAAATACAAGAATATGTATTTGAATTTGTGATAAAAGTATACAAGAATATGTATTTGAATTTGTGACAAAAGAATACAAGAATATGCTTTGAATCTTCTGGATACTATCAAAACATTATTTTAGAGGATGCAATTATTGATGATATCTTTTATAAATAACTGCCATCATGAATTCTAATCTCAATTAAATGAAAACAAAGTTTTATTGTCAAATATTAATAAATACTTTGAAGTAATGAATTTCTTAATATGAGAAACCAAATTTGAGAGATGCCACAAAGCACATTTAGGAAACTGTGAATTCAAAAAGAATTTTAAAAAAAAAAATATGAATGCAGAAATTAGTTTTTGATTAAAAAATTCATTTAAATTATTTCTGCTATTTTAAGAAATAGAAAAATAAATGCTTCGTTTCAATTTGTAAAAAAAAAAAAAAAATAAGAAGAAAAGAAGCGAGAAAATGTATACAGAAGTCTCTGCTTTGCTAGGAAGCCTAAAAAGAAAATGAAATGCTTGGTAAAATGTACAGAGAATGAGACAAAAATGCACCTCTCTCCAACCTGCCTATGAAATGAAAGGTTTGGTTAGTAGAATCGAGCACGAAGCTTTTATGCCTTCTTTTTCTGAATTTAAAATGAATTGGAGATTTCAACAATAGGAACGGAAAAAAAGGATTTTGAAAGAAGTAAAAATTATTTTTACAGTTCTTACACAGCAGAAACACGTGCAGCATACGTAATAACCTGAATAATATATTGAGAGCAAAAAGACTGAAAACAGAAGATGAAAAAGAGAGCAACAGGAAAAAAAAAATAACAGTAAAAGAACCAAAAAGCTGTTTTTGCTTGAAAATATCGATGGAACTTAAAAATGAGACGCGAATGTAGAAACAAGTCACATAACGATGTTAGTTGGAAAGAATAAAAAGAAAAATGTGATTTATTATTCAGTAATAAATATTAAATAAACAACAGATATTTGTTCGTGATTAAAAGTAATAAAGATAAATATTACTAATAAGAATGTTTTGGTATTTTAAATACAATTGAGCATTGTTATATTTGGATAAATACTAAAATAAAGTCCCGATTTACCATGAAAATTTATTTTTATTAGCAATTTAAAAATTTCACACTCGTTTATATTGCAAACCTTGAATTTTGTCCTTTATATAAATAAGCGAAAATATAATTTTTATATACACTTGTAACACCCTCATATTTCCTATGTGGGCATCCTTATATCTGCATACCTAATCGCAACGATATTGTCATCCTCTAATAACTTTTGAAATGATATATCCTATAATTATTTGATTGGAATAGTCCATAATTAGTAAGTACGAATTATACTCCAATCAACACTTGAATAAAAGTATTTTATTTAGAAAGACATTAAAAAAGTTGCAGTTTGAAGTTTAAAAATATATTAGCCAGGACATTAAGAAAGCTAAAATTAGAAATTTAAAAATATTTTACCTACGAGGACAGTAAAAAAAGTATAGTTTGAAGTTGAAAGATACTTTACCTTGAAGGGCATTATGAAAGTTAAAATTAGAAGCTTAAAAAATTATTTACCTTGGAGGACACTAAGAAAGTTACAATTTGAAGTTTGAAGATATTTTAACTTGATTGACATTAAGAAAATTACACAAAATATTTAGTTGACATTTTTACCAATCATTTATACTGGTGAACCGACTGGTCGTCAAAGGCAGCTAGTTGTAAATAAAAGCTGAAACAGGGTTGATCTAGAAACTACTTATACTTTACGTTTAAAGCTTTGAGACAGTTTTTACTATTCTTCAAAAGAAAAAAAAAAAATTGAACCAGTTTTAAAGGATTTATACCAATGAATGCATGAAAGCTGAATACCATTCAAAACAAACCTGAGCGAAATTAACTTGCAAAATTTCTCTTCGGCCTTCACATTTTAAAATACATTGGGTTCGTCTGAATGGCTGTGTAACCAATTGTTTATGCATGCAGATATGGCTATGCTCTGATAGGAGTTGCAAGAGTATCTTTTCAGTAGAAGTGGGGGCAGTCTTCTGTTCTGAATGGTTTACACGATTTTTGCCTACGGCTTCACATCCTGCTGCAGTTTCGTATTCTAATAAAGGAATAAATCAGAATGATATAGAATAGATTAGAACATTTTATAGTTTTATCTTTCGTTTTGCTTATTTTTTTTCTTTCGGTACCAAAAGGTGTGTAACATTATATGTTTTATTATAAGAATGCTGAGCGATGAATGTTGCTTTCAAGCAAATATATTATTTTTTGGGGCATTCTTTCTTCTTTTGAAAGAAATAAGCTATGACTTTATTTCTTTCGACGGATCAGTTTTATGCTTTCAAAGATTTTCTGGGAAAAAAAAATTATCAATTCCGTCTCCAGCGAATGCCATAAAAAACAAGTGCATAATACTAAGAATTTGATATTATTTTTCTTATTTTTCTTAGTTATCTTACATGATAGATCTTGAAAGTAAACATAGCAAAAGGATTAGTTTAAGAAGCTGATTTTTTTTCATATATTTACAATGTAATAATTCAGAACCAAAATTCTTGATCTAAAATCAACAACAAATGCTTAACACTAATATTTTCATATTATTTTTATTATGTTTAGCCATTATCTTATACTCCAGAAATTAGAAGTAAACAGAAAAAAGGAATAGTTTAAGAAGCTATTTTTTTTAAATATCTACAATATAACAATTTAAAATAATAATTCCAGATCTGATATATATATCAGGCATGCTAATTCAAGAACATTTTAACAAGATATATTATTTAAATATAAGGCAATGAGAAATTACAATTACATTTACTTATATTTTTTATGTTTTAAACTAGAAAAAAAATTATACTATAAATTTTTTCTTTTATTTTTATACATTAAATTTAATTTTTAACCTTTTATCTCTCTTACTTACATGGTATATAATACTATAATCAATTTTGGAAAATCCAATTGATTAGTGCTTCTCAATAAAATTCGTTGTTCTGGCTGATTTAAATTCCTGAAGATTTAACAGGACAGTTCTTGGGATAAACCATTGAACAAGCTATTATAATAGCCGTGAAATTTGACATAACGGAATGTCCTTTCTCATTTATGGTGCAACACATGAGAAGAAGAAGTTCCAGCGCAGATGTTACCCACATCATTTAGCCCATCATCAGCCTACTGTTCCACTAAAATCAAGACATTAATATAAATAAATTATACTCAGCTAAAACTTGCAGTTGTTTAAAATTATAATGATAATTTTCAAACGTAATAAAATTTTAATTAAATTCTTCTCATTGACTCAAGCACTTATTATAATAATTTAAATTTTCTTTTCATGTCATTGAGAGTATTAACTTAAATTTTGACCTCTTAATGATGTAAAAAATGAAACAATGGCTTGACCTAATTTTAAATAATAATGGTATAAATTTTATTTATTAATTACTGATAATTTTCTGATAATTATTGGGTCTTTCAGAAATTTCTCGTTTAAAATATCTATGTTTTTTCTGTGCATATTCATAATAGTCTATGAACATTATAATGAATTATTTCTATATCATTAATCATTACTTTTAATGTTATATTTTCCAAATATCATTAGTTTTTTTGTGATTCATTGTTTTGTCTCTGTAATAGCTTATTTTAAGAAAGTATCATTTCCTATTATAATTTCAATTCTCCACCCTTTTAACGAAAGTAATGTCATTGCCATCAAATGTTTCGATATAATTTAATATAAACTTATAGCCAAAAACAAATTTTTTCAAAAATCAGTGTATATCAAAATAGAATAATTTGCTTTTCCATAATTTTTTTAATTGAAATATCTATAAGTTTTAAATCGTCAATTTTCTTGATTCAGTGTTTACATATACATATATGTTCATATATGTGTTTACATATATGCCCAATAGTTGGTTCCAATATAAATATAAATAATTTTATGCAGTCTAATTAAAATTTATATCCGTATTAGGACAAAAAATTTTAATATTACATAATCTTATTTTATACAAAATTTAAAAAAAAAATGTTTTTTTTTTTTCTGGTCAACTATTTCTTTCGTAATGATACAGAATTGGACATTCAATCGGTATCACTTTTGAAAAAGATATATCGCTTGTAATATAACTAATTCCAATTGAAATAAGCACTTATTATTATTCTTATGTAAAGCTTAGTTTGCAAAAACCAAACAAAAAAATCAGCATCTCTTCCATTAACGAAACTTCTATCATAACTATTTTTCCTGCAACAAACATTTCTACAATTTCTTTGAAAATGAATCTACTTAATTCACCAATCTCTAAAGAAAATGAAATCCTTGTATGATTTCAATTACTAAAAAACATGTTATAGTAGATCCTTTATAATAAGGAAATTTAATATCTAGACATTTCCATTACCAATTTTTTTACTCAAAAAAATCATAAAACCCTTTTTTTCTATCTTTCAACTCCGCATGAAACTTATTTCTACATAGAAGAACAATAGATATGAATTAGTTTTCAGCATCCCAGCATTAGAATCTTACAAGCATGACTATTTTTTTTTAGATTTTTTATAAGCCAGATATAATGAATCCTTCCTCTTATGGAGAAATTCTAATGCTAAATGCTTCCTTTGAATTAAGGGAACAAATCTGAAGTTTTCCAGCGTTTAATAACATATATAATATATTTGAAAAGAGAAATGCCTTTCCCCAGATTCACTGTATATTGCATAAAGTTCCTCTCATACTTCTGCTTCTGTAATATTTTTTTCCACATTATTTTGAGAAAAAAAATGTTTTTAATTATTCATCACCAAGCCTCTTTATTTGCTTTTAATTTTATAATGCATAATGGCAGAACATTTAACATGCATGGCAGGGCATTTAATTTTCAAATTCCGTAATTTTTAACTGTTGCCATATGACAATATTTATTCTGGCATTCGGCTTTCTAAACTACCACATCACACTAATGGGATGGTATCTAGTCTCAACAGATTCATCATACATCAGAACAGCTTAAACGGCACTTTTTTATTGGAATCAGATGTCGAAACTGGAAACCTTCGATTTAGAAACCACGACATAATTATGAATCAAACATGGTCATGACTTCAATTTTGGAAAATGATATTTGGAATTTTAAATTCACAATAGTTATTAATTATAAGATTGAAAAAATCTAAATGGGAAATTCTCAACGCAAATCAATCCATTCTATATTCAATTTACATTACAACCTGACATTTAAAAAATAACATATAAGAATTAGCATATATATATATATATATATATATATATATATATATATATATATATATATATATATATATATGAATAATTAGCTCACAAATCTTGCCAATCGCTAAACAGAAAATCTTTTTCTGATATCATTGTCTTTCTGTGATAAATAGAAAATTATTTTTCTTTTAATTAGAGGGAAGAGTATCTGTGAAACAAAATGCAATTTTATGACGAAACAAAAATATTTATAATTTGTAATTAATTATTTTCACGAAAGTGGCACAAATAAATACAGCCACGACAAGACGATAAAATGCCTCTTAAAATTGTTTCCTTTTCAAATCTTCTGTTTTCGAACATATGTAGAGGGACATTTATAATAAATTGTAATACATTTCCATTTTGGTGGTGAATATATAAATAGTTAGCAGCTATTCGTAGTTACATGTAGAAGCCTCATACATTTTATTTTAGTTTCTACTATCAATCTAGGCTCAATTAATGAGACATTGTTCAAAGTGCTATCAGTATGTTCTTAGAAAAAAAATATTTTATGCATATCAGATTGAATTGGGTTTAGAAATGATAAATAAATTTATTTATATAATGAATTATTCTGGTGTACCAACGTGATATTTTTTACATCCAGATAATTTTTAGTTAATTTTATTTAATAATTTTGAGTTAATCATTACAACAATGAGGTAATTTTGAGGAAGAGAACTTACCCTGTATAAAATTATAACAACCAGAATATCTCAGAAATCTCCAGCTTCCGTGTCATGTAATATATCATACACACAGACACTTAATAATTTTTGAGGGAGCATTATGGGTAATACATTCTAAAACATTATTTCACACATGGGTCGCGATATTCATTGGATGAAATCGTTTAGCACTCTTATACACTTTTTCTTCTAAATTCCGAAATATTCATATTTAGTTACCCCATTATTAAGCCACTAACCATTTTATTTGAGTGGCACACCTATATATTAGCGATTATATATGCCACTATTGTGATTTTAGAACTATGATTCGTTGCTAAGTTTAAAAATTGTTTTGTTCCGTTTAGAATATCTTTGAAAGTATCTGGGGAAATATATAATAAACAAGGATTTCGTCAAATAATTTACTGTAAGAGAGGTTAAACAAATTATCTCAGCTGGAAGTAAAATAAAGGAAAATGTTTATTTGTTATATCAGTGGATAATTAAATTTAACTAAGTCTTTGAGCATGTTTCAATTAAATCTTTTCTTTAGAATTGAATTCTTGATATTCGTAAAGCAGGAGAGCCTTTCTACTCTACTCACAAATGTTCTGTAAGAAATAGCTAATAGTTTCTGCTGAAAACAGAACGGTTGTAATTTAATGAATTCACTTTGTGAAGATCTTACAGAAGTGCTATTACTACTGACCTAAAACATCGAAATTCCTGGAACTAATCCAGAAAAAAACAAAACCAGACTTTTCCAAAATCAGGACTCAATTAACTATTGATCGATACCCGGATATCAATTAAATCCAACAGAAAAATAGCCCAGATACGAAAGGATCGCAGAAAATAACTTTTCCTTTCAATTGTCCTATCGTTCGTCTTGGAAGTTAATTTTGTTAATGGAATTTCTCTTGTCGAAATAGCACTTCTGCAACGCACGGAGAGATCCTGCTGGAAGGTTTTAGAATTGGGTAGAGTGCAATTTGTACATGTCAGGGGAAGCTCAACACTTCTTAGAAACTTCCTTTGTAATTAATCAAACTTTTCACTTCAGTTCAACCCCATGAGGTGAGGGATGCAATTGTTTGCATTTAAATCTCGGTAGTGTTGCGGAAATTGTGATAATTTGTTCCCAGCTATAGTGCCATTAAGATAAGAATATTTGAGGAATCTGTTTGCCTTAACATTGTGTTTTAAATAAAAATAAATACAACTTTGTTAAATTCGGAAACTACATTTAATTGAATTAGATACAATTATTTGTATTTAAATCTCGGTAGTGTTGGGAATATAAGACAATTTTTTGCTTGTACACAGTTTCAATTAATTCTAAACAATCTTTAATCTCTTTACTTAATACCATATTCTGTCTACTTAATACAATACAAAAGAACAAAAGAGAAAAAAAATATCTATTCAAAAAATTCGTTTAAACATAAAATACTTATTGATGTCCTTCAGAAAATCTGTTGCAATTGTCTTTTTTTTTTCTTTTTTTTTAACTTTTATTCATGATTTGGAAATTCTCATTATATATGTCAAAGCTATAACTACATTAAGATATATGGTGAATTTGTTCTTTTTAACATTCTTTTTCAAAAAAGTTTGAATTTTTATTTCTTACCTTTATTTTTATTAAAAAATGGTGATTTAAATGAACTCAAATTTTACAATATAGTCTTTATTTTTACAGCCTTTTAACCCATTACATTACAGCCTTTTTGTCCCATTTATTTTTCGGTAATTAAAATGTTTCTAGCTATAGTGGTACAAATTTAAGTATTTTTTAAATACATTTTTGTGTATAAAATTTTAAAAGGAACATTAACATAGTTTTCAACTACACTAAAAAAATTTGCATTTGAATTGAATGTAGTTGTTTGAAGGTATGTCCCGATTTTAGTGCTTTTCCTATGAAGATATATATCTATTTATAGCACCATTAAAAAAATAAAAATATTCTAGGAATTTCCTGGCTATAACCGAATATTTTAAAGTAAAAATAAATTTTTTGGTTAAAATCATACAGCCCAGGTTGAAAATTATTGTATTTAATCGTATTGAATGTTATTGCTTGGCTTCAAATATCGCTAATATTACGGAAGATTATTTAATTTTAGTATACAAATGGAAATGTTCTTTTTCACTTTAGCATTGTACTTGAAAGAGAAGATAAATTGAATTTCCTATTTATTAATACAATTAAATTATTATTTTAATTGCTTATAAAAGTTTGATTTAATATAATTCCCATATTTCATATCATATGGAATAGGTTCAATAAATTAAAAAGATTTATTTATCTTATATGCGTTAATTACTTTTATTAGAGTAATATTTAATACATATTTATAAAACTGTTAAATGCAATTACGCAGAAGAATATCAGTATATTTCATATAGCCTTTAAATAAATGTGCATTGAATATTGGTTCATAGATTAACCTGAAGAGTGGAATAATACACATTCATATACAAATACACATAAACATTCAAATATATCTTATTAAAAATTATAATTAATGTTAGAAATACATAATTATTACGCACCGATTACATTCGTAATTTTTGCTAAGTATATTGCTAAGTATAACAGTGTTTATTTGAATAAAATTGTTTTAGGAATTGGCTTGTTTTTCTATGATAAAACTGAAAATTATTTATAATGAGCAAGACATTTCCATGTAGATAATGACTTCCAATTTAACTCATTAAGTACTATCTTAGAATGTGAAGTATGCATCATAATTAGCTTATTTTGAATTTTTTTAAGGATTAAAAATATTTTATATAAGATATTTTTGTGATTTTTATGGCATATAAAAATTATGGATCTTCAAAAAAAATATTACGGAAATAAAATTTGAATAAAAAAAAAAGCCAACTCTTAACTATTGGTGATTAGTTTTCAAGGAACATGAAATAATAGTATTCGCAAGTCAACAGGGTATCGGAAAATGCATTCAAGTTTAATTATTGCGATAGAATTTTAAATTTCAAATTTATTTTATTCACTCTTTTTGAAAATTTGGCGTAAAAATATCATATGGAATCGTAAAAGATGATGCATTTTAAAACAGGTGTTTTTTCAGTGAATGAATGTGACCTCATAGAGTAATATAGAAATTACAAGATACATCTAAAACATTTACAAGATATTTTTCTTTAGTGTAAGCACTACTTAAATAGAAATATGGACATTTTGCTAATTTTTTTAAGAATTTAATTATTTTTTTAATTTATTTCTGGTATAAATAAGCTATATTACTTACAAAAATTGTTATATATATATATAAAAACTTTTGTAAGTAATATAGCTTATTTACACTTAATATATACATATACATATATATTCTTAGTGTTTCCTCTAAAATTTGTTGTTGTTTATAATGGCACTTGCCATGCACAAGCTCGCTGACGACGTCAGCGATTTTAAGCCAAGGGAGCGTCTCTTGTTTTTAGTAGAGCCAACTAGGGCCAAGAGTACGTCTTAGCTACTCACACATTTCATTCGCTTGCACAACTACTTTTTACAGGGGGGCACATTCACACATCTCAAGTATAGAACGCAGGAAGAACAACCATGCCCGTACCGGGACTCAAACCTAGGAAGCCCAGAACACGGGTAAGACGCGCTATCCCTATGCCAGGACGCCGGGCCTCTAAAATTTATAACCATCTATTTAAAATTGAAAGAACCGACGTTAACATTTTCCCATTCACATAACAAGTCGACTATTTTGAAGCAAATATAGTGCATGTTTTGGATGGTCAAAACAGCAACTTAAGGGAATAAAATTACTACTGATCTTTTATGTCAAAGTTATTGCAACTGGGACACTAGATAATCATTTAACTATGCACGCATGTAATTTAAATTTTTCTGTAGCCATAACCATGTTCTATTTACATTTGAGAAATCTAATCACACTTATTCACATGAAAAATGTATCATTTTTCAGGCACAGAATTTCAGGAGTTGCTAGAAGTTGAAGGTCACGATTTTAGAGCTATATTAATTCTTAGCATCTAAGTTAATGACTTAAAATCAACTATGACTTAAGTATGTTACTGAAATTGCAGTAGCATACTTAAATTACTGCAATAATAGTATTTCAAATATTAGAAATAGTAAGAAAGTATTAGAATATTAGAAAATGTCTTAGGAAATAAGGTCACTGTTTTAACTACAAAGAAAGATAGATTATAGATATATGAAAATGATAGTGAAATGCGCGGCTTAACTGATTATTAATAAAAAATAATAAAACTTAAGTGACCACTCTAAAGCTTAGATCAGTTCTTTTGCAATTTCTTAATTGATATCACATTAATGAAAAGTCTGCTTTGTTAGAAGCAAGGATTTATATATATATATATATATATATATATATATATATATATATATATATATATATATATATATATATATATATATATATATATATATATATATAATGTATGTACCTTAATTAACTGGTTTTTTTTTTGTTTATTTTTCGTTCGTTATTTTAACTACTTCGCAATCCCCTCAATTATCAGGCTAATAAGATTAACGTCTTCGCTTATAATGTTGTTTGGCACATGCATTGAATTACTAAATATGAAATTAATTGAAAATATTAAATAATGAATAACAAAAAAAAAATCACATGGGAAAATGCTTCATTATCTCAAGTGCCTTTTATACCACTATAGAGATTGAAATACCATTAAATGCCACATACAGATATCTAATTACGGCGATGAATACATTCTTAGCTCAAGGGATTAACTATATCTTTATATTTATTATTAATTATTAGATAGTTTTTCTATATTCAATAGCTTTTATAAAATCATTAGATATCTTTTTGGAATGGTACTAAATGTTTTCATTTGTATAGCGCTTATAATTTAAAATTAATTTATGATAAATAAAATAACAATTTTTCTAAAAAAAATTATTTTGATTAAAAAATTTGAATCACAATTTTATGAATAACTAATTTTTGACCGATGACAAAATAAGATAGATACGAAATAAAAAATTAATATCGAAAAATGTAGTTTTTATTATTTTATTTATTAAAATACATTTTTTTATAATCTTAATGAAGTATCATAAGATATTGTTTCAAATTCGTATTGAAAAAGGCGATTTCTTAAAAGGATGATAATGAGCAAAAGCAAATATATTTCCATACAATCAACTTTACTAAATGCTCATATTCCAATAATAGCTGTTATAGAAATTATTAGAGATGATTGAATTATTAAGTAGTAAACATATAACTATTAAAAAAATTGTTATTTTATGAATCATTAATAGAATGGAAATTTCTAATGCTTGAATGTAATTTTAAAAAAAAGCTTGTAAAATGTGAGTGGCCTAAAAACAGTTGTAAGACTATTTCAGAAATAGAAATAAGAGTGTTATTAAGAAATACATTATTTTTAGTTATTCTATGGAGAAAATATTTTGTACTCCAATTTTTATTGAGTTCATTAATTTTTTCTAAGACCTTTTAAAATCCATTTGATTGGATTGTGTTTATTTAGTACTAGTCGTCTTTGGCCACCACTTGGTTTGTCAGGATTAATTTTGACTTTATGTCGTTTGCTTTTGATATTTTCCATAACAAGTATTTTTAAATTTAAAATTTAATAAAACTTATAACATGCACTATCAAAAAGTAACATCATTCCCGTTTGTTGTAAAATGTATCTCCTTAATTCTCTATATCATTTTAAATGAGAAATTTAACTCAAAAGTAGAAATGTTTAAATTTCAAATGATTAAAAAAATTTTTTTTTAATATATGAATGCATTATATATTTACTATATTTATTTATTATTTTATTTGAAATATAAGAATATACATTTTATATAAAATAAAAGAACAGTAAAATATTTCAGAATTAAATTATCATGAGTAAAACAGATTATGTGTCCATAATTAATGCAATAACACAAATAATTATTCAATAAACATTTTCGGATTCAACAAAAAAATTTAGTGCACTAAAATTTGGAAAAAAATATTATTAATCATAAAAAAAAAAAACTTTTTTTCATCTAATTATATTATATTGAAATGGTAAAAAAAGCGCATTTTTAAAAACTTTTATTAGTGCAGACTTATGATTTTATAATGAAATATTTCAAAGTACATTCAAAAAAATATATAAAAACGCTTAATTAAATAGAAATACGCTCATTATGAGAAAACAAACAGGTACTCATATCTTCATCATCATCAATGAGATAAAAAAAAAAGATAAAACATTAGTAGAGTAAACAATTAAAAAGTTAAAATTCTGCTTTAAGAAAATGCTGTTAAAATACCCTTAAAATGACATTCAAAAACTAACTCTAAAACGGGAAAATAAACTATATGAACCAAAATTTGGTATTGTAAAAAATTTAATTTTTTGAACATTAAGATAATTTAAAAATCGTTTTTATTCTATATATTTCAAAATTAAATCGGAAAAAAAGACATAATTTAAATTACATCATCAATTAATTGAAATTCTAACAAAAATTTCAAAAATCAGTTTCGAGTAGGGATTGCAATACCGGACCAAAATTTCAATACCGGTATTCGGTATTTTTTAAATCTTAATACCGGGATACCGGTTTTAATACCGGTATTAGAAATTTTAGAAAAAGAAAGAAAACACAGGTGTTTCTTTGTTTTATTTGCCAATTTGTTAGAGAGTGTAAATATCACAAAAAAATAATTGTAACTTATAAATTATAACAGTATATAATCACAAAAAAGTAAAGGAACATCTTATTTATTTAAATCACAAAAAACTGTAAATATCACTATTCAGTCTGTGGTACTATTACAAATTTTGAAATGTGATCTTAAAAAAACATAATGCATCAATTATACTGTCATTAAGCCTGAAAAGTAATTTTGTGTAAAAATGACCAGCTGTCGAAAACGCTCTTTCGGCATCTGCGCTAGTTGGTGGTACTGTTAGCAATGCGCGATATACTTTTTCCAGTATTTACCTCTAAATCCCTCATCTTCAAATAAATCGATTTCTCGTCGGATGGTTGTTTTGGGTATAGCTAATTTCTGTATTGTATTTTGAGACGTTGAATTTTTTTTTTTATTTATCGCTATTCTAATTTTTGTTCAAGAGACAATTCCTTTTCACTATCGACAATAGTGACATCATAAACTTCGATAATTGAACCGAATTCTTCTGAATGTGAATAGGTTTGTGGGTAAAAAATTTTAAGAAAATTTACTCTAAACTTAATCAGATTTGAATTGATTATCTGAAAAATTAATTTACAGGTTTAAGTCGATTATTGCTTTTTGAATTGGATATCTCAGTTTCAAAAATCGTTCCATCATTAGGAGTAAGCTGTTTCAAAGTATTTTAGAATCTAATATTAATATATATTCTGTTTTATTTTCAGTTAGTATATATTTTAGTAATATATCCTTTTTATAGGGGAACGTTTAAATATCTTAACAATTTTTCGAACTTTATAAATGATAGGAAGCAATTCTTGATGGCTTAATATTTCATCCTCATTAACAATATCTTCTTCAACAATTACATTGTCATTATCATTATCACTCTCACTCTTACTCTTTTCAAAGTTGGAATCCGAAATTTCTATATCCACAGTATTTGGATTCTTCTGTTCTTTATTTTTTTGGTATAATACATCTATTGAATTGAATTCCATGTGCATAGCACAACTGCTGATTTGCACCAATCAACTTTCCAACTTTTTTTATAATTGTTGCTCCATCAGTCGTTATAAATACAATATATTCTTTCAGGGATAATCCATGTTTCGCTAATTTAGATTTAAGCAATTAATTAAGCCATTTATTAGCTAATTAATTTCACCCGTTATGGAGATATAAAAACAAAAACGTATATTAATTTGCTATGTTCGCCATCCCTGAACATATAGTGGAGACAATTTTAAAAATTTCTAGTAAATACCGAAAAACCGGTATTTAAACTTGTGAATACCGGTATTACAAAATTGAACAAATGGCTCTAAATACCGGTATTCGGTATTCCGGTATACCGGTATTGCAATCCCTAGTTTCGAGTGATACAAATAATTTGATACAAATTGCATGTGTATCAAATTTAGTAATTCTATTTTAAAATCTTTGGTAAATAATGTAGATGATTTATACAAACAGGTATTCTCATTTACTGTTTTCCTTTACTATTGTTGGGTTATTTACATTTCGTTCTATCTACATCTTACGATAAAAAAGGATATATATATATATATATATATATATATATATATATATATATATATATATATATATATATATATATATATATATATATATATATATATATATATATATATATTCAGATAGAAAAATCTCAATATTTTTTAATAAGCACAGAAAGTTTATTCATTAAAATACTTTTTTCAATTTTTTTTTCTTAATGCGATTAACTTTTAGTTTTTTTTTTTTATATAAAAGAATGCTAGATAACTCAATTAATTCTTATCTTACATCCATTTACAAATAGTTCTTTACTTAATATGTTTAATATTATAATATATTTATTAATATTCATATATTTTATATTATATTAAAATATCTTTCTCTGGAATATAATATAAATGAAGGATATATTTCTAATCTGTTTGCTGTTTGAACAAACCTGATATATTGTTACGAAAATACTCCGACAAATATACAGTAAAAATCCAGCAAGCTTGGCAACAAATAATGAGGCTTTATTTCATGAAAGGAGTGGTGTGCAAGTGGCAAGCACATAGTCCAAGCGTACACAAACACACACACACACACACACAAAAAAAAAAAAACAGGCAGCAAATCGCTTAATAGAAAACAGCTTACATCGAACAAGTAGAAAGCTCGCTTTGGGATTAAAACTCCTTGGAATGAATTTGCTAGACCATGAGTCTAGAATTATAGCTCCCCAAGGAATTTTGCAACTTGCTTGTGTTATGTTAAATTGTATTTATATAATCCCTATGACAAATTATAGTATTTTCTAGAAGGATCCACAGATCACACCAAAATACTATTAGTTTGAAGAAATTTTTTTTCAAACATTTCCATTGCTGTGGTTGCATTCATTTAACATAGTATGCAAATTTCCTTTTTCTTACTATAACGCTAACTGACTGGACGTGAAAGGCCGCGGTGGTATGTGGTAAGATCTCGGTTCGGAAGCGGAGGGTTTCAGTTTCGAGACCCCATTCCACTGGGGATCAGTCGCGTAAGTGGGCTTGGCCCATGTTCAATCCGTCGGAGACAAATGCATTCCCGCTGGTGTGGTGTGGAAGTTCGGAGAGGGATGTGCCAGTTCATGTATATTCTGCTACATCTGACCGCGGTTCAAAATTACGAGATCCGTTCCAAAATAGCAATAGTGTTGCTCAAAACGGGACATTATTATAACTAAACTAAATAAAGACTGGCGATGAAATATTATGAAATAATGCAATTTCTTAACAATTTTTCTTACTTTCACTTATGACCACAAATATTTCTTCTAAATTAAAACTGTTTCTAACTCATTAAAATTATGTATTTTCTAAGAAGTATGAATTAAAAAAAATAATAATAGTTATTAACAACATCGAATTTTAATGGCTGCATACCACTTGCTGCAAGTTTTGAAACATCGTATCTGTAAATATAAGATTCCATTATTCGCAAACAATTCTAAAAATAGTATGTTTATCACTGGAACAACACTTTGTATAACAAACAACCCATCGAACGCGTTTACAGAAGCTCTTTAAGTTTATTCTGACACCGTGAGTTTGGAATCAGGAAATCTTATATAATCTATGAGCATAATCCTTTAAATTCATAATGTCCGTAACGAAAATCTCATCTTGATGAAATGAGATGGAAAATAGTGAGCTTTTGTTTGCTTATTGCAGTATACAAGCTCTATAAACATTAGGACTGATTGAAATCATATTTAAATTCATATCGATCATCAATTATCAAACAGATCCTTTCGAATATGCAGATTGTTATCTTTTAAAAATTATTAAATATTTTGTAACCATGTTGATATTCATACTGGGCTTTCAATATCTTCCCAAACATAACAAAATAAATATGGATATTTTTATAAAGAATATTAAAAATAATTATAATATATCTTGTTAAAAACATCGAAATTATTGTTATGGATTTAATATTCCGGACTAATTTCAATTTCAATGTAATAGGAATAATAAATCCAATAAGAAAATATTCGTTTTGAAATCAAGGTTTGAACAGTATCATTCAATCCATCGATTCAAATTTGATATTAAAATAAATAATTGTAACATCGCTGCCAAATTTCCGTTAATATCTTTTAATATCAGTGAACTGAATTCAGTTAAAATTTAAAAGAGACTAAAAAAATTAAAATCCGTTTTATAGACAGTAGAATTTACTTACTTATTTTTAAATTTTCAGTTATAACTTTGATTATTTGATACACGCCAGGTGAACTACACTGCTGAACTACTAATTGTACTACTGACACAAAACATAATTAAATTTAATGCATAAATTTTAAATGTATTAAAGTTGTGTAATGTCATCATGGATGCAAATATGTATAGACTGTCAATATTTTTTGGAGCCATCAGAATCTAGTTGAAAAATCAATTTCCTTAGTTCATCATTATCGTTATGCATATAAAAAATGCAGGTTAAATTAACTTAATTGCAAAAATTGCCAGTTTAATTCATGGCTTTTTTAATACGTCAAGAGTCATTAAAACGCAGTGAAAGAATTCTGTTACTAATATCATCTAAAGTTTAATTTATTTAACTTCACATCATATTGTCAATAGTAGTATCCACATTAGATGCGTTTTCAACTGCAACGTAAGATTTATTTATCATTATAATCACATTATGGCTATTCTTAAAAACAGCCAAAAAATGGTCAGTTTTTTCCCCCTAATTCATCAATAAGTTAGCCAAGAAATGTTTACTTAGTACGTGTACTATATTACACATGTAATGCTCTGCATTCGCTGCTACATGACGTGAAATATAAGAGATTTACTTACCGATTCCTGGTAACTGCTGATTTCGATATAATGTTGTTGTTAATTTGTAATGTTGTGTCCCAGGGCAAAGAAATTCTTAGGCAGGCAGTTTTTCAGATATCTATGATGGATGCTGAACGGATGCTGGTTAGACATAAGACTTGTTCGTTATTTGATGTCATTACAGATAAAATAGAAGATTCTACAGGAATGTTGGCGATAAATAGATTAAGACTTGAATAATGGGAACTTTCTAAAAGCTTCTTTGTTCTGTCACGGAAACAATAAATTGCCTGGGACAAAACTAAAGTAATTGAGTCGTTTGTTGAATATCCGTGATATAGTCGAGCCATAGTAGAATCGATCATTAAAACCAGATAGATTTGGTACGTGTTAAGCGAGTATAAAATAGAGTATGGCGGACGTTCGAGAAGAGTGAATAGTAGTGCGAAGTTTCTCTTCTGCAGAGTTCTTTTGAAATACAATGGGATGTTTCTTTTGTTTACAATCGATTTTTCAGCTTGTGTGCTCTAAGTGATGTTGCTGTTGTGTATTCTTCGGCTGTATTTTGTTGTCTATGTGTTGGTGCAAAATAAAATGTCTTTATTTCTTATTGATCACAAGCTACTTCAGGCTATTTCATTTTGTGGGGGTTTGGAAAATTTAGTTGAAAATATAAGATTGCTCGAAGTAAATTTTCAAAGTAAAAATATTTTATCTGCCAAATTTCTAGAAAAGGAAATATTATAAATAATTAGAATTTTTTTATATATTTTAAAATTTTTTAAGATAAGTAACTTATATCAGCGATTCTCAACCTGTGGGGTGCGCCCCCCTAGGGGGGCGCGAGAATATCCAAGAGAAAATATTATTTAAAAAAATTGATTAACTGACTGAAAGGAAAACACACATACACATAGAAAACAAAATACATTTCGGCTTAACTTATTGAAGTAAAACAACTTACTTAATCAAAACATACTAAATTAAAAACAAATTTAATAATTATTAGTGAATTCCTTGGGCCTGTCTTGCAGAGCAAAGTTTTTTGAAGGAAGACTCAATATTAGAAATAGCCAGTCTCAGTTCTCGAATATGTGGAACAAGTACCTCAATTTCATCGCAAATAAACTATCGCGAAAATTCTCGGCCTTCTGTCTGTTTTCTTCTTCTAAAAAATGACGATTTCTTCTCTTAATTCATAAACACGTTGCAAAAATTTTCCACGTGATGACATCTTGCCTCGCAATAAAATAGTAACGCTGAATGTACTGAACCCATGTCTTCACAAAGTGCGGTAAAAATACTCGATTTCAGGGGTCTCATTTTTATATAATTTACTACGGTTACAACTGTAGTTAACACAATATTCAAACCAGGTCTCATTTCTTTCGAAGCCAACGTTTCTCTGTGGATCATGCAATGTGTGCACTGAGGTGATTTTTATTTTAAAAATGCTTGTATATCTTGGAATCTTTCGGACATTGAATGAGCACCATCGGTGCATATTCCGACGCAATTTTTTCCATTCTATGTTTGCCTCGTTCATAAAATCATTTAAAATAGCAAATAATGTGAGTGCTGATGTTTTGAGTTCTATTGGTTTGCAGAAAAGTAGTTCTACTACTGACATATTCGAACATGGCGATTAAATGAGCATCTTTATTACTATATATTGCTTCGTCAATCTGTATTGAAAACAATTTGTCACGCAACATCGAGAACAGCTGACTGTAGTGATTGGATTTTGAAGAGTTAGGAAATAAACGTTCATAGATGGCGATAGACAACTAGCGCGAGTGTAATTAAAAGAGTGATGTCATTCGAATGTTTGCTCTTGGAAGAGAAGGAGTTACTGAGCAGAGTAACTCGAACGAATCTGCAATAAATTTGTTGTTAAGTTTTCTATTTGTCTATTTATTCAAAGCACTCACGAACCAGCCACGACACTGACACTGTACATCTTCAGTTATATCGCTAATTCTACGGGCAACAGTATCATTTGAAAGAGGTATGAACTGCAATTGTTTTGAAAAATTATCTCCAAACATAGTTTCTACAATCTCAATTGCTGCTGGCAAAATAAGCTCTTCACCAATGGTGTGAGGTTTTTTACATCTGGCTATTTTATATGGACTTTGTAAGATGCAATTAAAGCTTTTTTTATTCACAGACAAAATTTCTTTAAAAATTGATTTTTGCTTGTTATATGATTTTAATTTTAATTCGAAGAATTATCTGGGTTTGTTGACGTACTCACTATGAAGCGTTTCCAAATGTCGTTTAAGTTTATTAAGTTTCATGCTGTCTGCGGCCAACAATTTTGAGCAAATGATACACAGGGACCTTTCTTCTTCATTTACTTCAGTACTGGTAACCCCAAAATTTAAGTATTCTTGAGAATATTTCCTTGATTTTATTTTCGGAACCACGCTCGTCTGTGTACTTGCTGATGCTTGACTATCGTCTAATGCTTTCTTACTTCCGTTTAAAAATTTATTCATGAGTCTGCATAAATTTGCTGCCGTGAATATTTTATATGGTGAATTGCAATTAACACGAAAACATATATAACATACAAATTCACAGTTGATTCGATAGAGATGAAAGGATCGACTCGAATGAGACTGGCTGGAATTGAAACTTGAGTATCCGCGCATGCTCAAGACGGCCTCGGTCGTGTGGATTCCCTTGCACAAACATTCCTATTTTTTTTCACTTTTGTTTTGTCATGCTTCTGTTTTATTTCTTTTATTATTCTAAAAAATGTATTCCCCGTTTCTAAATTTAGCTCACCCCGTCTAGTTTAACTTTCATTGACGAATTTTTCTACTTTCATATTCTTTTAACGTTATCTCTCTGTTTGGCTTTCATTTCAAATATAATATTTAAATTTTCTCAACTTTCATTCGTTTCATGCTTCCCGCTTGTCCAAAATGCAAGATGTGTTTTCTCTCCAACGTTGGCTCGCTTTTACTCTTGTTTTTGTAGTTAGTTAAAAATAATTTAAAAACAGAATCCAAAATACTCAATATACATTATTGTTGTATATATTTTATTGTAGGGGGGGGGGCGGTAAGAATTATGATTTTAAACTGGGCCACGAATACTGAAAGGTTGAGAAAAGCTGACTTATATAATTATTTAAATAATCTGCTGTAAAGTAAATTTAAAATTATAAAACAATACATTCACTATTTTTTTCTTAATTCCTCCTTTCTATTAAAAAATGTGATTTAAAATCAACAAGCAAATAATATAATTTTTTTTCATCTCTAATAAATTCTCAGTTTCTAACTAAAAAGATTTCAATTTTTTAATGAATACCAATTTTTATGCTAATTATGCTATTTTATATGATTTAATAAATACATTTTTGCTGCCAATCTCGCTATCTTTATCGAATATCCCATTAATCACATGTAATAAATAAAATAACATTATAAATCTCTAATGAGCAAATACGTAGGAATTCTATATTTTATGAGATATAAACATCTTAAAGTTTGAACATTTAATCTCATCAGAATATCTTCATAAGTAAGTTATCAAAATTTCATAATGTCATCTTCGGAAATTTAAAGGCATTAGACTCTGATCTGAGAGCGAAATTCAATTTATTATAGAGATCAACATTTTGTTTCATTACGTAGAAATATTTACAGATTTCCTTCATGAATAAATTAAGGTAATTCTTCAAGAATTCTGGAATTAATAAGTAGAGCATAACTGCAGGCAAGGTTATGGAATCGATTTTGAGCAGGCTTAATTTTGTGACTAAAGAAGGCAGTAAATTTTCTCTCATCCAAACATCTCCTGAGAAGTTCCTGCACAGCAGATTAATATTAGCTTCACATCAAACCAAACAGAGCAACAAATATAGTTAAAAATGCAAATATTTTCGCTTATCTGAGGCAACGTTCATTTAAGAGATTTGCGCTGATGAGTAATAAACTTTAAATAACATATCTTTGAACATATTTAAACATCATTGTTTGATAAAAGTCTGATGACATTCTATATGGTTTAAAGAATTAAACAAATATTCAATTTTCATATATAGATTATTACGTTATAAAAATATACGATTTATTATAACGAATGCTAATCTTACCGAAAAATCCCACTTTAATATATTGGTTCTATATATCTCCCCGTTTTTAAATGCACTTATTAATGAAAACAAAAACAAAAAAAATATTTCACTAAATATTAAAAAGTTTCGTTCGTTAAGTAAATTCTGTACATGAGTTTAGTGCCTTATTTTCAAAAATAAATTGCATAAGCAATCCTTAAATGTAAGCACGCTATAAAAGAGAAACTTGTAAATTTTAATTAAATATTTTTTCATTTATTTTTTAGATAAACTATTTTCTTATGCTAGAAAGCTTTAAGATCTTATTGATCAAATTATTATTAATAATATTTATTCATTCAAGGTCCAATTCAAGTATATTTATTTATTCCATATACGTATATTTATTCAATTATTATTAATAATACTTATATTTATTTATTCACTCCAATTACGTATATTCATACATTCAATTTTATTCCCTTTATTTAAAACTCATTTTGGATACGTATTTACTATCAAAATCTCAAAAGTAAAGGCTCAGAATATAAGTGATATTTTAAAACACTTAAAAGGACGCGAGCAGGAAGACGTCAATCATATCGTCAACTGATAACGATTCACTTTTCCTTATCTCACATTCCCTACTGATTATCTCACTGCACTGAGATTGGGGGAAGAGAAAAATAGCAACCCGTAAAAATATGGACTGTCGGTTTTTTGTTTCCGTCTATAGACGGGCACGCCATTTTGAAGGGAGAAAAGATTCCGTCTTTTGACGGAGTTGCCACTTGGAGGGTTAAGAAAATTCGTGTTTAGAGAGAAAGAGAAATTGCAAAGTATTAAAAAGAATCATAAGAAAAGTCTTAGAATAAATCAAACTAAAAAAAACGTATTTTATGATTTTTAAATAATTTAAAATAGCCTCGATTTAAAAATCATCCACATTTTATACAATTCATTTTTAATTATTTCAATTGAACGTTCCTATATATAAAATGCCCTCTCTTTCAAAATAAATTTTGGAAACTTTAAAAATATTTGAATATTTGGCGGATAGGCGGATAGGGAAGAAATATCCTGTACCAATTCTTTTAATTACAGTTGAAATTATTTAGCTATATATTATCATACATCTCTAACTAAGCGATATATAGTAATGTATTACTAAATATATATTAGAAATATAATACCAAAAAGATGTATTATCATTTTGAAAAAAAAAGTGTCGTCTTTAGTACAAAAAATATCGAAAAAGAAATAATAAGCAGCATCCTTCAAGACTTAGATAATTTTACCATCCAAGAACTATCCCATATTACTGCAACAGACTATCGGCAGACTATGTGGCTAAACTCCTTCAGAGGGTTTCCCTAGTCCAAATACCATAGAAGGCCTTGAAATAGGTTACTGCTCATTAATCAGACAAGATAATTTGCAGTGTGGCCCTAACTTGGTGAACTTGGTACAGTTTGTTGGCTTTGCAGAACTGCTAGATGTCAATAATGATGGATTGCAATTTACCATTAAGGTTCGCAGCATGGGGTTCCCAAATGCATATATTTGTTTAAAATGTATCTAGGGGATAATTATTCATTTAGGACGTTATCTAAGATAGTGATTGCTTATGTTTTAGGGACCACTGAATGTGCCATCGTTAGACAACCATCATCAGTTATTTTGTGTTTGTGAAAGTTTTCATTTGAAAAAAAATATCAGGATCTCCTGGTTATGATGCCAAAAGAATTTTAAAAAGACTTTTTTTTTCTTTAATTGTAGTTGAATTGAAAAGTTTTGCAACAATCATGGCTATTTGTAATTCTTTTAGAACATTTTTTTAGAAACCCAAGCAGGAGAGAATGATATATATTTTTCTTTCAAGTTTGCTAACTGGTCACTAAAGAAAATTATTGGGAAAGGATCATATTATTACTGCTAGTTTATAATGTCATAAAGGTTCCACATTGTACCAATTCTGCATATTGTATTAGTTTGTGCCAATTTCGTATATATTATGTATAAAATATTAAGTGCAACTTACCAAGTAAAAAAAATATTTTTTAACTTTTGTTTGTAAAGTTTCATTGAATGTTTTCATTGAAAAATTGATAAAAAAATAATAATGAAAATTAATATTTTAATAATAATTAATGATAAATGAATATAAAATATTCCAAAATATCCACAACATATAAGTGAAGGTATTAAATACATTTGAAACGCATTTAAATACATGCATGCAAATTTATAAAGAAAATACTTATGCAGCTTATTTATTTTCTGTTATTTGTATTTATATGATGTTTGATGTACAGATGGATTTATACGAGTTAATTCTCATTAATAAGCTTCTATGTATTATAAAATATTTAGTAAATGATTCATCTTCAAGTTCATCAGTTCTATAAAAGTAATATATTCCATTTATATTGAAAAGGAATATTTTGTATCTATATTTAATATCATCTATTTAGTTTTATAAAAATATTATAAATCTAAAGTAAAGATAAAATTATAGTGCAAATATGTATATATTATAAAAGCAAGCAAAAGTATTTAATATTCAATATACTATTTAATTAATATATTTAATAGCATAATTTTTAAAGAGAGCGACAGCACATGATTAAAAGAGCAAAGCCATGACAATGAATCAAATGCTTATAAAATTAATTCATATATATATATATATATATATATATATATATATATATATATATATATATATATATATATATATATATATATATATATATATATATAAACTGTTTTTCCAAAGACAGCTAGGATTCTTTCAGCAAAAACATTGAATGTTCAAAGATTTTCCGAGAATTAACGGTTTGCCAGTTTTCTTTCAGTTTTGTCGATACATGGAAGCGGACTGTTATGATTCTATGGAAATTTTATATTTACATTAAAATACAGGATGCATATAAAATTAATAACTCAAGATATCAGGGCTATTATAAGAAAAACAAACAAAGCAGCGTTTTTTTTTTATTTATTGGAAATCAAAATATCAGATGAAGGTAAATTGAACACAATTATATATGTACAGCATGAGAAGATGCTAATTCCTGCGCTATCAAATGGATTTGAAGAACTTCGGCATGCGTATCTGTAATTGATATCTCAAAACGTTACACTAGACATACCTAAAAAATGTGGGATGAATAATTGTACGACCTCGATATCCTTCATATTTCTAGAAAGACTAACATTGGAATCTTACAACTGTGTTGAATTTCAATTTTTCAACTATTATTTTGGATTTCAGTTGACTAAGAAATTTTTACTTCGGTATTTTTTCTTCTAATTCTTCGAATTTGTGATATTCATTTATGTGGGGAATCCCACTGGACACTTACAACTGAGTTGCATTTAAGTTTCCAAATTTTACTATATTTAACACGAACAGCGGGACTGTTTTGTTTTGTTTTGCTTTAATAAACTACTATGTTGGTATATTCATTTCTTTACATTCATTTAAATTTTGTTGATAAATCTGAATATTTATTCTGCACAGATTTTGAGTTAGTGATTTGATTTCATCATTTCAGCGTTTTCTAAAACAATTGTAATCACATACACTTCACATTAATGGAGATTCAAAGATTGATTTTAAGATTAATTTACCTTAATTTCGTATGCCGTTTTTTAAAATGTGCGTTTTACTTTTTGATTTTTTTTTTGTATTAAAAGCAATATATTTTCGTGTTTTGCTTTGGCTTTTGCTACATATTTACTTTTGTATCGAGAACTTATACTTGAACAGTAATTTTTACTTAGATTTTAGTAACTTAGATTTACCTTTATAAGAAGACTTACCTTTTAGAGAAAAGATTATCCTCCAGCATGTTCACCTTTTAATTTATCTTTTTAAAGTGCGAAAGTACAGGCAAAGAGATAATCAGTCGGTCCTTGTTCGATTTAATTAAACATTGAAACATACCTGAATTTCCACCAATAAATAATCATTCAAATTACATTAATGTAGCATATTTCATTCGTGAATTTATATGCATATGGACAAAAAACATATTCGACTTTCAGTATCCAGATGTTGTCCATTTTTTAATAAAAATTTCTAGTTTAATTTAAAAATCATATATGTAATATTAATCGCCTTTCTCGATCCGTTTTCATATTTATATTTAAACGATATAATTATTTTTTAAAAAATCACTGAAATAGGAAATATGAAATGTCATCAAACTCTCAAGAGTTAATAGTTTTGAAACCGTTAATCACCACATGACGCAAATGTATCACACAGGTAGTATATTTGTTTGGGAGGTACGAGTCATTTATGCTTCACGTGAAATATTGCCGCAGTGAAAAGAGACGGTCAACTCTCGATGGCCGAAAGCACTGATCTCATAATAAAGCAATCGTAAGTTCGATTCCCGCTAGAGACAATGCGATTCATAGATTGTGTAAATATTTAATTCTGTCATTTTATGCTTTTCTTTATTGCATGTTCCAGCAAATTCTGGGACTTTCTTTAGTTTGTAAGATAAGTGTACTGGACTTTTCTTACTGTCTCCAGAAAAGTATTCTGGAACTTTACCTGTTAGTATAAAAGTAACAGATCTGTCAGTCACTGTGTTCTGAGTTCATAGTTGAGTTAATAAATTGGTTTAGTTCTACTTCTTGTGTGTGTCATTGAGTTCCATACTAAAGTACCTACGTGACAATATTTTGATCTTTTTTTATCTGCAGTTCATCGACAATTCTCAATGACCTTGCAAATTCAAAGTAACTAGCATGGCCTACTGAATAAAATAAATTAGGTTTTTTTTATATTAATGTATATTCTTCTGTCTTTATTAATGATGGGATATTGCTGCCTTCTGAGCTTTTGAAGACTAATCGGAATTTGGGCTAGTATTCATCTGTGCAAGATTGGTATTTATATTTTTTTTCATGAGCATTATGCATATTAGCTATTAATGTCTAGAAACGTTGTTGCTCCTTTTCTGCAACAGAGCATATTTTTTTTAATGTATATAGGACAAAATTATATATTGAAAAAAATTGTAATAATCAGAACTTAATGGTATATTATTTTTCTCTTTACTTTGACTTGGTAGCATAATACAATAATAAAGTAGAAACAAGAAAAAAAAACTGAATGCAGTAAACCAGAATAATAGAAATATATTTGCGTTTCATTTCGGATGGTCTGAAAACTGCTTTGGAGAGGACATGAAGCATGCTTTAAACACTGTTTTTGACACCATTTATCGCTAATTATTTTATCAATATTTTTTATGATTTGCATTTTGCCGTAGCCAAAAAGATCTGAACGATATTTAGTGTTGTGATTAACAGGTTAAAACATCTTTTCATTATAGAAAAAGTAAAATAGACGACTATTTCTTTTGTTACAACTGTTAAACAGTTAACAAAGGCCATAGTATTAAATAAGGAATTGCGTTGAATTATTTTTCTAAATATAGAACGGTTATGTTTATTTCTATTTTCAACATTTGTATTACTAGCCAAAAAAATTACTCAACGTTTTTACCATCCAATTACTTTTTAGAAAGTTTTCGTTTGTATTCATCTTTTTTTTTAATAATAAAAATAGCGGAGCCATTGGCGCAAAAATAAACCTCTTCAGACAAAGAAAAGTCTAAATTCTACGTTTAATTCTAAATCTCGTTTCCCAGAATCTAATTTGGAGAGAAACACACCACAAATAATTTCACAAAGCATCCAACTAACGAGAAAATAAAGACGAAATAAAATCCTGTTTAACGACCCCCCTTGCACAATTATCCTTTAAAGCGCAGAAAATGGTAATTTTTCATTTTGTTAAATTACCATAATTTTTGTACATTCTTTCTAAAACGTTTTTATTAACATGCTTTATATTCCGCATCGTTTATTTCCCTTGCTATTTCATTTCTTCAAATAGGGATAAAGAGCGCCAAGGTTATTTACAGGGGCGCTGGCTATGAATGTCGGACATTCCCATATATTAGTCTACTTTTTCAGTTATCTTCTTTCATGTAAGCATGGATTTACATTCTGATCTAATTGTGTATTTTGTTTTGCTATAATGTATTTAAGCAATTTTCTAAGAATATTTATTTTCCTTAAATTTAGCCATTTAGACCTGCATGAAATGAGAAAATATTTTTGCAAGAAAGAATATTTTCTGTTATGACAATATTTCTTTCCTCATTAGTTTAGATTTATAATAATATTTTCTATCATTCGTTATTTTTAAATATTTTATGTGTTTATATCTTCTACCTACTTATCCTCTTATCAGGAAAAAAAAAATCTCAAACATTTTTCGGAAAGGCATCTTATTTCAATTTAATGGTTTGTTATCAGGTAAAGCAAACCCTTCTGAGATAATGTTATGAAAGAGTTTGCTATAATATTACTGAGTTTGATTAGGATTCCTGATTTAATATTCCTGATTTGATTTAAATCAAACAAGTGATCTCTTAGTGGAAAGAGTTATCAAACATTTCTCAATTTAATTAGAATGCTCATTTGTAAGTCGGATATTTCAAGTCTTACTTGAATGGGTTATTAAAATATTTCTGAATTTGATTAGAGCATTTATTTTTAAATATGGTTTGTCAACTGTTACTCGAATGGATTATTAGAATCGAAATTGAATTAGAATGACCGAAATACAGATAAAGGCTTATATTTAAGAAATATTGAGTTTTGAGTTGAGTAAAAACAATATAGGATATTTAAAAATTAATTTCCTTGAAAATTATAAAAAAGCAACTGGAAATAAAAATGTTAATGTTTATGTTTCATTTAGGGAAATCATGGTATAATTTTATGTTTATAATCAGCATTTTTATAACCAGTACTGAATTTATGGCTACATATTCGGAGTGACCTTTATGACTGTATCATTTTTGCTAGAAGCGAAAACTACAGCTAAGTTCTAAACGCTACGACTAAAACAGCATTCGGTTTCACCATCTATGACCAAATTACTGCCTCATTCTCATAACTGCAGTAGAGGTAATTTGACCCTGCAATGTTGAAAACCTCAAGCGAAAATCTTACTGTGTTTCAGTTCATATAAGCATGAAACTTTCATCCATGTACTCTTAATGCCACATTCCCCTGTTGGGCAAAACTCTTTGACAATCAAGAAATTGCATTTAGATCGGAATACGCTTACTAATAATAATCATTTGCACTTATATGCATCATAATTAATCATTTTATTAATCGGTTATAGTTATTTGAGATACGAAATTATCTAAAAGATCAATATAAACGTATTTCTTTTTAATAAATTAAATTAAATGCATGCTCTATATTAAGAAATGAGTGTGGACTGGAAATGATGTAGAATATTGTTTCCTCAAATGACATGCATTGAATTGCCTGTAAATTATAAAAACTGTGATCTTTAAAAGTGGTTTATATTAATTATCTGTAAATTGGATCGTTTGAAAAATTACAGTGGTGATGAATACACGTATGACTGGTAAAAAATAGCATTATTACACACACACAAACTGTGTAACATTCTTAAAAATTTTATTATTCACGTACCTTAACTATCTGAATTTGATAGTACGCATCTAAACTCTCTTTAACATGTATACATACATAATACAAACATTACATCTGAAGTTCTTGAAATGATAAGTGATTTATTATAGTTTGGAATTTTAATATCTGTTTCGTATGTAAGAGTTAAGGAAATTTGATTCTACTAATATTTATAGAATTATTCATTTTTTTAGATGTTTAATTTAAAAAGGCTATAAAATATGCTTGTATTACTACCGTAATAAAATTTACTAAGATAGCGTAAAAAAATCTACATTTATAAAATCTACGCACCGTATTAAAATTTATAAAAAATCTCCATTTGATGAACAATAAATTCTAAGTACACTTTGCATTTCGAATTTTAAAAATGCATTAGTGTTTTCACAACGCTTCAATACAAAATTCAGATTAAATCCATTTTTTTTTCAGAAAGAATTGTCATGTTATTACTGGATTATTAGAAATACATATCGATGAATATGAGAAAAGTTCAAATTCTGTGATGCAGAAATTGTATAATAAGCAAAGAGGATCTATAATTTAACGCAATGAAACGGCAATTCGATTTTAGAATCCTCCAAATTTGACATGCAAGTATGTTATAAGAATGTATATAAGAATCAATGAAAATCAGATTTATATCTTTTAGATTATATCAGATTATAAAATTTTAAGATATTTATATAACCACTAAAGTAAAATATTTTTATCACTATTTAAATCGATAAAAATGAATAATAATTAACTAATCAATCCGAATGAGTTAATGTTCATAACCCTATGAAAGAATTATTTTAAACTCTCAGAAGTTATCATATCTTCCAAGATGATATCATTTAAAAATTTAATATATGTATTAACATTTATTGAAAATCGTGGTTTTTCATAATTTTTCCTAAGCTCATTATTAACTGTTAGATATGAGAAATTCAATAGGATTTTATAACAAATACAGTTGAAAATTGAGGCAAACTCTACCATTGTAGACAGACACTTATAAATTGTCTTTGCTAAATTCATAGACAGACACTTATAAATTGTCTTTGCTAAATTCATAGACAGACACTTATAAATATGTAGTACATTTGAGATGAGAGATTATTTTATATAGAAAATATTTATAATTATTGATATCTCACATATACATTCATTGACTGATATATTTAGTTAACACAGAAATTTATCTTAAATATATCTATATATACATTATGAAAGTTTATAAGAGTTATATCTATAGAAATATGCATAATCAATTGATATGCATAATCCTAAGATTTGGAGATTTACGTGAAACCAAAATAAACATCTTCCTCAATACCCTTTAACTATATATATATATTCATTAACTGATATATCTAGTTAACACCGAAATTTATCTTAAATATATCTATATATACATTATGAAAGTTTATAAGAGTTATGTCTTCGGAAATGCACTTCAAATGATATGCATAATCCTAAGATTTAGAGATTTACATGTAACCAAAATAAACATCTTCGTCTTCTCCACAAACAATTCACAATGTCGAATTAACCAGTTAGATTTCCTGCATTGTTTATTCACATATACTATATATGTTTATCTTAAATAAGTTTGAATACCTATTTACCCAATTCAATGGCTCAAAGCCAATTGTTGCTTCATGATTGTTGTATGCATTCAGTGAAGGAAGCATTTACTGTATTCGCTTTCACGCCATTGATTTGCAACCGGCTCTCACAGTAATGTTTACATGCGATTTCTCAATAGTTGCTGATTACTCGATATTGTTCAGCCACTTGAATATAAGCAAATGCTCTCTTTCATCGTTCAAATACGTTTGATTATCGAGATTGAATTCGTGGTAATTTTTACCTCTTGTCACATTTACGCATGGATGTCTGATTGCTTTTTATGCAAAACACCTTTCAAATCTACAGAACAAGAACTCATAAGTCTATTTGTTTATTGTTTTAAAACTTGTTTGTAAATATTCTGTTTATTTTTTTATTTTATTGACTAGATATATGCGAATTTATCGGATGATGAAGAATTTTGTTTATGTGGTAATATATATTTTTGTAGTGAATTTTGATACATGGGGATTTGTGCAGGATTTGTTTCAGAATTGTAACTAATTAAAACGGCTAAAAGAAAATTCAAAAGATCATTTTAAGTAATTATGTAACTATTTAAAATAATATTTGCTTATTTGTATGATTTAAAGTAGTGTTACCTTTTGCTAACAAAGCAGTGGAATATGTTGTAATATGTTTTAATATGTATTTTCAATATGCACTTTCACATGTATTTCCAATATTGCAAAATCATTTAAATATCCTGAAGAAAAATTTATAAGTTTTATCAATCGTTTTGATGCCTTAAATAATATAAATTTCATTAAATGTATATATAGGCAAAAAATATTATATTAATCCAATACGTAGTGTAAAATTTATATTGAGATTACATTGTATATTGAATGAAGTATGTGAGCATTTTTTTTTATATTTAAGCTAAAGTATTAATTATAAGCTTTCGCAAAGTTATTGTAATTGTTCCAGTTACATTAACAGAACTGTAGAAATGTTCTGGAGAATAACAGCAAGGTTTTATTCAATAAATGTTTTTTTTTTTCATGTTGTAAATTAAATTAATTTCCTTTTATTTACTGTTGAGCTAAGACTATAAAATATGTTATAATTATTTGTTCTCAATATCAGCATTGCATTTTAATATCTTGGGAACATCAATAATGATTAATCAGATTATTTTAAATAAATGTTGACTGCATAAAAGAAAACACCATCCTATGGTGATTTTGATTTAAAAAATTTCGAAATTCCATAATAATTATAATAATGAACAAGACAAAAAATAACAGAAATAAATTTTAAAAATTACACTTTAAAAAGTTCCTAAAAAGTGAAAAGGAATTTTTATAAAATCCTAAAGAGTATATAAAAAAAATGGAAAATTATGAAACGCTGAAAAAATGTATACGAATGTAGGAAATTAAAAGAAATTTTTAAAATTATTTCTAAGTCATTCGAAGAAAATTTCCAAATGTAACTAGATTTGCATTTCTCTTGCTTATTCTCTTACTTGAAACTATACATTTTTTTGAATAGAATAATCAATAATTCTGCATACTTATTTTGGCATGTAAGAAATTCTAACGTTTATTTAAAAATTAATTATTATGATGATGATTACTATTCATATTCATAGATAAATTTATTTTTATAAAAACCATAATTCAAAAGTATTTTTTGTTGTTTTTCACGAAGAGTTATATAGTTAAGGTTGTTCTATCAGCTCATCATGAATTCGGTTTCTCGAAATTTCTCAATTTATTTTTACTAAATTTAAAATGAAGAATCATCTCGCATGAAAGAAAATAGCTTACAAACTACTTAAAACATAGAATTAAATTTTTCTCAGAAGTATCTACTATCTGAGGAATATAAATAAAATGCAACACTTTGGCGAAAAGAATCACTCAAATAAGATAAGAAATGTTAAGCCCATGAACAATACAGATTTGCCGTTTTAGAATCACGTAATAAATAAAATATTTGCGAGAAGCCATACAGTTTAACTGTAATTTATTTATCTAAAAATATAGCCGATGAATACTATCCTAAAGAACATGTTTAAGCAGATCTATAAAATAAAATTTAATTATTATTATTCATTAAAATATCAAATAAGATCAGTGCATTTCATGGCAATTAAAATGTAAATTATAATTTAATTTACATTTGAAAAATCCAAAATATTAATGTTTGTATTATAACAGACATTAATTTTATTCACTTAATTAAATAGTAAAATATTTTATTTACTTAAAGAAACTTATCTTAACTTATTTTATTCTTCTACTATAACATGCATAATGGCGAAATACACACATATAATGAATTTCAATTTTTAAAATCAAATTAATATTAATTCAGCTAAAATAATTTTGTAAACTATAAAAATTAAAAAAAAATGAGCCAAAAGTTTATTTAAACAACACCGGGAGTTCTCTTTACCAAAGAATCCTTAGTACTACTGAGTAAATTGATGTATTCAATTTGACTTATTTGAAATATATGGGGATCCGTAATTTTTCTGGAAAATTTCCAGAAAAACTGGCTAATATTTAAGTTTCGGTTGAAAAAAAATGCCTAGTGTCTTTTCCGATCTCAGTGACAAATTCAATACTAACCGCTAATATTTGAATAATGCAAGTTAAGAACAAAGTCTGAGAATAAAAATAATCCATAGTAAGCACTGAACCAAATCCATTCCATGTCACTAATGTCCATTCTATGTCATTTGAAAATATTATTCGTCCTTGTAAGGAACTTTATCCCTTACTTTTGCTAATTGATATTTTTAAATTTAAATGTTTTCCAATATAAATCTTTAAGATGAACCCTAAACATCTGATAATAAAAGAATCCATTTTAGCTTCTAACTTGAAAACGTAGGACCTTATTTTGATAATGTGTAAAACAGGATTTTAGTTAAATTTCCTAAATGTTTTAATAACTTCATTGTCCTTTCTTCCCATTGTTGCATTTATTAGAATCATCAAATATCCAAAGATGTTTGAAAAAAAAAATAAGAGCTTAATAATATTCCGAAAATAAAATGTTTTCGAATACCATAATCTTAAATCAGCAGTGGATACTTCCTTCATTAATTAGGAAACTGTTTCGAAATTATCGCATAAGTTCATTAGTTCATTAAAAACAACAATTATTAGTTTACACTTATACATCGTTTCAAATCAAACATTGAAGAGATAAAAGTGTCAGTCTTGAGATAGAAAATCCCAGTTTAAGCGATAGAGATATTTATTCCGACTATTTCATCATGCTAAACGAATTTTATCTTGTGTCGCAATGTGATCAATCATTGTTTCTAAAAGGCATGCTGTTCTTGTCTGCACCGTTTTTTTTTCTGCTATCTGCTTTTATCTAACAATAAACTATAGCACCAAAGGCCCAATATCTTGTGTCATCCATCATCGTATAACTTAAAAGTTTGAGCTCATCTTGTCTCGGGCTCTGTGTTTTCACTGTGAGAAGAAGACAATAAACTCGGTAGGAACTTAACCATGATAACATCTGATTTTAAAGGACTCACAAGATATGTCAATTTAATTTTTCAAAACAAGATCATGAAAAGTAGATATTTCGACCCACGTGATTCTATTTTTATCTTAAATTGATTATTATTTATCTAATTAATTCTTATAAGATCTTACTAGTAGCAGTATTTTAATAACAATCTTCTAAGAAAACATAACAACTCCTGAAATCAATTAAGCGCAATAAGAACTATAATTATTAGCCTAAATTAGCATGATGCTTCATTTGAATCACTGAGCTTAAGGCTATATGATATCCAAGGTAGGGAAACCAGACCAATTCAAACTGACGAGTAGAGCTTACAAACAAACGAGTAGAGCTTATACGATAAGGATAATCATTGATGTTATATTCACAGTCGTTACTGATCGATTAAGCTTTAGATTTCTTTATATGAGACATTCTATTTCATATAACAATTTAATTTTTTTTTATTTGGAGGTAATAATGAAATGAATAAAAATTATTTTTCACTTTTAAATTTTATTAAAGGATAAAATTTCTTAATACTGGAAGTTAGTTAAAAAAAATGTTATATTTCTCTCATGAATGATGGATAAAGTAGCAATAATGACGAATAAACTATTGAATTACCGTGATGATAAATAAGTTATTGAATAGTCATAATGATGAATAAATTATAAGAATATTCATGGTGATGAAGCTATTCTTATAGATTATTCATCATCATAAATATTAGCTTATATGACAAAAATAGTCATATAAACTAACATCGTAATAATCTAGAAAGCGATATGTGAGCATATTGTTTGAAATGTTCTCTAATATTTTAAACGTTTCATATGAAAATCATCCCAAATGAAAAATAAAAAAAAAAACTTCTGTGGTTATAGCATACATATTATCAGCATAAAAGGCGTCCATTATTAAAATTAATGACCATTGTTGTCATTATATGCTGCTTTCTTCTGATTAATTGAAATCAACTTAACTTTTCTTTTAAATGCTTTCATTCTTTTCATAATTATTCAACAATTCAAAATGAAATAATTATGTATGTATTATTCATTGGTGCAGGCATAATGCGCATCTTAATTCATTATTTAAATAAGCAATTCCTTGCGAGAGACAGAATGTTAGGTTCTCGACGTGGATGTATAAAAAAAGTATTTGTGATGAATCAAGAATCGGTGCTTCTGGAACTATTTTTTTGGTGTAATACGTTTCCCCATGTCATAAATAGTATTTTCAAGAATTTTGGGGCCTTTACACTGAGTAGTTCGCTGTGTAGGGAGCTCAGAGCCGGGGTGCTTTAATTTTGACCACCTTGGAGAGGAATGTCAACATTTACAACAAACAAGAATCGAAAAATTAAATTATAAACTATATTTGCAAAATAATTAGCATTTTATTTTGTAATTGCCTTTGAAATTCATATTACTTTAATGTTATGTTAAAAATATATTTAATTCAGCCAAATATTGGCCATATGATCTCAATCACAAGGTGATTTATGATCAAGAAAATAGCATTGCTTTTATAGAAATCATCACATTTTTTTATTTGAAATAATTTAAATTTTGTAACTCTTATATAAATTTTAGCAATTAATAACATTTAATAAGCTTGGGCTCATATGTATATTATCTGCATGCTGCTATACAATTATTTATTAGTTTCAATTTTCAATACTCATTAAAATATCATTTTAAGTACTCATCCTCTCCGCCATTAATATTTTTCAATTAAAGGAACTTCATTTGCGAGATGAAAAAAAAGTGAATGAAAATAAAGAATCTTTAAAGTTTAAGAGGAAGCAAGTCCTTACTAACCCATAAAAATCTACCACTTCTAGTGAAAAATTTTAATTAGTATATCAGGAAATAATTTTCTTTTGAAGGAGTTAGAAATTAATTTCAATAGATACGCCTCAAGAAACTTCATCAATATGAAAAAAACTAAGTAAATTGAAGCCATTAATCTGAGAAAGCTAATTGTTTAAAAGTTAAGGTAAAAACAATTGTTCGATATTTTATCATCTGTGTTTTTGGAGAGATAAAAATTGAATTACCATTGAATTAAAGGGATAAAATGTGTCAGCTATTAAAAGAGGGAAAAACGCTATTATGTTTTACTGTTTAATTTGAGAGTTCTTCACTTCAGTAGAAAGATACTGCTTTATTATTTGGAATTTAAGAAAAATGTAAGTTGTTTTCTTTTTGACACAGTCATTGCCTGAAGGTTGATGTTTGACAATATATTTGAAAGAGTTTGCCTCATTAATGTTGTCATATCTTTATGCTTTATTTGTAGAATTATTTTATTTGTAGAAAAAGATAAAAGGAATAAAGGCTCTTGAGACAAAAGAATAATTGGGGGGAAAATAAGTTTTGAATACATTTTCTTTTCTAAAATTGTATTAATATTTTCAAATATTTTTTTAGCTATTAATAAAGACTATATGAATATATCTACTGACATGTTTGGTGGATATCAGAAATTACTTTTAGAAGAAATGGTATGTTGGGATATTTATTGTTTTAATATTTTAAACATAAGTGACCCTATTCAACTTTTTCTACTTTGAGAAAATTTTCGTAAGTTGAAACTTAATAAAAAATGCTGGAACTCGATGTTGTTTCCAAAAACGCACATACCAAGAACGAACATATTAAATATGCTGATGAATTTGTATACATTTAAACGGTATAATTAATGTTTTCTGGGATATTATTACAGTTCAATGTTAATAATCCAGTTTTATTATTTGTTATTTTTCAATACATTTTAGCGAGATTTAAGTAAACCTTATCACATTGTAAATAAATATACCAAATATCTCTAAAATTCTAAGAGCATTATTTGTATCGCAATCACACACACACTCAGATACATACACAAATATACGACATGCACGTAACATATATAAATATATATACACACATACATACATAAATATACGTAAATACAAATATACTTAAATATACATATAAACACATACATAAATATAAATACACACACATACATAAATATACATACACAAACATACAACATGCACAGACACGAAAGCTTGCGCGCGCGCGTGAATTTGTTGCCAACCTTTGCATTAATATTCATACTTCGTGATGAATATTCTGCTCTCTACTTAAATTACTCTTTTTTGTTAATTTGTGATTGTGGATTTTCTAAAATAATGTGTAGAAGAGCACCTCATGTTCCTTTTCATTTTCAAAAAGTAAAGTATATATTTTTGAGAAGAAAGAACGTTTACCTAGAAGCTATATATACTTAGAAACATATATTTCTTTACAGCAGTTCAAAAATATATTTCTTTCTTGTACAGCAGTTCAAAAATATATTTCTTTCTTGTACAGCAGTTCAAAAATATATTTCTTTCTTGTACAGCAGTTCAAAAATATATTTCTTTCTTGTACAGCAGTTCAAAAGCATCTTAGCATCTCCGGTGTTAGATATTAATAAATCCTACTAGAACCGGCCTACAGAAGAAAATTCGTAATTATTAAGTATATTACCGACTACAGGGAATGCTTTTGGAGTCTTTCCTGAAAACATCTAAGTAAAAACAAAATTGGCTCAGCTTTAAAAAATTTAAATACTATTATTATTTGCAGTATTCCGCACTTCCTTTTTTGTTTAGAATGTCTCAATATACTACTGCAATATCTTCAAGATATTTCCCGTTAATTAGAATATTTCATAATTTCGGGAAGATATCTTGCAGTATATTGCATTAGCAGGTTTCAATTAAAATAATAAAAATATCTGATAAACTAATAGTGAGAAACAAGTAGAGAAGAACTTGATCGTATATTCTGTAATAAAGGTGTTATTTGTTTCTCTCACATGATAATTACTGATACTGGGCAAGACTAGGATTGCCACACTTACTCAGATTTTTATTGCATTCAGAGTCGTAAACTGGAAGTAGAAGAGAGAGCAACAAGCGTGATTGATTCCATACATTTTTGGACATTCGTTATAATGATGTTGATTAGAATAATAAGAAGCATGGATTTATATCATACAACGTATATTACTGATACTTTTAATTATTATAGTAATGATAATAAAAACTTCGCCCTGAAACTTAATCACTTTTTGTCCTATATATAAGGAATAAAAATTATTATCTATAATAATTAAAACAATTACCATTCATCGAATTTAAACTGTTTTATTACCCTTTATTCCTTATTCATTCTTGAACTTAAGAAAATATGTGATCATTTTGAAGCTGAAAAGTAATTTAAAAACCGACATTCTGTTATTATTATTCAACAATTCTTAAATAAAATTTCATTGAAAATAGATAATATTATAAAGTGTAGAAATAATAGGAAAATTAATGGAAACAATAGTTTTGCTTCATTCAGTTTAGACATATTTTTTTCATTATTAATATTATTTGTAATTCATAAAACAAGCAAATCCGATTTCTTCATTTAGGAAACGTTACATAATTTCCTTCAATTGTGTAGAACTAATTTTCAGGAATTTAATTAGGATTTTTGACTTAAAACAGGTGTACTTTATTATAAAATGTTCTAAATTACAAAATTTAAGTGCTGATCATTTAAAAATATATGTAATTTTACAACAGAAAATGGGATTGCAAATGCAAAAGTTTACCTCTACAAGAAGAAGGTATTTATAACGGAATGTAATAAAATAACAGAATATGGCAGGCATGCTGGTATTATATGGAAATTCAATGACATTTAAATTTGCCATTTCTAAATTTCTGTGTCATTTCTCATTGACACAGTTCCATGAATTATACCATTGCAACAAGCACTCCGCAACACAGATAAAATTGAAATCGGTAGTAAATTCGTTAATAATTTAAATATTCACAGGATTTGACGAGATAGACTATAAACGCTTCACGTATTCTTATTCTGTTCTGTTATTGCATATTTATAATATATAAGGGTGTATTCAATCAAAATGGACCGGAAGTCCCAAAATAAAATGAGATAATTTTTTTTAAATAACCTAAATTACACAATCACTTGTCCCATTTTTCTACAAGTTGTGTATAACTTGTTTATAGAAGTTGTTTGGATGAGATTGTATCAAGTTTAAATCATTAAACTTAAGAATGATTTGTCTGAGTATGAATAAAGACATTTCAATGTCTTTTTTAGAGGGGTAAATATATCAAAATCTTACGATGAAAGTCAGTGTTGATATGGTGAATTCAATGTCCACCAAAATTAATGTTCGAATGTTCGTCTATTGCATCGGAACAATATCATCCTAGACACGGAAACGCTTGTGACAGTACCTCATATAAACAATAAATATTCCTCCTACTCTTCTTCATTCGCCTATATAATTTTCGAAATCCGCCTTCAGCTACGAAAATCTATGAAGCAGACGCATTAAAAATGACTATTAATCGCCAGCCAATGCATACCACGTATTTTCATCGAATTATATTGGAAAGATCCATTTGGTAAGACGGGCTGTCTTTCTCTTCTTATGATTTACGTTTAGACAGAATTAGTTAATTTTTCTGCACACAAAAATACATTAAATTACAACCATTGATTACTTTACATTTGATCAGCCTTTACATATTTTATTACTGATTTTATTAGTCAAGTTATTATTGATAATAATCATCGCTAGTGTTATTAATAATATGCAATTATTAATATATATATATATATATATATATATATATATATATATATATATATATATATATATATATTAATCACTTTTATTAGTTATTATTAATAATAAATAATTTATTACATTATCCGTAAAATATGCATTATCTATTATATATATTTATTTTCCATATAACACTGATAGAAAAAGTGCCCAAGTAGTTTTGCCCTTCTCATTTGAAACCCTATATTTTATTGTAAAAATCATTTGTTCCTATTTGCCTGATCTATTTTCAAACATTATTAGCAACTTTTTGAGGGTACCCTGTAAACTATTTGATTTAAAAAATAAGATGAAATAAATACTGGACGAGCTGTTAGATTGTAAAAATTGTTAAGTAAAATAATAGTTTTCTTTTTAACGAGTTTGCATTAAAAGAGTAAGCAGCAAATTCTAATAATATTCAGTATTGAACTTAGAAAAACAAAATTCTATTCTATATTTAGTTTTGCTTTTTTTGAAAGATTGCATAATAGTTTAAGTACCATAGCGATGAAACGGAAAGCTAAAATGAATAAATGCAAATCCGTGCCTGATTTTTATTAAGACTTCTCTTAGAAAAACATAACAATGAATTTTACACTTTTGTTGGCAGAAATTCTGATGACAGGAGCAGTTACCACGGTAATAATGGCTAATAAGTATCCATTTCGTATAGGCATTAATGGCGCAGTAAAGAAACTCCTACATTACTTCTGCAAAAAGCCCTTAATACTTAGAGATTCGGCAACTTTGGACCGGCACAGAGTCTTTTTAGATTTCCTTGCCTTGTGGCGTTGATTGTTTTGCCGATAAAGAACATTTACTAATTGAGATTTGCTCAGTTTTAATGATTCTTTTCAGAAAAGTAAAAATAGAAATAAGAAAAAGCGTGTACACTTTAAACAGGTGAAATTTTTATGATTAAGAAATGAAAGAAAAAGTTTGATGAAAAATACTTCTTTCTTTAGTTTAGAAGTTACAAAATTATTTCTCCTTAAATTATTCTTTTCTTCACTTTTCTGAAAAAATATTTTTATTTATATTTTTTTAATTTATTTTTCTTTTTATCTACCTAATCTTTGCGTCAAATGTTCTAGAATTTTTAAGAAAGGTAATAGTTTTATTTTATAATTCCTGCTGACAACAAATAAAAAGTTTTGTTAATATTTTTGCTTTCAACTATAGCAGAGAAAATACTAAAGCATACACACATACATATATACTATATTATTTTTAACAAAATCTACTTATAAAATTATTATTTGCCATTAGGCAGAATTCCATGAATACAAAAAAATTGAAATAAAATTCTATTTCAAAAAATTACTTTTAAAGTATAAAATTGAAAAACAAAAGAAATATTAGTTAAAATCTTGATTTAAAAAATAATTTTACCAATGTAAATTCTTAAATACTCTTGGTTTTATTTATAAATGATGTCATGTAAAAGAAGTATATTGAGTGAAAATTTTTAAAGTTTCTTTTGTAAATCAATATAAATTTATATATAATATACATATTATTAATATTTTGATTTAATTCTTCTTTTTTAAGTAGTGCATTTTCGGATTTTTCAAAATTGCCTTAAAAGATACATCGCAATCTTCTTAAACAAAGAGTATAATCCCATAGTAACAAGGCTATTATGCTTAGCCAAAGGCTATTATTTCCTCTGAAAGAAATATGATTCATCATGGGAGATGGTATCAAAACTATCATATTAACATTGCCATGTACCCAATAATGCAAAAGCCCACATTTTTTTATCCAATTTATATCTATCCATTTGCGGAAGATGTTCCATATTCCAGAGGACCAACTACTTTTTTAAATAATCACAAAGACGCAATCCTTATTTCTCCTGGATATCCGGAAAAAAAATGAATGAAGTTGCGAAAGCCAAAAGCAGGAATTGAGGTTAGAGTTCTAAGAGAAAAAACGTGCTACCTTGAAACCTCTGTTGGATGTCTAGTTATCAGAGAAATAACTCGCCTTCATAACATTGCTATATTTACTAAAGCCACAATTCAGATAAAGCAGATTCTCATTCAAGTATTCCTGATACTTTCTGATTTGATGATTTTTTAAGATGAATCAGATTTCATAATGATGTAAAAAAATTAATAGCAATGCTATAGTTCTGTTCATACATCTAATCAATTCTCCACATTTGATGTTACGATCCGTAATACAATTTCATTTGTTATAAAAAGAAATGAATCTGATTATCTAAACTTTATTTAATTACTTGTGAAGAAATCTGTGGCTATCATTTTGCTAAATAACATTTGCGTCTTGCTGGCATTGTAAGTTTCATCAAGATTTTTTTGCAAATCAAATTTAATGCAAGTTTTTACCAAATTTTTAAAACAAAAAATTATACATAGATGCAAATTAAGCTTTGTGCTATAATTTACCATTCCTTGACATGGAATTTTAATTTTTACATTAATAAAATCTTTCCTTTATTGTTATATCAAAAAGTCACAGAATTTTTAAGCATATACCTCACGCAGGTCAGCCATATTTATCTCCGGAGCTGTTAAACGAGAAACAATCCATCATTTTTTAAACTTCTATTGTTCCAGTATCGAAACTCTCGACTTCGTGATCTTTAAGTGGAGAATATATTCCATGACTTTTAAATGAAGTAAAACGGTATGATTTATTGAAGCAGAAGTAAACCAGTTTTCATTTTTGACTTGAATATTTATAAACTTTTGAAAGAGTCCCTTAAAACGTAGCAGTGCTAATGGCTTTTAAGACCTCAAGAGGTACACAGAGTGATCTTTCAACTGAAAACAAAAGACAACAACCTTAGTTCTGAAAGGAGAGAAATAAATAAACTACAATATAATGAAGAGGCTGTAAATCATTATGAGCAAGTATTTCTTGAAAGACCTATGTGAAATATTACAACCAAGAATATATTATATAAAGGAATACGGAAAACATTTATAAAAAAAATATCTGTTATCATTATCTTGTATAATGATCTCATACGTAAAAAAGTAAGAGTTATTCAAATGCAAATATTCAAAGGATTACTACATTAACGTTGCGTCATACAGACATTTTAAAATATCATATTTTTTTTTTTATTTTATCTAATAACTTTAAATTAACAATTCTTGTTTATATATAAATTCATTTTGTGTATCTCGGAAATAACTCTAATGGATTGGATCACATTTTATATTTAGTCAAGATTTTAATTTTTAAGTTTATTTATATAGGTGCCTTTTCTGAAAAAAAGGGGGTTTTAAAACACACACAAAATTATATATAAATATTCATATGTGGATATACGCACTTTCCTAAACCTGTTAGAGATAAAATAGTTGTTTGGGTTTCCGGTTATTAATAAAAATAAATATCCCCTTGCATTTTCTCACATTCAAACCTGAGTTTGCAAGTCAGTCCGATTTCACTTATAACTTTAAACGAGCCATAGTACAGGATTTCATTTACAATTTTACAAAAAAAAAAAAAAAAAACTGCCAAGTGAAGCTTGGTTTTTCAGGTACTTGTTAATTTACTATAATGAAATCTCAAACAATAAAAACTTTCATGCAATGTTGGCAAAAAATTGCACATAGAAACATTATTACATTTAATTTCTACATAGTAAAACTACTACGACGAATAATGGCTGCATATAATGAATCAATCATTCTACTTCTTTCGAACTATTTATTTAAATAATGACAAAAACGTTCAAAACAGTATTTTAATTGGTAAACAAAACAAAAATATTTATGCAGTCAATGTTTGCGAAAATGAAGCAAATCGATTCATTTTTTGAAAAAAAAAAAAGATAAAGTATATTATTGAAAATATCTATTAAAAGACATCAAGGAGTGCAATTATAAATTATTTCATGCAAGCTAATTATATCTTCCTCGTCATCATTCTTAGTTCCTTTTAAATTGTCATTAAAATAGTTATAAAATTCAACTGGTATAGAAAAACATTAAAACAAAAAAAAATGCTCCATTCCTCTTTTTTTTTCCTAGCTGAAAAGAAAAACGATAATTAATTCGGATGATAATTTTGCGAACTTCTAATTCATTGATTTTCTATATCGACATAACTCTTTCAAGTTCATTTTATAGAAAAACAATCGACATTTTTTATTTATTTTTTAATGGTGTTTTGGAAATCAATGAGAAAAGCATTAACTTTTCAATTGCCCGTAGTTTGATTCTTCCGACTCCTTACTGAAAATAAACTGTTTGAAGTAATGTTGATATGAATGAAATAGACATAAATACGTTTCTCGTATTTATATGTATTTAATCCGCCAGAGAAAAAAAATATATCTGAAGAAGCTGCGTTTAAAAAAAAATTACAGCAAGAATTTGAAAAGCGTGAATATTTCAATCAAAAGTTCACAAAACGCATTTTTGAATTACGCATTACTCAGTGGAATTAATTTTTAAATTATTTATATTTTCGAAAAAAGATTTAATTAAAAACATAGAGAAATAGATAGAAAGAGTTTAGCTAAAAGGTTACAAATCAACTCCCATCTATATTAGTTTTCTTGTCTCTAAATATTTGGGAATTAAAGGAATAGTTCGGCAAAAACCTTTGCAGAAAAGAAAATTTAGTTTGTGAATACGTGACAACCAAATTTAAAAAAGAAAAATGATTTTTAGCGAAGATTTAGATATGCCCTTTAATATTTTTATATCTTTATGTTTATTTAAGGAAAATTGCAATAGTAAAAAGAATATGGCTGTGAAAATATAAAATAAAGGCTACAAAATTGTTTTGAAATGAATATATTTTAACAGGATGATCAATTAAATTTAAACTATCACCAGTTTTAAAGGTTACTTGGAAATAATTTTAAAATAATTGTTTTTCTATAAATAAAGATTATATAAAATATATTCTCGTTGCAAATGATTAAAATAACTTTTTTATCTCGCAAGTCTAAAAAAAATAATGTGATTTAAAAAGTTAGAAAATAAATTTAATCCAGATTCATTCATATATATTTTACTTCATTTTATGAATAAACCAGATATATTCTTCATGAAATCAGTTCAAAATCTCAATTGTGTTATAATATATTTTGCTATAGTAAAAAACTAAACAAAACAAAAACTAATAATTATGTAATAACGATGAAACATAGTAAGTTAATAGATAATCTATTTTTGAACGGAAGAAATAATCTTTTTTTAAGTAAAATGGAACCTTGCTTAGCAAACACCTCTAATAACGAGCAAAACGAAATATAAAAATAATAATTCCTTTACCAGCGATGTTTCTCAAAATGTTTCAATCTCCACTATTAGTCTATGTTTAACGTTATTCTATTGGAGAGTTAAAAGAGGAAATGTGAAATATACAATAAATGCGAACCATTTTTGTAATGGTTATAGTTTCACATTGTCATATGAGTGAGAAGTATTTCATTTTTGTGTGATCATCAGTGCAAGAAACTGCATTCTGATTTGAATTGAAATAAATTTAATTCATGGCAAAAAAATTTGGATTAAATTTAGTCAGAAGACGAGATCATGGCTACCTCCGTATAGTATCAGCATCCAATGAAACAAGAATTTTGTGAAAAAAAAGAAACTATTATATTGTATATTAAACAACGTTGTCTCATTTTCGCCAAATTTTGCAGTACAGAAAAAAAAAGATTTTTTAAGAACTTAAAATTCATGTATTATAAATTATACATTTACATAAATACTTTTTTCCGAACAGAACGACTTATTTACATTACTTAGATCTCTATGTTTTTTTTTTTTTTTTTTTTTTTTTTTTTTTTTTTGGTTAACAAGCGTTTCACGTTACAAATAATATTCGAGAACGATTTTACTTTTAAAGTGAGATTCCACTGCATTTAAATCCAAAGAAAAATTTACAAATACAGTATTGTACGAATGCTTTAAATCGTGAAAAATATGTATTGATTCATACACTTTTATTATTATTCAACTGCGCAAAAATGTTATCATAGTCTGCTATCTCAAAGTTGCAATGATGCAATTTATTATAATTAAAATAATTCCTAAAAGTTTTCTATTACTACTTACTTTAAATAATTTGTTTTACTCAACATTTCCCAACCTTTGTACATGAAAAAAAGGCAAACAAATTGTATGATACTGAGAATTAATCTTTTTTCAAAATTTATTAAATATTGATTAAAAAACATTGATTAACTTGATTAAAATTGACATTGTTTGAAAAGTATCAAGAGTTATTGACTGCTTGGAGAAATATAATTTTTAAGGCATCCAATATTTCTTCGATCATTCTCAACATAATCTTCCATCTATAGAATTGTGATCAAATTTAGTAACAACCTGGATTCATAATTACACACGATATAGGTAAATAAGATGGGCATTATAGGTATTTTTAAAAGAGGTTTCTCTTCATATGTTTATACTTCAAATTTTACGATAATTAAAAAAAGCGCTTATCTCAATTTATTGTATAACATGTATTTCATCGTTTTAAATTTTCAGACACTCACACTACGAGTAAATGATTTATGATGAGATTGAATCCATATTGGAGTAAATCAAACGCTTTCACTTCTGGAATTATATGAAATCCCTCCACCCGATGAGCAATACTATTTTGCAGTTGCGGAATACCTCTTGGTATGCAATACGAACGACATCAGCTGTTCTGATCAGATGGAAATGAGATAGTCGAACGACTGATGCAAGATTAGCCTTCTGTATTTAATTGGAATCTCAGCAACGCTGTTCAGCAAATTCGAAGAACAGATTGGTTTACATGTTGTGTACTAGTGTTGGCAACATTCTCTTGATTAAATTGACTGTATTTCTTATTAAAATGCGTATGTTGTAAATAATCCAGTAATGATTCAAGAATCATCTGAAGAGAATAAGTATTCTAACACTAGATTATATCCAGTATATATACAAATGATATTCAGTTTCAATGATATTTAATCAGTTGCATTCCATTTTATCTTTAAATACTCACATTAGTTTATCTAATTGATGAAAATTATCATACATTTATCTAATTCTGGTAAATATTCATTATCGGCTATAAAAATCAGTCGTATTTGAGAATATAAATTGGTAGTCTGTAAATAAAAATTCAAAATAAATGCATTAAAAGTAGAAAAGGAGAACAAAAAAAAATTTACATAATGTGTCATTGTACATAAATGTTAAATCCACTGATTAAAAATGAATTAGTGTTTGGGTCATTTGCATTTCTTCGAACTGTTGAGTTAAAACATTTTTTTTTTGTTTTAAATTTCCATAATTTGTTATTCATTCCTTCTCTTGTTTAAAAGCTGTCAAAAATTGAAAAAGATTAAAATATATTTGCTTTTAAAAATCAAATGAAATTAAAGAGTGAAATATTTTAATTAATTTTTAATAAAAATAATGTCACATTTAATAATGGAAATTTATTAGAAATTATTTATACCTTACCTCAGTATCAAAATAATATAAATCTGGCAAGTGAAGAGTTAATAAATTTGATATAATTTTCAAGTAGAGACTTTTGACATAGGAAGCAGAATGTGAGGGATATTAACTTAATAGAAAAAAGTCATTATTTAAAATTTCATTGGAAAATTAAGCTAGGTTTATAGCTAAAAAAACAAAATATATTTTAAAAATTTATAGGAATTAATAGCTCAAGAGTCAGTAGTTGGATTCTTTACTAAATAAATCATATTGTTTTTTTTGTTTATATATCAATCGAATAGTTCTAAAATTTTAAAATCCCGTAGTAAAAGTTTTTAGATTATTTCGGTACTTCTTAATGTTTCCCCAAATGACATCAAAAATATATATATAGACGTGCGTGAAACAGAGCCATTTGGCTTTAGTTTTATATCATCCATAGAATCATTAAAAAGCTATAATTTTAAAGAAATTATTATAGTCATAAAGATTTTTTAAATCAAAAATCTTATAATATGTCGTCCATAATTAGATAGAGAATCATCTGTTTTTATTTTACTGTTCAATTTAAGACGATCAAAGACAAATTTTTCAAATAATTTCCAAGCTTTATAAAATAAATTAGTTTCAAATAAATCATTCTAAAGTAAAAAAGAAAACTCCTAGTAGACACAGTTTTAAAAATTGAGCTTTATTAACATTTATATACTATGGTTAAACAACTAATCACAAATTAATGGAAATAGGTATAAATGTTACAATACAGTTTTTAAAATCAAAAACGTAACAAAGCAAGCTGAATAAAATTTACTACACAGTAAAATACAAAACGTTAATTATTTTGAGAAATATTACTGATGATTAATAAATACATAAAACAGTAAAAATTTAAAACGTTTTGATTGGATTACTTGTAGCATTTAAATTAAATAACAGATATGTGACCTTCTTTCATGAGGGGTTTTGGAATTTTTAGAGCGGTTAACTGCCTAAACAGATCTATCAAAAGTGAAAATAATAAGAAAAGTCAGAAAATTGTTCAGGTGTAATTACTACTGTAGACTTTTATGAAAAGCATACGAAAATGCATTTTAAACACTTCATACAGATAACATCTACTCATTATTTTTACGCAATACATGAAATGAAATTCTTCTTCCTGATGAGTGTCCTTGTGCATCTCATAATGAAACAGAAATGTCAAAATCCACACGAAATATAAAACTGCACCTTTATTCCACAAGGAAGGATTAACGCAGTGTCCAATAGAAGTTTCATTTCGCAAATCTTCTCAGTGCTGAATTATCTTTAGTTGAATTCAAAAGTTTGCATTGAAAATTCATAGCAAAATCTTTGTTCAATCATGCACAAATAGTGCTGAGATTTTGCTTCGAAGAACATGCTGTGCTTTTTTCTAAAAATTGAAATGAAAAACTTGAAAGTTGCGTAAAGTACATTTTAGTAATTCGCCATGAAATTCTATCATCGTCTAAATTCAATCTTTTCACTTTCGTCGGTGTTTCAATTCAAATCATGTCATGTAAGTATGTTCTTTTTCTTAGTAGTCCTGTAGCACCTTTGGGTCATCAAGGAAAAGAACACCTCACGTTTCAGCTTATTTCATATTTTTATATTTAAAATGAAGAAATTCTTTATATACGGATCTACAGAAAGATAGGTGCTACACTGTCGTTTCTTCTCTCTTTTCTCTGAAGTGCCTGAAATAAAAAATAATTAAAAATTATTATTAATTAATTACAAGCTAGATAAAGATTGTGTATTATTTTCACACTTGAGATAGTGGTAGAGGCCCCTATAGAAATTTGAAAAGGATAATGTGTCATATGAACTACGATGAGTCAGGTTCAGATGACTCAAGATCCTAAGGGTATGAGAAAAATGGTATTTTCAAAAGACTGTTTTTTCTGAAATTTTACTCTAATAACATGAGGTTATTTCACAGATAACATAAACGTTTAATTTATATACTTTTGAAAAGTTGAAAGTTTATAAATTATATTTTAACAATGAATCTGATAAGAGCTCCTATGGTAAAAAAAAATATATAATTTTTTAAAAACTTTTTTTCTGAAACTTTGGTACGCTCAGAAAATTTTTCAATTCTTCACAGTTTAATTAAACCTTATAAAGCAATATTTACATATGTTACACATCTATTTAACTAATATTGATTTTTTTTCGTTTATTCTTTCTTTCTAGGTTATTTATGATACAAAATATCTCATATATATATATATTTAATTTTCAAATTTCACATAATTCATTACTTTCCGAAATTTGTATTATTAGTACGCTTAAATTTAAAAAATAAATAAATAACTGTAATTACTAAATCTATTCTAATATATTATGTTAATTTTGGAGTAACTTGATTCTTATTTTTTTTTTTTTACACGTACCAGTTTATGATTACGTACTTGAAGATTATCGCATCAGAACACCGATTTGCCATTAGGAAATAAATATTTTAAGAAAAAAAATATTTTATAATGTTTTATAATGAAAATAAATAATTTGCTCTGTATGTAATAAGTTTACTTTAAAAAAAATTCTCCTTATTTAAAATTGAAATTTCGAAAATTTCCATTGTTGAGAATGCCCCGATTCCCTTGATCATATATCCAGAACTTCATCATATATCCTCTTATTCACTGTTCATGGTTTGTAAATATGTGGTTTCAATATAATAAATTGAAATATCTTTAAGCGGCTAAAATATGCTATAATTGACACTAACCTAAATTGTTAATTTCAACACCAGCTGATATTCAAAAGGTTTAGGAATATCTTCATTGTTTTATTTCTCCACTGATCACAATCTGTACAAGACTGTGTTGTTTTCTATTCTTAAGGTTACCCTACGTTATATACGCCGAGCAAGGGCCATTTTCGGTTCATGGTGCATGATTATTCATTTTCAATACAATACATTGAAATATCTGTAAACGTTTAGATGATGACATAGCTAGCACTAGCTTTAATTGCTAATAACAACAACATTCAGAGGTTTTGGAAATGCATTCATTGTTTTGTGCTTCAACTGATCAAAATTCGTATTACACGGTATTGCTGTCTATTTTTAGAGGAAATCTTCGCTGTAGTTGGCTTGGGGTATACACATTTGTTTTAATTCTCTATAATTTCTGTTGCGATTAAGGAAAAAAAACCGAATAAAAACAGAAAGGCTGTATTTAAAAGTATCATCGATAATATATAGATTACTAATTATAAAGTAGGACAATCTATGAATAAAATAAATTCAGAATAATTTTTTAGTCCCCAGCAAATATCAGGCACACATTCTAACCATTAAACTAGCCTATAAATGTGCTTTGAAATACGACAACAATGCTGATATGTGGAGCGATAGCAAGTTTTATTATATATGAAATACTCATATTCATTCTCAAGCCAATGGCGAAAGAAATACAAACTATTTTAGCCAACCACCCGTCTAACTGATTAAGATCGTTTAAAGAAAATATTGGTCAACATTGCAAAAAGCCAGTAAATGTTTTACCTAAACAGGCTTTGTCATTAGGATCTTCCATAAAATGATCAGAAAAAAGAAATTTCTTAAAAATTCATTCAAAATTCAGTCTTCAGCAGCAAAATGAATGAAGAATTGATCAATTAAAAAAAATGCTCATCAAATTATACACTGTCTTTTTTAATACAGTAACTTGGAACAGGCGAAACATAAAGGTGCCTTCCTATCACAGAATATTTTTTGACACTTCAATAGTAGGAATTGGGATATGGACTTCATTACTATTAGTTGTCATCTTATATCATTTTATTTCATTTTAGCAAAGCCAAACCTGGCTTTTTTCAATTAATAATTCAACCCAGGAGTTGCGGGATGAAAGTTATAACCCTCAAGTTCAAAACGAAAAATTAGAGCCGTTTTCACAAGAAAACGAAGCCTTATTTTCCCATATCCAAGCCTAGGATAATTTTCTCCTTCGGAATTTCCAATTAAAATCTTTTTCAAACAAAATTAAATTTTGATGCACATTTTAAGAACTCATTGTTCCTATTCAAAGACACACTGATTTGTGATATATTGTGAACTGTAAGCTAACATTTTATGTGTGTTTTTTTTCTATATATGGTTCTACACAGGGGTATTTAATTTATAAGGATGCCTACGGTCTCAAGTTCGACGTCATACTGTAATGAAAAGGAAATAATATAACGTCCTTAAATAAAAATACTTTATTATTGATATGAATGCTTAATCAAATATGCTTAAAAGAAAATAATTTATAAAAAATATCTGATAACAGAATTAGGATTTAAATTCATAAAATCTATCTTTATATGCTTGATTTGCATTTAAATGACTGACATCAAAAATGACCGCATTTCCATGATTAAACGTAATTCTGTATTCATGCGAAAAACTAATTCGACAAAGCGCAAAAGAATATCATGCGGTCCAAAATGTTTAATTCTTACTAAATTTAACTAAACAATAAGTTGAAAGTGCCGGTCAAACCCATAGCACATAAAAATGTTTTTTTTTTATACGATAGGGACATTAATTGTATTACCAATTCAATGGATTCTCTTTTCTTAAAAAAGTAAACCTAATTGCACGGCACGTAATTATCGGCGAAAATTTATTCATTAGATTTCATTCGAACACAATTGCATTATTATACTTATTTTTTGTGTCGGGTGGAATGTTACAAACAGGCTTTAATCTCTTGAGAAATTGATTGTACAAGCACAAAAAAACAAAGAAATTCTCAAATGATTTTGCTCCAAAATGGGGCTACGAGTCTTTAGTCTTCTTTGATGTTTTTTTTCTTTTGAACAGAGACAATTCACGATCATTTCACACTCAATATTTCATCTATTTTCTAAGGGAAAAGAAATTACCAAAATCACTCATATTTGTTTTGTTATTTTTTTCTTCTTTTCCTGTGCAATATATTTCCATTTGTTAAAAAAAAACAGAAAGCAATTCCAGAAATAATTAGAACTATTAGAAAATCAGAAATTTCTTTTACAGATAATGAACCTTTTGTTTTGCAGTCTATTATATACTATCAGCGAAAAGTGAATTTAACGAAAGAAAGTCTGTAACGAAAAAAAACTAATACATACTGCGAAAAATGTGTATTATGATGCTCTTCTTGCATTAAATTTAAATTTGTCCATATAATTAAATAAGATTATAAAATAAATTTAACATATAATTAAATTAAATCAGGTGATAATTAAATTCCATCATTTTAAATCTCAAAGTCATGACCTGAATCGATTGACAGAATTCATAAATTTTACATACTACTCTTACTTATGTGAAAAATTCTTTGAAGGAATTACAAATTTCTTTAAAGTTTTTCTACTGTAAATGGCATCAATAGAGAGAATTATTAATTTTTGCATTGAAATCTGAAGATAAGAAGCAATACCAAAGTACTCTGTTTCAATCACAATCTTTTTCTTTTTTTTCTTTTTATGCATTTGACTTGCATTGATAAAAAAATTGAGGAAAAAGTTTCATGTCACAATTCTAGTATATAATGAAGATAATTTAATTTTAAGATAGATTGCATTTAAGGTGTACATACACACTTGAAACTTCGGAAATCGGTCAAAATATCGAATGTTTTTTTATTGCTTCAAAATGTTCTCTGTTTCTTTAGCTTTCAAACGATACCAAGATGTTGTCAATATTCGGAATATTTTTCGAGTTAAGTATTTTTCTTGAGGTACTTTCACTAAAAACTCTAGTTTCGGTGTTTTTTACTCATTTTATGAAGAATGATATTTTTCCACAATGTTGCTTCATTAAAACAATTATAACTCAACAAGAAATTAACCAAATGCAATTATTTATGTATCAAAATAATCTGTATGAAACAGTGGATGTTTTGTGCCTCAATCAATGTTATATTTATAGAAATAAATTTTTAATAGCTATTTAAAAGTTAAAATTACAGAAAAAATCTCACTTTTTCTATTCATCGTTGATGAAAAAATTGCTAAAAGAACACTATGTATTTTTTATAACTGGACTGAGGCAGACAACATGAAGACTGATATTAGCCATAAATTGCAACTAGAATGGTGTGTAGAAATTAGAAATTAAGAAATCAGGTTTCAAAAAATATGCTAATTAGCTCATTAAATATTATTTAATTCATTAATAATTTGTGTAAAATGGTTTTTTCTCATTGAAATGAGTTTAAACATATATTAGTGACCTACTGCGAAAAAATTGAATTTTTAAAGTTAAAATTAAAAAAAAAATCTTCTAATGTGCACGTACACCTTAATTAAAACCTGTATTGATAAAGTAATTTATTCTTTAGAATAACTTTAATGCATGAACGCTTCGTTAAGTAAATATTTTCCAATTAAAGCTAATATTACAGGCTTGTTCAGTTTGATAAAACGTAGAGTGAAAATCGACGCGGCAGTATGCTAAGTCCTTTCGGACTTATTTAGATTAATTCAGTTTTATCATAAGGATTGTTCTTACTATTATTATCGGAAGCACAGTTTCCAAACAGTATTGTTTGTACGAGAATCTACTGTACTCAAAACGCATTAAAATCAAGAAAATATCAAAACATGCACACAGAAGTTTCATAAATGACACGTACTCACACTCGCATCTCCTGCTGCTTCGGATGGTTGGGTAATGTGTGGTTCGGACCAGTAGTTGGTGGCCAGTGTGGATGATGGTGATGCAGGTGGTTAGCATGTGGTGGAGTGGAACGTGCTGCTGTAGAGAGCAGAGGCTGGGCCTCAGGGTGCTGCTGTGGTTCATGTGTAATGACCGATGGGGGCATGATCTTAGAAGGCAAGCTGCCAGCTTCGGACAGAGTGGCGAGTGTCATGAAAGACGGCGGCGGAAGGTGGTCCATCGGCGACGGCACCGAACTTATCAGATGCGCTTGCTTGGACTGAGGAGTAGAGTTGCAACTGATGCCATCAGGATGTAACTGAAATAGTAAGACAGCAAACTTCAATAGAAAGATTGTAAAGAATCGATTTACTTTTTGTTCTTTCCTCCCGGCCCACCTTAGAAATGAGGATGAGAAACTTCCGGAATGTTATTTGGTTCTCGCCACCTTGGTGGGTACAGAAATGATGGGGATTGGCTAACCTCTACATATGACGGAGCTTCCCACGGAAAGGGTAGGGTGTACCGATGACGGTAATGGCCCTTAGGACTCAACATTAGTTCCTGACAATGCTGTCGCTACGGTTCGGTCATTCAGAATTTATAGTTGTAATTGCATGATTTTAAATATAAATACATGTTATCATAAGGACATTCGTCATGATATCAATACATTTAATAAAATAATAAAGCGACTAAGATACAGAAAGTTATCTCAAACTATTCACCAGGAGAAAATTGCTAAATATTAGAGATATATTAGCTTCTAGAATAGTGCTTTAAATATAAAAAAATATTGCTTTTTTACATTCTTTGAGGGAATAAATCCATTGATGAAATAATTGCAAAACCTATTTTTCTTTTTTACATTCTCCAGTTAATTATTATCAATAAAATAAAATTTAAAACTTAACATGGCAATAAAAATATTCTATTATTCCATGACTGAGCAGACATGAATAAATGGGTGTTGCAAGCCAAATTATTTCAAGGAATAGTCAGTCATCAAAGATTGAAAAATAATATACTTGTATCAAAATGCAAAAATATAATTTTATTTCTTTATTTATTTAAAATTGAAAGGAAAATGCAAAATATGTAGATGGTTTGAATATAAAGGTAAAATAAATATTCCATTAAAGTAATGCAGCACTATTAGAAATACTGTCATAATAAAAAAAATCTGAAAAATTTGAATTCAAAATATTTAAGAGTATTATTTTCTAGAAGCAATTTGCCTGCTGATGAAATACAGAAACGTGTCCATGAAGGAAATTATTTATTTACTAATAATGCAATAGATATCTTGTCAATACGTTTCATCATACTTGTTTTCTAGTTAATTCTAAATGCAATACCACAATACAGAATAATTATAATTTTCCAACTACTTAAGGGATCTTGGAATTTAATTGGTACTATAAATTAACATAAAAAGTTAAATAATTTACTCAAATTTTATCCATTAACTTCCTTTTTTTTATTAAAACGTTAATGTATTATGATTATTTTATTAAATGTAATAATTTGGAATCAATAAAATTTTGATTTTATGGGTTTTTTTCTGGGATAAAATTTATAAAAATGTTTAGTTAATTTACAACATTTGTTAAAGTAAAATTATGTATCTCTTTTAAATAGTTCAAGAACATGTACCGGACAAATGACATTAATAAACTTATATGAAGATTAGACTTGTTTATATAATAAAAAGGTTTTAAATTATTTTCGTATTAATCATCTTTAATGCAAAAAAAGAAACAATTTTGCAACTTCAGAATTGAATAGATAAAAGGTTTGAAATTTTAACTTTATCTGAAGAAGAATTTAAGAAACCACACACACACACACACAAACACAGAAAAAAATATTTTAGCTTAAGTATAATTCGTGGTTATAATTAAAAAATGATAATTTATATTTTAATTAGATTAATTTGGTAGGAAATGCATTTCATATTCTTATATATAGGCACAAATTATACGAAAAATTATTTGTAAAGTATCTTTAACTTACATTATTTTGTTTATAATCCTACAAAAATTATAAATAAAATAATATAAACATTAAAAAAGTTTTTTTAAGATTTTATTCTTTTATTTAAACCTTAACATATAATTTTTTCAATTATTTTAAAATGAAAAATGCATTTATTTATGATGATATTTGTATATAAAGTAATTTTATCAAATGACTCGCACACATTTGTTTTTCTGGTATTTGACTAACTTATTCAAATTTATTAGAATAATAAATTAGTACTTTATTTCACGTTATCCATGCGTGTTGATTATGTTCCTGAAATAAGTATATGAACTTTTTTAAATATAATGTATCTTATAGCATATTTTATTATACAGCATTAAAGTAATTTTACTTGAATATGCAGTGAACAATATACTATATATATATATATAAAATATTTTGGTAGTGTAATAAAATTTTGATATAAATTTTTAGTACTAGTTTTGAAATAATCTTCAAACGTTTAAATATCAATATTCCATAGACATCACTATCGAGATAAAATATATCATTCATTTTTCGAAATGTACTTAAGCTTTAGTATCATAAGAAGCAAAAGTGTGTCATGGTTGGCTTGGGACATCACATAAAATTCAATTTCCACACTTAAAATGGTTTCATATTAGAATTCAAGACTTGTTCTTTGAAATTCTGTGAAAAAGATTTCTCCACCCCTGCACTCGAGTCACATATCAGTAACTGCGGTGGGTAACATCACAAATTTATGGCGTTGCTTCAATTTTATCTGAGACTCACACCTAGAGTTTCTCAACGACATCTATTTCAAAAAACTTTTTTTTTTGTTCATCCGCTTATTTCCCCCAGGCCATCTCAAGAATACATGCCCACATGGGAATTATATTGTGGACCAGGAATTCTAGGAACCGCTTTCAATTCTTTTAAACAGTTTTTCCCTCTTTCAATCTTATTTCTTCCTCTGCTATCCTATTACGGGTAAGCCGAAATTCTCAGATTAAGTTCATGTGCAGGAAGATACAAGTGAAAAAGGAAGAAATGTCATGTCCCAAGATTTGATTTCTCTTTGAATCTGGGAAAAATATTTCAAATTTAATTAATTTTGAGAAAATGTTTTGAATTTATTTCATGAAATTGTTAGGATAGTTCTATGAAAAATCCATCTTTCTATTTCTACTATTTCATTTCTAGCAATAATCTCCAGGTATTTTTTAGTTAGGTAAAAGGAATTTAGCTTTTACCTAACTGTTTCTTTTATTGATTTTATATGACTTTTATTTATTTATTCCTTTGGAATTTATGTATTTCATAGAGAATCAGTCAAAAATATTTTGAAGTTTCTACACCTAGTATATTAATTTAAGAATTAAAAAAAATAATGCCCGGGAAAATTAGTTAGCATATTGGTATAAAAATTAATTTTGCTTGCTTGTACCATTTTACTTAATAGGAGTAAATAATTAATACTTTCACTATAAATAAATGTTTTTATTAATAAATATATAGCAATTATAATTTCTTGTAAGTATATTTTATATATAATTATTAATATAGATATTATATTTATTAATGTTCACATTTGTTATTAATTTTTTTCCTTACAAAAATACTTAAGATGTTTGAGAGTTGCTTATACATAAATGCTAATATGTGTATGCAGAAATCAAAGTAAAAGAATTAACTAATTTTTAGATTTAATTTACATGAAAAAACGTGTAATGTTACAAACAATAGTGAGCAACTATAATGAAATAAATTAAACGACATATCTAGAATGTTCATGTATCACATTAAATACTGATGCTGGTCCATTATAGTTAGCACTAATGTTATTTTTTCCAAGTCCAAAAAGTGTAAATTTAGATTTTAAAAACATAAATAAAGATCCACACTTAAATTACGGTTTGAATAAATATCAAAGTATATAATTAAGGCGAGTTCCGAATCACATATTCCCTATTCTTGCAATTTCTCATTCGCAGCAAATTTAGACTACAGAGATATATAGTAATAAAACTAGCTGAAAGCTGAATATGTCATAAAATCTATAGCAGTCTGAAAAGAGATAGGAAAATATTTTAATATTGACTCCACATCTTTCATAAATTAAGGTAAAAATTATCTGCTGGAAGAATCAAGCATTAGAACTGATTCGAAACCAAGTTTTGCAAAGATTTGTGGGATATGTGCCTTGATGATAAATCGTACCCTTCACCGAATATGAAACATTCATCCACTATTTTGATGTAGAAAGGGAAGGTGTGACAGCTTAGGTTGTGTGTTAGGTGTTCTCATTATATGAACACAGTACACATTTTCTCAATGTTTATCCCAAATAGACTTCGCGTTGCTTCAAATATGGTTGTTATAAGTAAGCCAACCAATCTCGGATAAGGGTCCAGTCTTTAAAATCAAATGCATATGACAATTAAAAAAATCCAATTACAAATATTTCCTTAATTATATTTAAATTTAAAAAATATAAAAAAATAAGTGTGCTTTAAAAAAAAATTATATTTTAATTATTTACTCAAATAATGATGATCATTACAGTATAATGCATTCTTAATTTCAAATATTTCATTTAATTTCAAAATTTTAATCGAAGTGTACGAAGAATGCCCGACCCCAGATAGACTTCAAAGAGGTTTGGTATTATTAACAATCCAATCTGAGATAAGACTAGAGACTTTAAAATCAAATGCATAAAACAATGAAAAAAATAATTAGAAACAATTCATTACTTATTTATATTTAAAAGGAGAATAAAAATCAAAAAATAAACATGCTTTTAAAAAACGTGTACTTTAGTTATTTACTAAAAATTATGAGGAATATTACAGCATAATCTATTCTTTGTTTTATATAATTTATTTAATTTCAAAATTTGAATCGAAGTGTACCAACGATATTCGACTCCAAACAGACTTCAAAGAGGGCTGTTTTTATTATTAAACCAACCAATCTAATATAAGAATCGAGTTTTTCAAATCAAATGCATTTTGCAATGAAAAACTATTTACAAACATTTGGCCACTTATTTATATTTAAACTGAAAAAAAAAATCAGAAAATAAATGTGCTGTAAAAAAATTTAATTTTAATTATTTATTCAAATAATGACAAACATTATGATATACACCATCCCTAGTTTTATATAATTCAATTAATTTCAAAATTTAAATCGAAGTATACCAACATGTTCGATTCAAAACAGACTTCAAATAGTGTTGTTGCTATTATTAACCCAGCAAACCTAAGATAAGAATTGAGTCCTTAAAAACAAATGCATAAGGCAATAAAAAATCTAGTTACAAATATTTTATCACTGATTGATATATAAAATGAAAAAAAAAAACACAAAGTAAGAGTGCTTTTAAAAAAACTTATATGTTAAATATTTTTTCAAATAATAATGAGTATTAGGATATAATCCATTCCTAGGTTTATATAATTCAATTAATTTCAAAATTTCCATCGAAGAGTTCCAATTAAAGCACTCTTCTCCTTTTCAGTTGGACATCCAAACAACATTATTCAGCCTCTGAATGTTAATACCACTCGGAATTATTTATTGACAAGATAACATAGTACTCTTCTTTCCTCGTGAAACTCCATATAAACTCACATTCCTTCTTCTTGAGAATAATCTGCTCTTTGATAGAGGATTAGGAAGCCAGAATCCAAAATCAATCGGAAGTTAATTACCCCTTCATTAGAATGCCGAGAAGTCTTTGAATAATTATGTTTTGAATATTTCGTTCTCCTTGGCGAAACTTTCCGAAGTCAACGAGAAAACTCACACACACAAAAAAAGCAAATTCCTCCAATATTCATTTTGTGGTAGAAGAGGTTTTCTCTGTTTCTTAATGAGACATTATATGTATGAAGTTTAGACAAGTGGTAAATTAAAACTCTCCCACATTTTGACAGATGATAAGAAGTATTAAATAATAAAATTTACTTGGTAAATCGTTAAAGAAGGAGAGAGCTCTTGTAGAAGCGCTCGCAGTTGTAAGGTTATTGATTACATGTCTGATGAAGAAAGCAATTATTTAAATCATGTTTTCTGTTCTATTGCTTTCGAATACTTCTTTAAATCAAAGAATTTTTCCAATTTTCCTGTTTACTCAAAGGGCTTAAGGTAAAACACTGACATGCAAATAGAGGTTCCATTAAAAATACGAAAATGAAAATTTATAAAATGACTCGTTAATTTGACAATTTCTTACATGCGGCGTAGTAAATGATGCGCTTTTACTCCTTTAGAAATTTTCCTTCTCCTAGAAGCTAATTTTTTTTCCCGCATAATCCTTGTCTGTCCAATCCTAGCTTGATGCAAATGTCACAGACATATTTTTATTACAATGAATAACCACACAAATTTAAATAAGGCCATTAGAGATTAATATCATTAAACCAGATATAGTACCACTAGCTCATGAGGATCTCCCCTCCTTGATGTACTCATCTTTCTGCAACCTAATCATCTGTTGATAGTTTTGTTCTCTTACTTTATCATATCACCAATAGTAAAAGGATAAGTTTATCAGTAATGAAAGCTAAAAAATAGTTAGTGTAGCATCAGAATGATGATTTTCGTTTCATCAGAATTGAAAAGAGAGGAAAACGCTTATCTGCTTTACTATTAAAAACACTAGTTTTAATAAGGTATTTTAAGATTTCAACTAACCGGAATTTTAAAGACAATCTTCAAGCAATGAATTTAAATATGTATTTAACGTTTCATAAAACAATATGAGTGTGCATCATCAGAAATATTAACAACTAAAACCAACAACATTATTTTTAAAAATTCATGAACATTACATTAAGAATGTTTTACAAAAATAAATATAAATTTCAAGTGAAATAATTATATATTATTTGAAAATAAGCATAAGACGATATTGCAGCACCTGGAATTGTTATGCAGATTACTGTCTCTTCTATTTTGAATTATATACTGTAATCAATGACACTTTTGAAGCATTATTACACTACAAGCTACAGTGTTATGTTTCTAATGCAACCTTAAGCCGTCTGACATATTTCAATGTATGTCGAAACTATCGTGAAATATTATACTAACTCTAATGAATCGCATGTAGAAAATTTTTATTTTCTTCAAAAGAAAACAATAATTAATATCATTAATTAGAACACGACGAAGACAAGGACATAATGTATTTGACTGTAAACCACATGCTAACTATTCTATTCGAGTTATATTAAAGGGAATTATTTGTCGATTATATACTGGAGTCCTCGATAAAACAAGCTGCAATGGGAAAAACACAATTATACTGGATTGTGAATGAATGGAGACGCATAACACCGGCAAGTGACTTTATTATTTGTTTGCATAATTATGATTGATGCTTATCGGTTGCTCAGAAATAAGTAACATCAATAATATTATCACTCAAAACAGAATGTCTGATAGTTCTTGAGATGTACTTCCACTGGAGTTATATGTCTGGCATAAGTAAACATTCAAACCAACATTGTGATTGAAACCATCTCTTCATGAGTAAGTAAACCCTTATGTGGAATATTTTAGAATGTGGAAGCCTTCCTTGTCCAACAAGTAACAGTTATTTGTCTCTGATAGTTCTGATCAGATATAGCTGAACTTGAAATTTAATGCCCCATAATTCGTTTTGTGAGTAAATTACCTGACCTTAACATCAGCCAGAAAATCTTATTATGCTTTAAAACGAGCTACTATGTTAATGGTCAAGCTAGTTGTAATTATGTTAGTAGGTGAAGGTCACCGCAAATGACATTCAAATCCATGCTGACAGCAAGCTCCATAAAATTCAAGTTGCGATAAGGACTCTTGTTAACACAAACATACATTATTTCTTTGAAATCTGATTTCAAAATGCTTTGTCCAAATCGTTTAATTAAATAATTGTTTCATGCTAACGAACTTGTTACATTTAGGGAACTTTAGGAAACACTAGGAATTTAGAAATAAAATATAAGTAATTTGAAATTTGAAAAGCTTTTATTAAAAGTAGTAGTAAAAGAAATATATTAGTATATAGTTATTTTATGTTATGTTTAAAGATGTTGCATTTTAAATGAATTTAAGAAAACATTATGGCTGTCATTTTTATCTGACAAGAAATGATACGCAATTGGGATTCGTTGGAGGAAAGACGATCAAGGATTTTTATTTCACAAAGTCGTCTAAGCATTAAAAAATGTTCCTGTATTCCCAGTTAATTCTGGATTATCCTTTTATTCTTGAATCTACAGTTTGCTCTACTTATTGTACGTTGTCATTATTTTATGATAATTCTATATTTTTTTATCTTTATCAGGTTCCATTATTGTCAACATTTTTTAATTATATTTGGATCACTCATTAACACACATATATTGTGCAATATTACATAGATTAAATAATTCAATATAGAATAATATGATATCACACAAATTTGTGCAACAAGCTCTGATGACTGGAGTACGATATATTATGTTCATATTTAATAGTTCCACAGAACTGACTGAAATCTGTACTTACTTAAATAAATCGTATAGTCTTTTCCCCTCTGTGAAAAATAAGTACTTTGAAGTGATAAGTGTTGTATCAATCCATCAGTTATCCTCACAATACATCTTTATTGTTCTAGTAATGCGTTGAGTTTATTTTACATATATCTAACAATCGAATTAATTTTACTGTCGGCAATTTTAAAATAAAGCACTATGTGCGGCTTTTCGTAATGAAAAAAAAACTTATAGCTTTTGGTTAAAACAAAATAAAAAATCGAAGGCAAATCAGCTTGAAATGGCACCATAGATATTTTTCATTAAAAGCAAAGATTAAATAAAATAATGATACAAATGTCGGGTTATTAAATTTGATAGAATAAAAATACTAAGACATTTAGTGAGAGAAGCATTCCAAGTCAAATATATATGAGGGGTTTTAATAAGCAAAGCACATAATTTTTCAAACTGATAGAGCGTTTGGACACATATATAACATGACTGGAAATTATGTCAAAAAGTAATAAATTGGCAATACTTCATTCAACGCTACTTCATCATTCTTTCCATTTCGCATCATTACATACAAAATTTGTACATTTTTTTATTGATACCCCCTTGAAAATCACATAAATAATAAGACAAAAAACATTAATGTATATTTTTGTTATTTAAAACTCAGTATTTTCTATACCGCAGAAATTTATTTTGAATAATTTGTTTTTATTTCTTTTAAATATAAAGCAATTTTAATTATATGCCAGGTTACCAGAAATGAGTCAGAAATTTGTGTAGAATAAATTTTAACTACCTCAAATTTGACATCATATAAATACACCAAATTCATTATAAATCATTTTATATCACCTTTTCTAAAGAAGTTTCGAATATCGTTTTATTTTACATTATTTAGTTGCCTAATATTTCTTATTTATTGAGCACAAATAATTTCATCTTTTAACTATGTCAGTCCTGAGAGACATCAAACCCTCCATGAACAGAACTATGATAAACCCCCAAACGTCTGAATATTTTTATGAAGTTCACTTTCATTTGTGCTAAGTTTGATTTATTTAACGTGAGGTGCTTGCTTTGTCAAATCGAGACGCTGATCCAAATTGACTTGAGAAATAAGAAGATTTTATATAAAATTCGAAGGATATCCAAACATATATCTGCATAATAGCCATTAGCATCTTAAAACATGTTATTAAGATTGTTATTATTATTATTATATACATGTTATTATTATTATTATATACATGTTATTATTATTATATAAAACTGTTATTATTATTATATAAAACTGTTATTGCGGTTTATGAGTGGAGGAGAGTGGGAAGGTGTGAATTCTTCTTATCTTCAAAATAAAAAAATAAAAAAAATAAAAAAATAAAAAAATAAAAAAATTAGATGTTTTAGCATCCTGAGGTAATTGAAATCATACGATTTTAAGATCGAAAGCATCAATAACTGTAAACATATTTTTATTTACAATTTTGCGCCCAGCAAAATGAATTCATTTTCATAATTTACCATCTTTGAACAAATTTAGAATGTGTGATATAACTAATTTTCTCTGTCTCGATATAATGTCGTATTTATTTTTGTAACACTCAGCAAGATAAAATGAATCGGTGAAAGAAATCTATTTTTTTTAATGTTAAAAATTAGAGCTACAAATCGCGATGAAAGGGATGATATCAGTCGCAGATTTGAAAGTAACTTGGCCGTCTGCGAAATAGTACTATTATTGATTGTTCATTTATCAAGTAAAAAGCGAGATCGTTAGTCTAAGAGACACATATTATAGGAAAGAAGGGTAGCTGTCAAAGAAGGGTAATGTTCCTGAAAGATTACTGGATCATCATTTTAGGAAGAGGGAATTAATCTTTATCTCACTTTTATACTTTTTATCTATTTCATTAACAGTAGCGAAAAGCCATTAGTATCTCTCTGAGTATTAATGAGACTGAGATGGTTTGGAAACTTGCTGAGGATTCCTTCGTTTCTTTTTATATCAAAAACGATAGTTTTTTAAAGTATTCATAAATTTCAAAATTCAGAGTATTGACCTCAGAAACTGAATATGGTCTGTTATTTCTTCTGTAATAATACCAGCTAAAATGATGAAATGATGCATTTAAACTCTATTTATTTATAATTCCTCATTTTATTAATATAGACACTTTCAAAAATTCCAAAATATAAAATAATTCTAAAACATAAAATTAGTTTATTTGCATCCTGTCAAATATGCTAAAAACACTTTATATTTATCACGGTAATTTGTCTACCTGTTCAGATAAAGCTTTATATAGTATATAAAGGGATGGGGTTTGTTGCTATAATATCTTCTGGAGTGAAATTTGTGACAAAACTGAATAGTAATCTTGCTTTACTTTATTTTACAAATTACGTTCTTTATAATTTATTTTATTCCATTTATTTATATATATTTTTTATTTTTTTAATTTATATTTTATTTATATACTTACTCATTTTTTGAAATTCGATTTCCAAATTTTTCTTACAAACCTTTACCATCATTCAAGAACATCATAATAAATATTCTTTTACTCAAGGCCTCATTATTACAGTATTTTGTCAATTAATTTATTCACTATTTTTTTCTCTTATCATATTTATAATGCTCAATTTGCCTGAATATGCAATACAGCTGAACCAGTTTTCAAATGTTAATATAATAATACAGATGAGTTTTTTGAAATTTTTTCAGATATTCTATTACAAAAAGAAAACAAAAACTATTTCACGATCGAAAACTAACCATATCATATTATCAATATATAAATACTGAGATGAATATTGTAAAGGGCCCAAGAAACAACTCAGTAATATTAGTGCCATATTGAAAAACTCATTCCAGGCTCTATATTCGTGATAAAATAAATAAAAACAAAAACACTCATTCCTAGAAAACCGAAAATATCGTTTTCCCTTCTAAAACAATTCAAATTTCTTTATTATCAAGTAATATTGTAAGACAGAATCTGTTCATGACATGCATAGCATTGAAATAAGAATTCATTGCAATATTATTATGCCCAACATATCGAGCTTCATTATAATATTTAAAATATGTTTATATTTCATTCTGCAGGATTATAATTTGTTATATCATATTGTATTTTAGAAAATGGAAATTAAAAATTAAATGCCAATCATTAATCGGAAATCTTCTACAAGGAATAGCTCAAATCTTACCTGATATTCTCTCTTCTGTAAACATTCGGCCTTATTCTTGTCTTTCTTGTAATAAATAGCGCAGCATATGAGCGAATTTATGGTAAGAATGCAGCAACCAAAGACTATGGTGATAGTAAGTACCGTAGAATAAGTAGCTTGTTGCATGGTCATAGCCAAAGTATCTGTGTCATTAGTCACAACTGTTGATGTCAGTCCCATGTCTTCAGTAGAACTTGATATATCCATGGTGCCGGTATGTAAGGCCAGCTGCTCTGTTGTAAGATACTGGGTAGTTGTATACATCATGGATGGGTGTAGTTCTTTTAGAGGTCTTTGTCTAAAGATCCCATCGTATGTCAAAGGGTTGTCGTGGTCTTCTAATTGGTGATGCCGAGCAGTTGTTTCTGCAGCAGCAGATCGGTGGAGAGTGGGAATCAGATTCAACCAGAAAGACAGTCGGTGAGCGTGATAATGATCTCTTAGCCTGGGTTTCATAGCTGAAGGAATGATTTAAAATATGAGATATAAAGAAAAATAAAATAAAATAAACAAGAAATAATTTACTCAAATTTGGTAAATTTTTCTAATAAATTAAATATGATGTAATTTATCAGAAAAGAATTCTAATATTGGAAATGAGAATATTTGAGAGTTCAAGAACTACCAGACCTTTTCCTGAACTGGTTGCTGACAATCGAATCCTTTCATTAAGTCAAAATAAATTATGAAATGGAATAATGGCTCTTAACTCATAAACAAAAAAATATATATAATATATATCACCATCAGCACATTTAAAAAAAAGTAACAGTTTATTAAAAAAAAACTCATAAAAATACTGGAAATTTTCATATATTCATATATTTCATATTTTTTCAATATTTCAATCACTATTAGGAAATAAATATTATCATTGTTTTGGAAACAATTCCACAATGCAAATGAATATGTGAATAAAATTTCGAAAATTTATGAACATTTCCTTTTTGTCTATAATTTTTCATTTTTCCAGCACACATAAAGTGAAAATTGAAAATTACTTTTCACCCTATCAAGTTAAATTTAATTTTGAGAATTATGCAAGTATTACGAAAAATCTTTTGGAATTTTTTCATATATTTGTAACTAATATTTTAATTAAATTTTTAAAAGCATTTTTGTAATTAGTTGCATTTTTATGTGTTAGTACGTTAGTATAAGAAGTATTATGTATGCCAGTATAATAATATTTTTCACTCGCAAGAAGGAAAAGCAGGCCATAATTACTAAAAAATAAAACAATTTTTAAAACAAACTAAAAAGTATAAAATAATGTCTCATACCTGCATAAAGAGTGCAATAAAGATTTGTCTTTGTGATTTTTTAAAAAAAAATCAGTCATAAATTTTATAGGGTTAAGAATCTGCATGAGGCTAGAATAAATCATTTTATACTTTTTATTTCGTTTCATAAAAATGGTTTATAATTTTTAAAAATTATTTATTTTATGAGGCTTCTTCTATATTGTAGACATTTTTATCGAGTAAACAAAATATTTTTATTGGATCATTCAAATGCCAAAACTTTTATTCAGTCGTAAGCATTTAAATTTCAAAAAAAAAAAAAAAACATTGAACAATTTAAGAACTAAACAAGTTAGAAAAATATTCTAATTGAAGAAATGAAATGATTATGATAAATCACAAGAAATTGCTGGTTATGCGTCTTCATATCTCATAATTCATCTATTATTTTGAATAGCTAATGCCGACATTAAAAAATATAAACTTTACATTATTGTTGAATATGAAACTTATCGTAATAATAATCTAAATATATATTTTTAATACTAATTGAATCTTTTACTATAAAAAAAACATTTCTAAATGTTCTGAATTAGCTAAAATTTAGACTTAAAATTGAACTATATGAATTAAATATTCTCTAAATCAAAGAAACAAAATATTTTGCTTAAAGAATATATGGAAATTGATTATATGTTAAAATTTCCGATAGTATTAGTCCTTATCAATTTGCTAAATTTAATTTCTTTTATCCATATTAAAGATGAAACTTTAAAATATATTTCATAGAAGACTAATCTTTCTTATTAGCATAGAAATCCACAAAACAAAAATGAAAGCGTTGTTTCCCTGCTTAAAAATTCTTTCATACGTCGACGTCACTTTGCACTTAGAAAAATTCTTTCAGATTTCTACTGCCCAAATTTGTAAACTTCATTTCACCAAACAATTGAAGTGTGTGGAATATTGGAAGATATAATAGTGATAAAGTTATGTTAAACTTATTACGAAAAAACTATTCAAATAAAAACTCATAAATTGTAAAGAAAACAGAAACTTCAGTATTTTACTAAACAAAATCTCCCCAAATCCAATGAATAAATTACAGAAAATATTTGCCTAAATGATAAAGAATTACTTATGAATATTAATGGAGATTTTCTGAAGAGTTTGAGGTTTGCCATATGTGTCCACTTATTTCAGAAACATCAAACTGCAATTTATAACCCGAAATGGTTTTCTTTAGAATTTCTTTCAGTCTCTTGGGATATGTCTTTTTCTCACTCTTGCCTTTGTTTTTAAAGCGAAATCCTTCCAACATTAAAATTAGATTTTCGATGACGAAAAATATTGATTTAAATGAATTAGGAAAATGAAGGAAATTATAAAGTAAAAAATAAAAAGGAAGGAAAAACTGCATTACTCAGAAGAAAAGAAAACCCTATTAAATTTGTTTTATTTCATCATTTGGAGAAAAACGCTAATTTCCTTCCAAAGTTTTGAATCTTTTTAAAATTTGATATTTAGCTCAGCGATAAATTTTATTATATGTTATTCTTATGATAACAAGGTTTTGATTTCCAAGACTCGGAACGTTTCATTAAAAAAGCTGATTAAATTTGCTGCATGCATCTCAAAGAATAAAAAAGATAATTAAAAAATATAAAATAATACGTAATATTAAACATTTGAAATAAATGGAATTCCAAAAAAAATGTTCTTTTATTATTATCTTTCAATTTCTTTTTATAATAAAAATACTTCTTTATTTACGAGAAATATATATATTGAAATTCAACAGAATTATTATTTCTTATCGTTGTATTTTATATGAATTATATTTTTATTGGCGATTTGAATATATTTGATTTCAGTATAAAAATTATTAACCCAATAAATGCATTATTCAGCAGGCAATACCTAGTTTCTTAAGTTAAAAAATATCTAGCGTTATTCTGTCTGGTTTTCAACTTTCTTAGATGTAAATAGTGTATTGTTATCAATTTGCCTTGTACATTACATATTTAAAATGCACAGTATAGTTTAACCTACTACTCGTTTTACAACCTGCAACCCTCTTTTGAAAAAGAAAGGGCCTAAAAAGATCAAATTTGTACGGTCAGTTGAACCAGATCAGTAGTGAAAGGATTTAAGTGCAAAACTTAATTTTAAGTATTATTCATAGCATGATCCATGATTGAGCGTATTCTTCATATAATGATTCATGATTTAGCGTATTCTTCATAGCATGATTCTTGATTGAGCGTATTTTTTATAGCAGGATTTATGATTGAACGTATTCTTCATAGCAGGATTCATGATAGATCGTATTCTTCATTACACTTTTTCCCTAGTCCTTTCATTAAGTCGACAAGCAAATGTATCGTTACATATTTTATCCATAGTACCATTTAATTTCTAATCAATTTATCGTTTACTTATAAATTATTACTAAGTTAATATAAAATATACTGGCATTATTTATCTTGAAAATCTAGTATCAGATAGCATTTACGCAATCAATTTAATTTTATTACACATGAAATTAACGAAGTGCACGATGTAAATTTAATCTTGAAATGCAAATATATAAAAGATTTTATGATAAGTCAAGTGAATGGAGACAGCTATTATTTATTTACATATAAATTAGTATATATAATAACAGAAATTGTCGCATTTACATATTTTTGTAATAAAATCTCTTGATTAAAAACATGCCCATCAACGGTCAGCAATCACATGATGTAATTTTTCTGTAGAATATGTTGGGGTAATAATCCTTCTTAAAACATTCTTAATAAGTCATAATCTTTGAATATTGAACAGAAGTGATTCAGGAAATAATATATGAAAGTAGAATCCAAAAATCAATCAAAAATGTATATAAATATACAAAAATATACAATCAAAAATGTGTATATATATATATATATATATATATATATATATATATATATATATATATATATATATATATATATATATATATATATATATATATATATATATGTATATATATATATATATATATATATATATATATATAGGTCAAGGATTTTTTGGTTTGCCTATCAGATCTTATTAAATACACACACACACAAGAAAAAAACTTACTTTCTGAACTTTCTGAAAACTTAACAGTTGTTGTCCCGTTCGATTGGTTTTAAAGGACATGATAATACACATTATGTGACTACAGACAATAGTTAGCTGACACCGTCAACTTTCAACGCTTCAGTATGCTGACACAGATAATGCTGTGCTTCTTGTCATCGTAGAAATTTCTTATGTCATAGAAAATTTGCTTTTGTACCACTATTACCTAAACGATTAAAAATCTTGAATAGAAGGCATCTAACGGATTTCTATCTGTACTCATTTCCATTCGAAAACGGTATGACAAGAAAAACGATGGCAAACCTGCACTTTAGATCGAGTCACCGAGACAATAATTAGTCTGTAGTAGAAAAAAAATATGCTAAAGAGAAAGAAGTAAATAAAACGAAATTAAAAGGAAAAAAATGAAAAAAAAAAATTCTATGAAAAGATTAATACAAAAGCAAAGCCAAAAGATGGTTTATAAATTTTAAAAAGAAATAAAAAAAAGTATGAACAAATAAATAAGAAAACATGAAAAGAACACACTCATATTCATCAGAGGCTTCTGTAAAATTTTTAATTTGATTATTTTTCATCATAGTCTTCTAGGGTCAAATTCAATATTGTTAATGTAAAATATGGGCTATACGTGAAGGTGAAGAAGACGAAAATGATGATTTAGCTCATCTGTGTGCATTATACTAAGAATGATATTTACCCCATCTCATTCATCTCCATAAAAGAAAATTTTGTTTATTAAACAAAATAATTTTTTTAACAATTTTGATGTTTAGGAGGGAAACGTGTCTTTAATATCGTGAGAAAATGAAAGTTAATAAGATTTCAAAATCTTATTAGCAATAGTACTTTCCCATCTTTCAATGTGCCTATTTCAAAAAATAAAATAAAAATGAAATCTACGATCGCAAAGTTCAAGTAATTATGTGAGAACATTATTATATCTTATGTCATTATTTGTCTTAATTAATTTATATTATTAATCACGAGACTACTCTATCCCTCTCCCTCCCTCTCTCTCTCTCTCTCTCTCTCTCTCTCTCTCTCTCTCTCTTTATATATATATATATATATATATATATATATATATATATATATATATATATATATATATATATATATATATATATATATATATATATATACGTAATAATAAAGTAATACTGGTAAAAGCAGGTAAAATATATATGCGATTTAAAGATGATTTTGAAAATTGCATTTATGATTTATTCATTGCCTACGCGATTTAGAGCTTCAAAATCCCCTAAATAAAACAACATCATGTTCTCACATGATAATAAATGAATAATAATTAATTTATTCATTAATACATCTTTTAAAACATTTTTAATAACTAATGTATTTAAATCAAAACAATTCCATTCATTATTTTCTAAACCTAAGTACAATAAAACTCCGTTTTTCTCTTTCATTTTAAAATTTTATGTCATGAGTTTCTCTTATTTATTTTAAGTTATATTAAGAAAAAAAAAGCATAACAAATGATTTTTATGGCTCACACAAGAGAAATTCAGGAAAATTTCAGATATATATTTTACGATGCAAAAAATAGCTGGTGTTTTATATATATCAGAATTCTTGGTTTAGAGAGGGGGTGATTTCATTTTTCAAAAATGAAAGTGATAAACTGCCAAGAATTCTAAATTAAATATAATAGTGTTAGAAATGTGAAAAAGTAAATCTTGTTTTACAGATTTTAAAGTTATTTTCATATTAACAATCCGTGGAAAGCCTATTTTAAAATGAATTACTTTTAAAACCTCACATCATTATAATGAATGTTTTGTTATCTAAAGGAAATAATATTAACTTTCAAACAATAATGTATTTTTTGTTTTATAATTAAATAGAAAATTCTTAACTTCAGAACAGATAAATAAATGAATTTCTTACCCAATGCAATATATTTCTGATGAATACTATCGTACACAGGCCAGTTTATTTTCTCGTATCTTCCACGTCCACGTTCATTTGAAGATTTTCCCTCATTCTCTTCAGGTACTTTATTCGGATCCCTATAAAAATGGAAAAATATATATATATATATCATCACTAGAAAAATATTACGTACTTATAAAAATATATTCTGCAATAAAAAATTACTTCGTGGTTATTTAACTTATTAACATAGCAAGATATGAAAGATCCGAACTCCGGAAAAGCCGAGTTCAAACAGGACGTAATGTACCACATTGAAGCCATCTGTTCAGTAGGAAAGCATTGGTGAAAGCAACATATCACTCAAGGCAAAATTAAGAACCTTTTTGAATAAGCAGCTGACTCATTCACAATGTAGGACTAATGAGTTGATAATAAAAAAATGAATAAGTAAGAAAATCAGAATAAAATCTATAATTATAGTCGATTAAGCATTTCTCAGTTATTCAATGAAATAGTTTATGAACTAGCAGGATGGCAAAGTTTCTGACGTATTGGTGTTTCATCAATATTTAAGTCCCATTTCCATTGAATTGGAATATTTCAGTTCTCCAGTATTATTCCAAAACGTGCACTCTTTGATAATGTATGAATCGTATTCACTGGAATACTTATCATCTTTGCCGAAATTTCTGGCACTAATTAGCTTTAAATCATCTGGCCAATAAGAATTTGATTACAATAAGCAGTAAAGTACAGTAAGAGTACATAAAACAAAGGAAATATTTTGAACCTTTGTTCTCTCTTTCTTTATAAATAATTAAATGCAGTTGTTTTAATTTGTGTTTATTGTTCCCTCATAATCCAAATGCTGAAATTCTTATTACGTCATTTGTTAAGAAGTTGTAAGTGATTAGTTGATTTTTCTAAAGCCCAATCAATTGTAAGCCACTTTAATAAAAAGTATATGACTTGTACACAAAAATCTCAAAATTAAAAAAGAATAAATAGATGTATTTTAAGCAATATTATATACCAATATATTAAAAACAACTTTAATCATTTAAAATTTTCTTTCCTTATAATAATATGTGCCTGCAACACTTTAAAATTATAATATTAAATCAAATAACAACAATAATTTATCTTTTTAAATAAAGATAGGTGATGTTTATTAACCAAAGTTGTTTCTCTTCAACGCAACAGGCAGCCCCGCTCTCAGGTAAGATTTATTTGCTGTTTCCCAAGAATTTTCCTTACACATACATTTCTCTAACCGTACATTTCCTTACACATTCAAATACCTCATATCTTTACTTTTAAGCAGATATAGGTAAATTCGGAATGTGCTGAATTAATATTAATGCATTTCTCATATTTGTTTATTTTGTTTAGAAATTAATTTTTCATAATTTGGTACATTACACACTCGCACATACACAGAAAGATATAGCAAATGCCTGCGCCGAAGAATTATTTAAAATCAATATAGGTATTTTTTTGTTTTACTTGTTTCCTGTATGGCGTATATCTCATTAAAAATGAATTGTTTGAAATAGCATGCCCTAGCTAATCACGAAATTGGTATTTCTTCTAAATGTATATTTATCAATTTTAAATGAAGCGAAATCCTTTTCGATGTATTTAAGCTAGACAATTATTGGAACAAAAAGATGCTGCTATATTTGTTTTTCTATATCTTTGAACATTCACATTACATTCTAGAACTTCTGGATATAACATACTAAAAAGTAATTATGCATATGAATAGAAAATAAGAATGTATTAAAAATATGGAATAGATGTAAAATTTTAATTTTTACAGAGGTGAAATTTCTACTGGAACTTCTATGACGAATATATTTATAATTAATGTATTCGTCATTGAATTTTATAAGATATTCGGCATATAAATTTACAAGCTCATAGAAGTATCTTTTTTGAGACGGTCCACGCTGTGGCTTAAAAGCATTCATTTTTTTTTTAATAATATAGCAATATTCAAATTTTCATGCATCATTCAATTTTAGCCATAACAGATTGGAATCTTTTTTTCTATTGTAAATGTTACTGTTTGAAGTACATTTAGTAATTATGACAAAATATTCTTTATATATATTCTTTTAAATATATAAAATCGGATCAAAGATCTGTTTAAAATTATAAAATTTGTAATTAAAGGGAACGCTTATTGAGTCAAACTGCACAAAATATAGAACTATATATAACTATAGAATTAAAAAAAATATATATTTTAAAAGTTCATAGAAACCCTCGTCTTGCACTTATCTTTCTAGAAAACATTATGTTTCCTGATTATTTATTTCACACAGACACATATTGAACATTGCATTTTTCTAGAATAACTCTGAAGTAAGCGTTACCTTAATCTTTTAGTTTCAGTTTTCGCCAAAGTGAAGGCAACATGTTGATAAGAGACAATTTTTTCCCATATTCCCTTTATGTGTCCGTGCAGAGTAAATTTTATTTCTATTTTTTTGTGTGTGTGTGTGAAATAAACCATTAAAAAATATGTTTAATACTTTTTTAATAAATTAATTAACAATAGAAATTTATCTTATATGTTAGGAAAAATAATTCTTTCTAATTAAAAAGATAATTCTTTAAATTTTAAGATGTAATGAAAATCATTTTCATTCGGTAACATTTTCGGAAGTTATCGTGGAAAAGTGGAAAAATTTAGCTTAATTTCTAATCAATTAAGAATATAACTAAAATTTGAAACAAATAGATCAAAGGTGCATATTTCCACAATTTCAAGTACATATGTGCCAAGTTCTTTAGCTCTAAGCTAAATGGTATGAACTGTGAACCACGCACATACACCCACGTACATACATAAATGTGAATTCATCTTTATTATAAGTAAAGAAGAAAATTCAAGCGAGTTATAAAGTAGTTAATAAAAGAAAGTTATTAAAATGAAAGAAATTTGAAAAAGTTTCATATTTTAAAAGTTATTTAAAGTAATAATAAAAATCACGTAGGCGTTGGAAATACGTTACATCGTTACATACGTTATCTTTATTTTTCAAAAGGAACTGACATTTTTATTTTCAAATAAGAACTCTGAAAGTTAAAATAACAATATATTTTAGCAGTGATATTGATTTCTGAATCGTATTTCCTCATTAACAATACATTCCCAGCTTATAAATTATTGAAGCTTGACCCGGATTTATAATAAATTCATTTCTGCTCTTTTCACTCTATCATTGAATTCAGCGGTCCGAAATAAAATAACAAGGACTTCTCCAAAACTATGCACACAAAGTTTTTTAATTAAGAGAATGCACCTTAATTATCATTAATTCTGTTTCTGAAATTAGATTGCTTACTTTAATTTGATCCCTTTAATTTTGATTCGAAAATTGTCTTTCCGGTAAAAGGACTATAAATATAAAGTCTTTCTGGTTTTCATTTTTTAGAAGATTTTATATGCTTAAATGGGTGTATTATTCAAACAGATAATTATAATTTCGATCAGAATTTCTAATTATTAAGTAGCAAATATTAATGAAATGCAATTCTTTATAAAGAATGAGATTTGAGAATTTGGTTTTCTTCAATTTTTGGCATCATTATAGTAAGAAAATTTATGGACACTAGTTTTCTTCGTCCCTCAAATGTAAACTCACTATACTAATAATTAAATTTAGCTACGCCAGCTAACATTAATTAATTATATCTTATTAGAGTAAAAATAAATATTTTTATTTATACTTTTAGACCCTGATTGTTAGATATATTTCAAACAAAAGGTGATAAATTGGCACATAATATTGAAAAAATTAGTTCAGTTATTAAGTTATTGAAGGTAGGGTGTATGTAAAAATTTTATTTTACAATATCTTTTAAAATAGTGCAAAATGGGATCATCGACGAAGTACCTAATAATTAGAAGTTAAATAATTAAATATAAAAAAGTAAAGTTATTTCATTTTTATATTGTATATTTACAAAATATATATATATAATTAAATATAGTAATATAAACAATAAGAGCATAAAGAGAAAATAATTAATGATAATTTAATAATAAAATAAATATAATTATTAAAACATAATTTTTTAAAAAATCAAATACGTTGTTTAAATTAGATTTTGAATTTTACATATGAATCCCGTACAAACAATATAAAAAAAGTTAAACATAAAAAAAAAATTAAGATTGAGTTAAAATATATTTTAAATTTAAAAAATAAATAATTTCCAATACGATTTTTATGAGAAATAAAAGACTTTAAATAATTCGAAATTAAAGCAAATTTGGCGACAGCTTATCCCATACTTGAGAACGATAAATAACTGTGACCATAAACCATACGGCTATTGTTGCACGATTTTTCTTTCAGGTACAAACTTCCTTCTCTTACATTCATATTTCAAAACATTTTTAACAAGAATGGGACATTTAAAACAATTTTGAAATTATCATATCCCACTTTAGATACCACATATGATAAAAAAATTGTAAGTCTGTGTAATATTACAAATCTCAAAATATATGTAATATTACAAATCTCAAAAATCTGTGTAATATTACAAATCTCAAAATATATGTAATATTACAAATCTCAAAAATCTGTGTAATATTACAAATCTCAAAAATCTGTGTAATTTTACAAATCTAACAAATATGTGTAATATTACAAATCTAACAAATCTGTGTAATATTACATATCAAACAAATCTGGGTAATATCACAAATTTCAAAAATATGTGCAATATTACAAATCAAACAAATCTGCGTAATATTACAAATGAAATGCATTCAAAGAAAAAAAAAACTTTAAGTGAAGTATTTTTTATGTTATATTTCACTTCATCTTTATTACTAAAACTGCTATATTTTTATTTCCGTTTAAAACCGGAATTTTATAACTTTTGTCACGATTATCATTATTTCCATAAAAAAAAAAATATATGCAAGCAATAAGCACTTAATTTAGTTGGATGGTTGATTTATTGGATTCAAAATTGGATAGATATTTATGCAATGACATTTTATTTATGTAAAATTCATTTATGCCTTAACGTATTCGCTGACATATATAAGTGGGCAAGGGGCCTTCTTGACTCGGATCACTACACGATATGTAAATTCCTCTTTTTTTTTTTTTTTTTTTTTTTTTTTTACAACATGTTGAATAATTTATCAGGAGAAAAATTGCGATTCACAAACCTTTGACAATCTGCACAGAAACAGAGGTTATGAAAGCATTTAAAAATCACGTTTGATAATGCTTATATAATGATGCAGCGTTTTTCTATGCTTATATAATGATGCAGTCACATATATATTTTAGCTTCTCAGTTTCTTGCCATCAATATTACTGAACTACATTCATCTTTTAGAGATAAGAAAATGAAACGGTTCTACTAATCCACCATTTATATGGAATCTGAGCGCAATGAAATCTTTATCCATCCAAGAGTATTTCTTTACCAGGAAAGGTTTCACATTTCTTTAAACACTTTCACATTTCATTCTCTTTCTTTCAATATTTCTATAAACAACTTTTAGATATATTTATATTAGAACTGGACCTATGACGTATCAATGATGCCTTTTTGCTCTCATTCAAGACGTTTTCATTATTTTGCTAACCTTCTGAGAATCGTTTTTTTTTTTTTTAAATATGCCCTCATATCTCTGAGCTTCACAGAATGGTTGAATAATAATATTTCAAAATGGGTACGTGCTTATCTGTTAATGGATCTCTGTCTCAGACAGAAAATGAAAAAAAAAAAAAAGCAAATTCGCAAGTTGATGAAAAAGCACAGTGGTTTTCATTAGCATAACTACATTAATAGCGAAAGTAGACAGTTTCTGTATTACGATCGAGCTTCATGCGCGAAATTTAGTTTGCAGATATCAATAGATGTATGTCATTAAAATTTTATCAATGATAGTTGCCTCTAATTGATAAATAGATCAAACGTATCTAAGGTATCAATTTAATTATTATAGAAAATATTAAATCATTCACCATAACTTGCATAATAATTTATCTTATTGTTAAAATTTTTTCAATAGAATAAGAACATCTGCTCTGAAACAAATATTTGATCTATCTAGTATTTTAATGGACTCTGATTCACATAGCATAAAAAAACACTCTAAAACTTAAAAAGAAACTTTGTAAAAAATTGCACTGACATGGACATTTCCTTTCACAATAAGCCATTTATAATTTTTTTTTTCTCAAAGAAAATTCCCGAATTCCACATCTCCTTAAAAGACTCCCTTCTTTCTAACTAGACGTGCGAAGTAATTTATTTGTCAGCTACATTCCTCCATGTCAGTCTCGAAACTCTACACACTGGATCAATGGCGAAACAGTCTGTCACCGTGACAATGAGATATCTGGAGCGGTGTCAGTAATAAAACACTGCGACTTTTCCACGCCGGAGAGGGGAAAAAAATGAAGAAACTTACATTTAAATGAATCACGGCCCGATCCTCCCTCGTAAAACAAATGATCTTGAAACTGGATACACTCAAGAACCGTACTTACGATCAATTACGTGTCCTCACGTAAATAATCGCCATTTTTATGCGTCTCTCCTACATCGCATTATCCGTCCCTCCTGCTTCTGGTTTTATCTTAACTACTCAGTTCATGGAGTTATCTTTTATTTTTTTCTTCTGAAAACCTCTCTTTTCAAGAAATATTTCGATAACTTAATTAAACACGAAAGATTGCTGCCACTGCGGCAGCAGCAAAATGGGAACTCAGTGGTCGTGACATAAAACATACGAAAATTATTATAATTCTTACCTTCCCTCCTCTCCCCAGGATCGTAATATCTGTAATGACACGGAGAGCAAAATATCTTGATGAATGGAGTAATTTATTGCGTACACGCACTCTCTTGTAAAGAAATCATCCATTAGGGCTTATCTGGTGGAATGAAGGTGCTTGGCTTGTATCTTTTAAGTTTTATGACCGAGGTGGAAAAGGTATCAGGGTCGACGCAAAATGGCTTGTTTTCAGGTCGGAATCCATTAAATTAATAATGATGAAGATGAGCATTCATATGCAAAGAGTGAATGATCTAGTGCAAAATATCATCATAGTGAAACGGTTTGTGTAAATATGGAAAATGGTAAATAGCGCATTGTTTTACATGCCACATAAATGAAAACCGTTTGCATGTGCTCGTGTCAGGGTTAGCATTATGTATTTATAATGACATATCATTACATACATCATGTAAGCATTAGTAGATGAAGAAAGAATTATCTATTCTGAGAAAAATAAGATGAATGCTTTTCACTTTTAACTTGATAATGTCATTAAATTGACATTATTTCTATAAATGTCTTCATGTAAAATTTGTAAGGTAAAAAATCTAATGGCTGAAGTAGTCAAATTAGTAGAAGAAAAGACAAAGGAATAAAGTCTAAAACTATAAAGTCGAAATGTCTATCTATATATTAAGGTGATAAAGCTCTAAACCATAATGTGCGAAATATGGCTTTAGAACTTTTTCTCCTTTACAGACAGGTAGACATGTAGACCTTCTATCCAAACAGTAAATTAGCCCAAATTCATTAAGAAAACTAATTTTAAAACATAAGTGTAACAATAATGTACAAGTTAAAAATATAACGTTAATATTTTTTGCCTTAGATAGTTTAAATTATTATTTTTTTCAATACCACTTAAAGAATTTTATATCTTTCTATAATCATTGCCAATTTTGTTGAAGAGAGAAGGGGGTTGAAAATGCTTAGGTCAAAATCATCCTAAAATATAAATGTTATTCACATTTCTTTTCGATAATCAATAATACATTCTTATATTATTGATAATCTAAAGGAAGTGAGTTATAAAATGAATCGTTATATGACTGAAGATCATTCGAATAGGAAATGAAGTTTTTAATGCGTTTATCGAAAAGAGTGAGACTTAACTGATTCATGAATCTTAATTGACGGATAAATCTAAAACGTTTCTGAAGTTCTCAACTTATTTAACTTACAAGTAGTGATAATTAATTAACTAATATCTCGTTCTATGAAAATAAAATTAATAATTTAATACAGTAAATGAATTTATTGATTGATAATTCGCAATGGTAAAATGAAATGGTCTAAAAACCAAGTAAGCAAATTTTAAAGTATTTTTAATGCTAATGTTGCGTAAAATCTTGTTACGAAAAATTATAAAATTGAATTTTAACATTTAAGATAATCTACGCAAAAGAACTATTTCCTTTAAATTCAATTTTGTAAACAAAAAAAAAATCTTTTGAGTAAAATTGAGATATCGTAGCAACATTTTTTTTTCTGAATTAGGAATTCAATAGAGAATTTGAAATGGAAAAGTATTTTTAGAATCATTCTGTTTCTAGCGAGAAAATGGTCGACGAAACAAAACAAAACAAAGCGAAAATGTAACATAAAACCGCAAATATATTCCCAGAAATGGAAACAAATGCTGTCAGTACTATTGTATTTTTGCGAAGAATTCTTTCTATTCGTATCCACTTAGTAGAAAAAAAATATGTAAGGATAAAAATAATTTATTTACTATTCAATAATTTTGAAATATTGAAAAACAACATTTGCCGAAAATAGATTGTTTTTCCTAGATATTTTCCATGAATAAAACATGTGCTTTAAACAATATTATTTTGAATAGTATTTACAATTATCTTTTAAATGAATTATTTTACATCGCTTGTAGAAAGAGCATGTACAAAATATTACAGAAAGTCGTAAATAAATTAAATATCATCTTTAAAATATAAATTAATATTTTAAAGATGATTATTTGAATATATTATACATATTTTGATAAATTATATATATGCCCAGAATTATATATGGAATTATAATGCCCAATTTTTTTAAAGTTGTTTATTTCCTTACAAATAGAGAAACAAATTTAACATTATTTTGATATTTTTTTTAAATCTTTGAAACATTATTTTTGGCAGAGAGTATTGTTTGAAAAATTTAAATTTATTATTTATAATAATTATATATATTGTTTCTCTATAATTCTTATTTTATTAATTTAAGTAATAATGATAAATTGCTTATTTATTTATTTCACATAAAACATGTTTGAAAGAAGGCACCTGTAGATAACTCGATTGAATTCTTAATAAATTTATTCAAATTTATACGCTCCAATACTCACGATGCCGATAAGCATATATTTTTTTAATAAACTGAATATATAAATACGGCGTATCTGTCACAGTATCTCTTAAAGAGGAACTAAAGCCTTATGAATAAAGATATCATGCTTGCTATAATTCATAAACACAACCACTTTATTCAACTGAAAGGGTTTTGATTTTTAAAACTATAAACTGATTCAATTCCTGTTATACTTATAATAATGAATATTCATATAATCTTTATTTTTTTGTATAATTCTACAATTTCTCTAAACCTCTCCTTTCGGTATGGCTATTAAATATCTTGTAATAGGATAAGTAATCTCTCATGGCATGCTCATTTAATTTATCTAAAAAAATTAATATTAAGTAGTAATCTAAAATATATTCAATTTTTAGATTATTATTCCTATTTAATATAACACGCCAGAGGTATTAGAGAATAATTAATCTAAAAAAAAGAACAATAAAACAATTGAAATGTCATTTGATTTATAAATTCAGAATAAATTGTCGTAAAATATGAGTTATAAATATAAAATACGAAAGTCTTTATCCGAAAATAAATTAGTGCATACGTGTCAAATATAACAGAATTAAAACATAAAGCATGAAAATATATACTATGAATATAAAAGCTCCACTTAATCTCCATTTCATCGAATAAGTGCGTTTGGCAATCACATCGAGCATTCTATATTATAATTATTCCAAACAAAATAATTACCACTGTTAGTCGTCAACACACTTTATTTCGAATTATCGCTTTGTCAGCAAACCATTTTGCAGAGTATGTTTTCATATGAAGAAGTAGAAGGGCGGTATTATTTTTTTAAAAATCAATCATCATTCAAAGTATATTTTTTTAAAATCACGATGCGATGTAAAATGATAAGATATTATCTAACAATCTGGTTTGTTGGTGTTCTATCGTCAATGAAATATTCAAATATAGAAGAAAATCTCTAACCCTTATAATAATAAAATATTACTACAAAGGCAATCCGATTAATTATTTTGGTAGTTTACAGAATGGTTTAAATACTTCTAAGATAATATAGTTTCTAAAATAACACTATAATATGTTATAATTATTAAGCTAATATTTCTTTTTTGAAATATTTGATGTGCACTAACTTTGCTCAAGATATTTTCGTTCAGATACTTAGGTGGGTTCAGTAAACAAATTAATCGAAATATTTTATGAATGACTCTACTTTTGAATTTCATCAAAAAATTTATATTTCCAGATGAAAACCAAGAAATCACAGAATTTTTCATGGCCCTTCGATACTTCAACAAGAAATTGTTTTCTAAGTCAAATAAATAAAAGCGAAAACAGCTTATAATTTTAAAGTTTTCAATGAAAAATAGAATTAATAATATGAAAAAATTACAACACTCGCAGCGATAATCATATAGATCTTAATAATATTTTCCGTAGCAAGGTGATGGGCTATCATTTCCGTATTAATGGATACAACTAGAAAGGCTAGAAAAAATTCAGCAAATGACTTTAAGGATGAGTAAAGAATATATCTAACTTAACTAACTGGCCCGAGTTCAACGGAAGTTTAAATCTAATTCAATACACCTTCCATAGATATATAGGTGCGTATGTGTATGTGTGTGCGTGTATGTGTGTGCGTGTATGCGTGTGCGTGTATGTAATATTTTCTAATTAATCTATACTTTAATTTTTTTTAAAAAAAATAATTTCCTGATAATTCGAATTCTAGCTTTATGGTAAGTTCTTAGTTGCGCAGCCTATTATTTTTTTTCCAGAAACAAAAATACTATGTTGGTAAATACATTTTAAAGACCATATTTCATATTACATTATCATGACATTTTTCTTGTTTTCTGCTTCAATATTAAATGCGCCGCACCATGCTCGCCTCAGTTTAAACAAAGAATTTCATTAAAAAAAATTAAAATATGACTATTTCCTTGAAATGATAGAGGCTAAATATCATTAAATAAATATGTTTTAAACATATTCATTCATTTTTTAAGCACATATAACCCTTCATATGAGATTCGAAATTTGGTATATACAGAATTATAGAATTACGTTATGCATTTCATTTTATTTAGATGAGTTATGAAATAAATTTAAAATATAAGCAGCATTAGAAATAATTCATTTAATGCACAATAAATACCATTTAATTAAACAACATCAACATTTCTATCTTTTCATTTGTGAACAGCCCCAGGCAAATGTTTCTTCACTGACTAATTATTTTGCGTACCTTCCTGCAAAATATCATCTTATAAAATGACATATTATTCTAAACCAGATAAACGTATATCACTCCATGAAACTGAATGGCTCTCCTATTTTTCTAATTAGTGCGAGATCCCTGAGTCTTTAAAATATATTTCGTCGAACACGGAATTATTATACGCTTCTTAAATGAACTAGACGATGTAGCGAGGCAAAAAGGATTGACGTACAACCTCTCAAGTCGACAGTCGTGGCGTCCTTCATTATTTATCAAGACAGCCAGGCTCTCCTTTTAAAATTTCTTGAGAGGCCATTTCTCAAAGCATAATTAAGGTAGCAGGTGAAAATATGGTTGGAGAGATGCTGGATTTTCTTAATAGGCGCCTGAAATTTTGCTTCTTACTTTTTGCGACAGTTTTATGAAAAGGAGTCTGAGAAAGTTGCCATATGTTCGGAAAAAATAATTTTGAGGGGGTTGGAAAAAATTTTATTGATTGCTTGGAATCAATCTTGGTGTAGTAATGTGAAAGTCAGTTGATTTTCTTAATTATCTTGCCTGAACCCATTTCGGAATTTTTCCGTTTTATTTTTATAGTTTGTATAAAGGTATGATTCATTTTTCTAGATTAATGTTCGGTAATAAATAGTTCTAATTAATAGTTCTAAGAATTTTCATGTAATTATTTATTTTATATAATTTTATTAATTATTATATGTTAATCAAAGGGAAAAATCAGTAAACATACATATTTTTGAAATTAATTTACATTTTTTGTTAGTTTTACACAGTGCATTTAATGATGCCCTAATAGCTTTCTAACAAATTTTCTCACTATTTGTATGTTTCGGTTATGTTCCTAAAATCAAAGAATAACAAATATTAAAACTTAGGAATTTGCGATATTAATAGTAAAAATAAATTGGGAACCAATAAATAACAACAACAAAATTTAAAAGTCAACAAATATGTTACTGAAACACCTGTCTATATCTATACTTATAATAAAGCTCAATGTGTGTGGGTATGTGTTTTGGAGCTCTATAGGCCATCGTTCGATCGTTCGATATACAGCTACCAAAGTTGGCATGTGTATATCTTGGAAGACGGAAATGTGCACCTCGGAGGAATTTTTTGAATTTTAAATTAAAATTTTAATTAATTAAAAATGAAACGAAATTTCTGCGTTTTTTCGTGATAACTTCCGAAAAGATTATAGCACAAAAACAATTCTTACATCAAGTTAAAGTTCAAGAAATAATCTTTTCAATGATACTAATGTTTTGAAATATATATTAAATTTCTAATTTAATGAATTTTTAAAAAAAATAATTTTATTGTTATTTTTCATTAATTTATTTCACACAAAATAAAAATAAAATTTAACCTGCATGAGCAAGTTACGTGTGAATGGGAAAAAATTAGCTTTTATCCATGTATTGCCATCACATTCACAAAACAATAAATTTAAAAAATAAATTAACTATTACTGGAAATTAAATCAAGAAAAATGTAATATGCAACACATGTCTGTACGAAATTAATAAATGTAAAATATGGTATTTTCCAAAAAATAAATGCAAAAAAAGGTTTCCACGATCTTTTACAATATCAACATTATCTATATATACTTATAATACAGCTCAGTATGTGTGTGTTTTGGCGCTCTATAGGCTAGACCATTCGATCTAAAGCTTCAAAATTTGGCAAGTATATAACTTAGAGGCCGGAAATGTGCAGATCGGAGTGATTTTTCTAAAATTTTAGTCAGAATTTTCATTAATTAAAAATTAAACGAAATTTTGACCTTCTCTCGCTATAACTTCCGAAAATATTACATTTTACATATATTGAAGTTGAAAAAATCATCTTTTCAATGATACCAATGTTTTAACCAGCAAATTCAGTTTCTATTTTTAATGAATTATTTTTTTAAAAATAATTTAATCATATTTTTCAACAATTTATTTCGCACAAAATAAAAATAAAATTTCAACTATACGAGGCAGGCGTATATCCAGGTTGGGCATCTTGAACATGATTGGCTGTTCTCGTCACGTGATTCACTGACGAATTGTCTTTATGATGTAATTTCTCTTTTAATGTGTAATCACGCATTCTATTAAAAAGCACGTGTTGTTTGATACTAAAATGTCTTAATTCTTAAGTAAAATTCAAATTCAAATTCGTATGAAGAAAAACATTTTCTTTAAAAATATTATAAAGAAAAAAAATCCTGAAATAAAAGGTCATTGTAATAGATTTCAGCGATAACAAAAACCCTTGAATAAATTTCATAATAATATTTCATTTGCAAATGCAATTTGAAAATTTTAAGAAATCAAAAGCAAGAAGATTTTTATCTAGTTCAACCTCTAGTCATTCAATTCCCCGTAAGATGTAAAATTTATTAACAAAATTAAGGATAATATTTTATCCATCTTTTACATCAATTGCCAATGAAATACTTTTTTTAATTATAGAAATATTTGTGTATTAGATTTTTTTACCAACATATGTAAACTACATACAAAAATATGTGGAAAATGCTTCATGTAAATTAAGTAGGTATTTCTAAATGTATCTCACATGAAATGTATCTATCATGAATGATCTGAAAAAAATGGTATGGAAGATTTTGTAGGAAGTTATTTTATTAATAAAGATAAGTATTAGTTAGAACTAACATCTAAACTAACATGGGTAGTTACATAAACAGAAACATGTGATGAGCGGTATAAGCTTCAAAATATTTGAATCGTTTACAGCTTGCAATCCTTGCATCCGTATTAAACATTAATTCACAAAATAATTACATTTGTAAATGATTGAAAGATACTAGTTTTTAAATGTCCACTATAATTGCATTTATAAATAACTGAAAACATTACATTATTAAGGATTTTGTTACTGGATTTTATGCATTAATAAAATATAAATATGACACATAATAATAAAACATTTTAAATTAATCAGATACATTCACATTTCTGTTACGCCTAAAAATAATCGAAAGTACGTTCAAAATATTTCAAAAACGAAACTACAATTATATTTAAGATTATTCGCAAATAACGATGCTATCAGATCATTTTTGATTTAAAATTAAACATACACATTCGCATTTCTGTCATGCTTATAAATAATCGAAAATACATTCAAAATATTTTCGATTCAGACAACAAATAGCCCTAGTTTTGCTTTACAACGGGACGTTTATATAACTAAACAAAACTAAACTCAATTCAAACAACAATCATATTTACAATTAATCGAGAATAGATCAAAAATAATCTTTCCGTTGCAATGAGTAAACGTCAGTGAATCACATGACCAGAGCAGCCAATCATATTCAAGATGCCTTACCTGGAGTCGAAGGATATAACCACCTGCTATACGAGCACCTTGCACGTTAATGGGAAAACATTAATTTTTATCAACTTGTTGCCATTATATTGACAAAGGCTCAAATTAAAAAACAATAACTATCATTCCAAATTAAACATATAAATATGTAAATTTCAGCACGTGTCTGAATGAAATGAAAATAAATAAATAAATATGAAACGTGATATTTTTTGAAAAGTAAATTCAAGAAATTTTTTCTATGATCTTTTACGATACCTATATTACTAAATCAATTAAGCAGTTATATTTAAGGCAAATATTGTTTAATATGTGCAAGATATCTACTCTAATCGGACCACAACCGTTAATTTATAAACCTTTAGTAATAGACATACATCTTCTAACAAATAGTCTAAATGAAATAAATAATTACATTTTATATAAATGCAGCCAATAAATTCTGAAAAATTAAGAATTTTATATTTTAACATATCCTCTGCTCTGTGAATCATATTTAACAAAATATTATTGAGAATCTAATATTTTAATTAAAAAGGATTTGCACTAAATCAACTAAATCAATCACTAAAGCTGACCAATTTATGAAAATTTCAATATCACTATTCTCTAAAATCGGGTGATTTTAGATAACTTCATCTACTATTTCATAGAAGTCAATCCTCCCAGTGTTTCTCAAGAATGATTGGCTTTGATTATGATAATGACAATTGTTCTCATATTGTAATATTCAAAACTTAATAAAACGGTCAGATTTGAAGGCAGAAGATAGAAACGTTTATTTATTTATTTCAAAGTTGAAGCGTCAAGAATATTTTGCTGAATATTATTCTTTAGGTCCAAAGGACTGTCTAAAATTTAAACCATAATTTTTTAAAAAATATATTTATAAACAGAAAAAAATAATATATTGTTATTGACAGCATTTATATCCTTTTAAAAATAAAGCAAAAAAAAAAAACGGATTTTTTTTATTGAATCCGGAATATTTATGTTGAATAATTCTTTCAGATATTTTAAATTATGAAATTTATTCCGTAGTGCACATAAGACTTCAACGCCGAACGCCTCTTCATTCAGTTCTCATATTTTTTTAAAAGAAAGACATTCGCCGATCCACTAGAAACGTTTTTATTTTTATATTAATTGCAGTTTTGTCATTTTCACTTTAATTTTAAACTGAATTTTACTGATGCTTTACTGATTATTAGTGATAGTCTCTTCCTATAGGAATCTACCTAAAAAAAATAAGTAAATTCGTATAGATAAGAGCAAATCGATTTAAAAAGGCTTGGAGTGAAATGATGAATGTCACAGTTCCCAGAGATACTGTAGTAAGTCTTATAAAACAAAAACAAAATGAACCTTTTAATACAGTTGAACTTAGAATATGAATTTGTAGAAAGTACTCTGGTTCCTTGAAGATCTCATAGACACAGTAAAGTGCATAGAACTCAAATAATCAATAAAATCGATCGTTGAATTGATAACCTTATAAAAGAAGAAAATAAGAAATATCTGGTCTACAACACAAACTAGGCAAATTAAACATATCTCGTAGACAAGAAGAAGATGTATTTTGAGAATTATCAAAAAATGAATATAAATAAATAAGAGTTCAATGACATATAAAATTTTATAGAATCATCATTTATTATTTTATTCTCTAAAACGAGATATGTTTTTATAATTCTATGACTTAGATAATTTCATATGTGGTATAGGAAGTTTAAAACTATTATAGCTGTTGAAAATTCTTTATTTCTTTGTAGAGCGGTCTACTGAAAACGATATCTCTTAAAAAGGGTGGACACGGGACAGAATACTACATTGGAATAATAAAAGTCTCATATCAAGCTGCACTTAAATTTATACTTGAAGGATGTGAAATTTTATCACATTTTTATGACACAAACTGGTAATAAGATTATGATTTTAAGTACATAAACAAATATTTCATTGAAAAAAGCTGTCTCAAGGGACGTTTCGAATATTATCCGCGTAAAACACTGCGACACGTTTTTATGGCATGTTAAAGTAAAATACTTTCTTGTCCATAACTATATAATAAAGCATTCTTAGACTTGTAGTTTCAGAAAAGATAATTTATCGACGCAGTTTTTCTATCAGGCGTTTATGGATGTTCAGGAATAAAATTTAAGTGCCAATGAAAAAAATATTCTATTTATATTAAAATTTTGCTTATTTAACTTCTCATATTGAAAATATATTTTAAATTAAAAGAAATATTACATTAATTGCTTGTAAAGTATATTTTTGATTGAAAGAGCTAGAATTTTCCTTTTTATAAAATTGAATTAATAATGAATTTGCTCTAAGTCGAACTAATGGATTCGTTTTCGTACTAACGAATTGAATAACAACTAATGGATTCGTAAGATACAATTGTTTATTTTGAATTAGGGAATTTTTTTAGTTTCAGAAACGATTTAGATTTGGTCGAGGAGAAGAGGAGGCTTATTTAAATTATTTGTGTCAAGAATATTTCATTAAATATTCTGATACTACCTGGAGTGCCATATGAATTTTTAGATTTTTGACTCTTTTTCAGCGACATATTTATTGAGTGGAGCAAAACAAAATATGATTCTTTACGTAATTAAAAAGTATTTTTTTCGTCTTGAAATTATATATATATATATATATATATATATATATATATATATATATATATATATATATATATATATATATATATATTTACCTTGTACATATATTAGGTATATGATATTGGATTATAAAGATATGCTTAAAAATATTTTCCCACGAAAATAAGATTCGTTGTTCTAAACTATTGAATAGTTCGTACATTAACATATGGCATTCAAATTTCTATTTCAAAATTAATGCTAATTCCTTGTCCATTTTTCCAAGCAAAATGTATATAAAATTAATGCACATGAAATAATATGACTCAAAGCGTTATAAATTAAACACAACAGAAATTATTTCATTATGGCTTATAAATTCTTTAACTCACACTACATAGAAGCATAACATTGTTGTTTTAGTAATAGCTAAAATCAATAATGCATAACAGTTAAATATGAATAAAAATAATTAACATTTATTTATTTTTTTTAAAATTCGAAATGAATAAGATTAGACATTTAATGCATATTCATTTTTTTACTTTCAAATAAATAGATGACAGGAAATGGAAAATTGAATTCATGGTGTGATTTATATAATATTAGTGTATCTTTAATATATTAATTCATTAAAATATTAAATCGTAATAGACAGCCAATTTCGAGAAAATAACTTTCGAAGTTTTAACATAGTTCATATACTAATAACTTGTCACCATTCCGCAGCTCAACGGCGTGGTCGCCAAGGCAATCGTTTAATTATTTGTACCTCCCCCTTACAGTAAATTTCATTCTAAAGAGGACAATAATTGAATTAAAAAATATTAAAATAATTTTTGTGATCCATATTTGCATTTCAAAAAAATTTCAAAATTTTATAGCAATAAATTAGCATGCACAACATTAGAGTAAAGATTCATCTAGATAAAAAAAACGCTATGTACAAAAGTAAATTTTTTATATGGATATTCCAATATTTATAAGTAATGAGAACATTATTCAGTGAAAGAAAATATTGCAATGAACTTTTTTAATGCTCTTTATGAAATTATTCAGTACACTGACGAATTATTTCTTGTGTTAGTTTGAAATTGTATTTCTTTTGTAAGACTAAACAAGAATAAATAGTAGACATTTCAATTAATCATGAATTATTTATAATGGTTTTGTTACATAATAGTTACATTTTTTAATTTCCGAAATTATTATACTATATTTTTAACATGGATAAATTATTATTTCTTCTTTTTGTTCGAAGAAGGTGAAATAAAAATGAAAGTAAATATAAATAATACTTAAAGCAATAAGCAATATTTTTAAGGGGAGACTTTTTTTTTGAAATCTATGAGAAAAAAAATATAGTTAAAGTTTAAATACTGGTTTGAATGAGTTAAAAACCCCAAATAAATAAATGAAATTAATTCATCATAAAACAATATCGAATATAGTTCAAAATTATGATATTTCAAAATTATAATATGCGTGTAAATTCGCAATTACTCAAAGACGGAATGATTGAAATAAATGAAATGTCATATGCAATCTTTGAGCTACAGTTTTAATTTTATGACGAATTTTGATTTCAATCGGTGGTAAATAGTGTTAAAATTTATATATTCGATTTTCAGGTACACGGGTATTAATCGTATCCAGATTTTAATCAATAAATATTGATGATATGAAATTAATGTTCGTTATTACCTTGCAATTCAGTAATTCCTTCATAAATTACGTATATAACATTTAGCTTTTGCTGAATTTATTTCATTAAAAATTAATATTCCATATAACTAGAAAAAGACAATTTAATTTCACTATAATTGTTTCAATAAATAGGTTACCGTTTAACTTGCGAGTCCGTGGAAGAATTCAAACATCTGCTTGATGCAGGCATATTCAAAAAATTTTAACTTACGAATTTGTAGAAGAGTGGACATATTTGCTAGATGTAGGTAGTTTTGCGAAGAAGCGCTGCAATTTCTTTTTGAATTTAATAGGGAACGGTTGCTCTATAGATTGTAGAGCATCTACAATCATCATAAAAGGAAATAAGATAATAAAATTAAATGAGGGATATATTAGATAATTCGAAATAGTTAAATATTCATTGCTTATTTGTAACAGCCATCTAGAAAAAAGAAAAGTTATTCTAGTACATCACCTACTCTAATCAACATGAAGCTTAAGGATAGACTATTTTTCCATAGTTAATTATCTTATGAAACATTATTTATTGGTTCTATTTATATAAAATAATTTACACCAATATAGATTTCATTTCAGATGGAAAGTGACGATAAAATTTATTGAGAAAATTGTTGAAGAAAGTAAAAACATTGCCAACGAATTTTGAAAAGAATGTTTTTTGATGTAGTGATAGTATAAATATCAAATATTTGAAACTGAAGAAACAAAAGCATTGCATTAATACAATATACAGAAATTCTCCGAATCTTTGTTTTTAAATTTCGCTGTGCGCCTTGTGCAGTTGCTGATGTGGATTAAAGTCAAAGACCAGTGGATGCTGGATGGAAGCCAAATAAAATGACCATAGCGAATTTGAAGCAAAATATTTCTCTTTCCCCGTTCAGAGAATAAAATGGCTTAAAATCCTACACATAAATCATACAAACTTTTCTGGTATATCATAAAACCGCTTATTCGGAGCGGAGAATATTTTTCCTAAAGATTCGTATTTATAAGCATCGAAATTGTTTCTATTTTATTGAGTTTCTTCTATGAACAAACTGTTAAAAGATTTCCGGAATATAAATTGGCAAGGCTTAGAATTTTGATGCCCTATTGCCAAAAATATTTTTTACAGATAAACAGTGCAGATACAAAAATAAATTTTAAAATAGCTTTTACTGTTATTTTTAGAAGATTTTTCAAATAATAAAAACTTCTAAAAATATTGGGAAAAATTTATTTCGGAACAACTCTATCTAACAAAAATGTTTGTCAATAATTAAACTTATATTGCAAAAAACATATATCTGGATTGATGGAGCTTATATATGCGCTTGGTGTGCAATAATTAAGATTATGAATTCTATTCCTTCTATGTAGAATGAAGCGGAAATAGATACTATCTCAGTACAGATACTATCTCAGGCCTCTGAATATTTCTTAAATGTATGTGTCAATGGTAGAAATGTATGCAGATAGATTTGCTATAATATGAATTCTAATGCAAAATATCGGTAATGATAAATAAAATGATTTTCTTTGTTTAATAATATGCACATTATTTATTTTTTCAATAAATTATAAACTATAAAATCAAACAGTTTTAAAAGTCAATGCAATGTGTGTAATTTACCGTATAATTCAATTAACATTTCTACAACATTTTTTTTTAATATTTCACATAATTAATTCATTAAGTTAAGTAGTAATTTTGGAAGCCCCATAAATCAAAATGTTTCCTTTTGAATAAAGTTGAACTTTTTGCAACAGTTGATTTGTTAGAAGCATAACTACAACATGGAATAGTAATTTCCGAAGACAGATTGTCATTATATAAAGTGATGGTTCAATACCTTCTTTTCGTCAGAAACCTAATTAATGGCCTACGTACTTTTTGCCGAAACAGAGATGATAATATTGCATAACTGTATTGAACATTTCAATAGATTCTAAAAGAGCATCAATTTTTTTTATTTATTCTGTATCTATAGATAGAAGTATGTATTTTATTATATAAAGCATAAATACAAGAATCTATTTATTTTTTGTATTCAAAAAAAGTTTCATGCAAATCAGTTTCAATACAATTGTTATCGCAACTTAATAATTATTGAAATTCATGTCTTATATCACTTTTTGAAATTGCCTTCAAACTATTCTTCGAAGTTATATGACCGAAAAGCCATCAAGATAACACCCTCGAAACTTTATTATAAGCTTTAGAAGTAAACATAAAACGCAAAATGTCAAATCATGTAAATGCAATGGATTTTTCAGCTAATTTATTTTTTACTAATATTTGCGAACAATAAATGAAATTTGGCAGAATATATTATTATACAACAAATATCTACCGTCTTCATCTCGATTTTCTGGGAGAAGTCAATAAACTTTGGCTGCCCTACAAACTTTTAAATAATACTTAGGAGCAATTGACATTCTTTATCTGTAATACTCTTCTATCAGAGAAAATAATCTGAATTTGTGTGGAACTTTTCCTTTCTTTTTTTTTCTTTTTATTTCGCTTTTCATTACTTTCTTCTAAAATCATATGGAAAATATCATATTTAATCATCTGCAGAAAACATTAATTTCAAAAGGCTTCAAAGGATTTTCAATGATTGAAATGAATTTACCACCAACTCTATTATTATTAATTATTGTTCACTTTTAAAAAGAGCGATGTAAATTTTGGACAGAGTTTCGTTTTGTGCAAATCATCATGCGAGAAAGTTTAGTCGTTCCTTCATTGGTGGTTAAATTGCGCATTTTTTTTCTATAATTTCAGATGCCGTAACTAACTAAGTCATCCAGTTTGTGTGTCTTACTCTGCTGTATCTTTTCTGGCCAAAAAATTGTGCCACAGAAAAACATTTGATTTATTTCAAAAACTCACCATAAACCCTTTTCAACAATAAATGTTTTGCAGATATTTTTACCAAATTTTTCATTAAATTAAATTACAATTCATTGTTAAAGTCTAATAATTCAAAACAAAATAGTTTTACTTCTTTGATGGTTATCTGTTTGCTTTGAGTTAGTTAATTAAATATACAGAAAGTTTAATATTATACGAACAGATAATTGAGCCTTATCATCTCAAGGCAATCACATTATAAGTAGGAATTATGTTCCGTTCAGAAAAAAAATCTGTGCCTTTGTACATTAATAATTGCTTCCATAAATTTCTGCTCATGAAATATTTTATTTGGACCAAATAACGGTGATTATCTTCTTCATATACAATCCTAGGGGTTCTTATAAACTAAGGAAATGCGGTTTATCTCAAATGTTTGTTTCAATATTCTAAATGCTACGCAGTATCTTGAAGATTTCATACAAGTATTGTTTAATATTTTCTTCTAATAGTCCCGTTTTTTTCTATTTATTATAGTGAAAAATCGAGAAAAAGGTTCAGATGATTCATTTCTTTGGTACTTCGTAGAGAAAAATATAACTTAGATAAAAAAATCTATACATTTTTTAAACGTGTGCGGAGCACAATCTAACATATGTATCAGCATTAGTATCGATAGTATAATATTTCAAAGATCTATGCAATACTTTATTAACTAAAGCCATTACTTTTGGCTTTCGGTAGGGATTTGACTGATTCATAATAAAACATAATAAAAGAAGAAAAAATTGTATTGAATTTATGCTACTTAACACTAGGCTGAACTAACTGAAAATTTCATAGAATCGGGCAAGGTTTTATTATCCGATATTAATTTTTGGCTTTCAGTAGGGATTTCACTGATTCATAATAAAACATAATAAAAGAAGAAATAATTCACTTAAATGTATGCTATTTAATACTAGGTTGAACTGACTTAAAATTTCTAAGAATCAGGCAAGGCTTTACTATCTGATATCATTATTTTTTTTTCTTTCGGTAGGGATTTCACTCATTAAAAGCTGAAATAATTTTATTGAATTTATGTTATTTATTAAGTTAATAATTGAATAAATAAAACGTTCCTCTGAAGATCAAAGTATCCGTGGTTGAATTTGACTTCATAAAAAGTCAGTAAGTACTTGTGATCCTAGTGGTATTAAAAAATAATGGAATGTCTGGAAAAGAAAAATCATGTAACAGAAATTAGCTTGTAAAACTTTCTCAAATAACTTTGACAATAATCTGGGATATTTAATAATCAAAGCCTCTGTTTATTAACAAATAAGGATTAAGACAAATAAGACAGATTATTGAGCTTTAACAAAAGGCTTTTTAGTATAAACACAATAAATGATATCCATAAATTGTTAGATTGTTAAACATTTAAAACAAGGTAAATATATTTTGCGAGGCAGGCCGAATAAGAGAGTTGTTAAAATAAAAATTTTTTTATTTTTTATTTTTGAATATAAGAATTGAGAAAATAAAATAAATTCAAATCACAGAAAAATTACATCTTTTACATTTGTATGCAATCATAAACCAGCAGACAAAAATTGTTCCTACCTTAAAATGAAGTTGCTAAAATGATTGACGGATCATTTTTTTTGAAAAAAAAATTATATTTGAAACGCTTGTGAAATTATTTCATTCTATGAAGAGCGCATTTAGTTTTCGCTGCATCGAAATTTCCATACTCGCAGGGATTTGTCAACTTAAATTTTCCTCCGATCTTCTGGGTCCAGTTTTAAATCGCAAATAACTTTCACTAAATTGAACATCGGAAATTCGAGATGGTGTTAGAGGAGACGTTGGAAACACGAAATATTCTGCTTTAGAAACATCAACATACGATCACGGAGACATTTCCAATTTTCTTTTCTAAGGTCGGCAATATTTTGTATTCCACTCTGAGACTTCTTCTCTTCTTCAAGTTGAAGGATCGAAAATTCGCAAACAAGTGGTAAATTTTAAAGGAGGAAAAAATAATAATAAACTCTCCTTCCTTGCGAAGTAATATTTATGAATGCAAGACTCTTACTCCATATGGATTAAAGTAAAGTGAGTTTTGCTCTTTTTGAGAGCTCAAGGGGCTTAAATATTTTGAATTGTAAGATATGAGCGCAGAAAAGAAAAACGCCCTCAAGAAAACTTTCTTGTTATATGACATTTTGAAGAGAATATTTTCGGTGTTTTTTGCATTGTTTATACACTTAAGGTGATGATATAAAGTGCATAAATATAAGAAAAAATAATACATTTGTAGAATATTACTCTAAATGTCGAAAATGTCTTCCAAAAGTGCAGAACATTAAAGTGATGTATAAAGTGAGAAAAGAGTAACTCTTTTTCTGAGTAAAGGGATGGATATGTAAAGTGACTATTCTAACATTTGCCAAATATAATAGCTTATTTCTAAATAGTTAGATTATAAACATATACTTTGCATATGAAAAAAAAAATCTTGTATGACTTAAATAATTATATTTCACGTTGCTTGAAATTATAAATTTATTCTAAAATTAATAAATTTAACTTGTAAAAAGCCCTACTACTCATAATTAATAGTTTTAATCCTACAAGTTAGCAGTTTTAATATAACAGTTGATATCCATGATTAAAGTTGCCCGAGTTTCGAAGTTTTGAACATTGCTATATTACACCAATTTATGTCAGTACCAGTGCATCTTTAATACCAAAATATAATATTTTTTTTGTATCAATCTTAATGTGTCATAACTATTTCACCATATATATATATATATATATATATATATATATATATATATATATATATATATATATATATATATATATATATATATATATATATATATATATATATATATACATATATATATATATAATGTTGGTCACTCATTCTCTTCACCTACAGGATACAGTGCCAGGAAGAAAAACGCCCTTAAGAAAATTATCTTGTTATTTGACACTCTGAAAAGGTTATATTCGTTTTTTAGCATTGTTTATACACTTAAGGTGATACGAAATGTAAAAAATATAAAAAATAATACATTTATAGAGTGTTACTCTAAATGTCGGTAACGTCTTCCGAAGTGATGAGTATTCAAATAATGTATAAAGTTGGGAAAGAGTAACTTTTTTCTGAGTAAGGCTATGGATATACTAGGTGTTTATTCTAATCGATACCAAAAAACTGATTTCTTTGTAATTAGAAGTAGACATATGCTTTACATATGAAAAATATCTAATTTGTCTTAAATAATTCTACTTTAGGATGCTTGCACTTACAAATTTATTCAGAAAAAAAAAAGATTTAAGAAATTTAAAACAGTCCTATTGGTCATATTTAATTCTTTGAATTTTATAGTTTAACACTTTTAACAAAAAAGTTGATATCCATGATTAAAATTGTCCGAGTTCAAACATTTTGAGTATTACTGTTTTAAACTATTTTCAGCCATTTTGATTTCCGCATCGAGAAAGAATAAGGTATGGCTGCTACTCAAAGGATCTTTTGATTCGTTTAAATTAAAGGAATAAAACGCTTTATTTTTCGATAAGTTTTGTATCATAAGAATATAATTTTGTTTGTTTAAATATGACTTAAGACTATTTGGCAATACATATTGCAAATTATATATATATATATATATATATATATATATATATATATATATATGTATGTATGTGTGTGTGTATCAAGACTATTTCACTTCACTATAATTCCCGAAATTTGTTTCAATTATTTGAATTTATCAATTTTTCTCTTGTGGTTTAAAAATTATCTTATTAACTTAACTTATCAAAATTCCAAAATTCTTAAATGTGTTGATATAATCAAATTTTTCTTAAAGCATATGATCAGAAATTTCTACTTGTATATAATAAGAATAGAATAACGTCGGGCACTCATTCTCTTCATTTATGATATAGTTATGGGTTATTTTTTATATACATCAAGTAAATGACCTCAGGTTCATATATTTAATTTGAGAAAATGATACTTTAGTTCTGGCTTAGCCAAGTTTTGAAGCATGCATTTTTGTTTCATTTGCCTTCATCTTTGGAAAGAAATGAAAATGAAAGGAATACTAACATGTATATAATTATAGAATTGTCTTTGCAACAATATACACATCAAGAATAAATTTTCCTATTTGATATAAAATAGCGTTTTAGCTTTCAAAAATTTATGTAGAATACTTAGAGAGTTTTTAGCAACATGAAATTAAAACTAGAATGCTTCTTTTTTCCATATTCAAGTTCAGAAGTTACAAATGATACGTACAATGATCAAAAGTAAATATTAGCCGCTTAGGCAATATTATGTGCCTAAACACTGGTTGAATAACAATCAAACTTGGCTTACAAGTTCTCCTGAGTATGTGAAGTAGATTTAAGTGTGCAAATTTTAAATTTTTCTTCCTATATGATTGTGTATGAATCATTTTTTTTCTCGTATTCAAAATATACAAAGAGAAAGAAATGAAATTCTGAAAAAAATTCTGGTGAATATAAATATTTCCATCTAATGAGTTTGAAAAATACATTTTTCGAATTACATCTGTCTTCTTGTGAACACACTCTTTCAAAAACTCTTTCAGCAAGACGAACAGAAATTGGTATATTGACTTAATATTTGTAAATTTCTTTCAATTTCTGAAAAGAATTCATCCAAAGAAATCCGTTCGTCTGACTTTCTCAGTATCAATGAACATGAACGTTTACATATAGTAAGAAGCTAAGTAAATAAAATTTTGAATATGGTTTAGAACCTAAAATACAGTTTCTTGTCAATTTTTGAATCAAATAAATCAAATATTTTACCTTTGGGTATGTCAGTACTTTTGCATGCGGTTAAATACAGATATTTGAAAAACAGACTTAAACAAATAAAATTTGAAATATGATCCTGCGTTAACGATTCCAATTGTATATCAGATTTAGGTTCTAATTTGTCAGATAAAAACATTTCAAATTATTTATTAAATTTTGGGTACATGTTTTCGTCAGTCAAGAATTCAATCTCAAAATATTGTGAAAAGTTACTTAAGAGATACATTTAAATGTTAGTTTAAAGCCAAAAGTCTATATTTTTTCTTATTTTTCACCAATGCCTTTTAAGACATTCTCGATATTACTTAAGAACCACGATTTTGCACAAGACGAGGGAGACAGTGACTTTCTTAAAGTCAATGGGTTCATGGACAGAATTCCCGCTAACTCATTTAATTTGGTTTTGGTGACTAAAATATTAACTTTACATGATGACATATCAAACTTCTTTATCGAAGAATTCATGATAATTTGTCAAATTGTACCTTTGCCCTCTTTCTATTACACAAATTTTTAAAATGATTTTGCTCTATGACGAAACTGGAACATTTGCTGTGTAACCTGTGATAAGAGCCAAAAACCGTTTAAAAAGGAAAAAGCTGTAAAAATTGTGACTGAAAATATTGTACATGGTGGCATGGTACATAAATTCACATATTTATTAGAAAAAGGAGCTGTCACATATATATTTTTGAAAATAAAGAATTTGATTACTCATTAATGCAGTTTTTTCCTTTTAAGCTAAATATTTTTTTTTCTTTTGAAATCCAAAGCACATTAGAATGCTTGTACAAACTTTAGATTTAGCCAATAGTGCAATAGTAATTTAGCCATTTTTTGTGCAATAGTTTCTTAAACACCTAGTATCAATTTGGATAATCCTATATTAAATAATCTATTTTATTTTCTGTTTAATACATTTCAGTAAAGGAAATAAACTTTATCTAAGATTATTCAGCTTATCTTTGTATAAAAACGATTTGCAATTTTGGATGCTTATGTTATGTAACTATTTAAACAGAATGAACAAAAAACATATAAAGGCATTCACAAATTCTTAATTAATCTTTAGGACCTTATCCAACGCATTTGAATGTTTAACATTCTTTAAACTTCTTTCCGCATTCTAACTAGTTAATTTCATATGGCATTAGGTTATGAGTGCGATGATTTTAAAATGTTATCCATATACTTTAGAGAAATTGTACACTATAAGAGAAATTGATTTCTTCATTATTATGCATACGACCACAATATTATTCTAGCACTTTGAGTTTGGTTACTAAATTATTTAATGAAGAACTAAAACAGTTTAATAAAATACAATTCATCTTTGCAAATCAATCATCAAATTCTAATGAAAAATTCCTCCAATATTATACATATACAGGGAGTTATCAAAATAATGGAAACACCTGTGAATAAAAGTTACAGTTTTGAGTGGGCTTGATAAGCATTAAAATATAATAATAGCCACTAGTTTCTTTTATATGTATAATTAGCAATGTATATATTCTGGTAGTATGTGTTAGCTTTATTGAAGTTCCGTAATTCTTGCATATTTTTCAACAGCATAAAAAGCACCTCTCATATTTTCAAAGAGGCCAAATTGTAGGAACCCGTCTAGCTGGAGGAAGTGTGACCGAAACATCCCAACTCTTATGCGTTTCTGGAGGTGCGATGTCTAAAGTCTTGGCAGCATACACATAGCGCGGCAAGACAAACTCGGTAAAGCAAAATAGTGGGTCGAAAAAGAAGACAGTGAAAGTGACCGACGTGTATTGAAGCAAATTGTCGGTCTGAAAAAGCGAACCACTGCAACAAAAGTGACAGCAGAACTCAGTACCTATCTGGATTCTTCGTCATCATTGATTACAGTTAGAAGGTACCTTTATAAACAGAACATTTATGGCTGAGCAGCAATTCCCAAGACACTTCTCACAGATGTTGATGATAAACATCGTCTACAGTAGTGCCACGCTCACAATACCGGGTCGATTGATAAGTGGAAGAAAGTAATATGATCTGACGACTCGTGTTTCAGACGTTTCCCTAAAACAAAAGGGGTACATGTTTGGAGGACATCTGCACAAGCGATTGATCGTGATTGTCTCCTTCAAACTATCAAGCATGGAGGTAGATCTGTCATGATATGTGCAGCCATGTTGTGGTTTTCTGTTGTACCAATCGTAACCTTGAAAGAAAGGATCACTGAGAAGAAGTATAGAGAAATTTTAGTTCATCAAGTCCATCCTATTATATAAATTTTATCCCCTGTAAGAGATGATTTTTTCCTAAATGATAATTCCCCCATCCATGCAGCGAGACTTGTCCTATCATGGTTTGATGAACCCGAGGATGAAGTTAAACATCTGCCTTGCCCTGCACAGTCACCTGACCTCAATATAATTGAACCGTTATGATCTATTTTAGAGCGTTCAATACGGAATCGATATCCTCCACCGACATCTTTCCCAGAGCTTTCACAATATCTCCAGGAAGAATGGTGCAATATTCCTCTAAACGCTATTCAACACTTGTATGAATCGATTTCTATGCGAATCCAAGCTGTATTACATGCCAAAGGCGGTCCTACACCATACTAATAAAGGATTCTTTAAAAATCTAAGGTGTTTCCTTTATTTTCATTACCACCTGTATATGCATATGTAAATTATAAGTGAATAAAAAGTCAAAATTGTTATAATTTTTTAAAAGTATAGATATATTTCAAAAAATAGATAAAATAAAAAATGCGCCATAAAACTCATCCATTTCTGTATCAATATCACCCACACATTAACCGCGGTGAAAGTATTCTTCTTACGTGTCATTGTTTCAGACTCAATAGTTGCAAATCAAACGAAAGGTTCATTTTTCTTCTTACATTTTTTAAACATTTATTTCGTCTTAACCAGGAAGAATCCATTGTGAGAATTATTGAAATTATGATCAAAACTATAATTTTATCACACTTATTTTTATGTAACATTAGACCAAATGAAAATCCAACATCTTAAGGAAATTAGTTTAACATTTCTAATAAGTTATAAAATTTAAAATTAAATTTCAAAGTTTACCACAATTTCTCTGCAACGTCTCGAACATTAGTGATATATTCTTAATGTAGCTTAGCTTTAATTATTTTGTGCCATAAGCTGTTACTAGAGTCAAATATAATTTACATTATAACCTTTCAGTACAAACAGTCAAGGATTCTGCAGCCTGGTTTAAATATCATTAGCCATTTCTCAGGGGCAGCAATCCGTTTGTCATAAAGGCACATTGGCGATATCAATTAAACATCAAACATGCAACGGATTAATTATCGAATTGGAGTCGGTGACTAATTTATTAATCATCTGAAAAGGAGGTAAAGACAGACTCGTCAGTCGGAATGTTAACGTTGCTGACTGCATACTGCCTTAGTTTGAGTGTGAATGCTCTGAAGCTAATTAGAAACTGTATGTTAACTGTAACATGGATTTGAAAGGACAATTTCAACAGCAGGTAATCATACAATTAGAGTGAATTTGGAGAATTGACTGCAAATGTTTTAAATGGGAAATAATTGTAATGGTACAAATACTAAGATCTGTTTTGATTGATAATTTAATTTCAATTACACTAGATGGAAATTTTGAAAAAAAGCAATGTTGTTTCTAACGCCTTAAAGACAATTACACAGTATGTTCATAAATTAACATTTCATAATTAGTGGTAGTAGCAGGTAAAGAGAGTGAACGAATTAAAACTAAATCTCATTTAAAGACTATTATATGCATAGTAGGATAAATTCTACAACAAAAAATTCTTCCAATAAATATATTGTATAGTCATTAACCAAAAAAAAGTGCCCTGTATTTTTTTCTTATACTTATTATCTTACCTTCACAAAATTTGTATCTGTGGAAATGACTCAAGTGGATAGATTTGTTCCAATCAAAAAACTAATTAACAGAATTTATTAAAATTGTTGATTATGCCATTATCTCTAATTTTGGATTACAGCTATCGATTTTTGATAAGTTGATTTATCATCAAAAATTTCCTTCTCAATAAGATTCTATGGAATTTTGAGTACAATTTCGAGAATTATAGGGTTTTGAAATGGCGCTTCCAATGTTAAACGATTCTTGAAAGCTGTCGGCTATTTCTAGGAAACTATAGCATATATTTCAAAATATTTTCCACGCACTAAAAGGAAACAATCTTATTTAATAAAATCATAAAATAAATATATAAATAACACATATTCATTTTTATATCAATTTTTAAATATTAATGTGGGAAAAAATGAAAATGAAACATAGTAAAGTTTTTACATGGGGCAAAGTTGACGTGCTAAAAAATGAAAGTGTAATAAAACTTTTTGGATAAATCCAAATAAATTTTCAAAATATTTACAGAAATTTTAAATTTCCACTGTTGATTTGTGATGCCCAAATTTTCAGGGACCATATATTAAGTTTATTTGTATTTGCAAATCTAGTCCTCTAGAAAGATGAGCTTCAACGGCCACTATTATAGTGCAGTTCAATAAATAATAAATATATTTTCAGATCAGCTGATTTAATTTATCTTTAATATCGCTTGCAAAAATGAACACTTTTTTCTCACTTTGACAATATAAAATTTGATTGCAGAACAAAATGATTGTAAGTGATTTTCTAACTCGTTCCACTTTTCAGATGGCATGCGCGTTGACTGGTGTATGTAATATGCCTTTTTGTCTTCAGGTTTTCAGTTATCTGAAATGTGGAAATGTGCAAAAAGTAAGTGTGCCATTTATTTGATTTTACAACAACTCTTTACTCTGTATGATTCATATACCGACAAATAAAAATTTATTCCAAAAATTATTTCTTCACTATAGATATTTCTCTCATGAAGTTTTCAAACCAAATAAAAGGAATGTCACATCACTAATTAAATTTTACTTCCGTAATAGTTTAATAATTTAAAATTTATAATTATAGTGTTATCAGATATTTTTTTAATATTTAAAGTTTTCTCGGCGTATTAAAATGATTAAAATGTTATTGAACTATCTATAAAAAAATGAAAAATAATAATGTTATTATGACAAAATAAACCTTATGAATCGTTTATCAGATTAACAATTGTTTCCACCTGAAAATAATACTATCTCCTTTTAATAAACAATGGTAATTTTCATTGGCTTAAAATGTCTTTACAATATTCGCATATTTCCAATCAGAGTTTTTTAAAAAAATGGTTAATCAGCATATTTCATATGACAAAAAATTATGATTGCTGTTTATTTCTTAGGACGTTAACTAAAACGGTTGAATCCTAATTTGAAAAACCATACTCATATTAAAGATAAATCTGAATCGTGTTGTTTATTCTCACAAAATTTATGTAAAGTAAAAGGGAAAAAAATAATTTTTGCCTTTATAAATCTGATATTTATTTTGTGGCAGTGGCTTGGCTTTTCTTGGCGGAATTGTCAGCAAACAAACTTAAGCATATTTTATGAACTACTGCGAATATCGAAATAGATTTGATACAGTTAATTCACAATACTAATTTCTAGTTAATTAATAATATTAATTAATTCGGTCAATTAATTTTTCATTGAAACAAATATGCTTGCTTAGGTATAACTTGCTTATTAATAATAAACAAAATTATAAAGATATTCCATTATTTTTTTATAAACAACTGTACCATAAAGGTAAAAAAAAAACATTTCTAATGAGATTAATAGAAATATTTTTCTGCAAATTTCATATTGTTTATAATTTCTTTTTTACTTGTGTTTCTTTCAATTGAATATTAGTTTCATTTTACATAACCCATTTTCTACATAAAGTTGTAATTATTTGTTTGAGTATGTTCATTTCAGAAGCTCTTAAATTTCTAATATTGATGATTTAGTTATTGAATTTCTTAGTATGAAGGCCTTTTTTTTCAGGTAGATTTTTCATCATTTTTTTAAAGAATTTATTTCTTTGTGGTTTCTTCAATCAGTATAAGAAATTATTTTTCATTCCATTGATTAATTTTAACTCAGATTATTCCAAACATACAAAGTTATTTATGGCCCCCTGTGCATCTTCGAAAGTGTATTTTAATAAATTATGTTCATTGTACATACTAAGTTAATATTATTATAATGTTTGTTAATGTTATTTAATTAATTATGTTTGTTACTTTACATATTTAAACATTTTTGTCATAAAGGTAATTAGTCAAAAAATAATTGAAAACATTACATAAATAAAAAATACATAAATACATATTACATAAAATATTTTAGCTATTACAAAATTTTCAACTGTTTGATATTTTTATTTTCTTCTCTGTTATATTTATTTTGTATTTACTTCTACCGTATATATTCTAATGATATTACGTATTATTATCTCTTATTGTTCTTTCTTTTAATTTTATGAATTATGTGTCAATAAAAAGCATTATATCAACCTTTATTTTCAAACCTTTAATAAAATGAAAAGTCTGTTTGTTATTTTGATTTCATTTTAAAACAAATTATTTTATTTTTTTATATTTCTTTCCTTTATTCTGGCATATTTGCTAGAAAGATCTAGCTTCTGGCAGAGAGGCTTTCTTTTATTTCTCTTCTTCTATTCCCACTGAAGAAACAAAAGAAGGTAAGAAGTAATCGCATTCATTTGTCTTTAACTCGGACACTTAAACCCTTCCAACTGTTTGGATAGAAGCCAGTCCGAGACAGCTTGAGAGACTTACTCCAATCTCACACAGCATCTCTCAGGAGCGCGTAAGGTAAAGTGCACATGCCAGTTTCTTTCTTTCTACTGTTGTTTTTGATGCCAGAAATGATTAACTTAAGCTATCTGAATGTAATGTTGTAATAAATGTAGCAATATCGCATTTATTCAACATGTAGAACATCTCTTTAATTTATTATTGGATATTGATAGTGTATATGTTTATTTATTGAAAGAAGAGAACAAATGATTTTAGGAATTATCTACTCGTATATGCCTAAATAAGGAATGTTTTATCCCATTTGAACATATTTATAAAACTCATTTTCTAATTTGTACAAGACCGGTGCTTCTGCAACTTCTAACCAATCACGTAATTGATGGTTGGTAAAGTTTTCGACATAATCAATGTGAGTAATTTTCGAGTATTTTTGATGTGAGTAATTCACAAGATTCGAGTAATTTTTATATCGGTGAGACAATTTTCCATTACATTCTTCGAAAAATATTATCAGTAATAATGTGAGATGGCTATTAAGTTTCTCTTGAAGCTTCTCATTAATTTGAAAGTTTTGGCTTTTTAGTCAGTCAATCAATTCAAGAGTGATAATCACTCGGTTTTAAGACGCCTACTTCATGAAGAAGGACAAGGCCTAAACTTGACACGAAAGAAGATTTTGTTCAAAGTGTTCTTTAAATGATTAGAAAGGGGTGGGAAATTCTGGAATACCAGGTAATGGGATTGCCGACTGCCATATCAAAGTTACGATTTTAGGAAGTGATTGTATAGACATTTCTACCTCATTTTCTTTCCTTAAATAGAAAGCTCAAAAAATTTTTCAGAAAAATAAGTGATTTCAAAGGAACTGTAAAGCCCATCTCACATAATTGGCGGCAACATTCTACGAAGAGGGGGTCTGATAGTTCCAGCGATATTACATAATCCTGATTATAATGATTATCAGCCATGTTTATGTAAATTTTTTTTCATAATATTTCTTTTCTCTATTCTTATATTTTCTTTTTCATAATTCATCTCGTGTTGAAAAAATATGGTCCTCTAATATTAGTGTAAAAGTATAAAATAATTACTATTATATAAGGCATTTAAAAATGAAATCCTTAAGCGTATAATAAAGGTAGAAACGCTCACAAATTTCGAAAGTAACACAGAAATATAACACCGGGAATACTGCCTGAAAAAGCAGGAAAACAATCGAAAATGCCGAAATAAGCAATCTGTAATGGTTGGAATTTCTTCATTTCAGAATATTTCATAGTTCTATATTATGTGAAATCTTTAAGATTCACAAACCCTTCACTTCTAATCATTTTAATTCATCGAAACAACAAAACTTCAACATTGAGCAGAAGACCCCTTTTGAAAAGAACAAATAATTAAAAAAAAATTACAACAGCATAATAGATTTTTGGAACAAAATCGACATTTTTTTCAATTCAGCATTCAAAAAATCATTGCAAGCAAAAAATTATCTCTATACTCTACAACTGTAAATAACATTTGCAGAAATCCAAATGCAGCTTTGTTGATCAGCGCCCTCTATCTTAGCTTTTTCACGTTTACGATTTTGATTTTCTGTATAATTTTTGTTTATTTCACGTATCCTGCATTTTCTTATATTTGTCTACTTAATTTTAAAATCAATAATCTATGTATTAAAGGCAAATAAATTTGGTGGTAATCAATAGGAACCAATTTAAAATTATTCTCTTTCATAATTTAAAAAATGACAAAAAAAAAACTAAAATGTATATTTCACGATAAACATTTTCAATGCATGGCATATTATATTGAAAATAAAATCGTAAATAAAATAAATAGCACGAGAAAAGAAGTATAATGTATAAAATAAACATAACAGAAAATGGTTTCACCAACAATTCTGATGCCGCTGTTTTAAAGGAAAAAAAAAAAAATTATAGCCTCAGATTACATCTATATTAATAACTTTCGCGCAAAAGGAGAAGCGGAACTAATTATAATTCATTTCAAATACATTTTTTTTTTTGTAAAACAAGATTTGATATCGGGTATATTAACAGACATTAAAATGTTTTATCTATTATAATGTAGTAAATGTTACTGAAAACTAATTTTCGTTAAGTCATAAATTTTATTTAATGCATAATCTCAGAAATATGAATAATTTCCCCAATATGTAAGGCAGTTTTACTATAGAAAACTTCTCTCTTAAATCTAAATGTCATTATATTTATGATTAAAGAGATAAAATAAATCAGATGTAATAAAGCGAACGCAGAGGTGAGTAATTTTATAAAGCTTGTATACCACTTATTAATAGAAAAAGCTAACTATTTTTATAAACTAATTTTTAACTATTATTTTTCTAAACTACTTTAAAGTATTTTTCTAATACTAACTAAAAAATTAGCTATTTTTACTTTTAACTTCCAAAAATATTATATCATATCTTCAATTTTAAATAAATAAAATGAATTTACAAAAAATGATTCATTTTTACTGATCTTTTTAAATACACTTTCCAACAACATATATTCATTGTAATGAAGCTCAAATAATTTCCCTGGTACAACATATCTTAATTTGGAATTATTTTCATTTATTAATTATGAAAGTACAAGATTCGATTTTTTTCCATGTTCAGTAGAATTCAGTTTAAAACATACTTTAATAATCTTTTTCGAATTTTATTGTGTTTACATTTAATGTCTCACTGCAAAATTTCATGTTAAAAAAAACTTATTTTTCATTATGAAGATTTAAATGGAAGAGAAATCTAAATGTATATATAATATTTTAGCGTTTTAAAAAAATCGTCTTTTTGTATTCAATAGAAATTCCGCAAAATTTCAAAAGAATGCAAAATTTTAATTTTAGAAATATTTAATTTTTGAGCTGAAAGAAAAAAAAATCATTTTGAGACGAATTAGTCAAAACATGCTTATTTTTCTTAACCTAATCAATTTATCTAAAACTTAAAATTTTATTCTTTTTAATCACATATGAGCATATATTTAAGAGCTATATTGTTTATGGAAGGTATATATGTTTTTCTTTGTGTATTCTGTACGTCTATGCTGTATATTCTGTACGATTATGCTGTATATTCTGTACGTTCATATGTCAATTTTGTACGTTTACGAGGAATGGAAAAATAAATAATTAAAGGATTGTGGAATTTGAAATCCTTTATGCGATTCAAAAGTTCACATTCTCTAAATTATTTTTTAATTCCTTTTTTTTTTTTAATTTGAGGTTAAAATGAGACAAAAAGATTTATTATCATTTATTAAACTTTTTAAAATTGTTAAAATGGTATCGGAATGAGTAAAAATGTCTATGACACGAATATCACGATTATTCCAACAATAGTTATTTCAACAATTATTTTTACCAAATAAAAGAAAACGTCGTAATTTAAAGAAACAAAATCGATTATTCGCTTGACAGAATCGTAGAAAAAGTTTGTTTTAGATCCGGATCTCATACTCATCAGCCAAAACACAGCCAATTAATCCGTCCAGTTAGCACTTCCTAAACCCTAAAAGGCGTAAATTACTCCTACTGTGCCGAATCCCGAAGAAAAACAAAAGCTCGAATTGCGTGACATTGCCTTACAGCTCACTCCAAAACCAAACAACAACTTTTCGTGTCCAAACTCTTTGAGAAATTGCGTAAAATAAAATACAAATAGTAAGTCCGAGACGAAAAAAATAGCCATGGGGGAAAATAATCGATTTTTGTCGCCTTTTGCGATTAAGGGAGGCAAGCCATAGCAAAAAGGACCGTACAATCTGAAAATAATGTCTTCCCCATACTTTTTTCTTTCCTTTCTTAATTTTTTTCAACTTTCTCCCATTCTGTTAACTTTCTTTAGAAGGTTATTGATTACCAATATCTTGAACGACAAGAATATTGATCAGGCATCGGTCGGATTTCTTGGCGTCCCCCTTCGTTCATTGCTGAAAAGATGAAGAAGAAAAAAAGATTTAAGAAATAAGATAAAATTGTAAAAGTAAAAACTGAGTTCGATTTCTATATCCTGTTTTCTAGATTTATATTCCCCATGATGGCCTCTTTCTGAAGCATTTTTTTTCCCTGAGAAACTCGCCGATTTATTTTATTGGAGCTGCACAGATGTGTAGAATAATTTTTTGATACTTTGTCATGGAGTTACATTTTTCTGTTATTTAGAATTGCAAAACTGCATATCGGATTGGCAGTAACTATGTAGATATAGGTGTAGATAGAATCTTATAAGAACGTAGATAGTTTTTTTAGGTTATAATATAAATATTCATCGGAAATTTAGTGCTTTTGTTATAAATATAATATAATAGGTTGTCCTTATACCCATTGCAAGCTTGAGGTATAAGTCAATTATTAATTATGAAAATGAATTTTGATTATATACTAATTTTTAAAATTTTATGACTTCTCGGGATATTTTTATAAAAATAAACCATTAATTTTCAAATCTCTAGATATTTTTTATTATATTATCTCTTGATATTATTTTTAAGGACGAAATAAAGCAACTAAATTTGAAATTGATTAAAAGTTTCAAATGAAGAAGTTTTTATCATTTGGCACAGAATATTTTTTTTTCTCTTCAAAAAGTGATTAGGAATATGAAAGCATTTATGGTGCCCAGCTGGACAGAAATGTACAGAATTTGATATATAAAAAAAAAATACTTGAGTAATAATAAATTGTCATCCTGAAGCCAGTAATTTGAAATTGTATTTAAAATTTATTAATTTAAGTATAGATTAATAAATAATTATCATATTTTATCTGTACCTTCCAAAGCCTTATCATATCAAAAATAGTCATTGTACTGTTTTAACATTTAAAATATTATCTTTTTAGTGATACTAATTTTATTATCCACGCATATATATTTTTTTAAATTTTAGCATATATTATGTATTTTTTACAACAGTGTTTTCATTTAAAATATTCAAAATGCTTTCATCATTTCATGACATGTTTAATTAAATCGAATATTTTTCTTCATCGTTAAACATTAATTAAATAAAAAATAAGTTATTTTCTATTTTTTCCTTTTTAATGACCATTAGTTTCATTAATTCTACTTTCTGATGTTAGTTTATTAACTTTTTATGAGGAGTATAAAAGAAATTCATTGAAATTTTGATAGTTATACGAAACTATGAAACATGCCAAAATATTTCATTTGCCATTTTGTAACGATTGTATAAGAATGTTTTGTCCCAATAAGTAGTTATGTGAAAATTACTTTCATTATGCAAGAAGTTATAGTAAGAATAATTAACAATCTTCTCCTTAGTTAATTGAATAGGGTTGCGTCTTTATCAATATTTTTTTTCTGGAAGAATGTTAATTATGAAAGATGTTTCGAGCAATCGAGAAGAAAAAGATGCTCCAGGTAGGCGGTGCAATTGCAGAAATATCTATATATTCTAAACGATTTCATCAAATTATTTTCCCACGAATTTTTATTTTTCGTAATAACTGCCTATTTTTATCATTTTTAACTCATTAGGTTTTAGACGCAAATCTGGTAAAAATGAAATTATGTTGAATTACTTCCTCACAAAATATTTATTATAAATACATTTCTATCTGGAAATAAATTATTCTTCTCCTAGCAGAATTTATTTTATTTTTTGTGACTATCAGATATTGAGAACTTTTTGTTAGTTAGTCGGAAAATGAAGAATGCTTCTACTTATCGTTCAATTTGAAATGACTACTGTGCCTTTACTGCTCTAAATTCATAAGAATTTGCATTGAGAACCAAACAGTGAGGATGCAACTTACAGAAATTGAAGTTGACGCATGTATAAGCAGTCAACAATGAGGAATTCCAAATCAGTTTTTAGCTTTACATTTTAAGGCACTGTAGCTAGTGAAACACTTCTAATAAAAATTGTCATGATGTATTTTAATAATTCTTTTGATCTTAAATAAGTTATCTTTTTAGCTTAATCATAAATACGCTATATGATAATAAAAATTCTTCCTATATCTACATAAGATGTATGGGTAAACTTGAATTTTAATCTTTATTAGTGAGGGGAGGTTTAGGACCATCATTGATAAAAATCATTAGATACTTTCTCGAATCCTTTATTATTTAATAGATGTTAAATTGGTGAAATAATATTACTACAGTTATTTTCAAAAACGTTTTTCATGAATAATAAATGACATTATTTGAATATCTCAATATTTCTTTTAAATAACCCAATTAATTTAATATTTTTCTTTATAGACATTCATAATATTTTTTAGATACGGTGACAAGTTAAAATGTAAGCTTATGTTTTAAGCTTATGAGAATATTTTAATTTGATTTTAATAAAATTATCGTAAAGGATGAATCAGGAAAAAATTATTCTTTTAGTAGTTGAATTGATATTGAGACAAGACAAATATTTATTTGATAGCCTTACTAAAAAAGTGCTTGATGACTAATTTCAAAATATACTTAAATTTTATAAAAACAATTTCACAATATGATTAACAAATTTTTATTTAATGAATGTAATGCCAAAATTACATTTAATTACATATTTTAAAGCTCTTTTGCTAGTCAGTTTTGGGCTAAAAGACATTTGCAACACGCAAATGTCTTTCATTATGTTTTTATGAATATTTTAATTAAAATTAAATTTAATTGTCGATCATATTGATCTAAATTAGACATTAAAATAACAATGTACATGTTGTGTTTAAACTAATACTGAAACAGAGATTTGTATTTTCGAATCTTTCAATTTTACTTGCTATACCTAAATGCGTTTTATTGTACATATATGAATATTTTAATCAAAATTAAATTAACTGCATTATTAAATGTCAATAAAATTAACTTAAATAAGTCTTTATTTAATCAATAATAATTAATTAATCAATAATATGTTGTAAATTGTGCAAAATAATTCTGCTAAATACATTTTTTTTTTATTTAACGACGCCAATTTTTTATTTAATAACGGAACATATAATTTGCTCAAAACAGTTTTTATTCTATTGAATACAATTTTATAAAGTATTTTATTAATGAAATTATTACTAAGAAAGTTTTGAAACTAGTTAGAAAAAGCATTTGATACTCTTTGTAACATAATCCAAGATAATTTAAAGTAAAAAGAGGCTTTGAAGCTGAAATACATTTTTCCTCAAGCCTCACATTTTACAGTTGAAGTATAAATTACATTTTTGCTTTTTATTACTTTCTTCTCCATTCTATCTTTTATTTTCTAACTTTTCTTCACAATCTATCTAAAAACCACCGGGAAACTTTAGAAAACATTTCTTGCCCTCTGAAATATGGTTTTAAGTTCACTGTCTTTATAAGTAGGAAATACTATTGTTTAAAAAATGAAATGAGATTTCCCCATTTTTTCCTCAATTTTTTTATAGGAGGAATTTCTTACAACACTTCTCTGCATTCTTCAGTGAAAATAAAGGCTCTTTTTTTTTTTCTTTAGTAAGACTTCTTACTGTTCCTTTTGAGACATTTCAAAATATTTTCTTTTCTCTAAGCTTCTTTGCTTTTAACTATTTTTTTTCTTAACAGGTTGTTTCAGGTTGAAAGTCATTTATTTCTGCTTCGAGTCGGAAGTCAAAGCGATCCTGGGTGTCTCATAATTCAACACCGCGGATTCCGGAAACTGGGGATTGAAGTCGACGTATGGGGACTTGTCACAAGACAAATATACTTTGTTTTCATCGTTATTCCGATCACAAGTCACTTCTTTCTTTTTATAAATGTATTTGTTGTGGAGTAGATCAATTCGAGTTTACCCAAAGGTATATTATATTTTTCGTTCAGATTTTATTTACAAAAAAATATTCTTTTTTTTTTCATTGTTTCTGAATAAACAAATTATGAACAGGACCCAAATTCATTTGCTGTCTTCTAATTTCTGCTGACTCCAAATTCATTTGCTGTCTTCTAATTTCTGCTGACTCCAAATTCATTTGCTGTCTTCTAATTTCTGCTGACTCCAAATTCATTTGTTGTCTTCTAATTTCTGCTGACTCCAAATTCATTTGCTGTCTTCTAATTTCTGCTGACTCCAAATTCATTTGCTGTCTTCTAATTTCTGCTGACTCCAAATTCATTTGCATTCTATCAGATTATTAGCTAAGCCTTGAGTCCCGAATGAAGGACACTTCAGATATGAGTATGAGAAACTTCCGGTATGGTAGTTGGTTCAAGCCACCTTGGTTGGTACATAGAAATGTGGGGGTCGGCACCTCTCACTGATGAAGGGACGTACTTCACAAAGGAAGGGTTGTACCATGGACGGTGATGGCCTTCATGATTAAACCACATTTCCTGTCTGTTTTATTATTGCGGCTGTCTGGTCATTCAGATTTTTCCGTGTGCCTTCAGGAGGGTCGGAGTAGTCGGTTTAAGGTTAAGTCGTGAGCTGTCACCTATTCTTTAACTGCTCTCCTTGCAGAATGATTTACGTGGCTATCAAATATTTTCATTCTGTCAAACATGTGCATATCATAATCTGACTATAAAATGAAAGCAAATCCTGTTATACAGGTCAAGATCTATGCCCTACTACAACAAAAGAAATGTAGATCTCTAGAGTAATAGTTCTATTATTTTACCAGCATTGCACAATTTTGATGAAAATTGCATCAATGATGGTTAACTTAAAAGAAGAATATTTAACGAAGTATGTTAAGAAAACCTGAAATTACATGCACTCAACATATGATTTTAACTTTTAGTATTACAATATCATAAGATGGGTATCTAGTAAAATAAAAGAAATGAAATATCTTCCTGATTACCATCTGTTATTAAATTTATTATCAAAAAACATATATTAAGGTATGAGCTAGGTACTGTTAATGGTGCTGGTATCAGTTTATCATAATGGGAATATATGTTCTTCCTTCTATGAAAATCCAAAATTTAATGAGTTAAAACCTTTGAGCATATTTTTTACTTCAATATATTTAATTCCGTTCTTTCTTTCTAAATACACAACGTTAAGTGCATTGAGGTGAATATTTTTATATTTGTATCCACATTTCTGGAGACAAATCAAAACTTTATGATGATTTAAGTGAATGGAAAGGCAACGCATTCAAAAAGCAATATTTTCAAAAAAAACCTAATATCATTTATATTTCATACAATCATGGGATTTATTTGAACAAAAAGATCAGAAAAATATTTTAGTTGAAACAGATTTTTAAAATAATTTCAAATAAATCGCCTAAAATTGACTTGTGGTGAATATTTTTATATTTGCATGCACATTTCTGGGGTTCTGGGGATGAATCCATTTTTTAACATGATTGACATGCACGGAAAGGCAATGAATTCAAATGTTAATATTAAAAAAAAAGACTTCTAACAAAATTTATGCTTTAAAAATTCTTGTTTTTCCTTTGCAAAAAAAATTAAAAAGAAAAAAAAATTAATTATGCAGTAAATAAAATTCATTTCAAATAAATAAATTAAAATATTTAATAATATTTTAATTTTAAACATAATTGGAAAGGTATGATATAAAACCGATTTAAAAATTTCATTAAATATTCATGATCCAAAAATAAACCAGAAAACCAACAAAAACATCTTTACTGGATATAGCATAGAAATAAGTGATTCTTGTAGCTTAATACCAAAAACAAAAATGAATTCAACAATTCAAAGAAAAGTCTTATTGTTTTCATTTTCTTAACAACCCTTTCGAATCAACTGCTGCATACAATCGCTAATTTTCATCCATTGCTTTAAAACTAAAAATGAAACATCTAACAATATTCCTTTTCAAGTATGATATATTTAGCATTTGGATCCTTTGAAGAACCTTAGAAATTAAATGATTTCCAATCCTAATTAGGTGTTACAGTTCATAACAACGTACTTCCTGGAAGGTTTTATTTATAAATCTTGAAGTAATTCTGTTATTAAAAGACACGCTTAAGTGTAATCGTATATCCCTTATTGGGTCCGCACCGGTAATTTAAGTAGTCGCATTAATTCTTCGAGGAACTAAAAGTCGGAAATTAGTGTTCTCGATTACCAATTAAAACTTCGAAAAGGAAACAGGAAGAAAATATGGGAGGAGAAGCAAAATCTGATGTTTTCAAAATATTAACAATTCTAGAGGAAAATTCCTTCGCACCAGAGCAATTACCAGCAAATAGCTTGCAAATTAATTCCTTCATCTCCTGCCGCTCACTTTGAAACAGCAATTATCATTATCGACTCTCCCCTGTGCCTAAATGGTACGCTTAGGTGCTAATTTCGGGGAAAACTGTTGTTGCGACATGTCACATAATTTGCTGCGACAGCAGCAAGTGCATGCTCAGTCACATAACAAATTTAAGCATTTGCTTTAATTTTCAATTTATTCAGAATACGAATCAAGAGAATAGATTATTTCATTCCATTGTATCAGCTAACAAAAGATTCCATAGTTTTACAAAATGAAAACAATGGGATAGTTAGTCCCCAATGTATTGTTTTGTACATCTTGCAGGACGAAGTGAATTCAAAATCATGCTCTTCGTCTATTTTGAATTTTAATGTTTGTTTTGTATAAAATTATGCAAACATAGAAACAGTACTGCAGATGAAATTTTTCGAATTAATCTGTGTAAATAAGAGAATAATGAAATAATGAATTCAGAGCTCCTTTGGGTAATGGTTATAATTGAAATTTAAATGAATTGGAAATAATTTTTCTGCATTCAAATGATTAATTCGTGTGTGTTATTTTTTCAGAAATATCTGGCATTATTTTCTGTAATAGATTTGAATAATTTGGATTTCAAACAAATTTAAATATATTCATCAGATGCTTTCTAAAAGGTATGATATGAATGAAAAGGAAATGTTCATTGAGATTAAATTGAGAGGCTGTGAAAAATAGAATTTGTTATTTCGAAATTATTTTCGATATAATGAAAATTATATTCAGGTTTCTTATTATTTTTTTACAAATTTGTTGTTTTTAAATTTATTTACTTAAATGTAATTTTTAAAATCTATTGAATATTTTTAATTGAAACATATTCATGAAATTTATTTATTCGTTTTGATAAATGATTATTTAGCAACAATTAATATTTTTATAATCATTATTTTATATTTTTGAGTAAACAGAATTAATTTAAATATTTTCTTTTTCTTTACTTCCCGATTGCAAGTTAAACACAGCTAGTCAGAACATTTATATATTTTAATGAATTCCTTATATATGAAGCAATAAAAAATAGCGTTTTTATATTCTAAATTAAAGCTATAAGCAATGAATATATATATATATATATATATATATATATATATATATATATATATATATATATATATATATATATATATATATATATATATATAGTAACCAATCTTAAGTAAGAAAAAGTTTGAAAACGAAACTAAAATGAAAAAGAAACAAAACAGTTTCGAAATCTGAACTACAATTTATAACCTATTTAAACTAAAACCAAAAAAGAACTTCATAGTATTTAGAGAGTGCAATTGCAGCTACTTCTAAGACACAGATGAATTGATACCAAAGTATTAGAATCAAGTTAATAGGAAAAACAAAAAATCAAATAAAAATTAAACCAAAAAAATTATAAAAAATATAAAAAAAGAATCCGGCCTGAAGACTTTTCAAGGGTCACCCTCAGGCAGGGATTCAAAGAAAGGGACTTTTTCTGTGAGGAAATACAGACATTGTTTAATAATGATTCCTCGTGACCCGAAAATCCCCTGAAATTATGCTCAAGACATATACCATTTTAACAGAAAGGAAATATAAAACAACAAATTAGAAGAAATTAACCACAACAAAGTAATAATACAATAAAAAAAATAACAATAAAAACAAAAAAAATATTTTTTATAATTTTTTTGGTTAAATTTTTATTTGATTTTTGTTTTTACTATTAACTTGATTCTAATACTTTGGTATATATATATATATATATATATTCACTAATAGAAATAAAAAAAATGCTTTGATATTCATTATTATGTTCAATTTAATTTCTTTGATGCTGTAAGCAAATGCATGCTTTCAAAAGTATGTTCAAAGTTGTTTTTTCAAAACTGAAAAAATTAACTCGATATAGCGAAAAATTAAAGTTAAATGTAGACAAAAGTAAACTTGAAATATTAAACTGAAGTTAAGTGAAAAGCAAACTTGACACACACACACACACACACACACACACACACACACACACACACACACACACACACACACACACACACACACACACACACACACACACACACACACACATATATATATATATATATATATATATATATATATATATATATATATATATATAATTGTTGTGCGAAAAAAGAGAGTTCTGAATTAAATTGGAGTTCCATCCATTATTTTAATACTTCATGAATTATTTTTTACTTCATGAAATCCTCGTGTAGATTCAATATTTCTTTGAAATATATACGCTATTCAGAATGAATTCTACTAAATACATGCAATAAAAATAGTTAGAAAATGCGTATAAATAATAAACGATTTAAAGCAATGTTCGTCAGATTTATGTAATACAAAAGCCTGGAAGTCTACAGAGGAATAATATTTCACAAGTTTGAATTTCAAATTCTATATTTAGATCTTGATGTTTTATTGAATAGCTATATATTTCTGAGAATATACGATTTTCATACATAATATATCTTATGCCAGTAGGCTTCAGTAGAAGAAACCTATGCCATTTTTTAATACATATATATTTGGTGTGGATGATTGTCTGCCAAAATACTGATCATCATGTATGTTTTGAAATATGAGTCTTACATTTTATCATATCCAGACAATGACATCATTTTTCAACTTTCTATCGCATCCACATCTTAAAAAACCATAAAATCTATGTTAAAATTTTTCTTGCTTGAATCAAAAGAAGTAGTGTATTCTTTTGAAATATTGCCATGTTTTATAGTAGCATGAGTACTTTTGATATTATTTTGGGAATATTTCATGCTATACAGTGATAATGGTTTTTATTGATAGACAAACACATTTCACGGAAAGTTGGTTTTCTTTGCACCTAGAATTTTATGTTTAGTTTAATTTTATGTTAACCTTTATAACCTTCCCTATATTTCCTGAAATAGCTTATTATTAAAATTTTTGGGTTTACTGGAATTAAAGTCAATAAAGTTCAACCTATAAAGAGGTTTTAATTGGATGAGCGTTGGATATTTATCAACGGATACACCCAATATATTATACACTGATAAATAAGTTATAATTCAGTACAAATGAAATATTATAATTTTGAGCTATTTAATTTACTGAAAAAGCGATTTCAATCAAAATGTGAAATAATTAATAATCTAAACTTAAAAATATGTCCAAGATTCTTTGTGCAGTAATCACATTAAAGAAAATTAGTAAAAGTTCTTATTTCCAAAATAATTATTCTTCTGAGATATCTTCATTTGCCGTACATTTTTTTAAAAAGTTTTATTCAATATACGTAGAACACTGTACTAAATGTTTGATCATGGAGTTCACTAGAGATGATGAATATTTAATGTATATTTTCAATTTTCAACAAAATATTCTTTCCTTAAAGTTTTTTTAAAATAAATTTTCAGTTTTTCATTTTTAGTTATCCCATTACTAGAGAAGGGGGTCAAAATGACTCGGCGTTGCTCATTAGCTCTGATTATCACGTGGTGATTTGTCCTTGAATATAATCATTTCTTCTGTACCGTCAATTTTTCTTTCAGCAGTATGATGGCAAATTCTAAATATGAATACGTGCGTATAACCGTGTTCGGTTCCTTTTATTATTTTTATTAGAGTTATTATTTTTCAGTTGTTATTATTTATGGAGTCATTGACTCCAGGTCTCTGAAAGTGCTTTTAATTTGAATCATGCAAAAAGAATGGAGAAATATTATCAAAACAATATTTTAAAATATTGTATTCTTTCTTCTTGTTTGTCAAACTGTAACAGTTATTAACATTAGTGTAATTTAGTAATATCCAAAGTCATAAATAGTAATAAATACTCATTAAAACAATTTTTAGATTTTTCTTATAATATCTTTCCAACATTTAATATTATTACATTTAACGTTTTTGATACTAATATTTTTAATAATTTTTCATAACTGCATGATTTTCAGAATGTATTATGTATTCAAAATAAATTCCAAAACTATTTACAAAAGAAGAAGGAAGGAAAATAACAATGGAGACATTTTCATGTTTCTGGCCTCATGAGGAAATTCATGTCTCCAGTTACGGAAAGGAATCATTTCCCCACTTACAACCTATGTTTTTCACTAAGTCAATTATTGGTATTGATTGATCCTGTGCTTCATTAGTACCTGAATATGCTCATTTAAAAATTCAGTCATGGCTATAACAATATTCTTTATTAGAAATATTTTTAAGTGTTGTAACGCTGCAATTTTCATCTGAAGAAACTTACAATCAGCAAACTGACTGGCCTTGGTATTTTTTGATAAGCAATGAAAAAAATTGTTCAAATTCACAAAGCAAAAATTTCGAAATACTTCAAGAAATATTCCAACTTCAGAAATGACAGGAAAAAAGAAATACATTCATGTTAAATTACTTCTGAATAGACGGATATTGCCTCGGAAGAGATAACAAAAGATACAGCCAATTTTCAACAAAGGAGAAAAAGGAATGGACGATAAAATGGAATTGTTGGCGCATTGGTTGTTTCCTAATCATTTTCTGGGATGAACGGAATACTTGAACTTAATACACAATAACAGAATTTTTTTAAGATACAAGGTAATTTGTAGAACTAATTACAAAATCTGTAACGCAAACAAAATGGCAGTAAGAAATATGATATCACAAGCTTGGTATGTTAAAATGAAAATGAACATGGCAAATTCTAATAAATTATAAGTCGTTTTACTAATAATTTAATTGGATATTGGATTCTTTCATTGCATTTAAGCTTGCATGCATTTCACTATGCATGAATCAGATTTCAATGATTTTCACTGAGCTTTCAACTTTGTCTTGGTTGAGAAATTTTATTACAGGTAGAATATGGTTTTTAAATAACAAATGGCATTTTTATGGCATTATTTATCAATTTAAGGTATATAGCTAACTTCAAGAGTCTATTAGGCAAAATTTGCATTGGTAGAGTAAAATTATCTTTTTTTTTTTTTTTTACATGTGAGGTAAGGCGACACTTAATAATTTACAAATTTGTTGTAAGAAAATTTATACATATGAATAAATAGAAAATCATCTAAATAGTTTGTAGGTATATATTCATAATAATTTGAAAATATTTTTTATTTTAAAATTCTTATTTCGCGCGGCAATTTGAAAATTTATTTTCTTATGTGATTTATAGGCAGATGTGTATTTTATAGAAAAATAAATTGTGGGTAAAAGGACTCTTTGTACTCTTGAGCATTGAAACTTTTTTCAATCAATGATTACAATATAACCTCTATTTTTTTTATTAAAAAGAATTCGTTGAGAATTCTAGAAATATTTTTAAAAGATGTACGAATAAAATCTTGATCTGAAATTTGTATGCTGAAATTTCATTCCAATTCCTTAATTTGACTGAAATAGATAATTAAAATTCCTGTATGCAGCCATCAGCACAATTATGAAATCACTTATAATCTACAAAAAACTTGGTTTTCTCAAAATCACATAGCATATTGATGAAACTCATGCATCTTTCTTATGGGTGGAACGTAACTACTTCTTATATTAATAAAAATATGTATCTCTTTTCTCATAAATATGAAAAGAAAATTTAGATAACCCCTTTTTTTCAGATATTTCAAATGCTTCAGATAAATAAAATAAATAATTTAATAAATTCAACTAAAATAAATGTATCTAATTAAAATTCGCATAAAATTACATTTTTATTTACATTTTTTATTTACATTTTCTTTGAAATTTATAATTAGTAATAAGATGTAATCTTTCTTAATTTTCAAATGAAATGGAATCATGAACATTTTTGACAAATCATGACATTATGAGCATTTTGACAAAGCATTTGAAAACAATAAAAGAGGCAATGCTGTAATAATCATACCAGAAAGCCGGATTATGTTAAATTAAAATTGTTTTTTCACAAAAAAGCAGTTACCAAAGATATTTTTTTAAAAGCAGAACATAAGCATGCATAAATCAACTGTGTCTGTCTAAAAATTATTTTTCTTATGCTGAAAAGACAATTTTAAATCATTTTCTAGAAATCTTTGGTAGAGGGAGCTTACGAGCTTTTAAGCCAAGACATCAGAAAACAAATTCTAATCTTCTCAGTTCCTTATAAATTTAATCGAGAAATCCGATGCTGCATATTATGGAAGCGAAATTCAAAAATCACCGATACATCGGAAACCGTTACGGAATGCAAAGTACGGAAAATGAAATCTTGATTTTTTTTTCTATTTATTATTGTTGAATTTTATCATGCTATCCTATAAAGTACAGCTCGGCAGCAAAATTGGTTTCCGGGCTTTCTTTTTTAATTTAGAGGATTTTGTTAGAAAAATAATAAAACAAGTGAATTTGATTGTTTTTGCTATATAAATTGAAGCACTTTAATTTTATTTTGTTTATAAATGATAAAAAATTCTTTTAATTGAAAATTAAAAAAAAAAAACATCAGGGAATTTTGAAGCAATAAGAATGTTTAGAATTTAGATTTAAAAAGAATTGTTGCCACATTCATTATTTTTATGCATTTATAATTATTAAGGAGAATGATTGTGATAAAATGGTAATAAAAGTGTCATTATTTTTATATGCAGTTATTATTTGATAAATGTTAGTTATTAAAGTAGATAGATATAATTCTTTAAAATAAATTTATTTTCTTCCAAAACCCGCCATTAAAAAATTAAAAATAATGTACAGATTAAGTAATATGCAATCAATTTGGTAAGATAAAAAAACAGGCACTTGTATTAAAATGTAATTTGAGCTGTACATATATACATGAAATTACGTTTTAAAAACTCGATACTATAATGATTGATTAAAGAAAAATATAACTATAATTTTGATAATTTTAACAAAATGAAAAGCGTATACACCTTTTATAAAAAGGAATGTGCATCATTACTATACTGAGAAATATGCTTTATGGTTGCATCTTTCAAATTATATTACTAATAATAAAACACAATAATCAGATAACTTTCTCAGACATTATTTAATTTATTTACTTATTAAAATTACTTTTGTTTTAAATTTTTCCGCTAGATAATTTAACAAATTGCTCATTTTAATTCCGTGTCAAAAACCATATCAAAAATCTTTACAAATTTATTTTTAATTTTCACTACTAGCATTAATTTAGTCACTTTTTCTATATAATAACTCAAAATAAACTAATTAAGAAAATTAATTTAAACTTGATTGTATATAAAACAGTTGTAAATACATTTAATGCCTAAATAATGAATTATAATTTAAAAATGTATGAATAAAAAATGCAACTTACCCAAATTTAACAAAATTTGTCCAATAAGTCATGACAGCTTCAGAAAGGCTGCTCTCAGACCTTGAAAAATTTCTGTGAAAATGGGAGAGATTGTTAACCAGTGGTGCTCCAAAAACATAAGGAATATCTTCACCATGTATGCACCCCATCCTTTGAGAATAATAACTTTCTTCGGTTTGGTACATGAATACATACAGGTATGTCCCCTTCTGATTGTTTTGTTGCAGTTTGGAATGATAATTTCCAGTTCTCACCAAAGGTGCTACCACCAAGGCGTCACCCATTGCGTCTGCTGTTGAATCTAAAACATTGATAGGGTGTTGATCAGGTTTGCTCCAATCTGTGTATTCATTTACAACTGTCAGGAAAATCTCTTGAAGATGGTAAGTGAAAAGGTTTCTGACCAATGTCCTTAAAAGTCTGTCTCTTCTAGCTACTTCAATGCCCATTCTATCTTCTTGACTTGAGAATTTGAAATAATACTCGATTCGACTGACTCCAAGAAGAAGATCATATTGTGCAAATAAGTCATGTTGTTTCTCCATTAGAACAGCTGGTTCACCTGGTATTACTACACCATCGATGGTTGGTCCAAATGCTATCAAGTGATCTGGGACTCTAAGTGGAGCATTCAGGATGTCTTCAACCGGTCTTTTACCAAGGCAGGCGATAAGTGCTGTACTGTCTTTAGTGGGGCATTTCAAATGGGCCGCCACTTGACGAGTATAAGTAAGAGCATCTCGCGCGATTGCCCAAGGACTAAGAGCAGATCCACTTTGTAAGATAGCTCGCTGGAATAAACCTGCAGAAGCAATAAATTCATTATTTCAAGTAAGCTTAGTTTTTTTTTTTTAATTATTGTATCTATATCAACACAATCCCATATTTAAATTGATACTCCAAGACATTTTAAATTAAATATTCAGTAAGTAAAATAAATTTGAACGGTTTTACTAATGAAACTCAATTTTCTTTTAGAATTATCGAAGAAAGCAGCCAAATGCAATTTCGGAACGAAAAAGCAATTCTAAGAAAATAAGAATAACATGATTTTAAAAATAACATAATAACTACAGGTTCCTAAATTGTAAATAAAGGAGGTTGCAAATACATTTACATTAAAAATTTTTTTATATATATATATATATCTTTAAATAGGAAGTTTTCCTTAATTAGCTGAAGTTAAATCTTATTTATGACTAATGAAATCCAGACTCATTTAAATTATTTTTTTTTCAAGTCACTAATTTAGAAATTTGTTATTCTTTTAAATGTTAAAGATAGTATCATCTAATGAATTTTTAAACATACTTATGCATATTTTGAGGATTACATTCCTTTAATTAAAATCTGTATTTGATAGTTTGTTCTTTGAACAAATAAAAGTAATAGAATAATGAGTATTAAATAATAAAAGTAGTTTTTGATTGCTTTAACTGAAAGATTAAAGCCGGTTTTAACGAAGCTAATAATTTTTATCACAGAAAGGTTAAAAAATGCGAACAAAAAAAAAGAATCAGTTTAATTACTGCAAGGAATTCACATTCGCCTTTTGGATTGCATTTGCTTATTAAAAACTCAGTTTTGATAAAAATTATACAACTTCACTTCTTATTTTCTCCTTAAATGTGATAATTTTTAAAATACAAAATAAACTAAATATATGTGTGTTCAAAAATAAATAAATAAATAAGGTATTTTTGTAAAAATAGTCATTAGTCAAGTAACTAAGATTATATATTTAATAGAGCCAAGAATATATAGCCATATAACCTTCATTGGATTGGAAAACATTCTTATATTTAGGTTATGGAAAAGTTTTCTTACAATAATTTAAAATTCTTGAATCTACTGGAACTTTTTATGAAGGAATAAATATAGAAATGCATTTAATAATTAATTTTAATAATTTATGCATTTTTATGCTAAAATAGTTTAAAAATCTTTGTTATACCAAAAGTTCATAAAAGAAGATCTTGCACAGTTTAAAAAGGTGTTCAAGCAATCGGATGCAATTTTGATCCCATGTAAATCATTGATGCATTATTTAGGATCAAAATTGCATCATTTAATTCCGTGCCATTAATTTTGAAGGTATCTGCAGTCACCTTCAAAATAAATGATTTCTAACATTGCCACATAAAAATTCTTGCTTCATATAAATAGAAGCTGTCCTACTTTTCACTCATTCTAAATAAAATCATGCTATTCCTGGAAATTCATTTGATGGTAAACTTTAATAAAACTTAGCTGTCGCAGAAATAAATATGTTCCATCACATTCTGATCTTTAAAGAATAAAATAAGTTGTTAGTGGCAGCATACCCACCTCTGGCCAAAGGAGACAGCATAAGGATATTGACAAGGGCAGCCCCATGCCCGTGGCCAAAGACCGTGACGTTCTTTGGATTGCCACCAAATTCCGGAATGTTCTCTTGAACCCAGTGCAGCGCTGCCACCTGATCCATGATGCCGTAATTGCCTCGAGAAGATTCGTCCAAGGCAGGAAGGAAACCTACAACGGGAGGAAATAAAGAAAAGCGAGGACTTAATGTCAGTTAAAGGCAACAGTCCAGCTACTTGATAGTGTCACTGAGAGCATTCCTTGCTGTTTTTCTTCTTTTCTGAGTTGCGGTATAGTGAAAGATAAAATAAAGAAATAATGGAAGAGATTTTGTTAATTAATTTGAAATATCATTTGTATCGTTCATGAGAAATTTCTGATGATATATTTTCTAACTTATCTTAGAATTTTTTTATCCTTATTTTGCGGGGGGGGGGGGCATGAAGTCTTATATTGTTTGTAAATAAAGTTGAGTTCAAATAGTGAATTGCATTTGTTAAAATTAATGCAATTCACTATTATTATTTTTAACTTTACCTCAATATAATTAGAATAAAGAACCATAAATGTATTTTATACTGAAATCTTCTTTGCATTTCTGATTTTGGATTTTTATACTCAATTTTATTGATTGCATGCTCAGTTGATGTTTCAATTTCTTTCATGATAATTTCATTTATTTGCAGTAACTAAATTAAATATAACAATAACTATTTACAAAAAAGTTATGAGAAAATAATACAATACTAGAAAATTAATACGGAAATATTCTCACAAATAATAAATAAATAAGACTAAATTAATCAGTATTTATTGGAAGCAATTTTTGGTATCATGATACACATCACGTTGGTAACTCAAATTTAATTTTAGAGTCTAGCACAGAAAGAAAAAAATCCGTTGTAGTTCGGGAAATATCAAACAATTAGTACTCAGATATTGGAAGCAATTCGTGATATTTTTTTTTTATTTATCAATAATATTAATTGAATTAACTTAAAATATACAAATATAGATAAAACAATTCTTAAAAATTCACCTTTTTTTTAAAAAAATTTTTTATTTTATTTTGATGTTTATAATATGTGAAAAATAACAAATAATGTCTAAAAGGTTCAGTCATTAAAAAAATTAATTCATGTTCATATAATGAGCGGCAGTTACACAGCCTAATTTTATTTTATATGCCATCGCAGATCATACAGAAATGTGTTGTGATTTTTACAAAGCAATAAACGCATGAAAACATTTAGTAAGATTTGAAAGATATTCGCTGGAACATTTTTTAACGCTTGTGACACAATAATCCTCTGATTGACTTCAATTGTATGCTTTAAATAAAACATTTCTGAAAAACGAACTTTAAATTGTCAATGAATTATTTTAAAACACTCAAAATAAAATTAAAAAAGAAAATATTTGCGGAATAAAATCTAGTTCGTGTGATGAATCAGACGCGCGAAATGATGTCCTCCCGCTGGTGCGATGTAAAAATCTAGACAGGGGGATGTCAGTTCATTCGCCGTCCTCGTCATCTGACACTAGGGCTCAGTTCAAAATTATGGGACTCATCCCATAATAGCCATAGTATCGCTTTAAATCGGGATTTTAATATCATTAAACTAAACTAAACACGCCTCAGACATGTTTCTCTAATTTAATTTCTGATTACATTGCACACATATTATTACTGCAAACTGACGTGACTTAACAATAAAATCAAAGACAACATATTATAAAATGCTGCAATAAATTCCCAATCATTATTTTTCAACATTTCTGTAAAACTAAAGTCGTCTGAATTGACTTAAACTCTACTCTTTTAAATAAAACAAGTTTTAATAGAGCCCATTTTATATATATATTTTATTATTTTAATAATTTTTCGAATTTTAGTATTTAAGAAATAACTTGAAAATATTTATTCAAAAAATATAATTAGAGGAATTCAATCATGTGGACATGGTGAATATCGGATCTCTAATTCCGTTTTTAATTCCATCGTGCTTTTTACAGAAAGAAAAATACGTGATTTTACAATCAGAACAAGACAACATTCAATTGGATTCTGCGAACAATTCGTGTTGATATTTTGTAACTTTCGGACAGTGACAGAATCAACTGAGTTGATTTAAACTCTACTCTTTAAAAAGAACAATTTTTAAAAACACTGGGTTTTTTTTTGTTTTTTTTTATTAATTTCATTATTCTCTTTCTTTTGACTTTTTGAATAAATAATTTAACAACAATCAAAATAATCATTATTTATTAACATGAACTCAAGTCGTGTTAATAAATGCCGAATTTGCATATTTAGTTTAACTTTAATTTCATTTTATGTGGTTTACAAAAGAGAAATGACTTAGAGATGAGATAGTGTGGAAAAATACGCTACTGTATGTTGCAAGAAATTCGAAATAGCGTTTTTTAAGCTCGTGTAAAAATAATGATCAGAATTAATTTCAACAGTATTCTTTTAAGTAAAGTGGCTCATAAAAATTACTTTTCTTACATTTTGAATATTTTACGCAATTTACCTTTCAATAAGTATTTAATACCTTTCAAAACAATGAATAATTCAAGGAATCAAATTATTTTAAAATGGTGAGCTTCAAACTAGTATATCTAATTTTATTTTTGTTTTAGTCAGGAAAAGGCGTTGAAGCACAGAGCCTGTTAAATATGGCAAGATATTCCCCGACTTTTTGTTTGTTTATGCAATTACAAAATAATTTCGAATTAAGTCAACTATATAAACTTAAATACAAACAGTTCATAAAAACTAACATTTTTCATTATTTTTTTCGCTTTGCACTCATCCATTTACAAATAAGTATTATAATTATTATGAAATCAGGAAGGCATGTGATTTTTTCTACCAACTAAATTATATTTATGGACAAGGTATTAAATTAACTAAAAATAATACTATACAAGCATTAACTGGAGAACGTTTTCTTAAATAAAAGTTCAAAACTTTAACAATTAATGAAGTGAATGATTGTCAACTTTAAAATTTCCCCTTTACAAACATGAAATAATTTAAGAAAAATAAAAATAATACATACTAAATATGATTTTATAACAAAAATATGATTATATGTACAATTAAAATCTATTAAAAAATGCATGAATTAATTTAAGCGCGTTTAGTTTTAAAATAAAGATTACTTATATAAGAATAATTAAGAATATAATAACTGAGAAGATCCTGTCACTCTAAAGTAACATTATTCTTCTAATATTTGTGCTCCAATTATCATTATCAAAAGTGTTTAGATGTTTCAAAAGTAATAACTTTAGTATAACAATAATATTATTTAAATAATAGTAATGACCTTATTTGCTTCAATAGTAAAAGCTTTGTAATTTACCTAAGGTAGAATTATGCCATTACTAAAGATCAGTATCTTTATGCATTGAAACATTTTTTAGTTAATGTCATGATAATGTTATTATATTACATGTAATAAAATGCATGCTAAATAATAATTTAATATTGACCTATTTCTCTATTTTTAAATCTATTTTTTTTAATAACCAAAATTCTTTTATTAGGAGCATTTTGTTATGAAAATTGGTATAAATAACATTATTTTTAGTTGAGTTAAATCACATTTGAAAGTAAATATTGATTTGACTTCTTTGTAAAACTTAGAAATCAGTTTTAAATCAACAAAAAACCTCTTCCCGTGTCTTTACAATTACCTTACTAGCAATTTAGTTTGGAATTCTTAAATTCAAGGATAAATATCTTCACCCGCGTTTCTGTATAATGAAAAGCAAACATTCGTTATTTATCAAACAGTTTTCGAAATTTTTCTATGTATACAGTCAAGAAACTTGCATGCAACATATATGGAAGCCACATAAGATATTGGTGCTAGATACATTCCTCTGATAGAAATTTTAATACTGTAGGAATCATATATAGATTACATCGGTAAACAGAAAAGCAGGAATGCATTAAAAATACCAGACGCAGACCAGACTTTAAAAATAGAACGAGCAGCTAGATAAATAAAATATTACACGAAAGCAGGAATCCCACTGGATTTATTGCAAAAATTGGAACTAATAAAATTTAATATAAAATTATATATATGAATATTTGTATATTTTATGCAAGATATTGTAGCCGAAAATAAAGTGCACAATTATTTGATGAACTGAATTCCAATGAAAATATAAATTGATGAAAAATAAGACACCTCTTAAATCTCACATATTAATTATTAGAGAATAAAAGATGAAAGCAAAACAGTTTGAAAAAAGATAGAAAGGCTTACCCCGAATCCTCTACTTCACAAGGAAAGGCCCAGACACAAAAATGAGAAATCAATAAAAATGTCTAATTTGCGACGAAACCCCTATCCAATGGTTTATATCAACTTGCATAAACCATTCTACGTATTCTGAAAATTGTGTTGAATTCTGAGAACAAAGTCCTCTACTTCATTCGGTTGTCGTTCATTAATAACAACTTTTTATTTAAATTTTGTCTATTTTTGAAAATATTTATTCACCCCTAATCATTGAAATAATTTTAAAACTTTGAAATAATTTTGAATCATTGAAATAATTTTGACGTTGCATTATCATTGACACTATATAAACTACCCATAAAAAATAGCATTCTGAAAAACATGATTTCTATTTTTTTTATAAAATTAATTTATCATAGTACATCAATGGTTTCATTAAAAGTCTAATATAACATATAAATGAAAAAATATATATATATCAAAGATGCGAGGAGGTAATATTTTAATATTTAATTACCTTTCATATATCTATATTTTTTCTATAAACTTTTTCAGGAAAGACAATTTATCTAGTAAATTGCATTACTTTCTTTCAAGTAGTTATTCCAAATTCAAAATCGGTGACGAAGAAAAAGAAAAAAAAAAAATGAGGAAAATGAAACGACGCATGTATATACAATTATTGTTTCTTTTTTTAAAGAAAAATATACGACAAGGAAATGAATCGTTGGAGAAGTTAGGTAAAATATCACTTCAAGAAAAATATCTCGTTACTCATATATCTCGTTTCCTGTACCGATAACAATTTTTTTTCTTTCCAACTACCGAAAAATTAGATACTGTCTCAATGACAGCTTATAAACGTATACATTGTTTTCAATTCAAAAAAGCGATGTCTTCGTTTTCAAGACAAATTGCAAAATTTCTTTCAGGGAAACAAAAGAAATTGCTTTTTTCCACGTTTGTGAAATATTGTTTCGTGCTTTCCGTTTTTATACTTATTTTCTAAATCTTCAAGGAACTGAATGTATTTTTTCCATCAGTGACATGATAGGTATTTTTTATTTGCACTCATTTTCGTATTATATAGCAATGATTAAATTTTATTTCGTATTAGTAGAATGCATTATATAGCCATGCAATTGATACAAATATTTATTTACTTCTTAATTAAACAATGCCATTTCCATTTAATGCCTTTAAACATTAATATATTTTGGAAAAATCAATTCACATTCTTGGAAAATATACTAAGCAAGTATACCTTTCATTGTAACATTTAATTAATAAGGAGATATTTGATAGCTGTATTGATAATTAATGTTGTTGTAAAATTGGTCAGGAAATTAATTAATGAAGATTTACATTTCTAGTTTGTAGCATGGTATTATTTTACGGTTCATTCGTTTGCCTATTTATGTTTTCAAAGAATTTACATTGTGAATTTAGCACGAAAATTAATATATTTAATATCTGGGTAACGAGAATGTATATAAAAGAATAAAAATAAATGCTATAAAAATTCATAAAAATAATTTGAAATATTTTTGAAATTAAAGAAACCATTGTATGTTTTCATTGAAAATCTATTTTAAATAAACTTTTAAGCTGTACAAAAGTAATTCTTGTACAATGGCATATTTTGAAGTTATTGTTAGAATATATTCATAATTTTTTTGTTTTTAAATCGAAACTTTCAAACGATCTTCCTTAAATAAAATCAACTGCCTAAGGAGGAACTATTTACCAAATTTGGTAGTTCAAACTCCAAAATTTTCCCTGCTTTGCATTTCTCATGATGTTTAATCATGCATATCATTATGTCTGTCTTAATAACAATTTTGTTCAGAAATTGTAAATGAATCACTTCTTTTTAAAATTTCCTCTAATAATTATTGATACTTCAAGATAATCAGGAAAAGGAAATATATTTTTCATATGTTGAATTTAATAATAATGGAATAATTCTAATTAAAATTTTAGATTAAAAAATTAAATACAATCATCATATTTCATTAAATTTTTTTTAAAATCAGAGCCACCTAAATCAATATTTTGAACCATATTTGACAGATTTGAAGGAAGTCCTACATGATACTTCCTGTCTGATTATTAATTTCGTGTGAAATATATCGACATTTGTACCAACCGGGGGCAATTTATAAGACAATTCTAGATATTTTGAACTAGTATTAGAAGAGGATGTTTATCTATACCAATGGTATTAGGTCTTTATAAGATAACGCACACCTTAAAGGACACACACAATTGGTTTGAAGAGTCTTGATGGAATATTATATTAGTAATATTTCATGAATAGAAGCTTTTGAAATCTGTATTTTTGAAGTGTCAGACAAAAGGCTAAAATTACTAAGGCCAGATAAAAAAAATGAGGAGTGATGCCATGACAAGCAATATTTTTAATACGATTCTTTTCCACATTTAAAACCTACACTCTTCATTATCACAATGAGTTTATATACCGAAGGTGGTGACTTATTATAGACTGAACTAGCATAATCAATATTTTCTCTGAATATTTCTCATCATAATGGACGTAGATGAAAATAGAAGATTTGCATAGAGAACAAAGGACTTTAATAACTTCGGAATCTTATGAAATTCTCAACACCGTCATTATGTGAGGCTCTCAAGCTAAAATATTAGGTGCATATAATTACAACAGAATATTATGGAAGATCTGAAAAGAAAATCTACATTATTTTCAAAGGTGTTTACATTTTTGGTGAAACTTGTGATGCAGTAAATTGAATTCGTTATTTGGCAATACAAGTTATGAATTTATTTAGCAAGTAATCATAGCGACACGTTGAAAATAAAAACATATACATACAATGCAGTAACAACGACTAATATCCAATGCATTGCATTTATATCCCAAATAATAAATATGTACCCCAATAAAGATTTTCTACAAAGAAAAAATATTTCTGGAAAAATAATGCCTTACATTCAAATCATGTCTGAACCTATTTTATAAATTATTTATATTATTACATTTTTACACTTCCTTTAATTGCATTTTGCTCGAAACAGACAGTTTATCGCTTTATTATTTAGGATATATAGTATTTTTATTTTTCACTTTCCATAACATAATATTTTAAGGAAATATTGTTACTGTAAATTTGATAATATTACACGTTTTCAGAGAGAATCATAACTATTCAAATTTTTCATGAAGATATATTTTTAAAATAATTTATGCCATTTTATGTATGAATTATCGATAAATGTCTAATCTGTAATTCTTTTTATAATTTTAAACAAAAATTATTTGGTCAAACTTATAATCAATGCGATCTAATATACAACCTACACTAAATATTCAGTATTGATAAACATCATTCAAGGAATGTCAAATGAAAGCAGGAAGTATTCAATTATTACATATCTGTGATTAGAGACGGATTAGTTATAAAAATACTGTAACATTTCTGGCATTATTATCACATAAATGTTAAGTTAAGAAATCCAACAAAAACCGGTTTTTAAATGTTTCTTGTGAATTCACACTTAAGATTACTTTACATCTAAAATTTATGGTGTGAGATCATACCAACATATGAAGTATTTTTAGAAAATTAGCTTTACTAGTTAGTTTTGTAAAATTGTATGATATCATACTCGTGATGAGAATTCTCTCAAAATCTCAACAAAATAGATTCTTCAACTTACAGCTGCCTAATTTGGCACTGGATTAATTTTGGGACGATAAATGCTCGTCATGAAATTGTTTTCTAAATTTCAATTCGAATTTTAATAAAAATGTATCAGTGTTCCAAATAATGGTGATTTCGGACTATTAATATAGTCCGAAATTATTATTGCACAAAATTATTATTGCAAAAAAATACATTTTTACACCACTTTAACTTTTTGAAAAATTAGTTTTGCAGTAAAAAACACAAATTATTTTGCAATAAAAAGTTAGCAAATTTTTAATAGACTTTTTAAAAAAAAATATTTAAATTATAGCTCATAGAATATTTTTTTTTTATTTATTGCTTACTACATTTTTTCATGAGTCTGTTGAGATGATATCAAATTATGTGTTTTTGTGTTCAAGTTAATGTTACTATATAAATTTGAGTATAAATAAAATAAGTATTAGAAATAAAATAGTATTAGAAAAAAAAAACAGAAATATGAATCGAGCCTTAAACATTATTATGTTATAATGTTTCTGGTTAAAATTGAAATCTCTTTTAAATTACTTTTATGCAATTTGGCTACAAAACTTAGAGTGTAGCAATTAACCCAGCTTTTTAAGGACTGTTAATATTGAAGTAAAATTAAGATTTCAAAGACTAAGTAACTTAAAAAGGGCTCTACCATTTAAAAAATATTGAATCACTGTTCATTTGGTAATTTTATTTTTATGAATACTAATACATTTGATAATCGGATAATTATTTTGAAAAATCACCTGTTTTCCTCTCCACCAATCCTTTGTACTTTTGAAATAGTTTTCTACCCTATTAATACAAGTTATTCCAATGTCCTTGTTCCGATGTCTTGAAAGCATTATGAATATCAGTGAGATATAATACAAAATCTTATGCTACTTGGTTTGCTTGCTCCATTAAAAAGTTTACTTGAAGCAATTCTTTTCAAAACAAATCATTCTGTACTGAACGTTTTTCCAGCTAGATCCAGCTGGGGTCAGATGGCACTCATGATTGCAGTTTAGTTATTTCACAAAGATTATTGAATTTCAGTGGTATTAATGAAATATCAAAATCTATGAAAATCAATCCCTTATTAAAGGACGAAATCGAAAATATCATTTACTGGTTAAGAAGGTTTAAGTAAACTTATCCTTGAATTTTTTAAATTTAAAGATGAATATACAACAAGTAAAAAGTTATTGCAAAATAGGGCCAATATATTTCATGATCGTTGACCACCAAATTCAAAATTTAAGGCAATTTAGGCAATTTTCTTAGCGGAAGGATAGCAATTTCTTATCTTAAAGTTTCAAGATAACTGATCAACCACACCTCTGTTTTTTCGTGATGAAATCAAGGCAACAACCAAGGAGCTGTTAAAGAAGTAGATAGAGATGTTTTCTAGTAAGAATTTAGAAAAAATGGCTTTTTGTGATGATAAATACTTTAGATTAATTAACAATTACAAGAAAACTGATGAAATTTCTTTAGTATCCTTTTTTCCATTGTCTTTCATGTATTTTATTACTTAATGGCATATATTGGCAATTCATCGTTCTTATGTCTGATGAATTTCCATTAATCATATGTAAGTCTAGAAATCACACGAGTACAGATGAAAACCTGATAAAATGGTAAAATTTAATATATCGAATTGATAAAAAATTAGACAATCTGGTGGAATATATTGTGAAAGTTATTTTATGTTTTTAATTTCATACTTCCATAAAACTAATATCATTTACAATAATTTTACATGTGTATGATATTTTGAAGATTCATTTAATAGAGATATATGAAATGGATACCAGAATATCTGCTATTTATATATCGTTGCATAAATATTGTATTACAATTCACAATTTATTACAATTTTTTTAACATTTCTTAATTGCATTCATCATCAAGTAGTTAATTTCTCATTTTTTTTAATGAGAACTATCCCAGAATACTAACTAGCTTCATCATGAAGTAGATATGTTCTCATTATTTTCTTAGAGAACTATCACAGAAGAATAATCTTCACTTTTTTGGCTTTTGAAATTCATGGATTTTTCTCAATTATTTTTTTTCAAATATTGCTTTTTACTTTTATTTTGTTTATTTGCTACTTTTTATTGTCACTTAATCTAATTAATTAATGATTTTCTGTTTTTTGTTTTAATATTTATTAAAATCGAGGTTTTTTTTCCTTTATTAATAAGCCAACACTTAGTTGGTATTGAGAATAATCTAAAGTAAGATATCTGAAAATAATTCCATTTTTTTACATTAAAATTTCTAACCACTCATTTTGACATATTTTATTTCTATTTTTTTTCATTTATTTACCATAAATCATAAATGTTTTTTAGATGACTTCATCTTTAGGTAGATAGGTTTAAGAAGACTACGTTATGCTCTACTGGCATTTAATTATACTTAATCAGTTCATATGTTTAATGTGTATTAGTCCCATTATATATATATATATATATATATATATATATATATATATATATATATATATATATATATACTTTTTTTTAAATCAAGCTGCTAATAATTGGAATATTTTATTCCCTTAGAGATGATTCCATTAATTATCCTTTATTATCCTTTATCTCTTTGATAATGATATTAAATATATACTTAACCCAAACTGAGGCTCCAGGAGTTTACTTTAGGCTGTAAATAACTTGGAATTTCTGTTCATTTCTTTTATCCTTTACTCCGATGCTTATCAACCTTTCAAACTGTAATACCTCTTTACATCGCTTTACTGACTTCATTTTCAGGTAACACTTCTTATTTTATTTTCAAAGGAGAGTTACTTCAAAAAAGGCTTCATTACAGCCTGCAGGCTTCTGATATTTATAGACTGTCAACTCGGATGTGAAGTATAGATTTGTCCCATACACTTCAAGTCCCAAATTGTCTAAATACGAGTCCAGTTTTTTCCAGCCTCGGTTAATCTTTTCTCTTCCCTTCTTTTGAGCCAAGGATTTTGCAGGTCTAAATGCGAAATAAAAAAGATAATATCCTCTTTACAAAAAGATTTTTTTTTTCCTTTCCTCCTCTGAGCTTCAAGTTGGGCGATAAGGTGTGACGAAATCTTTCAGAAGTAAAATCGCTGAGGAATTTTATTTTTGTGAACCTGCCTTTTTCTTTCGCTTTTTAGTGGTCTTAGTTTCCGAACGCATTCAAGTTAAAGGCCCTAGGTTGATGGTTATTAAACTTTGGGATCTGTCATATGACCCAAATTCTTTCTTTTTCGGATTTCCATTTTTTCGTTCCAATGCGTTTTGGAAACTTATTTTCCATCTGCCCGTTTGTTATTTTTTTTCCCGACTTTTTTCTTCTCAAATGTCTGTCAGAATTTTTTTTCTTCAAACATAGGAACGAAAAACAGTGCATGTCAGGTTGCAATTTGAGAGTTAAGAAAAAAAAATTTAGTTGAAATAAAAAGAATGCTTCATGCCATCTGACACATACTCACACTACAATACGATATAGGAGAGTTAAAATGGAAACTACTTCTAACAAATGATTTTTACAATGTTCTATTCAATCCTTATTTATTAAAGATTATTTCTTCCCTGCTTATTCCAATTGTATTTGAATCAATTTTAATAATTGGATGTTAATATTTACACACATATTCATAAAAGACTCATCACAACCATATTGCTATGATTAAATAAAATGTTATTAACACCGAATATTTTAATTACAAATTAAATTACTTCAAATTATATCTTTATTCATTTCAAACTGATTAATAGCGATTAAAAATTCATCGCTTATGTATTGTTTGAAGTACTTCTTTAGAGACTAGTCGTTATATGTAATACCTAAAATAATTTAGCAGTTTATTATTTTCGAATAATATAAAGCAATTTTAATAATTCCGAAGAAACAGAAAGAAAATAGCTTGAAAAATCCACAAAACCAACATCCTAACAGAATTTTTTTAAAGCATATTTTATAAAATATTGCAGAAATGTGTGCATTATTTCAAAATGCCAAACATATGTCTTTGTATGCCATTTAAAATTTTACAAATTGTATTTTCTATATTTTTAATTACCTTTTTTCTTAATATATTTTTTTGTTCTTTATTCATCTTCTTTAATTTTTTAGGTATTTCTGATATGTCTATTTATTTTGGTTAAGGCAACATTTGAAGTTGTAAAAAAAGTGTTTTGCACTAACATTCATGTATATAAAGCAATCTTCATCGATTAAATATAAAACGTTTCAATAAATTTTAGAGAAATAAATTAATAAAATGCATAGGCAATTTTAGAGATAACTTAGATCATTAGTTAATCTCATGAATTATTTGATAACTAGTAACATATATAACCAGTTTTTATTTAAACTGGTGATTGCAGTTCATGCACTATTAGCTGAAAATAATTGAACAGTTACCTTCAAATTACATTATTTTTTTCTAAACTTAGCATTGTATTCTTACTAACAAGTTTAAACAATGAAAATATTTCTTTTAAATTATATTTAGAGGTACTGCTCTGTCCGAAAATTTTAGTAAACATTCTGTATCCAAAGAAACAGACATCAATCTTATATCTAGGGTAAGAAAATAATAAGGAAGCAGTATTTATCCGCTAAGGATAAATTATATTCATTAAACTATAAAAAATGTTTTATTTTACCAATTAATATACAATAATATTTCATTTGCTATCAACGGCATAAAATTAATTTGGATTATCTTGTTAAATTTTTCTTGATGTGAAGTAACTGTAACTTTCTGAACAATAATATAACTAAGAAATATTTATTCAATTTTACTAAGCTAATAAAACAATGGATATAATGCACTAATAAAACAGTTCATTTAAATTACAATAAGAAATTGGAGCAACTCTAAAACTCTATTACCATGATTCGATAATTAAATAAAACTATTATAAAGCAATACAAACATCTTTTTGCAAGGATATAATTTTAAAATAAACAATATAATAGCCGAGGAAAGAAAGTAAAATGCGATAAAGCTCCAAAGTATAAATATAAACGATAACAATAAATATCTTCATTTGTTGAATTTTGATTTTTCCCATTTTAAAGCAATTATTATTCATCTATTGTTTAAATGGTAAATATTCTGACATCTGTATAAACCTAGAATGTGACATTTTAATTTCATAATATGAAGTTTCAGATAATTTGGCGCTTAATAAACCAACATTCAAACACCATTTTACCCTTAAATAGGGATAATTTTAATCCCAGTTAGGATTCTGACGAATCTTCGAAGAGATAAATAGAATGAATTTGAAATGAAGGAATCTGAATGAATAACTTTGAGTCAAGCCACTTTTCAAATAAATTTCCATAGATGCAAAATCTTATTTGCCTTTAATAAGTTGAGATTGAATAGAATTGAATGGTATTCGAAAATACACTTAAGAGAGAGAAAAGCTTATTTCGAATCAAGAAATATTTATTCCATCTCACTAACAATAAAGACAGGAGAGTCTCAAATTGTTATTTTTGAATTACCCCAGAACTTAAATGGCTTTTGCCACCAATTTTTATTTTTTTGGTGCTGAAATCAAGTGGAATTGAAGATCCTTGTCTCAAGGTTCAGTATCTGTCATTTCCCGAGGAACTTCAGATATGTCACCAGCCTAATTCCTGATAGGGTGAGACAGCAAATGCCAAACGGTAGTCGACTTAAGTTTTCTCTGAGGAGCTTCCGATATGACAGCAAAGGATTAAGACCTTGACATTTTCCGACACGCTTTCGGCTATGTCATAGGTGCCATTCTATGTTAACGGAAATATTGTTAATTTAAAGATGTCCGAGACGGTGACACTGAATGCGTCGGAATTGTAGCAAATTTTGAAAAGACGACTTCATGTATGCACTAATGCATAATACATGTAAGAGGCGAGTGAATTCATGGGTTCAAAATGTGTGTTTTCAAGGATGGAAATTAGGTAGAAAGTTAAAAGAAGATATTTTTTTGGCTTAAGGGGTTTCATTTGAAAGATATGTTCAACACAGAATTTTCAAAGAACTTGTATTATGTATTTGGATTTCTTTAGTTATTCTGCTTTTAACGTATAATATGCTATTGAATACATTATATTATGTTTTGAATATATTATATTTTGAAGAGATTTCGTATTTAAATGAATAAAGATGTTAAAGTAAAAGAGTTTTTTTTTTTTTTTTTTTTTTTTTTTTTTTAATAACCAAAGCTATATATAATTAAAAGCATGCTCGCATACTTTTTCTGTAAAATAATGATTGCTGTATGCTTTTAAAATTAATATAGAGTTTTTGTTGTAATGGGGCATATGTGAACTCCTAAAGAAGATAATTATGCACTGATAACTTTCCAGTAATCCACAGTTAATTGGAATATGTTAATACAAAATTCATACTTTAGGCCCTTTTCCGCTATATATTTCATCATTTTAAAACTAAAATCATTACAATTTTAATACACAAATTTCACTTTCGTATATTTTTTTTTCTAACCTTGCAATTTTCTTTTACAAAATTAACTTAACACTCAATCCATGGCAAGGCTTTTATCTATATAATAGAATTATAATTAGCTATATAAAAGAATCAATTTACATTGCTTTTACAAACCATTAAACAGAGGGTTTTGCCAATATGAAAATTAATAAAAAAAAGTCCGCTTTCTTTGCAAACTAACATTAAAATGTGAGCTTATTTCTTTTCAGAGCATATACTTTCTGATTTGCACGTGCTATAATTTGCATTAGCCTGATTTCATTAAATTCATCAAATTTTTCTGGCTTAGAAGTTTAAAAGTTGACATTTAAATTAAGTGGATTTTATGATAATAATTTAACAACTATGCAAACGAGGGTTCCTGGAGAATACGCTAGTCACCAAAGGCTAACTAATTTTTTATTAAATCAAAAGAGTTTCGGGTTGTTTGATCTTTATTCTTATTGTAATCTCGCTACAGAGGGCCGAAAGTAAGAAAAATATACATGGTACCAGGTGAAATCCTTCTACAACTATTGCCACAAACTTGGTATCTAGATATAGTGAAACGACCATGTTGCATGGCGATATGCTACAATGACACCAGGTAGTAAACAAATGAAATTACAAAATTGTAGTGTGTCTTCGATTCGTAAGAAAAATTTATTTGCGCAATAATGTTAGGAACAAAGTGTGTAAACATGAGCGCAATATTCCAAATGTGTGACGTAAGAACTCGCAACCAGAATAAAATGCCCAAGAAAGCTTCAATTTTTTCGTTATAGTTAACGGAGGACATTTAGAAAACCGAAAATAAAAGTAAATATTGATAACTAATTGGAATAAAGAACCAGATATATTTACACATAAATGAACTGTTTAGCAAGTAAAAAAAATCTATATTTGACTTAAAATTTGATATCGAACATATTATCCGACTAAGATTGTTAACTATATTTTGAAAAATACTTTTCACACAATTATTTTCGAATATTAAATAGTTCTTATTTACTTTATAAGATAACATAATTTGAATTTTTCACATCGGAAAAATGAAACAAAAAATAATAAAGTGTCTTTTCAAAATGTAAGGAAATATAATTTTAACCAATTGTTTGTTCAAGTATTTATTTTCTTTGGCAATGAATGAGTAAAACCAGCAAAGTTATTTCTATTATTACGGTAGTATGTACTTTTAGAAAAATATATATGTTTTAAGACACCATGCGAATATAGATATGTAATAATCTATATTGTGTAAGCCTGTTATCTAGTTACGTGCTCTAATAAATGTTACGTGGTAAGCTGGATCAATAAATAGCGTCTTATACCAGAGCCGAATAAGTGCTGTGAGGTCATAAAATCCTCAGAAATAGCTTCGTAGAAAGGCGAAAATTCCATCTATGATATACGACATACCTCATGATGTAGAGGAAACAACATTACTAATTGAAGTTACGGCCAAAAAGTAAAAATGTCACAAAGTTGCTGTGTTTCGGACGTGTACAATAACTCTCTTCTGCCGAGATGTAGCGACACTTTTCTTATTTGCTTTTTCCTGGTAGAAGTTTTCCGAAATATCTTTTAGCACGAAATATAGTTAAATATTGTTAACGCTTTGCTGAAGTAATCGAATGATAGTATTTATTATATTTGATGGAAATTAAATCATGATATATAAGATTGAATGCTGATAATGTTGATATTTTCACCTTCTTTTACGCTTTTGACGAAGAAGAGTACAATGATTTACTGTTATCATACTGATCACTATGCAGTTGCTGTATCAGCAAGCTGTTATTATCTCTACATCTGGGTCTGATATTAAAGTGACTGTACAGAAAAATTAAAGCTTAATTTATACACGTTATAGCTACTTCCTTGTGTCTTTTGTCAACTTATAGCAAGCTTCACTTAGCTCTATTACATTATTTCTAGATTGATTACTCGTGAAATAAGTTAACAATAATACCTCAGTGGATATTAAAGTTACTTAATTATTACGATACTATTAAGATATTTAATAATGTATCAAAACATAATTGAGAAAAGCAGCAGGACTCATCATCCTATGTCTCGAAATCGGTTGGGTGCGATGTATTTAAACTTAGATCATCAAAATATCCATCTTGATCCCTTCACTACTAAGAACATTCGAATTCAGAATGTTGAAACAATTGCATTTTCATTCAAATATAAAAAAGTCCCCTCAGAAGCCATAGTAACAGATCGTGTACAAAAACCAGACCTCTCTTAAATTAAGTATACATTCTAAAATTCTTTGTGAGCTCTCAGAAACCCTCCCTGTACTCCAAATTCATTCAAGATGACATATCTAACAAATAATGCATGCAGAGGGAAGAGGAAATTTCACAATGAAATCCAGATGTCTCGTGCCACTGACGTAGTTTCATTGAACGGTCATTTGTGTCTCATCAGTTTCGATAGAATTAAAAGATATTTGGGATTTAATATATCAGTATTCTGGAGTTTAAAGATTAATCATGGGATCATAAAATACAGACTTTTTAGCATAATTTTGATAGCTCATTAATTCTTTTAAATTAAAATACAAATTTCCTATAAGATTACCTAATATAGTATGAAAAATACCTTTCCCATCTTATTCTTTCAAACTTAAAACTGAGTATTTTATCAAAAATAAGAAAATTTATGAATCATGATCTTATTTCACATGTTTGCTAAAAGTTTTTTTTTTCTTTTTTTTTATCAGGCTCTCAGAAATATTATTTAAGTGAAATTTCAGAAATATTTTTGTCATCAATTACACATTTTTAATCCGTAATTATTATATGAAAGCTGTGGGGCTTCTGAACACAGATCGTAAGTGTCATTATCTGCCTCAAAGCTAAACATAATTCTATGATCGCGATAGATATCGAAAGACTCAGATAGCAGTTTTGTAATAAAACGAAACAACATCCATTATTATAATAACAATTTTTCGATTCATTCCATAGCTATTCACAAAAATCTAAAATTATAACTAAGACTGCTAAAGATTAGAATGTCACTGGATTTAAAACAACTGAAAAGGAAATTAAAGTTCTAAATGCTGATGCCAATTTATCTTCATAACTTTCTAAGTACTCAAGCAAAACTAATTGTTTCAACACACAGTTATAATTGTGGGCAGAAATGCAGACATCGCCCCATTTCAATAATGTGGGCGTGAGGCAGCATTCTGCATCTGCTTAATCCATTAATTAATTCACTAACGATTCGTTAAGCAATAAAATTTTTAAACAGAAATTTGTAGCTAGGCTTTCAATTCTTAGTAATTAAAAAGGAAAAAAAAATGTATTGTATTCACATTCTGCACACCACATTTGTTTTTAAATATCATGACAAAGAACCAAATAGTGCAAATTTTGGGAAAAAAGACTTTATCTAACAAAAAAACATTATCAATTAGAACTCAATATTGGATTAAGGCGCAAATTTTGTTTAAATTTCTGTTATTTAGTTTAGTTTGATTTATTTTAGATAAGTTACATTAACGTCCCCTTTTAAAGCAACACTAGAGCTATTTTGGGACGGACCTCCTAATTATTTTAAACCGAGGTCAGGTGACGTGAGCGACACTTGAGGTGACACCCCATCTCCAAATTTCCCCACCAAACCAGAGGGAGGATGTTTGAAACCGATTGGTTTAACGTGCACCAGACACGCTTACGCAATGGTTCTTCGATGGAATTGTCTTCCGAACCTGAGACCCTCCGGTTCCGAAGCCGGCATCTTACCATCAGGCCACCGCGGGTCTTTTAATTTACGTGGGAAAAATATCATTAAACCAAGCGTTTGATTGAAACTATTTTATGAACGTATTTGTAATAAAATGATTTAAAGATAATAAATATGAAATAACAAGAGTATCCAGATATCTTCCAATATCAGCAAATAAAAATTATGCATTTTTAACTGTCAAAAATTTTACAAAGGAGAAAAAGATATATTTTTATCTTAATGATATATATATGTGACAGAGATAACAGCAATTTTCAAATAATAGTTTACTTTTCATAAGATAGCTAAGTATTTTTATGAGAAAATTAACTTCTCAACAAGATTTTTAAGATAATAATAATTTTATTGTGAATATTAAGATTTTAAGAGAAGTTGAATTGTAGCTTTGATTCTGGTTAGTTCTGGCTAGAAATAGGAAACATAACAGTGAGCTATAATCATCAGATTTTATTATAACAAAATAAGAAATTTCTCTATATCATACACTTTATAATGCGCGATCATGAAATTCATTTTTTTTCAAAATATATAATTATTATTAACTTAACTGAAATTAAATGCAACTCGTACCATCATAACACTTTTTAAGTGCAGTTTCTCTTGGAACAAGTAAAAACGGAATATTGTTATCTGATACTAAAAAAGGAATGATTGTGGTATAGGACTATACTCTAGCATTTTTATTTATTTATTTGTCCTTTTTTTTACTGCATATATATTATGGGGCCTTCAGGAGTTTCTTCATAAAATTCTTTTCATGCTACAGCTTTGATAAATTATGGAAAACTTTAATTTTCATAAGTAGGTGAATAAAAAATAATGTTTTATTAGTAATGAAAACATTTCAGCTTATATATAAATAATTACACCATAAATAATTTACAGCTTCTCATTTTCAAATATTATTTACTTTAATGAAAAATTTGGAATGAAAGGAATTTGGTTTTGATGTGATATTTTTTCAAATATGATGCAGTTTTCCCTCATTATCTCCTACAGTGCTTTATACTTCGAATAAATAAAATTATATAAGCATATTTATTATATGCTTATAATAAAATTATATTTCCATATTTAGAAATTCTCTCAAGCAAAACCAAATCAAAATTTTCTTTACTCTTAGCTGGAGTAATGTTTCTTTCCTAAGTCAATATTTTTTTCGCTTGAGATAAAATAAAGCATTTAAGAATCTATATAAGATTAGATAGCCTACATTAGAACGATTAAAAAAATGTAAACATCGTAATGTATAGAAATTTAATAAAGTGCACGTAATCATTACAAAAATAAAACAAAAAATAATAAAATTGCTGCGTGATTATTTTCATGTTAAGCAAAATTCTTATTCGAGAAAAAAAAAAATAGTAGCATCCATTCTTCAAAACGACTTTAGTGTTTATAACAGCTTTCTATGATGTGAATTCCACAGCTGGTTCGTTGCAAGTCGGCTACAAAAAGAGAAAATGCGAACATTCGAAGAAGCACTTTTTTTTTGTCTATAGCTAAGTATCTTCGAATTTTTCTTCCTGATGTTAAGCCTTGTTTGGGATCTAGCTTTTCTAGAAACACCTGCTCTTCTTAAAGATCAAATGCTCTTTTCTTGCTTTCAAAAATAGATATTTACTCTAGATAATGCAATGTGACCAAATCGATGGAGTATGAGTCTTTCCTCGTATTGATTTGTAATTTAAGTAATGATAAATAAATAAATATATATTAATTTGATTCATTCAGTGAATCTCGGCTAAAAGGAAAACAAGTTTTTTTCTTTCTTGTTTTATAAGTTTTTTCATATAAACAAAATGAACTACCAATATTTAAAAACTATTCTAAAAGTACCAAATTTCAAGGTCTTTAACTGATTTTTAAGAATATCAATGTCGTCTTCTCATGTTCATGTTCCTCGTGACAAGTGTTGTGAATGAATTTAGCACTAGAACTTTTTGCAGTCCTACAAGGTGGACAAATAGGATGTGGCGTTAAATACAGGTCGCTAAAAAGTGCAGCAATATGTACCTAGATTCTATTGCTTAGAGCTCTACTAGCTCATCATATAGAATATTTGCTGTGATTCAACTATCATAGGCTTTTTTAAGAATAGCAATGCCGTCATCTCATGCTTATGTCCTTGAATTTAGAATATCAATGTCTTCTTATGATCTTGTTCCTCATAAAAAGTGCATTGAATGAATTTAGCACTATAACTGTCGACAATTCTTCAAGGTGGAAAAAGGGATGCGACGCTTAGTACAGATCATTAAACAGTGCGGCAATATGTATCTGGCTTTCCTTGCTTTTAGAGCTCTGCTGGCTCCTCATAAAGAATGTTGGCTGGGATTCAATTATCACAGGATTTTTTTTAGAATAGCAATATTGTCATTTTATGTTCTTATTCTTATGAGTGCATTGAAGGAATTTCTCTGAATTTTTCTCTCTTTCTTCTGAAGGAAGGAAGAAATGCTGAAGGAAAACTCTCAGCATTTCTTCGAGATGAAAAAATGGGATGTGACGTTTAGTCAGATCATTAAATGTGCGGCAATGTGTATCTAGATTCTATTGCTTTTAAAGCTCTCCTGGCTCATCATACTGAATATTAACCGCGATTCAACTAACATAGATTTTTTTTTTAGAATTGCAGTTTTGTCTCCTCATGTTCTTGTTTTTCATGACAAGTGTTTTGAACGAATTTAGCCCTAGAACTTTCTGCACTCCTACAAGGTTGAAAAATAGGATGTTCAGAACAGATCCCAAAAAAAGTGCGGAAAATGTGTATCTAGATTCCACTGCGTTTAGATCTCTGGTGGGAATCATACAGAATATTGGCAGTGATTCTTTACAACTGAATACTAAAACAATAAAATAATTGATATTTAGATTATTTCAGCATTTATATAAAGTAAATTTAGTAGCCATTCAGTTGATTGATTGATTGATTTTTAGATGGATATTAATAAATAGAAATTATATAAAATTTGAAAAAAAATTAATTTAAGGGCAAACACTTTTTTATCAAATGCTTGTCATTAGGGGAATTATTATGTTTAAAATTTATGTTTTGTGACACCTTATCTTTTTTTTTTCATAACTTCACATATTTACATTATTGCGAAATGTTAAAAAAAAGTCTCTATTTCTTGAACATTTTTTTTTTCATTTTTAACGAAATTTATTTGGGAAAGTTTATAAAAATCAATAAATTAATTATTACATCCTTTCAGTTTTGTAGAGTCCCGAAAGGGGTACTGTGAAATTGAAAGATAGTAAAATATATAAACAAAACCTTTGTTGATAACTCTCTTAAGGAGAAATGATTGTATCCAATAAAAGAGAGATAATTTTTTTACAATAGATTTTAGTTTGCACCAGTTCCACACTTTATTTTCTACTATCCCGAAATCATGTGGACATAATGTTATCTTTGGAATACATAGATTTTGCTTTATAATTACATTAACCTGGTGACATTTAAATATAAATCTTACCAAAATTCATAGCAGTCACTTGTTTTTGATTCATTTACATTTCTTTTCAATAGATTGTATAGAGCATGTCAAGAAAATAAGGATTTTTTCATCAGTTTGACCAGGATTTTATTATTATTTTAAATAAAATCAACCATTTGAAGGTGAAACTGATAGTGAAATCCAAGCGTTCCTTTTGCTTTCAATAAGTTTCAGTTAACATTTTTTCATTAAATCATTTTTAAAATTGACATAAGAGTGAGGATTTTATAGAGGAAGATATTTCATGGAGTTTTTGCTTTAATTTTACTCTGCATGAATTCTTTGTTATTTAAGATTATGTATTATGCAGTGTTTTAGAAACACATATTTGTTAATATTGTTTATACTTTGCTATTTCTACTATCTCCACTACTATCTACTCTATCTTTCAAGCAATTCCATTCAGCAAATTTTTTATATGAAACCTTAAAATTATAATTTTTGTGGTGAAAATTTCCATTGCCATCTAGGTTGCATGTTCTTTTAGTACTTCTCTTGATTGATAAACAAGTACTTATTACGTTTTTTAACATTTTCAAGATTATTTAGATAAATAATTGCATAAATGAGACTTCGCACATTTTTATTGATGACGTCTGTTGCTCTGCTTGACTGCAAATAAAAATGGGAAGTTTCATTCGAAAGGTTTTGCAAGAATTTTTAAAAAATATTTGGCAAATCCTGATTAATTTTTAAAAATACGTAAATATATATATATATATATATATATATATATATATATATATATATATATATATATATATATATATATATATATATATATATATATATATATATATATATATATATATATATATATATATATATATATATATATATTACGCAAACAGCATTTGCGGGGTGATATATCACATTTTTCATTATTTCAATAAAAAAAAACCAAACAGAAGCACATTGATTATTGATGAAAAATTCTATTGAACTTACCCAATTACCCACTGATTACCCTATATCTTACAACGAATAGTTTCGGAAATTCGAAATTATAATACCGATATACACTTGACTAGATCAGCCAAAAAAATCCAAGATGCAGATTTGAAAGCATTAATTGATGAAATACAAATGGTAACAATGCAAGCAATAGTTTATCTATTTGAACCGAGTTCTTTAAGAAAAACGTCCAGTATATGGCGAAAGATGTGATAAGGCCGTTTTCCCATCCTATAGTCTCGATCACATGCTGTCAAACCAGTGAATGAACCTTTGGAATCAATTCATTTTGATGTGTTGTCTACCTTTTTGCATTCATCAAATATTGCATCTTTAATATGTGATATTCTTCTATCAATATAGAATGACTTTTTGTAGAGAGAATCGAAATTATCGCATTTATGTAAAAATCCCTTACTAGATACCATCAAAACCAACACAATTTTTTTTTCGCGGAATACGTTGTTGCCCAAAAAGATGGACAAATTTTGCAGTTTTTGAGTGGAAATATTTTAATAAATCGATCTTAAAGTTTTACAGCAAACAAGTGTCTCCTTTTTAAAGAACAATTGTATTTATACTCCCAATATGCCATTTTGAAAAGCGTGTGGAACGATCTTTGATATTTGCCTCGAAGATAGAGATAATCTATCATTATCTATTTTCTTTAAAGATATAAGGCAAATAAGAAAGCACAATCTTCTTTGGAGGGGATTTTGGCCAGTTGAATATATTAAACTTTTTTAAACACATGTCCGAATGAGCATGTATACCATGTTTTACTATTCATTTAGATTTACACTGATATTTTATTTATACTTTAAAAAAATAGAATATTGACAAAATGGCCTTCATTTAACTAGAAAGAATAGAATAATCTAAAAAAATGTAGCTGTTTATCCTAACAAAAAATATATTTAGGATTTTTTTCTGTAAGATTTTAACTGAAAAGGATTAAATGCTTATTTCTTCTAAGACTCGAATAGATTGTTAGAAATTATTTGTTCCTATTATTTGACAATTTTTTAGAATTTCTTTAACGATTTAAGCTTCTTTAATGACAAACATTTTTTCTGATATTTTTTCCCTTGGGGAAAATGAAAAATACTTTGTATCATTTTTTTAGGAACTGAAAGTCTTAAAAGTTCCTTTCTCGGCTATCTTGAATTTATATCATTATGTTTTTAATGTAGGCATCGCATCTGAGCTAAAAAAACAGCAATGTTCTTGACAGGATAAATATCACTTTTTAATAAATAGTTCTCTCATGATGCCTTCCTGAATATCTCGCCTTAAGTACTTACTTATTACATGATAAAGAAAATATTCATTAATTTGGAGAAGTCAGTTTTCAGAAAGGAAAAATAAAGATGGTGGAAAATTTTATGAAATTCTTAGGTTACAAAGTTAATTAGTTTTATACTTTTTGAAAATTCCATTTCATCACATTTTTTTTTTATTTTATTTTTAGAGCGTTTATTTTCAATGCATTTCTTAAGTTAATTTATTAAATCGTACATAATGTTTTTTCTTAAATAATATACTTGTGAGTATCGACATTAATGAAAGTAAATATAGTGTTTAAAATCTGTCGTCTCATGTTTATTGCTCTACAAATGTATTTTATGAAATTATATAAAAATATTTTATATTTAACCGTTTTAACTTACTCGAAGCTGTAAGCGAAAACTATATTATGCTGTAAAGTTCACTCATGAAATTTAGAAAAAAAAAGAATACTGTAATAGGTTGTTATTTTATTCGTCGTTAAAAACTCGCTTTTATCACCTCATTTACTAGTTTTGTAAAACAGTTTGAAATACGGACATGATAAACAATTATTTCAAAGCATATAATTGGAAACTCAATGTTATTGAATATTAAGATACTCTTAGAATTTTTGATGCATCGCTATTAAAGCAACTTGATTTCAACTACTAACATAAAATTGTTTTATAAGCAAATTAAAGGTATACAAAGTCTTCAAAAACTGAGTTCCAAATTCCTTCTTACTAAGTTCCTGTTAATATAAAATTTTCTTAAGAAATTAAAAAAAAAACCTTTATAACACTTCCTATATTTGCATTAAACGGGAAATACAGTTTAATTTAAAGCTACAAAAATCCCCAAAAATATAACTTGGAATGTGGCTATGAACAACTCAAAGCGATTTTATAAATACTTTAATTAGAATTTTAATTAATTTACTAAACAAAGCTTATAATTAAAAAATGTCTTTTCTATTATACCGAATTTTTTAACATATTGCACACACACACACACACACACACACATATATATATATATATATACACACACAGAGAGAGAGAGAGAGAGATTATAAAATGTCTATTCTAATTGTATACCAACACATAATGTCTAAACAGTCAGAATTAGTACACATTTTATAAGGAAAATGATCAAAATTAAATAAAAAATTCAATTTTAGAAATGAATCAATTTTGATGATTGACAAATTAAAGAATGCAAAAATAGAACAGACGAATGAAGCATAAAACTTATCCCGTCACAATGCTTCTGAATAGAAATTATTATTTCCTGATTTTTTTATATAAAACCATTTGCAACTAGTCTGAAAATTATAAATGTAATTATACACTTTTGTATGTTTAAACTTAAAGGTTTTGCAATCCGAGATGCAGGAGAAAAAGATCGTCTGTTAATCATCAGTCGAGTCCCAAAAATATATGAATATAAATTGTTATGTTTTAACCATAAAGTTATTTTGGTTTGCATGAGTATTAAATTTCGCCATCATATGTAAAATTGCATCGAAAGATAAATTATCTAAAGTAAAAATCCATTCGACAGATAAAAATATCTACTACTACATTTTATAGTGATCCAGTAATTAGAAAAATGAAATATTTGGATACTAGAAGATAATACTCTTAAAGTTATCTCATTGATAATCAATTTAGCTATCGCATGAATTAGTATAATTGTAAAATTGTATCAATTAAATTGCTCCATACATAGAGGAAGATTGCTAAAAGTTTACCTGTAATTGTTAATTTACCTATATATATGTGTATTTATATATTAGCAGAAAATAAATGGAATAATTTTAGAAACTGCAAGAAACTCCGAGAAGTTAACGAAATTATTCTACTTGAAATATAAAAATCTTGTAGACATCTACATGAAACCCTTGTTCGATTTATAAATGATAGTAGAAAGTAGAAATTTTGAGTTTCTTGTAATATGAATGTACAATTTCTTCGAGATATACTTGTCAGAACTTTTTGTGACTGCAAAATAAATAATCCATTCCCAGCTACTTGTATTTTTAGTATCAAAACTCCTACTTTAAAAACTAATTCGAATATATGTTTATTTTATGATTTCTTTAGAGGTCGGATAAAGAATAAAGTAATAAAACTCAATATTCATACTAATACTTATTCAAAATAATAAACTCGAGACGGATAAATATTAAATCTGTGAAATTTAAATTTTAATCTTATATGTATGATTTTATATTTCTTGAAATATATAGGTATCTCAATATCCAAAAAATTTAAAATTTGAAATATCTTATTAAGGCTTTTGTTTTTTTATATGTGAATATTCGACTCATGGAATTTCTTTACTTCAAACAAAATGTTAACTAGAACACATTTAAAGTGGTTTATTTTGTTTCATTTTATGTAAAAAACTATTTTTCTTTCAGTGCACAAAACAAGTCAGAGAAATCCTTAGCAAACTAAATAAAATTATAATTTTCCGCTTCGAGAGACGCAGTAATTAAAGTACATACTAACAAGGTTACTTAGGCTTACTCATTACATCAAAAAGTAGTGCATAGGTATACAAAATGTTTTCTATGTGTTTTATAAAGATGCTAATTCCTGATTTACCTTCTTAGACTTTTAAGTATACGCTTTAAGTTTGAATCATGTTATATTTCGTTTAAAATGATGTTAATAATCTTATGATATTACTTTGAACTTATTCGAAATTTTCAAAAGCAGTACCCTTCTTGCATTTCTTTTTCATCTAAAAAAAGTAGAGAGGTCCATTAAAATTTCTAAGATAAGAGAAATGATTAAGGTTTTTCGTCTGCAGCATCCTGATTGTAAGAATTCTATAAAGTTTTTACATAGCAATCTTAATTGGAAGAATCGCAGAATTTTTTGCAATGTAGACATATCTAATATACTAATTCCTACTCATACATATTTCTTAAGCAAATAACAGATTCGATGTTACGTTAATAACAGAAATAAACGAAAGTTTTTAAATAATACTTGAAAATCCAATTTAATATTATATTTTTATTCTGTAATTGAAACGTAGGCTTTTGTCTTGGGAATAGCAAATAATATAAAATAAGATTCTTAAATAACTTGCATTTGAATGACTCCTCTTCGGCACCATTCAAGACGGTGCATCAAATTGAAGTTTTATTTATTTATCTTTTAATTTTTATTGCTAAAAATATCTACAAAATGATAAGAGAACACAGATTCATTGATTTGAGAAAATTCCTCTTAATTCAATAATATATATATTTATTTTTCGGAGCAATAAACGAGTCATTGCGGTAAATGAATAACTATACATATAATTACTTTCCCGAGTGAGTGCAAGAATTTAAATATTTATGAAAAATATTATCTTTTATGTTTGATTGTGTCTCGAAATACAAAACTTAATGTTAAAGTAATACATATTTATTCAGTATTACAAATTTTATTTTTAAATAAAAAATAGCATATTTCTTTGAATTTTTGAAAGTTTATCTATGCGTAATGGATTATTTAAAAAAATATATATATTTGTCGCTTTCTGAGAGTCGTGAAATCCACCCTGTTGCTGTGGCTGAAGACTTTGTCAAAGATTTTATTGAATATCTTACAGAAGGGGAGGGGGCACAATTGATGATGTATTTTGGATTCCTCAGCTTTCAGATGAAACAAAAATTGACTTATTTTCGCATATACAATATACATTACAACAGTGCTTAAATATCTAGCTTCAATTCTAAGAGAATGGGGGAGATATGGTCATTGATGGCATATTAAGGATCATGAGTTCTTAAATGAAATGCATTTGGTGAAATTGGATCAGGGATTGACACTGAAGGGACTGGTCTTTTTCTTTTGTCATTTATTTTAGTTCTACAACTAACTCTACTTCACATTTTCAAATAGAAATAACTAAGCCATCATAAAATTCCTATCATAGCTTCAAAATTTTAATCATATTTATATGCAGTAAATCTCTTAATGTTATATCTTATATTAGTGCAAACATATTCCGTTTATATTCTATTCTGTATTATGACAAACATGTATTATTATACTATATAACAAATTATACACAAACATTACTTATTAAATATAATACATTATACATTATGTATATTATAAATTTAAAATAAATATTAATATTAAAAGAGAAAAGCCATGACTGATATTCTGCTTTTCAATAATATTCGAAATTTACAGCAAAGAATTTGAAGTTAAGAACTATGACTACATTATGAAACGTCTATCCTCACAATCTTAATTTACTCCGCAAAACAACATTTAATGTCGTCACTAGATTTTCAATTATCACTCCTTCTTCTCTTAAAATGCCTTGATTAAATGTAGATTGACTCTAGGGAACAGAACCGAGCGAGAAAGTTGAACTAAACTGATAAATATGCATAAAACCTTCAACGGAAGAATTAAGCAGCTAAGGTGTGAATATTGACTTAGGCACTCTTTTTCAACATTCTTTCTTAGCTTCTTTCACAACTTACAAGAGCGAACACAACCCAAAAGAAGTAAATGGTTGCATAGTCAAGCAAACCTTAGATTCTACATAACCAAGAGACTTTAGTTGAATTTCGGAATAATAATTACTTTCCTAAATATTTGAAGGGAGGCTCCTTCATTTTGTTGTTGTGTGCCTTTTTAAAAGAAGATATATAGAGATTGTTGGTGTTAAAGAGATAAGATGAGATTTATTCTTTTGTTAGTGGTTATTTCAGTGTTTAAAAATGTTGTTGCAATCATAACAGATTTTTAGGAAAATACTAGAAAAATTGTTTTTGCTTTCATTGTTTATAGAATAAAGGAAAATTGTCACACTTGATTTTTTTCCTGAATGTGAAAAGAAGGCTTCTAAGTAAGATTGTTAACAGTGAACCAATATCAAATATCCGCTAACTTCAGCAATGTTAATTGAATGATCGTTTATTATGATATAGTTAATAGCTGTTATACTTCGAAATTATACTTTAGTTGCAATCATTTCCATCTATATTACTTAAAACATTTAAAATATATTTTGATACTTTAAATATTTAACCCGTAACTGCAGACAGACCCTCACTATATCAGAAACGTCGAGAAATTTCAAAATAACTCCATTGTTATTTTTCTTTTTTGTTTTTGTAAACAGCATTGGAATTTATTTTGGAAACACAATACATTTCTGGAAATCATATAGTTACCAAAAATATTTAAAATGTAAAATAATTTAATATTTAGCATTGGAAACATGTTATAAGAAACGCCTAAGCAATTCTATCAATATTACGGAATTACACTAATGTCAATAACTGTTACAATTTAACAAACAAAAAGAAAAAAATATATATATTTATTCATTTTGCATTAAAAACAGTTTGTAAATTAAAAACAGTTTCAGAGACATGGAACAGCATGGACAATAACAAAAACTATGAAAAAGAATAAATCGGTTATAAGTACATGTTCATATTTAGACTTTTGCCAACATACTGCTGAAAGAACAACTTGAAGAAACTGAGGAAATGATTGCATGCAAAGAACAAAATACCACGTGATAATCAGTGCTAATGACCAATGCGGAGTCATTTTGACTCCTTTCTCCAGTTACGGGTTTAAATATATTTTAATCTAGGGTAAAATAGCAACTATTTACTTTCTAAATGTTAGTATAGAATGCAAATTTAATGACTGAAATTAGAAAAAAAATATTAGGAAATTAATCGGAAATTTATTAAGTTTATCTTTCTTCTAAAAATTATTATTTAGCTGAAATCATGCATTTTTAGAAGTCTTTGTATATAATTTTTTCCCTTCTCAAATGTTATAACAATATCTTTTTTGATCCAGCGAAAAGATGTTAACATAAAGTTTTCTAACTCCAATAATTTTAAAAGCATTGCTTCAATCGATTTTTATAAAAACAACTATAAATAATCTCATTTATGTGAAAAAAGAAATAAAATATAAAAATAAACGAGTTCCAGTAGCTCGAATTTCATTTATAATTTTAAATTCATGCAATTATGTGAAGGTGAAATTTATTCTAAAACAATATTTGATTGAATTATTCATAGTTTAATTACCAAATTCTTGTTTTTGTGTCTTGTTTTTTTAGATTGAATGTCTTCAAAAAATAATAATTTCGATTGAACATATACCTATAATCTCATTAAATGTATTCATTACAAAAAGTATTTTTTATCAAATAAAAATTGTATTATAATTTTTAAAAAAATATCTTTATTTCTATAATTACATACAGTTTGGCTGATTAATTAATTTAAACGAAGTTGAAATCTATAAATTAATATAAATTGCTAATATCTGTAAATTAATATATATCCCTAATAAAATAGAAGAATGATAATTTATTAATTAGTCTCTAATTAATGAAAACTAAAATTCATCAGGAATATGCTGTTTAAAATCATGTTATAAACCTAAAGTTCTACAAAACAGCGTATTAAAAATAATTAACAGGTAGATTTACATCCAGTTTCTGAAGCGAAATAGCATTTTTCTTCGACGTTTGCAATCCATATTTCTTCTTGCGCCCAACCTAATGGGTGAGTAGAACCCCTCCCCCCACCTCCTCCTAAAGCAGGAAGAAAGTTCCACCACCGAATCTTGGTGGAATAGAAATTCTTCTCGTAAATGTATTTTCCTGGAGGAGTTGGTAAAATGTTAAGCATTCAGAAGCATTAGTCATGCTGAGAAAGATGGATTGTGCTTACCTAGCAATCCCAGCCTGAAGTTAATAGTGACAACGATTACATTTCCGAAACTTGCTAGGACGCTACCGTCGTACGCGTTCCCAGAATTCCAGTCGTAAGATTCCCCGTGGATGAACACCATCACAGGGAGCTTGGGGTGGTCTTCTTTTCCAACTGAAAGAGTCAAAAGAAATCGTTATTCAAAGATATTAATGTTGAAAAATAACAGAAGTATTTTATTTTTTTATATATATCATTCTTTTACAGAGTCTTTGTCATTATTGCTGTGAATTAAATATCGAAAGATATCTGATAATTCCGGTTTCATCAAAAATGTAATAAATATATATACTAAAAACGATTATAAATACATTAATTATAACAAATTGCAGAATATCAGTTTAAAATTTTTCGTATAATGTGCAGTATTGGAATATAATATATTTTTATAGTCGTTGATTTGTTTAACATCTATAACTTTACTTAATACAACTTTAACTATGGGCTTTTAAAATAGAAAATAATTTAATGTAATTCTTAAGGAAAAATAAATAAAAGTCTTCAAGTCATAATTAAATGCTTTCAAAATTTAATTCCATTATTTATTATCACCAGCCATCATGGTAAAGTGAGAATTCCAAACGTCGAGCTAACGCTTCTAGCTAAAATTTTCATTATTTTACATATTATTTTGATAACAGAAATTTATAATTGCATACAATATTTCAATAAATCCATTTGTTCTTTATTTATGTTGAGTCTTATTGTTTTCCGCCGAAAGTAGCAAAAGTTCTATTTCAAATTCAAAACAAATAAAAAAATTTCAGATCCATGTATATTCGCGCATTTTAAATAAAAAAAAACATATTTGATCATATGCATTTTATGAAGTAAAACTTGAAAGTTTTGTCCACAATCAGAAACTACGCATTCGATAGCTACTGACATTAAAAAAAATTCTACACATGAAAAAACATGAGCTAATAATAACTGCGGTGCTTTATTTTGATTAATTTTTATTTCGTAAAATTGAATCCAACTGTGTAGCATAGAATTATCTTCTGCATTCAAAATGTTAAAAAAAAAATAAGTAAGTAAAATGTTCTCTAGTCGGTAAAATGCGAATAAAAATTTTCAGTTGAATAGCAAGGTGAAATCCTTTCTCAAAATTCTCAACTTCAACAATAGTGAAAAGCATTTACTCTCATATAATAAAAGATTTCTCTATTATTGATCAAACGTATTCAAAATATGACCCTTTACTATCGAATAAAACAAATGTTTTAAATCTGTAAAAACAAATGTAAATCCAAACACTTCACAGATTTATTAATTTCCATTCTTCACGAAACCAATGTAATGGATTATTTAAGTCATTTTATAATATCCAACCATCCATACTATATAATAGTGCACCTTTTCAAAAGGCTAAAGGAACAATACTGAGATAGTATAGTATAATGATAGAATATGATCGTGGAATTGTTTAACAGAAAGAGCTATATCCGAATAGAATTTCAAGGTTTGCATTGTTATTTAATAAATCTTAAAATCCATTGTACATATTAACTTTGCTTGGCATTTCCTATTTCATTTCAAGGTTTCGCTTTCCGCGGAAACAACAAAGCATATAATGCGTATAAAGCATAATTTAAAGCTTTTAGTTGTTCCGTAGTCACGTACTGCATAACGGTTGTGCCATTCCGAGGAATATGTGTTTGGGAAATGACAGTAATTATGTGCCTCACTCGAGGCTAACTGTTGGCAGTTGAAGGCACATCTCATTAAATTTACTCGGTTATGTTCCTCTGAATCAGACAAAGGTTATTTAATTAAATGAATTTACAGATTTTAAACTCTTCTGATGATGATATCTCGTGATATTTAGTTGGAATTAATGTGATGCTGATTGATTTTGGAGACTTGTTAGGAATGTTAATGATTTATTTTTCAAACAAAATTCAGAATTTTACCACTCAACCTCTGAATTTCATTACATTTTTTTCAAAGTTCAATAATTTTTCACTGGGCTTATATTAGTTAAATATAAATATTTCAATAAATGTTTTTAAAGATTTTGGAAACATCATAAGGATCAGGTTTAGTGACATTGAATTGCGAATGATATCATACTGATTAGCTTTACAAATTTGCTATGACAACTGAATAAATATTTGAAAAAAAGATTCAGAACTGCAGGTACTGCTTCAAATGCATTTTAGAAACTTGTTGAGAATATTATTAATTTATTTTGTAAAAAAAAAAAAAAAAAAAAATACCGTTTAATCTCAGAATTTCTTTATATATATGTTCTGTATTTTTTTTAATTTAATAATTTTCGAAAGAGTTTGTTTTATAATATATTAATTATACATAATTATTTCAATAAATGATTTTAAAGATAATAAAACATCATAAGGCTCATATTTAGTGACATTGAACTGTGAATAATACGAGGCTGATTAGTTTTACAGATTTGTTATGACAATTTAATAAATACGTGCCAAAATATTCAGTGCTGTGCTGTTTTAAACGCACTCATATTCTTTTTTTAAGAATGAATTCATTTCCAATTTAATCTACATTCCATTAACCTATACATTAATCAACGATTAAATGATGTTAATCACGCTTCCAGAGTTATATATTTATTGTATTTAAAATAAAATATTTTCTCAATGCAATAAATAATATATCATATTATTATTTTAGTTAATTTAGTTAATGAGATTTGAATTCAATAAATGTTTCATAAGAATGTTTTTTCTAACTAATTATTAAATTTATTTGCAAATTAATAGCATATTATTGAAATATTTTGTTCTTACATTGTAAATGAATCCTCAATCGTATTAAAATCGTAATGATACACAAGTTGCTTAAATTAAAATGAATCAATAATTTATAAAATTAAAACATTTATTTTAAATTTGAGATTTGAACAATGGATATATGAATATCTGCATTCACCAGATACTCTAAAGAATATTTTTTTTATTTTCTTTTCCATATAGAATTGAGATATTAAACATAAATTTTATTTTATCAATTTATCACTTAATATTTTTTTTGTGTGTGTGTTTTAGAATAAAATAAAATTCTTGTTGAATGTCATTGAAAAATCATGCCAGTGAAATCTGGAATCGATGTTGTAGCAATTTTCTTTATTTTTGATCCCTTTAAATAAGAATAAATGTGTCAATGTAAAATCTATTTCAGTTAATCAATGATGACTAACATATAATAAATTTTAAGATCTTATGTTAAAATACTATTTGCTCTTCATTTAATATAAATGAATGATATAAATAAAATCTCTATTTTATATGAAGGAATTATATGAATGAAATCTCCATTTAATATGAATGAATGATATGAATGAAATCTTCATTTCATATGAATGAATGATATGAATGAAATCTCAGTTAAATATAAATGTCTCAATTTAAATACTTAAAAACAAAGAACAAGTGAAACTGATGAATGTACGAAATACGAAAACTTAGCTAAAATAATTACGATTTCAATATACTAAATCATTAACGATGTCAGAAAAATTATTTAAGAAGTAAAATTAAAAACGTTTAACAAGGGAAAATAAGAAAACTATAAATATGCAAAAATCTGTTATTTATAGTATTTATATCTCAGTTGTAATTTATACCTATCACAAAAATGTTACAGATTCATGTATATATCTTTAAAATATAATAATACATCTAAAAGGATAAGTTAACATCTTTAAACAAACAGGTAAAATTTTGCTGCTCTCTAATTTATTAAATATCGATCATTTTAATCATGTCTTCATTATAAGGCTCTTTTATCTAGTTTTGAGTATTTAATTAGCAAATCAAATCACGAAGTAATCAGTTCTCAGTAAATGATAATTGTTTGCTTAAATATTGATATTTTAATTCAGTGATTAATCTAATTATTTAAATATTGAAAGGAAAGTTTCAGCTTATATTGAAAGAGATAGAATTAAGAATAACAAGTTATTTTCAAAAATATTCATGAAATCTAATGCGATTTCTCGGAACAGCAGAGATTTGTATTAATTGTAACAGAAACCAAAATTCCGTGAATATTTTCTCCTAATAATTACAATTACAAATATTTCGTTTGAAAACCTCTGCAAGTTGTTTCAAATACTTAACCTTTTGAGTTTCACTGATCAACACTGGTAATGTGATAATTTGATTTAATTCAATATAATTAATTTAATTCGTTTAGAAATTATATTGACAACGCATTAAAATTTGTGAAAAATGAGGGGGAAAAAAACTGTAAGAAAAAAAAATAGATTAAATATGATTTGTATTTTTTTACTGGATTTACGCATTGAAGTATTGAGGTAATATATATATATGAAATATAATAATATATATATATATATATATATATATATTAAAACCACTGTTTGATGAGTTGTGTAATAATATTGCATAGTAATCTGAAATGTTAAGTTAACCTTTTAAAGGACCATTTTTTTCTAATCATATTATGTTAAAATATTTTTAGGCTTGAAATTAGAATAAGAAAGGGGATTCATTTAGCTTATTAGATAAATTTAATTTGATTAATTAATTAATTTGGTTAATTAATAATTAAGTATCAAATCAAGACACATCATTTTGTGTAAAATAAAGAACTAAAGCATATAAGTTTCTGTCTTTCTAAAAACATTTGTCAGAACTTATACCAACCTATATAAATTCATACAAAGATTGATAAATTTTGTGGGAAGCATACTTCCCACGGCCCTAGAAAGGATTAAGATGAAAATAAATGTTCATTAAGTTTGAGTTAAGTTCAAAACGTTTGAGAAGATTTATTCAATTTGAAATTCATTTGATGGTTTATAAAATTTTAGATAATTTGGTGAGCGTATAAATAATCTTAATACATATCAAGAGGATTGCCAATGAAATATTTAATCTTTACTAATCTTCCGCTGTATTAATATTTTTACATTTTGCCTCATCTGGAATTTATGCATTAAAGGTTTAGTTAAAAACCATCTTTATTTTTTGTATTAATTATCATGAAACATTCATTTCACTGCCCATGCTGCATCAGTGGTTGTAGCATTTCACAGTAAATTGATTAGCTATTTTTAAAAGAAAAATGACCAAAACATTTCATTTTTTTTCTTAAAATTATATTTCAGATTATGTTAAAATCTAGCCATATTCATTTATAAATAGATATTAAATGATTTGTCTATCCATTGATTTCTTAGAAAATGGGCATGCAATCCTTTTGATTTACTAAATAAGAAATTCTAAATTAAGTTCTAGACAAATATTAAAAAAAAAATAATATTTCATTCGTAATTAATTTTAAATTGAATATTTACTTCAGATATACGTGAACTAGATTTTCGATTTGGTGAAGTTTTCTCTCCAAAATTATTATGATTTGCTTTAAAATTATTTCCCGAATTGATCCACAAAATTTAAAAGCTTTAACTAACTCTCTCACTGATATTAATATTAAAAAATATTACTAAAAATATTGATTAGCAGCAATATTTGCAAATAATTACATTTCATAAAATGTTGCTGTGTCTATGGCATAATAACATATTTCATGTTAATTTAATAGATAAGTCATCTTCTACACTTATTTAATCATGAGACAGATTTCTGTAACTAAAATGATAGAAAACAAATAATTTGGTATGACTCCTTATTTTATTTGCTTAAAACGTCTTGTAAAATTTTATTGATCTGGTTATATAAACATGAATGTGAAAGAAGTACATATTGACTTGATGTATTAAGTTGGTGAGTATGGAAATATTTAAGTACTTACATATTGACAATGAAATCCATTAGTAGCTAAGACATGCATTCTCACATTTTCCACGGTATTGATTTTTAAGTACAGTTTTCAAAATTTGAGATCCTTTTTTTTTCTCTCAATAAGAAACTGTTCAAACATAGAGCTTATAAGGAAAGTTTATCGTATCGTACAATTGGTCTTTAGGAACAAAAGAAAATAATGCTTTAGAAAGAATGGAGAATGCGAGTGCTTGTTTTAATACTAGCATTCAGGCAACGAAATCTGTAATCTGAAACTACTTTTTCAATTTTGTTTGCTTTCAAATTATCTCCCTAGATAAGAAATAATTTGCAAATAAAAATCTTTTGCCCGTAACCGCAAATATTAATGACCATTTTTTACTTATGTTTAATGAAATTTATTGATTGCTCTCCTATAATTTGGTGGGATACAATAATAAACAGCGAAACAACAGTCATAAATTGCAAAATTAGATTGTACAATGTATTGGTAGAACAATTTTCTGCAGAATAATAGCAAAGGAATTCTAAACACTCCAATTGGGAATTAGAATTGTATAATCCCTTTTTGGACAAATTACTCGTAATCAATAGGTATAATTATTTGAGAAATAAAACCTAAATTATATGTTTATACTTATACTCACGAATGAATTGATAACAATTATTTAAATATAAATAAAAATAAATCTAATTTTTCCAGAAATTTTTTATATATTTTTCTAAAAATAATATTATATGAATCTAACAAATATTCAAGTAAGAAATGCCAGGAAACTCGAATCTGAGCTTAAACAAATATCCTGAAAAATCCAGACAGGCACGAATACAATAATATTACTGAAAAAAGAAACATATAAAGAAATTTTCAGCTTTTGTTTCGTTTTAGAATCTATTCAAAACCCTTTCCGGCCACTTTACTCTTTCTTTCCAAATATGCCCCATTTCCGCAACGTCTCAACAAAGGTAGATTCCTAACGGCTGTGCCTCTTCAGAATAAAAGAAAAGGATATACATACATAGATATATCTATATGCAACCGGAACAATCTAAACGAAAATACTTATCTATACGCAATAAAAAAAGAAAGAATCTTCCTTCTGGCATTGACTCAAAAAATGATGCCACGGTTGAACGGGTGTCACACATTTTAGGATGATGTTGATGATGATGGCGACTATCATCAGGAGCCATCAAATTCCTTTTCTTTAATACCTGACCTTGAAGTTAAACGCATCTCTGACTGAGAGGGAAAAAAAACGAAAATGCTTTTATTTTTCGGAAAATATTGGATTTCTGTAAGTGCTATTTCTTTTCATTTTTTTGAATATTTATTTTATTTGTGATGTAAAATATTCTTTATTTGATGACAACCCATGGAATAGATTATAGAAGAAATTTTATGGTTTTATTAACATTTGCATTAAAAAATATAAAATTACCGGAAATATATACATGTCCTAGCAAAATTACAAATTTCTGGCTTTACTTAGTTAAAGAGCAGAATCATATACATAGTAAGAATTTACTGACTTGGTCTACATAACGCAAACATTAACGTATTCGGAATCCTTATATTTGTTACCTTTCGTACCCCCCAGCAAGCAATTATTTCTTATATGTTGATGCTTATTACAACAAATTAATCAATATCTAAAATTATTATGTTTTAGAAATTGTCAGAATATTTTATTTAATACCTGCAGAATACTAAATGTAATTACTGATAACATTGTTTAAGTTTTGTTAAAGCTATATATTCTACATAATAACTCATTTCTATAATTAAGTAGTTAATTTTGTTAATAATTTCACAAAAAACTGTTTTGTCAGGAAATTTCGTATTTCCTCTTTAATTAATATCTAGTACAATTTTTTAGATAATCAACAGATAAAATGGATGGTATCAAAGATGAAAATATTGATTAATCTTTAATGCATCGATATATTTAATTTACAGATTACTGAATGTCTATTTTACCATCGAATACATATTGCATTAGAAGAGCATTTTTATTTCTGCAAATTAGTTACTTTTCAGGTGGCAACATTTTGCCATTATTATTCAATTAGCATGGGAATATAATTTGATTGCATCATGTAAATGGATTAACTTAGTTATTTCATGCAGTACATTATATATCATAGATAAATTCATTTTTAATGTTGGGAAACAAGAATTAATATCCTAACTGCCAGTATCAAAAAGAATAAAACATTTAGGCACTATATTATAAGTAAAAATGGAATATGATTTAGGTATAATATAAAAGGTTTATAAATATTAAAAATCCGAATTTTTAAATTGTTTATTTGCACTAAATAATATTATACTTGATTTGTAAGTATAATATTATTAAGTCCAACCGAGTCTCCCTACCGATGCTTTGATAAGAGCCCGGATATTCATTTTAATCGTAAAACATAGAACGATAAGCCTCATTCTTATTAGCAGATATATTATATTATTTTTGAACAGTTATTTTGTTACAATTAAATGCAATTAAACTGATTATTTGCATTGCCAACTTTAATATTCGATTTATATTCCTTCAAAGAAATTTGCAAATGGATGCCAACAATTTTATTTTTGCGTTAAGAATTGTAATACTTTCAGTTGTCATAATGTTTGATTTCGAAATGAAATTGATTCAAAATTAGTCCAATCTATCTTTAATATTCATTTATTATTTCTCCATCCCTTTATTTTCTGATACATTACATCTGAAACCATTAGTGGTAAATTTCAAAGGAGACTGGGAAATGTTGAAGAACGAAATTTAGTAATTTTACTTTCTCACACAAATCTTGAATAATAAACAAGAATGCTAATATCTAATCCGCCTGGCTAATTTCCTATCCCATCCCACACACAAAATGTAGATTTTTAAAACTATTGTTAACTATTACTTACAAAACTGATCATGCCTACAATTATTTTATATAGTAGTTTGGGTTAGTCTTATTGTGTTGAAAATGGTCAATTTTATTTCAGATAAAGAAAACGAAATTTCCATATAAAACTGTGTTGAGAGTGAAATGAATGCATTACCATATGCTAGATATCCGCTGACTTTGAAATTACGTTTCAGCTTGATTTCTCTAAATGTAGTCAATAGACACTTATTTAATTCTTAACTGAGATATAGACTTTACTTCTAAGATTTTATATCTTCTGGTTTTAATTTAAGACATGTGTGTTCTCTACCGTTTTGTTCTAAAGTACGGCTTTCGGTAAATTGATAAAATGTTTGCATTTTTATCTTCATTCTCTTTATTTTAACGGACCTGTTTAACAAATGGATAAAGATTAATAATATTACCTGATCTATTAGCAACCAGAATTGTAAACATCTTTTATCTGGTGAATTCGTAAAAATAAGATTAACGGAATGGTGCTGCACTTTCGTTGTGCTCACGTTTCAATAACGGATCAGAAAATTTCAAGAAGCGTCGTTCGGTTCTGAGAATTTGTCATTTAAATTAGCCTTTCACCTTTAATTTCATTTCTATTTATTTAATTAAATAAATAACGATGCATTCTAATGGTTTAACAATTGTTTGGTGGTAGATTGTCGACTAATTGAATTTTCGGAATACGATGAAATTTAATTAATTGCATAAATTCTAAATATCAGCACGAGTTCACTTAAAGATATAAGTGTAATTCATGCTTAATACGTTATGATGTGAGAATCGTTTCCCACGGGCTATATTGTTTCAGAATTTCAGGTATATTTGGATGTGGATATCTCCAATAAGCATATTAAAAGACACAACGTTTTTTTTTTTTTTTTTTTTTTTTTTTTTTTTTTTTTTAAATAACGGAGATCACAATAGTAATGGAACGATTATACTTATCGAATATTTATAAGAAATGAAGAATCAGAAGACAAATTAATTGAAATGTCGAATTACATCATTAATTGCTTAAAATGCCGAAATAAAAGTGTTATTAATTCTTTACGAGTGCTTCCAAAAATGCATAATGATCAAAAATATTATGTAAAATAAACCAATTTGGACTACAATAAATCCGTAGAAAGGGGGTTAAAGAAGTTTAATTCTATAAATCAAAAAATAGCACAAACATATTTAAGAAAGTATATAAGCTCTGATGTAATGAAAATATTTGAATACATAATGAATTAAAAAAAATGCATGCAATGAAACGAATTAATGACTGGGTTATACTACACTCGTTTGATTAAACTCTGAGGAATATGCAAATAATACAGGAAGACAAAAATTAAATTATACTACAGTTAAAAGAATTTTAAACATGCATTATTTAATAGATTTTACCAAGTTTAGGGTTTGAAAGAAATTCTAGAACATTTTATTATTTGAATTTAGGTTAACTTAATGGATTATATGCATAATCAGTCTCATGTCTGATATTTTTATAATTCAATATCAATGAGTCAATGTGTAATTTTAAATGTTTTGCACATATTTTTATTCCTCCGGTTTACTGGCGTTGAAACGGTTCTAATTTCAAAGAAATCCATCAGCTGTGCATTCAATACCCCAGCTCGTTATTCTTAAAGAATTAATCTGGTTGTTAGCGTAGAAATATAATAATTTATTCAAGCTATTTTATTTATAGTTTCAAATCATTTTATTATTGAAATTTTAATATTATTATTTTTCTTTTATTAATAAATACTGATGAAAGAGAGAAAAAAATAGCTCAAAACTTGAAAGTTCCAGAAACGAACTATGGACTTTTGCAGTTATTATATGTTAAAAATACTATCTACTTTAAAGGGTTAAAATTAATCTCGCAAAAAATGAATTCCAATTTGGAATTAATTAAATTTTTCTATGTCTATTGGAAATTCCCTTGTTTCAAAATTGATGGAATGCTTGCTTAAAATTATATGCCTTATAAAAAACTCATTAAATGCTCATTAATGCTCATTGAGGCTTAAAATCAAACGCCTTATAAAATTGCTTATTAAATTATTTTGAATCATTTTGAACACGAGAATTGAAAGAAAAAATGCCTTACTCAGTTATGATTATATTATTTTATAATGGTTCAAAATTGTAATGATAGTCTCCACTACCATTTAGTTCTATACTTAATCATGCCAAATTATTCTTACTAATTTTATTTAGTGTTAATTTTCCAGCTTCAATTAGGTGAAGTTATGTTGATGCTCCAAACCTGACCAGAAATAAAACCCGGCAATGTACTCAAATAATTCCAATTGTTATTGTCCAGAATTGTTAAAATTAATATGCATAGATATAAATCCTGTTGAGGCATTCAAAGAAAAGAAGGCAAATAAAAAAGAAATGTATTTTATCTGATATCAAAATACATTTCTTTTTTCATCTGCCTGATTACTTTTTTTATTCATCTTTTGCACTACTACACCCTAATTTCTACATTTAAAAACTATATACATATTGCAATCATTATTTATACAAACACAATCTTTTTTAAACATTCCACAATTTTTGAAGGAGTGTTACGGAAGATAAGATAATTTGTCAAAGCCTCTTCAAACTGGGAATAAATATGACATTTTAACTCTTCAATTTTTAAAAATTCTCCCTACTTCTATTGGATATTTTGTAGTGCAAGTAAACGTTTTCTCTTATTTAGCAACTACAAAAGTATTAAATTTAAAATAATCAAGTAAATAACATATTTTATGAGTTTAACAGCAGCGACTTGAAAGATCGGATTTGGTTTTTACATTTGCTGATGTGTAACTGATGCCGAAACTCTGTAATTCCTCACTCTTCGAAGATCTTAAAATATAGTAAATTAATTCTTGATAACATAGTCAATTGTTTTCAAGGAAACAAGAAAATTAATCCCTAACTATATGAGATATTCAGAAACACGAAGCGAGATAGATAGAGGTAACTGAGTATCACAACTTACTTAAAATCAGGTATATTATATTAGAAAGAAAGGAAGTCGAATTGTAATTGAAAAAATAAACACTCTTTACACTACTTTAAACAATAAAATCAATAAAGAGAATACTATTCCTTATTATTTTAGAAGACTGAACTCTGATTGCATTGGACGTGATCTAAAATTCAATCTCACATGCCAAACAATTTCTAGCTCGAAATTTCTAAAAGAGAGTGTTTTTAAGAGTAAATAAATAACGTATTTACTTAGATGGTTTATTTCTTCTGCGCCATATGCGCTTTTTCCCTTGCGATACGTTAATTTAATTTGGAACAAAATTCCTGTTTTAAGCTCAGCGTTGTAAGCTGCCAGCGGAATAATAAAAATAACAGAAAATAAAATGGAACAGCCGTAGAACATACCACTTGCCTTTCTAACTTTGCTACTGAATTCAATTTTATTCATAAAGAAAAAAAAGGCTAAGACGAGGAATTTTGTTTTCCATTCTTACGTCAGTAATTCTGTTGAATTAATTTCAATTGAATTAACTCAGGGATCTGATTTCAGACAGCAAAGGAAAATGGTCACTACATTTGTTCATTTCTTTTTCAGATCTTTCGTTTCTTAATAATGGTATTCTTTTCAGACAAATGAATAATACTGTAGTTCAATATGTTGAATTGAATGCTGATAAATTTTAATTTTAAAATTCCAAATAAATGTTTTAAAGTTTAATGAAATTAAACAAAATTTATATAATAAGACATGATTTAATAATCGAATTCTGTAAATAATTTGTTAGAAAAATAGCTATAAAGACGTGGTAATATTTTAAAACATAATAGGAAAGTAAATCCATCAATGTCTTATTAATATGTATACAATTTATTTTCAAAGCATTTCTTGAAATTCTTTTTAAGATAAATAATAGTTTCAAGTGGAAACTTGGAAATAGACTGCTTAGACATAGACAATTGGTCAATAGTGAAATAAATTCATTGTCTATATGCAAGGAACTGACTTACTAATTTGTTTAACAAATTACAGTATGTCTTCTTTCTGATTTAATGTATTTAAAGCATTACATAACAGTCATAAACGCCATCCAGATTCCTCTCTTTCGATTCCTTCAAAGTTTTCAGGGGATCCTCTATTTTTCTGAATTAGGAGATAAATAATTAATTTAACTCCTAATTTTCTGAATTAGGAGTTAAATAACCGTCATAATGGAAGTTCAGTAACAGTCACGATTCAATAACCGTTATGAAGCAAGTACAATTGCGGTCATGATGCAAGTTAAATAACCGTCCTGATGCAAATTAAGTAATCTTCCTGGTGCAAGAAGAATGTTGAATAAAGATTTGATCCTAATGTCTATCACCTTCGGATATCCAATGGAATGAATGCCTAGTTATTGGTATGAAGATAAATTGACCAACCACTGGATTGGGGCCACTGATTCTTAAATCTGAGATGCACAATTCGATTATGTTCGAAGCTACGTCGGACACCTATTTGCAATGTTTTAATGTTCAACCTAACAAAAATGTAGTTTTGCTTTTCCTACAAATGTATACAAATGCTTGAAACATACAATTTGCCGAATATTTGTAGTCTTAAAAAATTGTAATCTTGTTTTCAGATAAAAGTGGTTTATAAGAATACTTAATGAATTTTTGATATATAAAATATTGTATACTAATTCAAAACGATTTGTATGATGAACTATAATAAACTCTGAATATATTATTGAATATAATCCTAACTGCAATGATATTTATGCATTTTTACAAGTAAAATTATTTGTGCATGATATTTAAAAAAAGTTAATTTTGAAAATAGCTGTAATTACTTATTTATCAGAAGCCGTTGATTCTAGAATTTAATTCATATCGAGGAATAGATTTAGGTGAATTAGAATATTAACTATTTGTATTTTCTTGTGGCTGGAATAAAACATTCTGATAAAAAATTAAAGAATAGCAAATACATTAATTTATGCATATAGGATATATTTTCTAATATATATGTTCCACAAAAATTTAATTATATAAAATTTAAAAAAAAAACATATACTCATTAAAATATTGTCAAAGAATTTCAAAATATAGGTACACATGTTATTTCGTGGTTTTTAAAAATGTTTTCTACAAATTATGTTTATTTAACATAATTTGTAGTGAAAACAACACTGATGAAATATGGAAATATTTATTTTAAATTTCATTGCACAACTGACAATAACTGTTGCAAATTTTGAATAAAATATTTTTTTTTAACAATTATAATAGTTAAAAAGATGAGATAAAAAATGTTTATGTGAGAAATAAAATACATTGAGTTTCAAAATTGTATAGATATTTTTGGATTTTTCTGCTAAGTAATGCCAAAATCACCATGCGTTTCTAATTAATTTGAATGTAAGCCAAATTGCTTATGTTTTCAGATTCATCCACTTCAAAATTTATTTGTTTTGAATATGGTAACTCTAAGGCAACTTGTCTGCTCTGTAGAGTGCGAACTTGAGCTCATGCAATCCTTTATTATTAGTGGAGATTGATGCAGTCTTACAATAATTCTAGTACATGTTAATCATACAAATCATAATTCATTTGCTTTAAAAAAATTAATAATAGGGTAATAACTTAAATCATTAATAAAGAAATGATTTGGTCTAATATTAATCATTTCTTTATATTAGCCCAAATCATTATCATTAATAATTCTATGGTGTATATGGTACAGTGGAAGCAGAAAACATCATTAACATCAAGCTGTGCCTCCTCTCGAATGTATCAGCTCGAATGTATAATTTTAAGCAAAGCTGCTGATCAGATCAAGTGTCATATAAACCCTGTGACAAACTCAGCGAACAACATATGACTGAGATAAAAGGATTATAAAAATTCGCTTTATTAATGATGTTTTCGTAATTGAAAATTTTGTCGTAACTGCGGAAATTCTAAAGCAAACATTGTGTTTCATCTCAGCAACTATTAATGGAAAATAACGATTTGTTTGCATAAAGTTTAAAATGTGTAATCCGATTATGAAACTCTTTCATCCTAAATCATCCTGGAAAAGTAATGTGAATTTCAGCTTTATATTGTGTTTCTTTTAAACTGCTTTGTCTTAATGTCTTGTGATATTCAAAGAGGATATTTAATGCATTTTGCAAAACTAAGCATTATTTTTAAAACTGTGCAATTACCTGGGGAATGAAAAGAAATGAGCAATACTATATTATATTATTTTCCGAAACGTTATTAATTTTTGAAATATACTATACATTTAAATTTTCAAATAACCAAAATAATTCATTTTTTTTATTCTGTGTATAAATTTATTCTAAATATTCTTGACAAAAAAGTGAAGGCGTATTAAATTTCTGGCATGTGAAGCTAAAATCGAGAATTTATTGTACCACTTAATTTTGCCTTTTCAGTCTATTAAGGAGGAAGTTTGCATAATCTATAAATACAAAATGTAAATTTCTAAATTTCTATCATTTTTAAACATACATAAAATAATCCACTCAATAATATTATATATATATATATATATATATATAGAACAAGTTTATAACAATTTTTACGGACAAGAGTATATATATATATATATATATACTCTTGTCCGTAAAAATTGTTATAAACTTGTTGTTTTATTTCAAATTTAATTCAAATACGTCAAAAGTATTCCTAAATTCTCATTTTCAATCAGTCAGAGCTTTTCCGCTAATGAATAATTAATAACCGAGATTATATGTTATACCAAAGCAAGAAATGCCGCTGTTCTATAACATACTGGCATTAGAACTTGGCATTCCTTGAAGGACCTTCAAAGAATGTCATGTAGTTTTAGGCATGTCATGAGAGTTATTATACACTTTCCTTAGATATTTAGGAATTATATATAACTTCTTCACATTTTATAGATTGATAAATGCTGTTTAAACATATTATGAAAAAAAAATTGATAATAACAGTATTATTTAAATATAAAGAATCAAAAATATCGTTTTTATCATCTTTGCTACTATTACTAGGGTATAAATGGTTTGATGATACTTGGTGATATATACTTTGTTTGATGATATATATATCATGTTTTTATAAAGAACTGAAGAAAATGAGATAATTTATTCCCAGTACACTACAGCTTTATAAATGTATAGAGATTATCATAAAAATTTGCAATTGTGAAAATTCTTAAAACAATCTGTGTGGAACAGGGACAAATTATTTTATACTTTTAGCCCGTTTCAAAACATGATATATTAAAAAAAAATATTTTAAAAATAAATTAACTCCCGAAATAATGGAAAAACTTCGCAAGTATGTGAAATAAATAAAAAAGACAGGATATAAATATAATATCATATTAAAAAATAAAGTATTTTGGATTTTGAAATGGTTCATTTATTACAAGAAAAAGTTTTTCTTGTTCTGAAATAGAAAATTATTACAAGAAAAACAAATTTTCACTTCTAAAATAGAAAAATCTTTTATCATTGGCTTAGCATAGTAAAAGAAAAATTATTAATTCGTATTGAACAAATCTTCTTTCGACTTTTTCTATGAATAATACCATATACGATATTTATAATATTTTTTTTCCTGACTTTATTTCGCACATTTAATTTCATTTTTTATTATCTTTTCGCACAAAACTTACTTAAGTTGTATATTTTTTGAAACTAATTCTTTTATGCAACTTTAGTTTTTAATGATCAAAGAGCAATATTAATTGAAAATTATGGTTTAAATAATAGTTCATATTTTGTTGAATTATTTAAAAATAACTTTATAGGCTTTTGTAACATATCGCATGAAAATCTTATAAATGTAAAAGAAATTTACACAATTAAAAAAGCATTCTATAATTTACAAACAGAATATGTATAAGATAAATTAGCTATGCATCAGCTATTAAATGCCTTAAACCAATAATTTCTGTTTTTTAAAAGTATATCTAATTCATTATTATAAATCACAATTATCATTAGTTTACATATTTAATTCCTTATTAGCAATAATTCCAACCTGATGCTTTGGAGAAAGTATTTTATGACATTCGAACAATAAAAAAATGTTCATTTTTATACACAGAGAAACACTTTTATGTACATAGAGATATTTCTGTTCCCTTTTGTTGAATTATTGTAAATATTTCATAACATCAAAATGATTAATACGTTTATATTTTGGGTGTTCATAATAGAATATTAAGCATCACTATTTGTTTAACGATTATATTTTTGCAGATGTCAGCTTCCTCAAGTAATAAAACTAGAAAAAAAAAAGATCTTGCGGAGAAGAAGGAATAAATTTTCTCTACATCTAAGTAATAAAACATAGACAATAAAGAAAAATGTTCTTTTCGGTTGCTGACGAATCATTTTCTTTTCAGAACTGGCTACGACTCTATAAAAGACAAGCAAAATCATATTGACTGAGTTCTAATCTGAATTTGATGGACATTAATTTTTCCAGCGAGAAATTATCTACATATTTCTAGTTCTTGATTAGAAAAGACATTAAAACATAAAATGTTTTGCAGAGTACTTAAAATAAAATAGTTTTGAGAGTTTGCAAAGTTTTTCCCAAGTGTATCAAGTACTTCTATCTTGAAAGAAAATGAGCAAGAGTTTCTTTCAAGATAAAAATAATCAAGAAAAACTTGCCTGATTTTCACAGCTGCACAGATTTCTTTACTTTTCTCTACAATTCTTTTAATAATAATGAAAGAAGGACAGGAAATAAAACATAGAATGAAAAACACAATTACAGTGTTTCTTTCTTTGAAATCTTTTTCTGCTTAAGTACTGTCAACTGAGATTAATCGCTGTGCATTTTATAAGGCGAGCAATCATTAAGGTTGATTTTTTTATGATTAACCTTTTCCTGCCTTTCTGATGTTTCAAATAAAATCACTCAGAAAAGGACAATGCTTTAAAAATCGAAACATTAGTGGATGTCGTTTCACTTTGAAAGCTTTGTTGAGCGCTGTGAATATCGAGCTAAAGTTTATTTACTTTTTTTTTATTTTAAATACAAAAGAACACTCAAAATATTCTTTATTTTCTATCTTTGCGTTTTTAAATTTGCGTTTTTAAATATAAATAAATGCGTAATTATTGAAACCCATTTCATTTGTCTTTGATTTATAAAAAAAAAAAAATATATTATATTGTTTCCTACATAACAGAAAAATTCAATAAGATATTACTATTTAAATCAAGTTGATATTTTGGATTCATAAATTCTTGAATCAACAATCATTTTCAGTGCACAGAGTTTGGAAATTCACTTCTACATGTGTATGCTAGCATGCTAGCAAACTCTCTGGCGAGATATTCATATAAGGTGATTCAACCAAATATTTAACAGATAAGTCAAGTAAGGTTCCTTTAAAAACCGAAACATTTGAGGCTGTCATTTCACATAGAAATCTTTGTTATGCGCTGTTAATATCGAATTAAAGCTTTATTTACTTTATTTTTCTATTTAAAATACAAAAGAATTCTCAAAATATTCTATATTTTTTTTCAGTTTATGGGCTTTTAAATGTTTATCATTTTATAACATACATAATTGTTAAAAATATTTTCATGTGTTTTAGAATTATAAAATATATTATACTGTTTCACAAACAGATGAAAAAAATCAGCAAGACATTTTTATTTAAGCTATGACTATTGTTATTATTATTTCAGCAAGATATTACTATTTCTTGATATATTCATAATTTCTTCACCTAAAGACCATTTTCAGAGCATAGAGTTTGGAAATTCACCTGAACATGTGTATTCGAGTAAATTATTTACACTTAATTCAAAGGCGTTTATTTTTAAAAAAATATAATATTAGATTTTTCTGATATGTTCCGCAAATTAAATATTTGTTAAAGATATTTGTGATTGTATTGCTCACAGATTTGCATTTTTTATAGAAACATTAAACTTAAAAGTATAGTAAAAATACGCAATGTCATTTTTTTTCTTCTTTTTACTGAATTTTGGCATCTTTCACAAATAATATCAAGGGCGAAGATTATGACCGATGGAATTTCGATATTATCTTAATATCTGGCATAAATAAAGTTAAACGAAGCATCGGTTTCATGAAAAGAAAACAAATGTCATCATCTTGAATGATTACAATATAATTATGTCCCTAAATTATCCATTGTTACTCTTAGAATTATCCTACGTTACTCCATTGATTAGATCGAGATTTCACGCTAATCTGTATATGTGTTGGAAAGAATAATTATGACGTCCAGGAAATGCTCTGTCAACATGTTTTGACTATAGAGTCTTAGCCGAGTGGATTGCAAATAGTAAAAGCGACAGAATATCTGATCGTTATGGGATATCGCTTCTCATATTTTTATAATTTGAATTACTTTATAAAATATGTATTTGATGAAACTCAATTACCCAGGTTTCTTTTAATATCAATTGATTGTTATGAATTTTGTGCAGCTGATAAGAAATTAATATGTGCATTAGGACACTTATACAGAATTGAAAATTAAATTGCAATTCTTAAATAATAAATTTCTTGCAAATAAAATTATAAAATAATTCAAAAAAAGAAAATTATACATTTATTTTTCAAAAAAAATTTGAAAATAAATTGGAAAATGAATAGTCAACGACAATGAAAAAAGAAATGAAAGAAAAGTATGGAAAATAATCTTGGCAAAAAATAAAAATAAAAATACAATCTTTCATATGCAGTTTGAAATTGTCAATTGATGCCCAGAGCCGTAAAATATTTCTGAACTGATAATATCCAGTGATATTTTTAACTTTGTGAATACAAAAAAAAAAAAAAAAAATCAACACATTTACATTTTAACAAGTAAGTCTCGTAATACACATATGTAAACGTATCTTCACCTTAATCGCAATTGCTTGATTCTAACTTGATTAATCCTAATTTCTTCAGCATTATAAATAACCTTATATAAATTTAGTGGTTTATACTTTTTTACGTATGTCATAAATTTCCTTTCCTATGTCACCTCAACATATTTCTTAGAAAAATAATAATTTTTCTACAAAAGGACTTTTATAACAGGGGGATTAACTTTTTCTCTTTGTAAATAAAGTGAAAATACTTCGTTCTTGCTTTAAATAACGTTAAATTTATATTTCTTTGATATTCAATGCAATTCGAATGTTCTTCTTTCTTTATTTATTAGTTTTTTATGTAATTGATAGAATGGAAAAACAAATCTGATTTCAAGAAAGCTTCAAAGCATCCATAAATAACCAGGTTAGAATCTTTTATAAGGTTATGAGGCCTTTGAACATGTGTAACGCATTCTAACAAAAAAAACCTATGGTGTTTAACATGCATACAAAACAAAAGTGCTCAGGCATCTTTTACAAGCCCATTTGTAATTAAAAAAAATAAATCGAGAAATAAGAAAATCTTGTTAAGATAAAGGAAATTCACCAGGATTATACTTTTGATCGGTAAAAGTAAAATTTTCTTGGAAATTTAATTTAACTTATGGATTCATATCAGCTAACTATTTGAAGGACTCAACATAAATTTAAACATCAACCAAAAAATTTAAAGTGTAGGAGAGCGACTCTCCCATTTCACCTCATAGGTTTAAACTGATTTATTCTATTTAATTGCATATGGAACGCAGCTTATAACAGTGAATTCATGAAAAATGCACTAAGCATGTTCATAAAACATGCATTAAATATCATCTGGGCGGATGATATTATATATTTTTTCCAATTCTAAAATCTACAGTTTGAGTGTCGTTTGATTTTTACAAACGACTGAATAATTTATAAATATTTAGAAGTAAATGTACAATAATTGATAATTTCTAAGAAATTTAAATCGTATCTTGAAATATTGCCGCAACACTAATTGGAGTTCTTAAAACTTAAATCTACTGCTATATACGAATACTGAGAATTATACGCTTCAAGCAATTTCGTAACATCCCGTACATCTATTTACTCGTTATGGCAAGACAGAACCGAAAACGAAATATAATTTATGTTGCTCTTTACAGAAACAGAAGATTTAGACTATAAGAAAAATTCCTATTGACTTTGCAAGAAATAATGCAAAAAAAAATTAGATTTTTCTTCTTCCTTGAGTTGAAATAAACATTAAAATAGAATATGATATATTTATTTACCTTTTGCACTCTAGAGAAATCCGTCTGTCTGCTATTTTATTGCGTAACTGAGAATTTCATTCCATTCTTCAAACTGGATTTCATAATAGGATAGATTTCGTATTCCTTTTGAAATCCCGTCCGGTTTTAATATTCAGAAATATCTGTAAATATTACATTCCTTTCTCTATTTGTCAGAAACAAAATCCCCCATAGAGGAAATACAAGGGCTGTTATATTTAAGTTTACTATGGTGGAGTGAAATTTTTGGCGCGGTTGAGAAAATTATTTATTATGAATGTTAGATAAGAAGCTATCTTCCTATCTAAATTTTAGTTATTAATTGCGTAATATTTTATGACAACATTATTCACATATGGAAATAGCACGATATCCGTTAATTTTTGATAAAAAATATTGAAAATATATTATTGACAACTAAAATTATTATTCTCAACAAAGGGCGTGATGGTAAGTTTTTCTCACAATAATCTTTTGAGTGCATGATATTTTACAATTTAATTTAGTTCTAATTAATTTCAAAAGTGTCGTCTTAATTCAGCCCATATTAACTTCATTCTAAAACGTTCTCTTATTTCCTGATCCAATTCCATCTTTATTATTTAATCAATTCAACACGAGTTCTAAAATTGCTGAAGTAGACAAGTTCCCGCAATCCAAATGAAAGGATAAAAATTTGTCGAGCTAATACATTCTTTTTAAAAAATCGCTATAATCCCCTTACCTAAATCGACAAGTGTAAATAAATCCTTATCAGAGTCTCATGCTATACAAGATTCGGGGAAAATATTCCCTCCCTTTTTATGCTTGTCCTGATCTTGTGTTTCGCTATGAGCTGACGCCAATCCATCATCGCTTCTTGACCATAAATTATGCCTCCCGGGATAGAATAAAAGCTTTTAAAATTAGAACTTCTATCTATTCGGCCATGATTCTGCTTAAAAAATAATGTTATATATATATATTCGAAATTTATATATATTTAAAAAAAATTGAACATAATATAACAATATAACATTATTCCAAATATTGTATGAAGTTATTAAATTGTATGGACTGTGTTAACTATTAAAATAATACTAACATCATTCAATATATTAGTTATTATTGCATAAGATTAACTTAAGTCAAAATACATCTTTAAATATGCTTTATAAGAAAAAAAAATATATTCAAATATATAGAAAGATACCTGTGACTTGAAGCCATATATTATTTTTGACATTTAACTTAACAAGTTTATAATTATAATGAACTATCTTGAAATTACTGTTATTGTCCTGAGTACACTAACCCAAATTTTAGCAAAGTTCATAGTGAAATTTTAAAAATAACACGTTTTTGTTTGAACTTAGTAAGTTCTTAAGCACAAGCTTAAACAGTTATATACTTCTTTGATATTTAATGCAATTCGAATGTTCTTTTTTCTTTATTTATTAGTTTTTATATAATTGATGGAATGGAAAAACAAATCTGATTTCAAGAAAGCTTCAAAGAATCCGTAAATAACCAGGTTAGAATCTTTTATAAGGATGTAAGGCCTTTGAACATGTGTAACGCATTCTAACAAAAAAACCTATGGTGTTTAACATGCATACAAAACAAAAGTGCTCAGGCATCCTTTACAAGCCCATTTGTAATTAAAAAAAATAAACCGAGAAACAAGAAAATCTTGTTAAGATAAAGGAAATTCTCTTCTCATGTTAGTGAATTCGTACGCAAAACAACCAAAGTAACGTTATTTGTCTTTTTTTTTATTCACTTCCTGGACTTTTTGTTCCTTTCTTTTTTTTTTCTATGAACCTGCTTTGACTTGTTTTTCTTTCCACTTCTCCTTTCTTTTCCGAAAGGCAAGAAATTGACGAGTATTTAATAAGATTAGTTGTGTGCTAATGGCTTCTAAAACAGTTTTCACTTTCCTTTCGTTAACCATTAACAGCAAACGGAACAGCCTTCTTTTCACTTTGTTGGGTAAATGGATTATGAGAAACTCAAATGCTACCTAAGAGAATAAAATAAGTAAATAAGTAAGAGTAGTTTTGGGAAATGCTGTTTAAATGCTCAAATAAGCAGCTAAGTTATTTAAAATATTTCTTCTGTCTCGAAACTGTTTTTTATTTTTATTTATTTATTTATTTTCATATCAAGTCCATTGTCTGGTGAAGTTTTTTTCGTTTTGCCATATAACAAACTGATGCCTGGAGTGCATTTAAAAAAAGGAAATGATAGATATAATAAAAAAATAAATTACTCTATGCTTGTAATATTGAAAAATTAATACATTTCAATAAAAATATACATTTGCATATTTTCTACTATCTGGATTAAATTTATACATTAGAAACGATGAATGTATATCGACTAGTTTATTGCGGAATGTATATTAAATGCATATGACAGTAAATGTAGACAAGAATTGTAGTAATATTAAATGCATATGCCTGTAAATATAATCAAGGATTCTATTAATATTATATGTTTATGCCTGTAAATATAGTCAAGGATTGTAGTAATATTAAATGCATATGCCTGTAAATGTAGGCAAGGATCATAATAATAATTTCTAACCTAAGGAATAAATATTTATTTTGTAAAGATTTTTTTTTCATTGAAATAAATAATATTATTCATATAGTAATGTTTCTCTTTGAAGAAGAATTCTTTAATTTTGGAATATAAATGCTAATTCTATAGAATCATGTTCGATATATATAATTTTTTAAATCTTACTACATCGTTTTATAGCACAGCAAACTGTAACTTTTTTTCTTAATGAAAACTATTATTATGAAATAAAACATGCGAAGCATTGAAAATGAATATTTAACCTTCGATAGAGCTCAAATGACCTGACAGTCCCACTAATATGTTTTGGAATGTCTTTTTATTTCTAAAACGTGTGGAGATTTAATCTGAAACTAGGGAGAAGGAAACTTTGGAATGGTTAGGGAGCCTCAAACATCTGAGAAAGGAGGGTAGAATTAGATGTTTATTCTTCAACTGAGTTCGCTTGGCCACTTCTTGGAAAATAAGTGAACCTGAAATCGTCTCATATAAGAAGGTTCGAATTATTATTATTGATGCATATTTTGTTCAATTTATCTGTATTTATCTATTCTCATATGAAATTTGGCGAAATGTGTGAGAAATTGTACAATTGCTTCTGCGTGAGTTCCAGGTTTTCCGCTAAAATGGTCCTGATCTTTTACAATCACTCTAATATACTGTACTGCTGGAGGATGAAGGATGATTTTGCTGTACTGCTGGAGGATGAAGACGATGATGATCCCTCTGCGGATGAATTAGTTCTTATAGTAAAAGAGGATTCGAACGGGAAGGAAAGGCAAATTGAATTTCATGTCCAGGTGGAAGAATGTCAGCTGACTGACTCCGAGAGAACCCATCTTCTGATATTTTACATTATTATGTTGCTTGTTATCTTTTTTTGTTCAACTTTTATTATTTACTGCTTTCAATATTCTTTTTTTTCAACTTTTATTATTTACTGCTTTCAATATTTTTTTTCAACTTTTATTATTTACTACTTTCAATATTCTTTTTTACAACTTGCAAGTTTGTTTAATTTGTAATTAAAGCAGTTTCGTAGAACATTTAAAATGTGATACTCTTTCTTAAGTTTTCTGAAAAATAAATGTTTTTTGTTTAATTTCTGCTCTCTTTTCCCTCTTAAAATAATCACAAAATTTAGTTATTTCTTATAAAATAGTTAAATTAAAATTAAAGAGTTTTAATACTACTATTCACATTTTTTTTCACTTGCCCATTTTAGACGTATTGTTCTCAACCTCGCTGGAACCTGGCAGAGGAGTAATATTTACTGTCATTTTTCTCAATCATCTAATTAATCCTCTTATAATAAGGTAAAATCTTCTAGACATAAGGTGTACTTCCCCAACACTGGATTAATTATATTCAATCAATATTTTAATAATTATTACTTCTCACTTGTGCTTATGTACATATCGAAGTGTACAATAATTACACAATAGAAGTTATTGAAAAATTTACAGCAGTACATGAGTAGTTCCTGATTTTTCTAAATTTGAATTTTAGAACTCTTCATTAATTATGGAATTGAAATGTATCTTTCAAAAGGATTAAATTACTTTTTTGATATTGCTTTTACATGTGGTTGTATAAATAACAATCAAGGAGAAATTCGTATTATAAGGGAGAAATAAAGTTTCATATTTCAATGTATTTTTTTATCAGTTTGTCAATCTAATGTACAAAATTGCAGTAGATAAATGTTCTTTTAAATTAAGGGACTTCCTGATCAATGAAAAAATGTTTTAACTAAAAAAATATTAAATTATTTTGTAAAATTACAACAATATTTTATTTTATCCTTGTTTTTTGGAAGCACAAATTGTGAAGATTGAAGTAGAGTTTTAGCAAAGAGAAATATTTAGATGCCCTGATACAATTGACTTAAGAGCATTCTAGTATTTATCACAATTAAAAAAATTGACCTTATCAAGAACATGCATTAAGATGATATTCCATAATGTGGTAATTTTTTAAAAATCCATGTCAAAGTAATATCAGATTATTTTCTCGATCTGAACGAAGATTTTGTTTTAATAATTTAATAAAAATATGTTTTAAATACACAGAAAATAGATTTGGTTGCTCTTTTTCAAGAGGAGAACAAATAGGAGATCGCCGTCAAACAACTTGAAAAATTACATGAAAAACATCTGTTATAATTATTGAAGTTGTAGTTAAATAATACAATAATCTTTCAACACCAACTTTAGCAAAGAAAAATCAGTCTACAATATATAGCTGCATATAACCACATTCCTTCGAATACTTTAAAGGAGGAGAAATATGCTGTGTAGAATTTTGATGAAATCTTAAGTGCATATCTGACTATCGGATAGAGATTTATTTTCTTGCAATTTTTATTGAATATTAGGAAAACTCTTGGGATAAAATACCTGAAAAGAAAGTAATGATGCCGATCAGCAAAGTATCATCCTTTATGAAATGCCAATCTAATACACATATAAGCTACTAATATATCCTGTAGTTGAATTAACAGATTTACAGATAAGGTACTAATATATCTTGTAGTTGAATTAACAGATATACAGATAATCTACTATCTTGTAGTTGAATTAACAGATATACAGATAATCTACTAATATATCTTGTAGTTGAATTAACATATATACAGATAATCTACTAATATACCTTGTAGTTGAATTAACAGATAAGCTACTAATATATCTTGTAGTTGAGTAACTAGAATTATCTTATATAAAAGCAGGTTTTGGCCAGTAAAATAATTTGATGAAGTAACTCCAAAAGATATTTTTATACAAATTTCCATGTTTTGATTTATTTTTACAAATAAAAATGGAACAAAATTGAACATTTATAAAATGAAGAAGTTTAGAGAATGAGAAGACAAAAAAAATATTTGTATATTCCTAAGGAAAAGATTATTTTTATGTACTTTTTATTATATTTGTCATTGGATCTACGGTTAAATGATATGCTCTTACATTTTGTCAAATAATTGCATTAAGTAGATGACGATAATATTGAGAACTTTTATTATTATATATGATAATTATTATATGACATTATAAGGTAGAATAATAATATTATTATATAGCAAAATACGGTAAAATTCATATAACGATACTAATAATTTTACAAAATAATCAAAACATATTAAAGAAATCTTTAATAATGTCATAAAATTGTCTTCTAATGGAATAAAAGGAACAATATAATGGAGAAGCAGATTAAGACCATAATATGATATCTTAAATCCAAAGAACCCTCAAAATGAAGGCTTCCTTCAATATTATTGCTAAGTGCAAAACATCAATTTCTGTTGTTCTAAATGATCACTAGATCTTCAAATATTTCCATGCGTAAATCAAATATATGAAATAATAACAAAAATCAAAGTCTGAATTGAAATTTTTCTACATAACATCCAACTTCCAAGGAATCTGCATTCGCACTCCTAAATTTGATCTCTTTTACCCTTTCAGTACTATCCCGGTCCTGCAGGCCGTTGCAAATTTTATCCTATAGAGCCGGTTACTGTTTCCGAAAGATACAAATCTTCAGTGAGAACATCCTTAATAATAACTCGTTTCGAATCCTGCACTTATTGTTTTAAATAGAAACTAATGTAGCAGGAAGAATTTGTACGACCGGTCGGGCCATTTCAGTAGTGAAAGATATAAACAGGTCGGTTTTGCTGAGAAATTAAGTTAAAAAAGCTTTTTTAAAAATTTTAGTCTTTAAAACTATTATAGTTAATTCAGTTTTCGCATTTGGAAACTCAATAAAAATTTATGAAAATAGTTTCATTCATTCTAAATTCTTGATTACTCCGTGTTTTTGCTCTTTAAATTCAAAAGTTTTTGTTTCTCAACTGCCATATATGTCAAAAGTGCAAATTTATCACTTTTATAGTCATGCAGTCACAGTCTTCACGAAAGACATTCCTTTCTCTTTCAATAAGTAACTTGTTGCAGAAAAAAAATAAAATCTGCCTCATTAAATATCAGAAAGTACAATAATGAAAAATTGAGATAGCCCAAAATAAAAGTATTTCAAACAAATTTTGCGGAATTAATAATAGATATAGCCATGCTTATAACATCAAACTCTTTTTCAACACATCTTTTATACTTCAATATTCAAATGCATGACAAATGCATTTGTGAATAAAACGATGTTCAATATACTACGACATAAATGATCTCTTAATAATTTCTTGGAATTTCAAAACGGTGACATTGCAAAATGAATCACAGGAAAACTTCCTCGTAAATAATTTCTTAGAAACAATCTTTTGTTTTTTAAACATTTCTTGTGTGGAATATATATCCTTGGAAAGAACGAAATAATGACAATATACTTTTCATCGGATTTGATGCATAATTAATGATTTTACAATTCATTTTTTATAGTCTCCTATACGAAATATAGAGAAATTCTTGTAATTCGTCAAAAAAAAAAATCGAACTGAAGATTTTGAAGAATCTTCACGTTTTAGACCTCCTTGAGTTCGGGAAACTCATTTAAAAAAATGTCCTTATGTCTATCTGTGACAAAGATAGTTCAAAAACCTTTTGATCGTGACGGATTAAATTTGGTATGTAGTTATTATATCAAATATCTAGATTGCTATCAAAGTTCCAGCAAAATCAATGCAGTGGGAATCTGTATGTCCTTCTGTTCTAGTATATGTTAACAAGATTTCTACAAACCGAAGAGAGCTGAATATTGTATGCTAACATAATATTCAGTACTCATATTTAACATCTATAATGTAGGCGCCTATCAAAATTTGAACTAAATTCAACAAAGGGTTGTCCACCAGTAGATTAGCATTTTCAAAAAAAATGTAAACGCGATAGCTCAAAAACGCATTGACTAAAACATATCAAATTTGGTGTTAGATTTTTACAAGTGTAATTACCTTGTAAGTGATTTTTGTTTCAATCGGTTGGGAAAGACGCATCTAAAACATAAATCCGATTTCCGGGTACTATTAACCGCATGCCAGGGATAAACCGCCAAAAAAATTGCCACACACAATTTTTCATATTTTTGGATATCACATGATTGATCCAATAAAATTGATGAATTTACACCAAAGCTTAATATTTTATAACTATTGTACACCAATGCCATGCAAGGTGTTATTTGGAATAACACCTTTTTTTGAGTGTATGCGAGAAAATTTTGGGTTGACCACTCCCGCTGGTTACTTTATATTTTTTTACATTTTTTCCCCGAATATTGTTTCCAAACAATCACAGATTATTCTTTAAATAATTTTGCTTAAAAATCAATAAATATAATTGGCATCTTTCTAAATCTGTAGCATAAAAATGGGGTATAATGTAACATCCATATATAAATGTAGCACTGTCGAAAATTGCATTATGATTCAGTGTTTTATTTACTGAAGGTGAATGTGTTTTTATTATGCCTTCAAATTTGATTTATATGAAGGCATTTATAAACCAATACCCAGAAATTAACTTGATTACAAATTAATAACATACTAATGCTCTTTTAGAAACCTTGAAAATTAATTGCATAACAGGGAATAATATGTTAAATAGTTAGGTAAATATTTATTAAAGCCTTTTGGTAAAAATACACTTTTCGAGTAATTTTAATGTTTTTATCACCATTTGATTTCACAGTTAAATATGTATTACATCCATGGACCAAAGAACATAGTTATTAATATAAAAAATGGAGTAATATTATCCAACTTAAATTTTAAAAGGTTTGTCATTGGAACAAAAAATCTTTGTTGTAATCTTAATTTTTTTATGCTTCAATTTTTTTTTTTTTTTTAAAAAAGGAGAAACAGCTCACGGTAAAGAAAGTGCTTTCCAGTGATTAGACTTTTCAGAAAACGCTAAACTGGTTATTAAAATCTTAAGCATAACCAAGAAAGGAAAAAAATCGGCCTCCGTCAAATATATTTTTATAGTTTCTTTAGCTGAGTATTTTAAAAACTGGAAATAAATGAAGACAAGTGAGAATACCCACTTTATTTTCCAAAAACTTCTATCGTCCGAAAAAAAATATCAGTAATTCAATTCATAGAGAAATGGAATAAAAGCATAGCAATACGAAGCTTTTTATGGCAGTTGCAGTTAAGATGACAAAAAAGAATATCATCATAAATCTTTTAAACAGCGAGTGAAGACAATGAAAATGGAGGAAAAAAAAAAAGATCGGTAAATGCAAATGAATATTTTTTGCAGTCTCCAGACAATTAACGTCGTACTTTGCAACAATATTAGTCTTTTGAAATTCATTGTTTGGCGAATTTTTCTCATTTTCTTGGTTATTTCACGCATTATATCTTTATGGAAGCTTTTATTGGTGCAATTTTTTTTGCTGCCAAGTATGAAATCGTATCGATTGAATTTGTTTTAATTACGGAAAAACCCTTGAGTTTTCACAACCATTACTGAAGCATAAAAAAGTATACATTTTTAGAACTTTTTTCAATTAAATATGAGATGATTTCTGTTTTTTTGAAAGGTCATCTTTAACAATGATAACTTAGCGATGTCATTTAAGAGATGGAAAAAAAAAGGCAAAAGGTAAATTATTTCATTTTCTTCCTTTTATGTTTCAACTATGAAACAACATTAAAAACATCAAAGAAATTGAAAAAAAAAATGAATTCAACCCTTTTAAATGCAACTGTTTTTAGTTTTAATCAATGCTTACTTGCAGTTTTTTTTTTCCAAATAACGATTTTCGAGATAAGATACGAGATGAATTTTACTTCGAGAAAAAATGCACTCCAATTAAAGAATAAATATAGAATGGAAAACTAGAAAGAAGTATTAAAAACATTTTTTTTTTAAATTTAGTAAATACATTTTTTAAATTTAATGGTTCTTTCATTCGGCAGCAATCGTTATAAAATTAGTTTTGCAAATTTTTAAATTTTAATACTAACAAGAAAATTTAATTCCACGAAATAATAAAAACCTATTATTATTGATATATTATTTTTATTATTAACATATTCTTCTTCTTTTGCACAAATAAAATTCATAAAATTGTAAAATATTCAATTAATACATTATTCTATTTAAAATTTAAAAATTAATGAATTGTGTCTATATTTAAATGAAGATATAATTAACGTATTAAGTTGGTATTGACTAATGGAATTTAAATGAAGCACTGGCCAACAGAATGAATCAATTTATTTTATTTGGCTCCAAAATATTAACTATATGTTGTAAAGTTTAATCATCGATGAAATTAATATAGCGGCAAAGCATTATTTTTATTAGATTAATTTTAGATTTGGCTTATAGCTTAAACAATATATATATATATATATATATATATATATATATATATATATATATATATATATATATATATATATATATTACAAATTTCATAAATTGCGATGGAATTTCCATATTTAAAGAGCAATCGTTGACTTCAAAATATATGTTTCTATTGCATTTTGAAGAAAGAAAACTATCGGGAAAAAGATTAGTGAATTTTTCGAGATAATAAATACAAATTGAATAAGGAGAAAAATACATTATTGAAAATTTGACAAATGATATAGAGTTCGTATGAGTTTATACATATCATTATCCGATAACTAAGTTATTTATATATAAGGAATGATATTTTTTTAATAGTTTTCGGAAAATATTTACTAAATATTGGGGCATAAAAATGGTTTAGCTCTTTATGTACATATTTGAGTATAGAATACTTCAGTGGGTAGATATTGTTAAACTAAATAAACAGCGGCGGGAATGGAGAGCCCACAAGCTCTCTAACTTGAAGTTAACATTTTATGTATTCTATATACTTCCAGTCGACCTTGAAATAATTTGCTCGATCCGGACACACATACATGTGCTGAAACAGTCTCTGCTCAAATGATGTAAATTTTGAAGAATGAACCTCTAAATATGTCATTTATTTAGTAAAGAAATATTAATATATATTTTTTGGATTGAAATTAATTTCAGAAAATGTATGTATTAATACCTGATTGAGTTCTAAATCTCTTGAATGAATCACCAAAACAAGGGTGCTATCTTCCTGCACCTAGGTAAGTAGAGTAGCGATAATAACGTGAAATTCAAAAAAATTAATATTAACTGAAAGGAAATAAAAGTTGACGACTACATCCCTTTTCGTCAAGTTTTGCGAAGTTTTCATATAATTATTGATGATTAATGGTGATATATTATGTTCTTATGTATATTTGAATCATAATTAATTAAGAATTACTACATTTTAAAGAAACAAATCCTGATGATAGAAGATTTTTTTTAAAAATTTGCTTTATATTTAAGCCTTACTTTTGATTAAAGAAATATTAAACATTTATTTTTTTAACTATTCTGTTAAATTTTAAGAATAGAAAAACGATACTTTAGGTGCCTGACATTTTTCTAACATTATTATATCATAAAAAATAAAGTTATATAAAGTTAAATAAGCCTAGAATTTGAATATATATATATATATATATATGGTATGGCACAAAAAGTGCCCCAACCAGTCCCTAGTGGTCTAAAGAATTATCATTATTAAAATTACAAAAAATTATAATATATGAATATTAATAAAAAAACAATAGTACATTTCGTGTGAAAAAAGCATTTTGAATTATCTTGTTTCAAATCACGATTACCATTGTTGTTCCAACAATATGTACAGAAAAAAAAAATCAGTACAGAAGTTCCTTAATTTTTGAAAATATTTTTATACTATAAAAAAAATATGTGTTACTTATTTATCAGATCGAGTTTTAAATATTAGTGAAAATAACTTCGCATTGCTTTTCCGCATATATATACTTATAAAAATTACAATTTTTAAAAGTTCAATTTAATCATAACATGTTATGTAATTTAAGTTAAATGATTGCTAAAACTTTTCCAAATTGATATAAGTTTTCATTCCTTGAATGTTCACAAACTAGTCGAAGTATTAAGAAATTTTTGCATTTACATTCTAAGTTTTTTTCATACAATGAAACAAACAAAATCGAAATAAACTCAGCCATTCGCTACATTATTTTTAGATCGTTTCTTTAGCGCAGAATAAAATTTCAATATACGAAAAACACCGATATTGCTTTTTCTGAATATTGAACAAATATCCCCCACTTTAAATCGAAGTTAACTTTCTAATATTTAACTTCGGGTGCACGCCACAACCGTATTTTCTCCCGCGTAAAATCATAAAAGAAGATATTCACTTCTATTCTTAGAATATTAACCCTGCCTTAAATCCAAACTTTTATAAAAACGCAGAAAAAGAGAAGAAAACGATTCGGTTTTACGATGTCTGTTTTTATGTTAGTGCAAGAGGCAGTCAAAAACTATACTCCTTCACTGACTACAAATTACACTTAATAGGGTTGGATTGGAGGAGTCTTTGTTAGAAATAGGAGATTGGGAATCAGGCGGACATGTGAAAAAGCCTTCTTGAACAGATATGGAATTCGTAAAAGCGTCGTGGAATCTAATTTAGATGTTTGTGAGAAATAGGACTACTTTAAAAGCATAAATATTTACCAAAAACTTTCGGAATATTATATGGGGACTATATTGAAATTGAAAAAGCGATATACCTTTTGGAATAACAAATCTTGTGGTGATGTTTAAAGGGCTTTATGTTGGCTTTTATTTTTGTTTGGAACTCGATGGGGAAAATTTTAACTATAAAAATGATATGGAAAAATATTTAAAAAAAAACTATTACATTCCAATGTTTATATTTATTTATTTGTAATCATTCATATTTAAAATCTTAAATTTACATATCGTTCGAAATTTTTTTTCGTTCATTTCAATACATAAAACATGACGAAATTCATAGAAATGGATATCATGTAGTAATTTCTTTAAATGTATTGGTCCAGTATTTTCATTCTTTTTTCAATTTTATCCTTCCTTATATTTTCTTTGTTATTCTATGGTTCTAAAAGCATTTGGAAAGATTAACTATCCTCATGTAAGGCAGAAAGAAAAAAAAATAGATTTTAGTAAATTTCAAATATTGCATTTCTCTCTTTTTTTTTTTTTTATCAGGCTGTGGAAATGTATTTCTAATAGTACTTAAATTTTACACTGGTTCCTAAGTGATTTAATTATATTACATGTTTAGTATTTTTATCGCTTTGAACCATGAAGTACCTTGATTTCATAATCGATATAAATAAGTATTGAATTATTAATATATATGAAACAGTTGCTTGATTGATTACTTTGAGAATCCTCATAACATGAGAGCTACTTGCAAATGAAACCCTGAATGATATAGAAAGAACAGATGTAATAGATTTTGTCAAAGATACATCATAAATAAATAAATATCTATGGATTTAAAAATGCAATTAAAAATTAATCATTGATAAATTTTTAATCTGATTTACAAGATAGATAGAAAGCTATTTCAGTGTTCTAAAATTAAGATATTTTAATGTCCAGTCTGTTTGAAAAATATGAAATGTCTTACATTTATTTTGCGTCAAAAGCTATTTTAAGGATACCAGGAAATTTATTTTATTCAAAGTTACATTGTATACGTTATTATTTGTCATTTTTTAAAGTTGAAATTTGTGGGTAAACATTTGATTATTTTCCTGTTTAAGTATATTGCCAAATTAAATCAAAATAGAACAGAAAAAAATGCAATTTTAAACCATTTTTCAACAAAAATTTGGCATACTTACTTTCCATGCAATACATTATCTTAGTTTGTAAATAAAAAGAACGTAAATAAATATAAAAAAAAACATGAAAAACCTTTCAGCACAATAATGATCTTTCAATTTTTAAGATTTTCATTTTATTGGACAACATTTTACTTTTTCTACAAAATGTGTATGGCGAGAACTGTCTGCTCTATAAAAATTGGATTTTTTTCTTCTTTTGCCTTTATTCATCTAAATTTAGAGACAGGGAGAAAAGTTATATATTTATTTATTTCGAAAGTTGAATCAGTAATAAGCTTTTACCGATGTAATCCTCGCTCAATTTTAGGTTTTGAATATTTTTAAAATATTGATTTTAAGACTGAAAGCATGAAGGCTTTCTTTACTTTATCATATATAGATATATGATAAAGTAAATATATAAAAAAACATCCTGGATAAAAACAAGTAAATAGTAACAAAAATATTATAGTCTAAATGATGTATCACATTTATTCACTGTTTGTATCATATATTCTTACGTTAAAAAACAAAGAAAATAGTTGTGTTTTCAATTTTCATTTCCAGAAATGGGTGTTTTTATATTTATGGACATAGTTATTTTGTATATGAGGTTTATTTGAGGATTTTGTTTCATGTGTTTTCTAACAACTTAAAAAAAGCATTTATATATTCTAACATTAAACGCTACACATAAAATTCAACAAGTCATTTCCATTGAAGAAATAATCAGAATAAGGATGTTTAAAATTTTCTTTGACCTTTTAAACACATTGATTATATAACCATTAAATTCTCATTCAAATATATTTCAGCAATTATTTTTTAGCTTTCACAGCTGAGATTGTTAATAAAATGAATTTATTTTTATTTTAAGCTTTTACTTTAATAATTATAGTAATATAAATGATAGTTCAAAATTTTAAGCTGTATCGCAAATATATATGAAAGAGTAAACTTCTCTAAATTCGGATTTATTATCCATACATTTATAAAACGTCCATGTCTTCTTCATATTTAATTAATCTTTGTGCATATGATAAAACTAAACATGCAATATGGATTTAGTACTTATATTTTATAGTGACAGGAATTAAACGAAATTTTCTTTAATTTCCTACTTTTCTTATCCATTAAAGTAAGAAAACCATATTTAGCCTTATATTAGGGGCTTATCCCATGATATCCATGAACATTGCTTTGTAATATATTGAATTTAATTGAAATGAAGATTAGAAGAATTAATAAAATTTCAAAAGCATCAAAATTTTTTAAATAATGTAAATGTTGAATTTAAACCTTTATTACAACTAATTTTGCCGAAGAATATGCGTGTGTTTATGCATGTGTATTGGCTATCTAAGCGGGTAATCTACAACTATACCTTTGGAGCGTGAGAATATGCACCTCGGAGCAAATTTTTATAATTGTAATTATAATATTAATTAATTAAAGTTAGGATTTTCCTTTGTTAATTTACGAAATTAAATTTAATTTAACACAATTTTTAAATTAAAAAAATAACTACGCCAGTTAAAAATGTCTTGTAATTTTTTTTTTTTTTTTTTTTTTTTTTTTTTGATTTTAGCATTTTTTTTTTCAAAATTAATTTTCTATCTACTTATTATAATTTTTGTCCTGAAGTTCAAACCTTTTCCATAATTTCATTAAGTATTCAACTGCCGATTTTCTTTCATTATTGAAAGCTAAAGAAGAAAAATTTTGCCAAAGAACATATCTACTCCTTTTGAACACTGATAATTTAATTAGAAATACTTTAAGATATACTGCACACTATTAATTAAGAAATATTACATCTTTGTAATCTATTAATTAAGAAATATTACGTCCTTGTAGTCTAGTAGTTAAAAAATACTGCAACTTTGTAATCTATTAATTAAGAAATATTGCACCTTTGTAATCTATTAATTAAGAAATACTACACATTTGTATTCTATTAATTGTAAAATACTGTACCTTTGTTAATGCACCTATAAATTTGTGATAATTATTTTACATCTGTGTTGTAAAAATCACCTGGCAAAAACTTGATGTGATAATTCTATTCGTTAAATTCTAAAATGTTGTTAATTTGTATAATTTTAGACTTTTTAAAATGCTTAATGGAAAATTATTTTTTAGCTTCATAAATCGTGAAATAAATATTGATTAAACCGTAGTACTAAATCAATAAATGCTGTTTTGTCTTATGTTCTGATTTTCGATGGAAAGATAAAGTATGCGAAACTAAATTTTTTTTTTGATTTATTGAAATTTATCACCCTTTACATCTCCATTAAGATCTCTACAGATTTAATAAATTTGAATTGTATTAAAGGCCACATGATTCCAGAGTTTAGAAAAAATATCCGGTCTGCGTCATTGTAACATTCAGTTCTATATCCAATCTATTATGATGGTTTTTCCTGAAAACCATCATAAACAAGAAGGTAAATAAGAAAAATTGTCCACCTTGTCCAAAAAAAAAAAAAAAAAAAAAAACACATGATTGTAAAATGAAATAAGCAAAGAACTGCTATTTGTTGATATTACTATACGAATTATTTAAATAAGTAAATGCTTTATTGAATATAAATCTAATTTCCTATTAAAAGTGAGTGATACCGAATTTTAATCAAATCTTTCCGATTTATACAAAATTCCTTTAATATTTCACTACTTACATTTAAGCTGACTGGAAACCTCCCGATTCCAGAGTTTTCAAAGAACCTTTTGTCTATATCAGAGCAACATTAAGTTAAGTGCACTGTTCTCAATCAGAAATTTTACAGTTTTTTGATGCTGGTAACAACCTCCACAGAAAAAATGCAAAATTCAATTGTAAAAAAAAAAAAAAAGTTTGGAAATTTAAAGAAAAATAAAGAACGAAGTTTTTTATTGATGTTATTAAACATGTAACTTAAATGAATAAATAAATGTTGTTTTGAATACAAATCTGATTTCCTTTTAAAATTATTGATTCTCAAACTATATTTAAATAATTTATGTTTATGCGAAGCCCCTTTACTTCTCTATTAAGATCTCCAACGACTTCATAAACTTTAGCTGCACTAAAAGCCTCCTAATTCCAGAGTTTTTAAAGAACATCCGGTCTATGTCACTGCAACATTCTGATAAGTACACTGTTCCAGTCACAGAGCTTTTACGCCGGAAACAACCACCACAGATGAGTAGGGAAATGAGAAAAACTATCGAAAAAAATACATAGGAATGTAAAACAAAATAAAAAAAGAACCTGCATAAAACCTATCGTCGCGTTCAGTAATGTCTAACGTCTCCACCATTCAGTGCCATTTTGAAAAGCACGCTAACAGCAGTCATCAGTTATTATGACCCAAAGGAAGAACTATAACTAAGAAAGGGAAGGGATGTTGGCGATGCAGGGCGAGTCGGGACGTATCATTTAAGGGAGGGCAGATGAGGGATAGTGAAATGTAAAAGTACGTATCAAGATGTATGTCGGAAACGATATATCTCTCTTCCCCCCTCCCCTCCTCCTTCTCTCTTCATCTTTGAGTTTTGTGTTTTTTATGGATTTTGTGAGAGGAAATTTGCAGCGATGCTTGGAGTTACGGCTAACGAAGCAGATGTCGCCTCTTTCCTTTTAACAATTTTGGCTCAGTGACAAGAATCAGGAAAAAAATATTCATAACGAATAACAAGCAAAAAGTGTTCTAAATAAATTTTATGCTCCCGTGAGCAAATTATTTGGGAAATAAGAGCTAAATTGTTACAAGAAATTAAAATCATGACTTTGTTTTGGGATGCATGATAAGAATTCAGAATTTCCAACGATGCGATTTATAAAATGTTTGCATAAGTTTAAAAGATTGTATTGTGGTATATAGTTATATATCTTTTAGATCTGTCAAACCAAGATATTGTTTTAATGAATAAAACATTACCTGAATAAGAATAATAAAATTAATTCGTATGATGTGTAAAAGTTTAGACATATTTAGACAGCTATAAAACCCTAAAGCCTTAGTCAAACCAATATACTGTTTTACTGAAAAAATCATTACCTAAATTAAAATAATTAAATTAATTCGAAAAATTAAAAGGAAAATCCAAGAATTTTAAATGAAATTGATAAGTGTTTTAATAAAGCCATTCCATATCTTAAGAGATAAACATCTTAACAAAGTCGAAATATTATTTTACTGTCAGAAACGCTATATAAAGCATCAGCATTATATATTGAAATATAAATTTTGAAAAAAAAAGCTACTTACATTCATGCACCAGGAATTTAATAAAGTATTCACTTATTTAAATTTCTCTAGCTATCAGATTTTTTTTTGCTGATAAAAATGCTTCTATTTTTGGTGAAAATTCAATCACTTATTTAAATTTCTGTAGCCATCAATTTTTTTTCTGATATAAACGATTTTATTTTTGGTGCAAATCGAATCTTAGATAAAACTCTTAATATAATTATTACTTTTATTTTTATTGTTTTCTAGAAAAAGAAAAATTAATTAGGTGGCACTTCATCACAAGTATTTTGCATTGATGCAGCTTACGTGTGATAAAAAACATAGTACACAAGACCGTTTCGGTAATAACTGTTTGTTCATTGATATGTGCATCATTCAACCAATCCAAGCATATTAGTCTTGATTAGCGTAAATCATTTAAAAAAAGATTAGAAATAATAAACATCAAAATCGATACAAATTTTATACTGAAAAGTTTAACAAAAATATAAAAATACTCTCTCCAATTTTTTTACAGAAATAGTATTTACTAACCAAAACCTTTTACCCGGTAGAGGAATTAGTAGATATAATCTATATTAAATCATTGACATTTTATATTATTAAAGAAACAATTCTTTCAATATTTTGTGAATAAATAAATTGTATGAATATAATGAAGACATTTACAAAACATACATGTGCCTTTACTAAATTATTTTTGATTTCGAAAATAATAGTCTATCCACTCGTTGCACTAATTATCAACTACTCCATGCATCAATGCGAAGCATATTTGTATTTAGATGCATGAGAATGCTTTTAAAAAAATTCTACAAGAGAAATTAAATAATTTATAGAATATATATAGCAATTTTATATATTATAAATACCCTGAATTAATAACAATATGATAACGATTACGATAGCCCTGAATTATTGTTTTACTCATATAACAAACTTTCCTAAACTATCAGAATATTAAGTAGATATTTATCGAAGAAAACTGCCTATCAATAAAAGAGATTATTTGAACCATCCATAAATATTTAGAATTTCCCGAAAATGTGCAAGAAGATAAAGTTCAAAGAAAATTTTTCATATAAATAATTTATGTTTTTAGATACGAAATTATATGAATAAATACATTCAATGGATGTAATTTTTATTAGTGTAACGAAAAGTCCAACGTTTTATTATTTTCGTTTCCTACTTCATTTTTTATACGAACATTATGGATTATATTCACTTATACGAACATTATGGATTATATTCACTTATACGAACATTATGGATTATATTCACTTATACGAACATTATGGATTATATTCACAATTGATTGTTGTCATTAAGGTATCTGCCTGGTCTCGGAAGCACATTTTTAAAAAAATCCTTTGGTTATCAATTTTAGCAGATTTTCTTGATGATTATTAAAATTTAATTAAATTTATTTACTGATTGATATTTAAATCATAAAAATAGAGAACACATTTTATGTCATACTATTTACACAACTGTATAAAATTTTATAAATCCAGCACATCAAGAAATGAGTGGAAAATGAGTTAAGAAATCCCACCTTTATAAATCTAAAATAAAGCAATCTAAGCATAGGTATATAATTAATGAGGATTCATTAGATTTAAATGTGGAGTCCTTCTCGCTTTAAACATGTAATAATTTTCTGGCATTCAGTTATGATGCATTTCTTAGAAGCCATGACCCGATGTAATTTAACTGAAAAAATAAAGAAATAAAACAATTAAATCCACATTTTCGAATGTAGCATAAAAAATCTTCTTGCAAATTCCTTCGCTTTCATTTGTTCCTTTAAGATGGAGCATGGATTAAAAATGTGTGCACTTTCTCGTTCTTTTCCAAGCTCTAAAAAGAAGCTTTTTCCGCTCATCCATTAAGTGAGCAACACAAACACTCAGAACTTCTCGAATTGCTTTTAAGAGTTTCATGTGTGTGTGTGTGTGTGTGTGTGTGTGTGTGTGCATTCTACTTCAGAAGTATTCTCTATTTCTCTTCCCAATCGACATTTTTTTTTACAGTTACTCATTACTCTTTTCTTTTTTTACATTTAAATGAATGGAGAGAAAAGGCGAGAAGTTTACATTAAGTTTAATGATCTTTCAAGTTTTCACACGAGCTGTTTTAGCTTTTTTTAAAAGCAAAATCGGAATATGGTTTCTTTTGAAAACAGTAAAATTGTAAGAGAATATCCTCTTGATCATCTAACCAGAATTTTTGAGATTAGGAGTGCTTGTAGAAAAACCTGTGAATTTTGTCGTCGATGCAATTTACAACAGAACAATAGGAATCGAAAACGTCTGTTTATACAATTTACCAAAAAAATAATCTTCTTTTCAAAGAAACATTATGATTGCTTTTAAAACTACGAAAAGCACTAGTTTGAGGATGCAATAATTCTTTGCAATAAAGTTCTAGGATTTCCAAAGATGGAATACAGAGAATTCTAAAATGTTTTTTTTTTTTTCATATTTGCTAGACATTTTTAATAAGCATGAGAATCAAATGAATCGATAAAAATACTATCTTTACATAATGGGCTGATATTTTTCCGGCAATGAGTAAAATGCGTATTAATGTTTTTGAATTTCTTTATATTTAAGTAAAATAAACAGTTTTGAAAAAATGCTTTTGAAAATTCTTAAAGAACAAATGAATAAGCTTAAATATATCTAATCAGAAAATAGAGAAATGTGCTTCGATTTTTAGGAATAGGGAATATTAGAATAGGGTATATTTCAAGAAAAATTTAGATTGCCATTTGATATAAGCTGCAAATAAATTGCATAAATCAAACAATCTTTCTAGAAACTTTATAACAACATTAACACAAACACAACTGGTTTGTAATCTGTAACCGAAGAAAACGATAACTTTTAAAATTATGAGAAACTTTATGTATCTACTTTTAGCAAAAGAGCCTTTTGCGTAGTTTTAGATGATTCTACAAGACAGCAAATGGATTGCCTTAACTAACGAATACCAAATGAGCACCTTTACATTTTAATCTAGTATTCTCTAAACATTCAAACATCATTGAAGATAAATAATTCTGAATTTCTTTATATTTTAAATAATTGTATCAAAATTCTTTTCTTTAGTGAATGAAAGTTTTAAAGAACCATTTTATAAGCTTAAACGTAGCTAGATATGAGTATTTTTTAAACCCTTATAAAACCTACATTTATTCACATTCCTTCACTTTTTTCATGAATTCCATTTACTTATTTTTGAAGAAATCTTTTAAAGAAATTTATCTAATACATTTTTGATTTTAATAAATACTGAAAACTAAAAAGGGAATAAAATGATTCCATCTCAACAATTCTTGAAAAAAGAGATGTTTAGATATTATTGGAAATAATACAAACAATTTAAGAATTGCATTTTATTTTATAGACATTTCTATTATATGAATCGTGTTGTGACAACATAATCACAAAAACTACATTTTTGATATCCAATGAGTTAGTTCTTCATTTATCTAATATATATAATTTATATATTAATATATAATTTATATTTATGATTTAGTTTTATTTACACACGTTACCAGATTTTTGCGAAACGCTCTTATCGGAATATATTTTACTTACTAAAATCCATCCTGAAATAATAATAATAATAAAAAAATGTCCAATAGGGATGATCACAGCAAATTTAAGAGGTTTTAATTTCTAAAGAAAATGCATTCCTCATGTTAAATAGAATTGATATCAAAACTTACAGAATTATAATCTTAAAATAGGCAAGAAACAATAAAAGAAAATAAAAATTCACTTTAAATGGAGTGGTATAAGAGGTTGGAATAATGGTTTGTGATCTCAAGCGAAAGATGATTTAAATCAAAGCTCTTTAATCTCCACCTTTGAAAGTGTATAAACGTAATTTTAAAAAATCCACAACCTTTTGCAGCTTGTTCAAGAATGAATTCAAAGTATAACTATGTGACATAGATATAATCTCCGTATGATATCTAGATTAAGGATTCTACGTTGATTTCATTTTAAGCCAACATATAAATAAATAAATATACAAGAAATTCAAGATATATTAACCGCAATTTTTACTTAAATTTATATATATATATATTTTTTTAATTTGATGTTTTTTTTTTCACTTCTATTTATTTTTTATAATAAATTTATTAACATTATTATACATTAAATACTATTTCAATAATTCTCACACTGAAGAACTTACAATAGCTAAAGAAACAAAAGAAGAACTTGTACTGAAAAAATATAATCACTATGGTTAAAATCTGATATCATTACAAATATTAGAAAAAAATTAAGTTATTATTAAAAAATATTTTTATTAAAAAAAATTCAGATATAAAACCAAAAATACATGCACCGAGATTTTTAAGAAATTTATTTAAAATTTTAAAACTTAGGTGAATAACACTTAACAGAGCTCAGAACAAAAAGGATTTGATTTTAACTAATATGGGGCAATAGATATATTAAAGAATGTACTTTCTTTATTAGAGAATAAATGCATTTCCAGAATTTTAATTTCATGTAGCTTTTGCATATTAAATCTTTTTATTAGATAACAATGATTTCACTTCTCATTATTTATTAATAATTTGCAATGAACTAATTTTGATTATGTAAATCAGCAACAGAGCTAATTCTGATTATGTAAATCAATGCATTCCATATTCACTTAATGTATTCAAAATGTGGATTTATTTTCTTTGCTATTTCTGGATTAAATATGTGCATCTTTGTCCACTTTTCAGGGCATGCTTAGATTTTTAGAACATTTATCTTCGAGTTTTAAAAAATGTGAAATTTCTTTATTGAAGATACTTTAGAAATGTAAATTTAATGAGAATAGTTGAGAGTGTTTAAAAATCCTCACCTCGTTTAAAAATCCTTTTCTTGAATACAGTTTAGATGTTTGGTAAAAACTGATAAAAAGTCAACCTTTTCAATCATGCACTTTAAGCTATCTAATTGTCTTCTGGATTTATCCTTAATATTTATTTAATAAAATATAAAGCCTATCATTGAATTACAAATGATTTCAATCTCAACAGAATATTTTTTTTCTCGTATTCCTCCACCTGCACAATAGCAACTGAAATCTTCTGAATGTCAATCTTAAAAACATTAGAAAAAAAAAAAAAAAGAAGCTACTAAATATAGCCTAAGCATTCATCTCTCCCACCAGACACAATAACTTTCAGCACATTTTTTTCAACAGAAAACGAACATCAGCATTTTCATCCACTTTTATTCGTTCTTAAAAACCAAAACCGAAAACATTATCATTAAAACACTCCTCGAACGATTGAAAACTGCAGAAGTCATTTATTTTGCTTGCGCTTTCGGAAGGAACGCGGTATATTTCAATAACGCGCAACAACATTAACACAGAACCACCTCCCCAACTTACTGAGCCCCTCCCTTCACGTTTTTAAAATGTATTTACAGACATAATATCACTTTTTCGTGACAGTGAAACGCACATACTGTAAGCTAAAGTCCGTTTCAAAGAGATATTCCCCGCATTCTTTAGCGCTCCGGAATGTGCAGTGCAAATGGATTTTGTCGTAATGTGTTATGAATAAAATTTATTTCATGGTGAGTGGTATGTATTTCCTGGGTTTATTTATTTCTTTTCGCTCGAAGCCCCCGAGGCGTTTTATGCATTTAAATAAGCATTGCGGTTGTAATGCTGCGACGCTCTTTCTGCTGCTCTGGTTGCGTTTACAATTGAAGGACTGATGTGGATTTTATGCTGGCGCAGTGGAAATTTATACATGACAGAGTTTATTTCTTTTTTTTTTTCGTCCACTGGAATATTCTATGCGATATCTTGAAACGACTTTTATGCAATATTGCTTTAAGGGTATTAATATTTATGTATTCGAAAAAAATAAAATAAAACTGGATGAAAAAGAAAGTCGAATGTTACCGTATCTCTCAATATAGCAATGCGTAAAATGCATATCAAAAATTTTGTGCAGTATTTCATGAAAACTACAAATAAAAATTATCGCTGTTTCAGTTTTTTCGTGTTAAATTTTAATGAGCACTTAATTAAATATTTAACAGTTTGATTAAAGTGCGAAAAACTGATTTTTAGAATATGTATAAGTGTGATTTAATTCTTTTGAAATTAATTTTTCTGTTCCGGTATATAATTATTTTTTAGTACCCATCTGCTTTTGTTTACATAGGAAGTGATGATGTAATTTTTAATTTTGAATTCGATATTTATATATGTGTTCAGTATTCAGGCTTTTTTTTTATCCCGAATACATGTTTGATATTCATAAACGAATTACTAGTATATTATATAGTATAGCTTTAAGTGTATTAATATTTATGTCTTATTGAAAAACAGTAATAAAAAAGTGAAAATCTCAAACGAGAATATGATTAAATCCTGCTTTAGACATCAATAGTCTTTGTAAATTTTAGTAAATATTTTTCTACAAGGCTTAATGTTATGTCTGTGGAAAATTCGTACTTAAATACCTAGCTCCCAATTTTGATTTCCTAATGTAAAATTTCTATAGTATTGATAACAATTTATTTTTTTAAACATTTTTTGGTATATTTTGATCAGATGTGGTATAAAGATATAATAAAGATCAGATGTCATGTAAAGATATAATAAAAATCTGATATGGTATAAAAATATACTAAAAATCAGATTTGGTATAAAAATATAAAAGAAAAGATCAGATGTGGTCTCAAGAAATAATCAAGATCAAATGTGGCATAAAGAAATAATAAAGATCATGTGGTATAAAGATACAATAAAGATCATGTGGTATAAAGATACAATAAAGATCAGATGTAGTATAAAGATATAATAAAAATCAGATCGGGTATAAAGATATAATAACGATCAGATTTGGTATAACGATATAATGAAGATCAGATGTAGTATATAAATAAAGTTAACTTAACCCGCGAGCACTCGCACCGGGTATGACATGCCCGGTCCATTTTCATTCAGCGTTTTTGTTACTTCCTGTTTTTCGGATTAGGCCAGAATTTCATGTAGCTGCATCCAAGGCCACATTCTTTCAGTAGGAGAAAAACCAGTTCTATTCTAAAAATAGATTTTGAGAAAGAAGGGTTGGGGGCATGTCATACCCGTGCGAGTCCTCGTGTTCGTCAAAAGTTTCCATTTCCGTCTCTTAGTTTAGTGCAGTATGACGCGCTATATGAATTACGAGGAAGAAAGTCAATATTTGTGACGCCTTATAGAAACTGTTTCTAGTGACGATGAACCGTTATCTGACGATAGTGTTGCCTCTGAGGATGAAGAATACTGCAGTGATCACGATTCTTCTACTGAAATTGAGACAGAAATAGAAGATGAATGCAAGAGTATCAAATCGCTGGCCAATGGTTATTCTGTTTTCAATTTTGAATGTGGTCGGTATTAATTCTAGGATTTTGTTGATGTTCAAGAAAAATCCTCCCACACAGTTCAGAAACAGACGTTTCTTTTTGAAAACGCTGGGACTCGCTCTTTCAGAACAACACAGAAACCGTAAGACTCAAGGAATAATATCAAATCCAAGCACTTCTAAGGAATTGGGATTTACTAATAGTGAACCGCCTGCAAAAAAAGTTCAAAGGAAACTATAAACGATGTGCATTTTGGCCATGTAATAAAGACAGAAAATCAAGGTTTATGTGATAAAAATGTGAAAGGAGTCTCTGTGTAGAGCATCAGTATGTAATTTGCAAAAATTGTCTCTAAACATCTAAATAATTATTATTAAATTCACTTAAATTCTTAAATGTATTGTTTTGTAATATTTAATTACCTAAAGTTTGCTTATAAACAGTATTAATTAATATTTAAATAGCAGAAATTAATTTGGGTATGAAATACCCGGCGCGAGTTCTCGTGTTCGAAAATGGGTGCGAGTGCTCGCGGGTTAATCTCACCTATAGATTCAGTCAGAAATTTGCTTAAATCTTACTGTCATCCCTTGTTTTGCTCGTAAAACTATTTTTCATAATTTGAATATTATAAAAAAAAAACCTTTTCAACATAAAAAAAATCTCGTTTAAGTCATTATAGAAATTTTTCTATAAAAAAAAACAAATTTGCATAACTATGTATTACAGCGCCACAATAAATATCCAGCTTTGATTTTTATAGATAAGAAGAAAAAATTCCAGATTATCAACAAGAACTCTTTATTTTCTGCTGTTGGATAAATCATGTAGATCAATATACTTAAGAGCAATTTTCTATCAAGTAACAGATTCCTTAAGATCTTACTAACCTTTCTTATATTCCTCATAAAACTGCTTGCTATGTCGCGATGTGAAGATAAAGGCTCTTTTAAACCTGACTCCTAGCTAACGAGCCAATGTTTTAGTTTGGAGTTCAGCTACAGAGGTCATTAGTAGCTGCTTACATCCCGTCTTGCTTACTAATGAGCCATTTTTCTCTGCAGCAAAGACCAAAATTCCTATTCTTTGATGCAGCACTTTACTTTCTTCTGGCTTCCATTATTAAGCTCAAATCGAAGTTTTGCAGCTGCGTTCGAGGGGGTGTCTCTCTCTCTCTCTGAAAGTGATGCATGTCGTTGTCAGAAAAGAGAAATCCCTCCCGAATATTCCAAGAAGACTTAAACTTTTATATCGAAAATAATTCTCTGGTGTAGGCCTTAATATTTCTTGGAGTGAGTGAATAAAATTCCAGACGTCGTATATATAGTTGTTTCGAAAGCTGGATTTAAAAATAAGCAAGACAGAAAAAAAATCAACGAAAGTTCTAGTAAAGGATTTCTTAACGTTTTTCCGAATCTTTGTAACTATCATAAACTAGGTTTCAACACCTGCAGAGCAGAATAAACATGTTCTTCTTTGCTTCCTAGTTCTCCTAACTTTTATTTTATTTGATTTATATTTTCTTCTTCTTTTTTATAGCACCATGGCAACATTTTTCAATAGATACATTTGTATGCCGCGTCAATGAATCTTTTTTCTACTATAGAAGACTTTAAAAATAGGTTTAAACTTTTGATTACAAACTTTGTCGATTCTTGATTTTCTTCCTAAACCTAGTCCTTTTTTTTCCACAATTCTCCCTATGCAAAAGTTCAAGAATTTTCTGTAATATTATCGATAATATTTAAATTATTCATGTGAAAATAAATTTAGACATTCTGAATCACACAGATCTTTTAAAAATTATAATTAACTGACTGAGGGTTGAATGAACATTCTGGCCAATGCATATTTTCTAAAACAATAGAATTAAATTGTATATATTTCTTATATTCTCTGTACAGAGATTTTTGTCTTAATAATAGCAATTAATGAGATTCTAGCTTTCAAATAATGTGTAATACTTAATGCAATGATTTGGTATTCACTAGCTAAGAAGTAAATACTAAAGTATATAATTATTTTTATAAATGTGTTTCTTTAGTATAAATGTTATAAAATTTCAAAAAAAAAATACCTACTTCTGTTTAATAAAAAATATGCTTAAAATTGTTTGGTTCTCATACTAATTAATTAAAATAAATTTGGATAAGATATTTTTAAATTTATATTCATAAAAATATTCCACTTCATCGTTTGCTGGCAACAAATAAAATAACTATAACTAGTAAATAACTATTTTTCTTGTTATGAATAAGACATAATATTCTGGTTTGGTTAAAACTTATAAAATAGTAATTGTCATTTATAAAGAGCTTTATTTATCAACTTCTAGACAATGGCATTTTTTACATATAATTATACACAAATGTCGATCTGAAGTAAACAAATCATTGAAGTTCTTAAAAGCTTGATTTTTATTTCTTTGTCCAAATAAAGTCATTACTGAACTTAGAATAACTAGCAAGTGATATCATCAAACATGTAAATATTTGTATTATTACTGTATATAAATTAAAAATATGTATTACTGTTATGAAATAGATGGAAACCTTTAGTGAATCAATCAGCCTTCATTTGATGAGCAGAATAATCAATTTATTATTTGATTTTGAAAATCAATTCTTTTTTCAGAAACTCGAATTTTTATGTAATCATCAGTATTTTCAAAAATATCAATAATTCTAAATAAAATTAGAGTCAAAAGTCATGGATGATTTCAACAAAAAAATATAAATAAGTAAACGGAATTAATAATAGTTAAATAGTTTTAGTAATATATCTTTATCTTCTTTATCTTTTTTATTAATATTATATATTTTATCTTCCATAATCGTTTAGAAATATGAGTCTTGATTTTTAATTTCTTCATCAATGTTTCTTCATTCTCGAGGTAGCGGTGATTTTAATACATAATTTCATGCTTTTAGAATCTAGATTCAGCTTCTTACAAATTCTTCTCTGTTTTCTTTAGCTCTTTTTGGTTTAAATGCGATGATAAGAACTGGAGTAATCCTGTACATATCTGTTACAATATTCAGTGTTGTTCAAAGATATAAATATGAATATTGTGAAATGTGTAAAATTACTATCTTGCTTTGTAGGGTCAAAAGAAATTCTGATAATTTATTTAAACAAAATATTTTGGGAACGAAAAGCATTCATTATATCTTAAAGAAAACTAAATTGTCCTATTTAAATACTTAAATCCGCTCCCACACCATAATGCCTCCATAAAAATGCTTCACAATTCTAGCTGACAATATTCTCACGCGTTGGGCGCAATCAGAAAGAATATACTTAAATTGTTTTCATATGCAAACATGAGACTGTTCTGATAAGTTGTTAGTTTATTAATAATTGATTTCGCAAAAGAAATTTCATTTTTTTTTCTTGATGTCAGAAAAATGCTGTTCTGGAAGGACGCCCAACAACGGCAGCTGATCGCAGCACTCGTCTTTCAATTTCCGTTGAAAGGGAAGTTATAAATTTTGCACTATATTCTATTGAGATTTTTACAGCACTCGCATGTAGATTCTTTGCAATTTCTGTCAGAATAAATCTCCGAATTTAGCTTTATCGGATGATCATTTCTTTTCATTTTTACCATTCAGATTTTTCTTTCAGTGTGTTTTTTCAACATAGAAAAGTGGATAAATGGAATGAATTTAATGGTTTAGCAGCATTTCGAAATGTTTCTAAATTAATTTGAAAAATAATGCACACCCTCTTACTTTTGTCTTGAAAAATTATAAGCTCTCGATTACTATTCCTTATTTTTATACATTATTAAATCAATTTGAAATAAAGGGATTTTTTTTTGCGAAATGTATAGAAAAAGACATCATCCAAGCGATATTTAAAATTTTCCGTTGGTTGAAAAAAAAATTAATGACTAGTTATGATTTTTTTCATAAATTTATCTTAATGACTCATATATCTCTTTTATGTTTATATTCCCATTACAAAAATATGTATTTTCATTTTTGAAAAATATCTACTAGTTTTTAAAACTACTTAACTTGAAATTATTATTTCAAGTTCAAAAAGATTAGCGAACTCATTTTTTTTTAGTTGTGCTTTCAAAGATGTGCTTTTATAGATGTGCTTTTCAAACCTTATCCATTATCAAAATGCAAATTTGTCTCAAAATGTATATTAATTTTATTTGAAAGGGTTAATTGATTCCAAAAAAAGAATTCAAATTTTAATAGTATGGCAGACAAGCAAATGAAATCTTTTCACTTTTTATGTTAAGCAAAAGTTCTAAAGCTAAAGCTACTTGTCCTATTATGGTTTTTAGATTTTTTGATTGCAAAGTTTAAATAAATGAAGATTGACATTATTTGATTCTTTGTTTCTCTCAATTTAATCGCTATTTAATGAAAATCAGAAGATAAAAAATAGTTGAAGGGTTTGATCTACTAATGTTAATATAAATATTGTTTTAATGTACATTGAGTAATTTAAAGTAAATAACAAGAAAGCTAAATTGACGTTTTTGAAGCTCAAAAATATTCCAAAATTTACCATAATATTAGAAAAGGCCTGCCATCATTCTTAAATCAAAATACTTTATAAATTTATCATCCAGATTAAATTAATTTTACTACACAAACAAAAAAAATTATCTCTCGAAATATCTTAAGTTGATTAGTTGAAATTCAATGAAAGCTTTCCTCAACCATTCATTTTTATTCCTTAAAATATTTAATTAAATTTAATGAGTAGATTAATGAAAGGTAATAAATGTTGAGACGTATATTAATAAGAGTAAAATTAATGCTCTCATTTTGTTGCAGTTCTTATTTTTCTTAGAATTTTGCTTATTTAAAGAAAAAAAAATCTATTAATGCCGTTCTAGGAGATCTTCATTTTCCAAGGTTTTAAATAAAGGATTATTAATGAAGAAGATGCAAATGTATTCTAATTAATCCAGAAGAAAATCAAATTATTGTTCCAGGTAATCTTAATTTTGAATTGGACAAAAAATCTCATTTTCTAATTATAATGAAAAAAAATATTTTAATTTACTAGTACACTGAATAAGAATAAAGAAGATACGATTAGAAGTGATTCGCATAAATGAATAATATGAATTATTTTTATTTTGAGTACTTCGACTAATAAAAAATATAATTCTCTGCTATACAAATTATTACATGGAATTTTTCACTATTATTTCATTATTGTTTATTAATTAGTTATCTCTCAGATTTTCTTATGAATGTGATTACATCAATTACTTTCTATTAAGCAACGAAGTTATCATTCTAATTTTAAACCACATATTTTTTTTATATCAAATGCTTTTATTGAATTAACTTCATCTAAACGAGTACTCCCTATGAGATAATTAATTATAGAAACTTAAGAATATAATACTTTCTGCATGATGAATTAGATAATGCAGCAGATTATTAGTCACGCATGGTTCTAATTAGCAATCAATAAGAATATCTGTAATATACTAATTACTTTTCATGTTTAAACATTTTCCTTTTACTTCTTGGTATGCGAAGATTTGTAGAAGTACTGAAATAATCAATGTATTTGAACTGAATACGAATCTCTCCATTTCGGACTCCTTTAAACAGAAAAATGAATCTTTTGTGTTATGCCTTACTGTTCATATATCTATAAACAGGATAATAAGAGTTATTGGAGCTAGATGGCTGCAATTACGATTGCAGAACAGAGAATTACGATTAAATTAATAAACTCATCGAATTTTGCATCACATCCATTCAGAGGAAAACTGTCTGACTGTCCGAATACAAATTAACTTGATAACTGCAATACATAAAGTATAGGTAAAAAATAGTGCACAGATTTAGCATCTTAAATATAAATACTTATTATATTTGAACCAAAACTGTCAAGGGTCGGATCGTTTACCATTCTGTACTTTCGCCTTCATATAAATCCATATATGAATGCGATCCATATATGAAAAGTCAAAAACGTAGTGATTTAAAATGATAAAATTTGGTACTTTATCTTGTGACTAAAGCTGTAGATGTGTTAAATTTCCGAGTCTATCAATTGTCAAAAAGTCGTCCAAAATATATATTCTCACAACAGATTAAGTAAAAATACTAAAAAAATGACTCCCTTACTAACGTCTGCAAGACCCTACAGGGTATTCGCGCACTAACAAAATCCAATTATTTGGAGGGGGGGGTATAAGACTCTTATTAAAGAATATGTGAGATTGTTTTGAAAAGATCGCTCTTGCTCATTTGGGAGTGCTCTTACAGGAGCATGCATTTGCAAAATTCAAACTCAATTTGCAAAGGTTTTTTTCATTAAAAATTCTTCAATTTGGCGCATTCATACATTTTAATTATGATAAACATCGTACGATAATCAAGCATTCTTCTAAACATGCAAGCCTTTTTGCCGAAATTTCATTATTAAATGTCTTCGATGAAAAGAGGATTAATCTAGTTATAACAATTTTTGTGCTTTAGATTCAAAGTTTTACCATGCCTTAGGATTTATATGCAGTTTTTATTCTTATTATTGGACTTCGCAAAGTTTCTATACCACCTAAGAGAAGACAATGTTTATTAGATTGCATAGTCTTATGGAATGAAATATGTATTCCATATTCTGATCCTGGATAGTCTCTGAAAAGTAGAATGTTAACATGAATTTACAAAGCAATTATTTATAGTAAAAAGGTAGGAGCGTTATAAGAGAGGGAAAAAATATATTTCGAAATTATAGTTTCTTGCAAACAATATGGAAACTTTAGAGCAATAATGTTAAGTAAAAAAACATGTAAAATATTCACCTATTTGATAGCAATTTTCCCAAACATAATTTCATGATGCAGAGTAATGATGTAACAAATCGTAAAAAGAGAAAACATTATCTATTGAACAGTGAAGTCGAACCGAAAGCGTAGACCATTTCGAAAAACGTACATAAAATTAACTGCTAATAGCTATTTGTTCTTTTTTATTACTAAAGCATTTGTGACATAACATTGTTGTAAATTGTGACCATACAAATGCAAATTTTATACGTTCTATCCTGAGTGTTATTATGCTCAAGTGTTCTACTATGTCTTTCCGTACTCGAAGACTCTATACAATATTGTGTTTTTCTTTTTTTTCACGTACCTTCTGTTGTTTTCGAGATTGGAACTCTAATTCCAATGTTAACCACCAAATTCCGCTGCAAACCATCTCACTGTGCAGGGCTTTGTTACTTTACAATGCCTAGACGCTACGTTTGGGGCAATAGTTGTCGCCATTATCAAATTACGTCAGATAGCAGAATTTTTGTAGACGCAGTTTTTAAAATATTAATCTTCCCACCTTATTTCGTTTATTTATATACCATAAGCATTTGCAGTATTTTTAATTTTAAGTTGAAACTGCAATTGTATTTATAATGCATTTTAATTATTATATAATGAGCATCTAAGATTATTTTTTTCCTTATGTTATCCATTTACAGCATTTGCCTATTGCTCTCTGTGTCTTACGATTTTATAACTGTGTGTTAACACCAGATTTTTCATTGAAAAAAAAAATTCTCAATGCATCGTTAATAGTGTTTTTGTAAAGACTTTTATATTTATTTTTGTATTTCCAAATGTATACATTAAGGTTTAGAAAATGTCATAGGACATTAAAGCCTTACCCAGAATCTAAGCAAACACGTTGTTCATGAAACTGAGCATTCAACTTAATTCGATCAGTTTCATTTAAATAAATCTAAATTGTAAAATTTATTCCGAAAAAAATATATCTTGCTTTTATATTTTGAATTTCTAAGAATAAATTATCTAATTTGTACGAAATATTTCTAATTAATTTTCTACTAAAGCCATAAATAGTTATTTCCTATTATTAATGCTTGTATTCTAATAATATTTTTTAATTAATTTCCCTTTATAATATTCTTGCAATTTTTTTCATTCAATCTAAATTAACTATGATATATTTGCAGTAAAAGATAGTATTTCCTTCTTCCTACTTGCATTTTATATGATCTGCTACTAAATCAGCATTTAAAACTTTGTCGATTTAATTATTTTCTATTCTTTAGACTTTAATATTCCTCATAATTCAGCACTATGAAATCTGAAAATTAATATTCCTTAAATTTATTTAATGATATTAATGTTAGCTAATATCAGTATAATGATTAGTAATTAATTAAGAGCTCTAATATTAGTAACATATATTATTCTCATTAGAAAGCAAAATTTTACAAATTTTATAAATACATGAGGAAGGGAATAAAAATAATCAATTGAAATATTTAATGCTTAAAAATTTGAATCATACAGGGTTAAATAAAAGGGTTTAGTTTAAAATAACAATGGTTTCTGATGTTGCCTCTGAAAACAGCAACTGTATGTGAACAGTCAAATTGAATTTTCAACTGAGGGTTTGTTACAGTAAGAGTAAGAAGAGATTAAAAGTGGCATATGGATCACAATAACTTTAACTTAAAAATAAAGACAAAGTTTATTGAAAGAAAATAAAATGAAAGCAAGATAAATTAAATATATATTTTTCCATGTCCAATGTGACACCACAATGAATTGGAACAAAAAAAAGTGAATTAATAAAAAGTCCTTTGCTTTTTGGAAGAAACACCATATATAATTCCAAAAAAAATACATTTGATTCAAGCACTTTCTTTCTTCTTTTTTTGCAAAGAACATATATGGATTAAATTCAAAGCAATCTAAAATGTGTATCTAGAGAGATACATTGGTCCTTTGAGATACTGAATTGTGCTATCACATCTCACATGGGACCTAGCCATTGTTAACCAGAAACGCTGAACTTCGGAAACATGTTCTTTCCGTATTGACATATTTGTCTTCTTGTATCATAGCAGTCCCTTTCGGGAAAGAAGTCAGTGGCGCGGAAAATGGTTTGGGGTGGATGTCTGAGAGTCAGGTTCCCTTCTTGATTGCTAAAACGGATCAAATATTCGCGTATCGCCCATTGATCCTAAACAAAGAAGTTCTGCTGCAGGAGAATGTGAAATGGAATAATTGACGGGATTCAATCGACTCTCAATTCCTGATGTTGAAAATATATTGGAAAAATTTTTGAAGAATATGATTCTTTATAGTTTGATTAAATAAGAGGTTGTATTTGATATAGTTTAATATGTTAAGAATATGAATGTATGAGTCTTACTGCATATTTCATTTCTTTAATAATAAAAATGGACAACTTGAAAAAAATATTTCGATTTTTTTAAGCAGATGTTTTCAAACTGTGGTTTGCGACCAGCTAGTCAATAAGGACTCGCCAACAAACAAATCGTCCCATATTTGTAGAGATAATTTCCTGTTTTGCTATGAATTCAGTCTGCTTACATTAATTTTAACTCAAAATTGTCACTTTTGTAGATAATTTTTATATAATGATAAATGATTTTAACAAAAAAAAATATTATGGAATAGTATTTCTTTCAAGGAGTGTGTGTGTTATAAAACCGTCTCAAAAAATGTCTACGTTCCAAGGGTTAAATGGGAAGCTATTGATTGAGTTTCTAAAAAGTAGAACGCAATGTTTAAAACATTTGACACCTCTATTTTAAAACATGCAATCATATCAGTTTCATTTCATATACATTCATGATAAAGTACCATTAACCTGTGACTGGAGACATGAATTTCCTCAAGTGGCCAGACACGCGGAGTCAAAATGACTCCAATTTTATTTTACTTTTTTTATATTTTGTAAACAGCATTGGAATTTATTTAGGAAACACAATGCATTCGGGAAATGCTGCAGTTACGAAAAATATTAAAAATGCTAAATGTTATAATATTAAATGTTGGAAAGATGTTATAAGAAAAAACTAACCAATCTTTTAATGAGTATTTACTTCATTTACTATAAGAATTTCACAAACAAAAATGAAGCATACAATACTTTTAAATATTATTTCAAGAATATTTCTTTATTCTTTTTGCTTTATTCAAATTAAAAGCAGTTTCAGAGACATGGAGTCAATGACTCCATAAATAACAACAAATACTTAGGCTTTTGCCCACATATTAAAGAAAAGAACAACTTGAAGGTACTGATGAGATGATTATATTCAAGGGTGAAATATCATGCGATAATCATGGCTAATGAAGGAAGAAGGATTTATTTTGACTCCCGTCTCCAGTTACGGGTTAATTTTGAGTCAAATCTTTCCCATGCGAAATTCCTCAAAATTGCAAAAATATTAATATCAAGAATTAAAGAAAATATTTGAGGCACAGATTCAGAAGATTTATTGAAGCTAATTTGACTAATATTGTTACATTTATTCAAAAACTTTCTTTAAAATATTTGTTGTAGTTATATGGTGTTCCTTACAATGTTAACCTACTTATTAATTGAAAATGTTAATTAACAAGCAGATAAAAGGATTAAAATATAAATCTTTATTATAATTTCGATATGAAAATGTTTTTATCTTTCTACTACCTACTTAATCATGGATACAATATAATTTATTGTACTTTTCTGTCATTTTATTACAAGAAATTGTAGGTCTTCTCTTAACATTACAGTTTTTTTCTTGCTCCAGAATGCATAGCAATACTCATTTTCGTCTTATATTCACTTCAGTTTGTTTTTAAACTGCTTCTATATTTTTTCCATGCCAATTGTAATTCATTTTCAAATTTAATCAATAATATTAATAGCAATTCAATAATATTCTACTTTCCTCAAACATTTAATAAAGAATATTTTAAACGTTAAACATTATTGAGTATTAGTATTTTTAAAGTATTTATTATTTCAAGCATCCGAATCATAGCAAATTTACAAAAAAAAAAAAAAAAAAAAAATCTTCAAAGTTTACTTATTTGTGTTGAAATGTGATTACTTAATTTCTTATAAATAAAGAAAAATTTAAAAAGTCTCAAACCTATTACCTTATATAAAATATATTATTCTTTTTAAAATTTATTTCTTATTTATTTGCATTTTTAATTAAATAATTATTATGATACTTCTTTATTTATTTTAATAAATTAGTTACTCCAAATGTCCAAAAGGCCTGAATAGGAAAAATTAAATTTCAACAGAAAAGTAAAAAAAACAAAAACACTTTCCTAATGCATTTTGATTTGTTCAGCATCAATTTAAGGAAATATTAATAAAAATAATAGTTGAAATATTATCTCAAGAAAGTTAGCAGAGTTCTGGTCATTTTCTCTTTCAGTTCAATTTGCAAAAATCAATTCTTTACATTCTAGGATCAGACAAATTATTAAAATAAACATCAAATAATAGTCTAAAATTTTTGGATATTTCGCAATATATGATTTAATTGCTAAGTATAATTTTACACATTTATATGCCTTTTAAAAACATTTTTAATTTTTCAATCAAATATGTAACCATACAAAGTATAAAGCTACAGTAAATCATAGTTACTTTAAAAAATTTGTTTTTTTCAAGTCCAAAAATATTTGTACCGTTAACAAAAATATATTCACTTTATTATGTTTAACTTTAAACCTTATTTAAAGAAAAATAAAGTAAACTCGTGTTAAGACAGTATTTAAATCTTCCGGGAACCTTTCCTCGAATTGCGAATGGTTTATGGCATAAATTTGAAAGAGCGCTTTCTTCTTATTCAATAAAAAATAAACTTTTTCCGTTATTTTATTTCAAAGCATTTTTCCACTTTTTTCTTTTCCTCGAAGATAGCATTCGAGTCTCCTTTATGAGCTGAAACTCGCGGTCAATTGGTTTTTATTACCTTAAGCAATTTCATTTCTCTACCTTTTTCAAACTGAAAGAAGAAGAAAGCTCAATGCAACACGTGACACAATGCATACATAGAGGGCGTACTAAAAGTTTATTACTCAATGTTTTAATTTCTTGCCAAATATTTCAGTTTTACGGCTTAAATTCTCAATGGGGCAAGTAATATTTAGCTCTCTTTAAGGAAGCTTTTATGTTACTGAGTGATCAAGCGCTTCAGGAAGGACAAAGCAGTTTTTACTATACGGTGAATAAATTTTGCGTTGCCTCATTAATATTAAATGATGAAATTGTTCTTTATTACAAATGAGATTGCATTTAAAATTAATGGTGTTTGAGTTGGCTCATTAATTAAAAAGCAAATTCTTGCTTTTTTTTTTTTTTTTGTTTAGATGGTGAACTAAAATGTATCGAAGTAAATGAAACATTTAGTTTTTGACAATCTCTTTGAGTTAAAATATTAAAAATATAACTTTATCAGATAGTTTGAAGGGTATTTCCATTATCGTATTGAAATGTTGGCTTAAAACTTAAATTCATCTAAGATTTATTTTATGGCTATACGAGAAATAAAGGATTTTTGTTAAAAAATGGCAAATATTGCTTCATAATTTAATATAAGAACATTTGCTGCCAGATTAGAATTAAAAAAAATTAATCATTTTAATCACAGGAGGTTGGAGGCCAAATTATAAGTAAGAAATCATAACTGGATATTTAAATATAAAATAGAATTCTGAGATTATAATATTTAACATTTCACATATTGTCTATAATTCAAGTTATGCATGATAAAAAATCTTGCAGGACTTCTCATATAGATTGTAACCCAAATGCTACCAGATTCTGTAAGTAGCTACTTCATGATTTCTAAGTGCTCTATATAATAAGATTTTTCAAAAATTTAATTAGGTTAGCACTTCAGAATGTATCAATATTTTGACAATTAATTTGCAATATATCATTTCAAAAAAGCATTTCTAACAAGAAAATAAAATTTAAAAAAAATGGATTTTCGTGATATTTTTAAATAATTCATAATTCGTATTTTCACAATTGTTTTTTTTTCTAGTTTTCATATGTTTTTCAAAATACTATGTATTTTTTTATAACAAGGGCACTCATTTTTTAGTATTATAAACATGTTTCAATGACATTAAATATATTTTTCTTATCATTGTAATTGCTAAGAAGAATTTTTCTTTTAAAAATAACATAAATGTAGACGAATCAATTCTATACTATAATACTGTGCTTCGATGTCTGCTTGCCGAAATAAAGATTTTAATACTATTTTTTAAGAAACTAATAAAAACATAAGCTTATTTTCAAACATTCATTGACTTGCATCGGAAATTATAGTTACCAACACATTAATGAGAATTCTGATCATCAAATGAAAATACGTAATATATTCTTTTTTTTCAGACTTGATATTTTTTTAATTACAAAATACATTGTCAAATTTAATCCGAAATTAATTCAAACAAGTATTAATTATATTTCATAAATTCTTTAGGTCATTCATATTTTTAAAACAATTTCTTTAAAAAAATATTTTGATAATATGATATAATATATTTTAGTGTAAAAAATTTTTTATTATAAGGACGTTTTTGAGTGATGTAATTAATTTCTTGCCTTAAATTTTATTTCAAAGTTTCAGAGACGAAAAAACAATTATTTTTAAAAGTCATTGTTTGGTACCGTTTTAAAACCTTGAAGGATTTACATCAAAGTCTTACCCGAAGTAGAATAGAATGGTGTCTAGGAATAGAGCTTCATGTCCTGCGGATCAACATTTCCATTACATGGCAATCTATTAATAAAGGTCAACTCAGCGACATCGGCCATTATCCACCATTACTCTGAATTCATTACAAATATTGGCAGTGTAAGCTATTACACATGCATTAGAGACTCTACAGTAAAGTATATGATAACTCGGGCTCTATAAAATATGATTATATGAAAATAGCTTTATATAATAAATGAAGGAAACTCAATAACAAACATATTTCCTCTAAACTGTATCTGTATATTTAGCATATTATTTATTGAAACCAAATCATTATATTTAATTAATTTTTTATTAAAAATAAATTTGAGAAAATGTGTTTAATCGTACTGTATTTTAATTTCACAATATGTAAGAATACAAATGAGCATAGGAACTGATAATCATTCACAAATATTTGATGACGTCTAACAAACATTTGAACCTTAATTTGAAAAAATTATACTTCAGAAAACGTCAAATTTAGATTTTATTTCACATACTTTGAATAAATTTTATTTTTATGAAATGCGAAATAAATATATCCCCCCTTTTTTACTATTTAATACATAAACTGTTTTTTTTTTTTCGTTTTATCAATTTTTTTGGATCTATAGCAGTTTAAATTATTCTGCAGATAAATTTGTTTTTGACAGCCCCAATTTACTAAATAAGCAAAGGATCATTAAATACGTAAAAAAATCAAATCAGATCACTATTAAAAAATATTATTTTTAATTATTCAAAGAAGTTTAGGCGAATTAAAGACAAAACAACCTTTGAATACTGATAGCAAAAATTATATTTAATACATGAATGTAGTATGAACTGAATTATCTGCTAAAAATAAATCACAATACAAAAATACCTGAATCATAAAATTCAATAGAGGAATATAAAAGGAAATATAAATAATTTGTAAGGAAGCATTGGTGCAATGCAATAATTTGAATTACAATTGCATTTTTATTCCAAAGGAAGCAATGTAATAATTTGAATTACAACTGCATTTTTATTAGAAAAGAAACAGTGATTCAATGTCTCTTCATAATTAAATGTATAATTTTATACGGAGCTAGTAATATAATTATTAGGGAATAATTATATCACTAGCTCTCACCATAAATGCTTATAAAGTTATATGCAGATACAAAGAATGGTAAAGTGGCTTTCTAAGGAAGGAAATTTAGCTTACTAAGGAATGAAATTTAACTTACTAAGGAAGTGGTTATCAAAGGAAGGAAACTATGATGCAACGGCTTGTTATAATAAAATTTATAACTTTAAAGGAGCTAGCCATGTAATTATTAAGTAATATTACTATCACTAGCTGTAACCATAAATTCCAATAAAATTATATGCAGATACAAAGAATGGGAAAATGGCAATTAACTAAGGAAGGAAACAATGATGCAATGTCTCGACATAATAAAATGTACGCAGCTAGCAATATAATTATTAAGTACGAATAATATCACTAGCTCTCACCGCAAATGCCTTTAAAGTTATATGCAGTTTCAAAAAAGAGAAAAGGGACAATTAACTATGGAAGGAAACAATGATGCAATGTCTCATTATAATAAAATGTATAACTTTATACGGAAATAGCAATATGATTATTAAGTAACAATAATATTACTAGCTCTCACCATAAATGCCTACAAAGTTATATGCAGATGCAAAGAGTGGAAAAGTGGCAATTAACTAAGGAAGGAAACATCCTCAACCGTCTTGAGATACTCGGAATATTCCCCAGAGCTCACCATCCTCAGGGACTGAAGTTAGGAGATAACATATTCATCATACATTTCACAACTTTCGCCACAGCGACACAAAATCCATTAGAAACGTTCATAGCTGCGAGGGACTGCTTGTTAAGGGCGCTTTGTGTGGCTTGGAGGGTCACGAAAGCCCAGATTATGCTTGTGCAGTGAGAAACGAGAAAAAAATTCAGAAAAAAAAATAGGAATAAATTTAGCAGGCTGGGGATTTAGGAAAATGCTTCTGGAAGAAATGGAAGGTGTGCTTAAAGACCCCTGTGAAATTACTTTAGAACTATAGCGTTAGACTCTTTAGGGTGTTTTGGAAAGTGTCAGAAAAATTGTTTGAAGAAAGGGTAATTTAGTGTTTCTTCTTTCAGTTTACTTAATGGTTGCTTGGAAATAAAGGCAAACAGCATATATTTTTTCCTGTAACATTGAATAAATTTAGCATTTTTTTTAAAATTTTGTTATACTTTGTTAGGCTAAAAAGCATTTTCTTAAAAGCGAAAAGTATTGTTTTTCTATTTGTCAAAGATGCTGATTTCAGAATCAAAAGATATAAGAGGTATCCCCAAAGTTTCAAGTTATATTATTATTATTTTTTTAATTTTGACTTTTTAAAAACGTTTTTAGTAATTATTTTATACAATACATATTCCCATACAATTTAAAACCTTCCATTTAATGAAAAATTAGCATTTAAATTTTCCATACTCTTGTAACACAAAAATGGAAGTTTAAAGCATATTTTATAAAAATGACAAATAAATCACAATGCCATGAAATGAGATTCATTTTTAAAAAAAATAAAGCAAGAGTTAAACGTAATATTTTTCTTACAAAAAAAATCAGAAAGAATAAACAAAACTCCGTTTGAGAAGTTTTATGAATTTAATTAAGAAATGCTGTTTTGATATGCCACTCTCTACCGCCTATTTCAAACTCTTTTAGTTAACTTACAATAAAAAATAAATTTTTTCACGATCATTTTTATATATTTCCAAATAACTTAGAAAATTTATTGAAGAATTCTTAGATCCTCGTAAACTGAAGTTAAGAAATATGCTTTTATAAAGAATCATTGAAGTTCAGTTTTCTGCTTTTTGCCCCTAAATAATTCTTGTGACCGAAATGTATGTTACACACAAATTAACGCACGCACTTATACATTAAATCAAATGTGTTATCTATAAAAATGTAATTCTTAAAATGAGATTCAATACAGATATTAGCTTATATTTATTTGCATAGAATCTTTATAAAAATACTTCACATTTCAACTCAACTTTAATTATTTTTTTTTCTGATTATACAAATATGCTTCTTATGTATAATTAGAATAAGACTTTATTTTATTATTATAAGCATGCTTTTGTATTCTTTAATTTACAAAATCATGTTAGCAAACTTGGGACTGTTTTGTGGGGTGGTTTCAAAACAAAGATTTTTATTACTATGCTTTCATCAATGAGTAGGACTAACTATACAACCTTCTTAGGGATGGAAGATGTTAAAAACATTCTAATACTGAAATTATCTATGACTCCTAAGACACCTATTCGCCTAATTTGAATACTTTTATAACATCAGTTGTTATTAAAATATAGGAAAATGAAAATCTGAGTAATTTTTATAGTTCATTACCTTCTCTGCCGTGCCGAATATAATCAGAATTTCTACCGTTACACTACTCACAGGTGGATTTTCTGAAAGATATCTAATTAAGAATTGCTTTTCTTAGCAAATTTCCAACTAATTCCAGCATTAATGAAATAAAATACCCCCCTATTATTATACCCCCAGATACTTTATGTTATAGATTAAGACGCAAGTCCAATCAATCACAAAGCAAAAAGACTTGAAACGAGTAAACGTAAACTAAATCAGAATTACTACAGTTACACGGCTCACAGGTTGACTTTCTGATACTTAAGAATTGCTTCTCTCAGCCAATTTCTAACAAATTCCAGCAGTAATGATGTAAAATAACCACCTATCCCGATTCTTCTTATTCTAGACTGAGAAGCAAGTCCAATCAATCACGAAACAAAAAGAGATGAAAAGAGAAAATGTAAACTTTGAATGTCCCTTGTGAAGCAATTAATGCACATGTCTGAAAGTCGGCTCATTTCTTTATTCGTCAGAGAAAAGCGTGCAAACGACAGGAAGACATTAGTATGACTCGCTTGTAAATTCTAATTCCTACTCGCATTTCTCTTTTCCATTACAGAACTGCATCATTACGCTAGATGTAACGGAACGTGGATTTGCAAATCTCTCCAAGCCAATTAGTGCAAATGGCAGAGATTTATTAGCGTAAATCATAGATCGATATGGCAGTCAAAAGAGCATTAATTATTCGCGAAAATGAAGTGTTATGTGCCAGAAAGTTCACTGATGGCCAAGAGTTCGACAGCGTTAATTTTTAAAACATTGTATAGCGTTTCATTCATAAATGAGAAACTTTTTTAATATTCTCATTATTAATATTAAGGTTTTTTTAATGATTATTCAATATAATACAAAATATTTGTCTAATTATTTTGTTATTATTTATCATCAACCAAACAGGTTTTAATTATTGTATGCTGAAAAGTTCACAGATGATCAAGATGTCCGATTTTCGCAAGTTTTTAAACCAGCGTAAAGCATTTAACGTAAATAAGGATCTAGTTCTTTTTCCAAATAATTTGTTTTTGATTTTATTTTTGCATATATAATTGCTGATTTGTTCTGATCATTTCATTAATTTTTACTAACATTTCAAACGGTTTCAAATGGAATACTAGGAAACAAAAATATTCTTAGTGACAATTGATCACTATACCTTTCAAAATATCATAAAATGTGCCCATCTTACAGATGAATTTAAAAGAAAAAAATATGCTAATGAATATGAATTATCAAAAAAAGTCATTAAATACACCGCTACAGATTTTTGATTATTTTATTATTATTTGAAAGTAATAATAAAATAATGATAATAGCGGCGAAGATGAAGTTATGTGTATTAGAAAGTTCACTGAGGGTAAAGACGTTCATATTTTTTTTTTCCTTTTTCTTTTTTTTTTCTAAAAGCGTTCAACATTATTTATATCATAAGAATTCATATGAGGACTTAATTTTTTTAAATATCCCTTTATTAACACCATTTTTAAATAAGCTTCTGTAGTAACATACATTTGTATTTTTACTGTTCTTGATCATCAGTTAAAAGAATATAAAAATATATAGTATTGCAGAACAAAATAAATGCAACTATCTTTCTTTTTAACACAAACACACACTCGCATCAAATTTTTGTATCGACTTTATAGTGGCAATTATTCATCTATCTGTAATAGTGATTATAAATTTTGAAACAATTTTTGAAAGCTTTTGTACGAAATACGAACATTTCAAAATTATAACAAGAAGTTTAAAACAACTCTATTTAACACTACGTTCCCAGTAAAACGCAGTAAACCACAAACATAATTTCCATAATTTTTTACGATGCTAAAAGCAATGCAAAATTTAATACAATGCATCGTGCGTAAGACTTGTAAAAAGAAGTTCCTCATATTTCGTATAAGGACATGGAATTATTTTTTTTTATCTATTAAAAGAACGTGAATTGTTTTTTTAAAGTATCATGCTGAATCTATACAAATCTAACCAATAAAGAAAAAAGAAATTTTGATTAATTCGCAATAAAATAAAAGACATTTTTTAATGCTGTAGAAGTTTTTTTTATGATATACTGTGACGGTGTGATTGATTGTCTGGTTTCTCCAGTTGCTCCATGATTATCCTGATAAATCAATGATGTATGGAGATGCATTGATAACCCTTAATTCTTTGTTGTTCAGATATTTACTGACAGATATTCGGAAACACCAGAAAAGAATAATAATGGAGTCACTTATTTTCTTATCATTCGACAGATAAGGATCAATCAACATTTATATGAGAAATCAGTACAAATTGCAGAAAAACATTAAAAATATTTCACTAATCAGACTCTAGCAACTATCTTTTTCTCTAACTTTCAATAATACATGAAAGCTTGAATTCTATAATTTAAATATATCCTTGATTTTATTATTGCTTATGTTACAAATACTATTTGTTATATGTATTTAAGCATTGTTTAATTTGCATATTGTTTTTTTTAAAGCACAATTCGTCAAACTGAAAAATATAACTTTAGAAGCTGTTCAAATTTATAAAAAAATATACAGTGAATATCTCAACATATGAAGATATTCTTCCAGACATTCCAGGAAAACGAATAGAGATTTTGAAGACATAACAAACCACCAGAAAATTACAATAAAACTATGCCCAATATATATGCCCAAAATATATATAAAAAAATTAATAATTCTATGTACAAAGGAATGGCGATAATATTCAACAAAAATAATTTGTAGTCAACACTGTTTTTTTTTTTTATTTGGTATAGAAATGTTAAATAATAAAGAAATTAATAATGTTATATTTTCCATGTTTTTCTAATTCTCAAACTAAATAGTATGCCATACCATTTTGTTTCTTGAGAAGATAGAGAATATTATTTTAAAATATAAACTGAAATAAAAAAAATAAGTGTGTTCTGTTTAATAAATGCATAAAATTAATCGGAATAAACATTATGAATGGTTTCTATAGATTTCCAATTAGAAGTCGTTAAAGCGATTATTATTTTCTTTAAATGAAATTCTATTAAAGCTTATGGGTCACATTATTTGGTTATACAAACTTTCTGTTATTTAATAACTACTCAACATTGTTTTAAATGCCACAGAATTCACGTAAGAAAGAAGAAAATAGCACAGAGTCATAAAATGTTGTAATCAATTATAAGAAAGCAAACGAATAAGTTTAGTATTAATAGATAAATTCAGAATTACTAAAATTCAATGAAGAATATTTTTGAAATTGCCGTTAATGTATTTTAATAATGCATCTTGAATATGCAGACAGATCTGACTTTAGAGATTTTATTTCTAAAATATCAATTAAAGTTTTTTTTAATGATAAAAGGTTTCGATATGCATGTATAGCGTGTGACTATTCATTTTCTAAAATTTCATTCTTAAAATACATCAATGTAATTAATATTTTCATCTTAGATACGAATAAATAATACAAAAAATATATTAGGGAATCTTAACTTTCCATTGCAAATTTAATTTTAAAAATCCTTTCATATTAATTAATTTTCTTTTAAATTCCGAGAATTGCAATATTTATAAGAATCTAATTATCAATGAAACTTATCAAGTGTTCTTTCGATTTCCAAAATGAAATGGCATGACATCAACAATCCATTAATCATGCACACATCAATCCATCAAATTATATCAATTGGTACAGACAGCCGATTGGCGACGAAACTGATTTCCCTGAATGCATTACTGGGTGTGTTCTAGCATATACGATGATCGATGCATAAGTCAAAGTTCAGGCGACATGCATTACATCTGTCTACTGATAATTGTTAAGATAGCCTATGTTTATCATGTATCGTGTTCAGCTATACAATCAAGTGTTAATTAGAGACAGCACACATTAGGACTATAGAATACTGACTGCGTCTCGATTACATATTCACGGCTTAATTATCCACATATTTAATAAAACGGAATTCATCCTGGTGATAACCATATTTTAAGGATAATTATTGCAAAATATTAAATGCCTTTTTTTTAAAAGTAATTCCCGTATTATTTATTATTTTAAAGTAAAGCTTTTGCATTAATATTTTTGTCACTTAGAATAGCATTAAATGAATGTGCTAATGTAAAATAAAAGCTAATAAAATTTTACATCATAAAATGTTTAAATAATTTATTAAGTTTAATGTAATAATATTTTTTAATTACAAAAATTGTTTTATTAATGTAGTTTAAAAATATAGTAGTAGTTTCTTTGGCATGAAGATCGCAGTTAATTAATAAGAAAAGTAAAAAAAATAATGAATAAATTCTCTTTGCGTTTCAAGCAGTAATATTCCCCTTGTGCGAAGTTATATGAAGATACAATTTACGAACAGAAATCGCAAACTGAATTTTAAAAAAAATAATCCTTTACATATTATAATTACAAATAAACTAATGGTTCAACATAATTTCACAGTAGACTTCACAAAATAATCGTTATTTAAAACTTTTAATCATTTTCAAATTCTGTAAGATGCACAAAAACTTCATTTTCAAATTATTGTCAGCCTAAACTGATTTGGGTACATATCATTTTAAATGATTTTTTTATTAATATATATAATTGCAATGAATTAATTATAAAAATATTTATGATATAATAATTATATATATTCATAAATATATAAAAAAAAATTATGAGTACGATTTAATTTAAATAAAAAGATAACCTCTGCCTTTAAAACTGTCGTAAGTTGTTAGTTGTCACATATAGAGGAACTGAAATTCTTCATGTCCGATAAAAAAAAATTAAAAAGTATTTAAATTTAAATTATCAGATTTGAAACAAATATTTCATTAAAGATATTTGATAAGAGAGTTGCATGATATAATTTTCAAATGAATAGTTTAATTCAAACTTGAAAGTTCTTGAAAGAAATTCTTGATGCTTTCATAAATTTTTCATTTTAATACTTATTAGCTTCGGATCACAATGTTGAGGAAAAAAGTTTCATCTATAATAATTACATTAAAGACATTTAGTTCCTAATTTTTACTTTTAATATCCTCGAAGAAGAAAGGCACCGCTATATTCAATTACTTTGGCAAGGCTATTGGCTTAGGGAGGTGGTCACAATCCGTGACAGATGGTGTCCTTAAGTTTCTCCAAACACCTGCATCTATCATTAATTGCATTTTAGCTAGTTATGATTACTCGATGAGCCAAGTTAGCCTTGGTGTTGGAGCATAGAGACGGAACATTGCTCCTACATTTAGAAGAAGAAAAATACTACTATCCAAAGTATCCGAACGATTATCAACGGCTCCATAATCGGATATTTATTGATCATGTGCTGATGTGCTGTTTGTCTTTTGTGTCATATTTTCTATTATAAAGATTTAAGTAAATTTATTTCGCGTGCACATGTTTACACACGTTTTTATTTAATTTTTTTTTTTTTTTTTTTTTTTTTTTTAGTATGCGAAATATATAATGGGAAAGTATTAAAAGCGTCAAAATGTTCGTTTTTTTAGATTTTCATGAATCTCCACGTTTCAAGCCTCTTTGAGTTCAAAAAACCTATTTTTGTCCGTCTGTCTATTTATAAATGAATCTCTTTGTCTTTGAATACTATAACTAAAAAATTTTTCGACCTAGATTGAGGAAGTCTAATTTGTGATTTTTGCTCCAAATTTGTGAATTTCTATCAATTTTTTTATTACATATATTTATAGATGGTCTAACTTTGCAAATGTCCGTATCCAACAGAACATGATAACTACAAAGTACCTAGATGGATAAAATTTGGTACAGATTTGATACATTTAAAATGCCGTTATATTTAAAAACAGTCTGTCAAATGATTGTTCTTCTGTATTTTCGCTTACACGTAAGCGAGATAACTCAAAAGCACAAAAATTTGGATTAAAGAAATTTGATGCTCAGTTTAAGCATTTAAAATAAAAGTCTTAATCAAATTTTGAATGAAATTCGTCAAATATAGATCATTTGTTAGTTTATATTTTCATATCATGTAAATGGAATAAATCAAAAACGCCACAAATTGGAACATTAAATTTGATACGTAATATTTCCACTAAATGTATAGTTCTGTGTTTACTTTTGTTAATCGGTCGAAAAAAAATCCTAAAAAATTTTGACTATCATAGCTGTACTGTGAAAACAAAACTCTCTACTGCATGGCAATGAAAATAAAAAGTTTAGGATCATAGGCTTACCCAAGATATAACTTTAAGTGGACTAGATATTGGGAGGAGATAATATCTTAATTTAAAATTATGCGAAAATTCTTAATTAATCCAATCCTGTTTATTTAGCCTATATTATTCGAAATGGTTGGTATTAAAACGAGCTTTTCAATATCTTGAATTTATTAGCGATTACTTAGAACAGAGTTCGTATCTAGATTTTTCTAAATTAATTCCTTTGAATATAAATATTTTCCGAACGGTTCATTTGTTCTGAAAGTCAATCAGAAGAAGCATGTGACGGATGGAGAAATTTTTAAATATTTACTAAATATTTAAAATTAACTAACTAAATTATCAATTAAAAATTATTAATTTATTAAATATTTTAAATTTTTAAATATTTTTGATTTTATCAATATTTTATGTCTTATTCTATACTTCTTCATGATTGAAATAGTAATGTTAAGACTTTCTTAAAGAAATCTAAATTTAAAATTCATGTTTTATTCTTACTTAATAATTCAGTTTGCGCTTGAAAGTATTTTATTATTTATCTACGCTTATTAATCATTATTTTAGATTTCAAAGCTAAAAGCATCACAATAACTCAAAGATCTCTGAGACGAATGATTTCAATCAAATATTATTTCTGCTAATTAAATAAGTTAGTAAAGATGTTCTCAGAAATGTGATTTAAATTTTTAACACTTTTTAAAAAGTCATTGTAAAATGCTATTTATTTAGTTAATTTTACTCTATTTCATTAGATACCGGAAGAATTCATGTAATATATACACTTTATATATTCATGTATCATGTATACCCAAAGTATTTCGAAATACTTTAATTATATATATATACACTCATGTCCAAAATTAAGGTCACAAAAATGTTTTTCAAAGTAATTCTAAATGGCTACCAGTAAAATTTAAACAAATTATATTTTATAAATTGTGAAGGACCGCTAACACGATAATAAAATTTTTTGTGGGAAAAAATGTTGTTTAGCATTAGTTTTTGGGGAACTACTGAAATTAGACCGTTTAGGCATTTGGGATTTTCGCATGCCGTTTTGTGAATATTGGATTAAAACAAAAAGTTTAACCTGCTTCCAGTGAGAATGAGTTCTTATAATCGTTTAGACGATGCCTTGAGATAGAGAACCGTTGGTAGGCTTGAAGATGGGCAATCCCAAGTGGAGGGGGCTCGATGGTTACAAGTGGCACCGAAAGTGGTATCCAGGTTGTGGAATCAATTCGAAACCAGTAGTACTGTAACCAGGAAGGCCAGCCGAGGCTCTCACAGAGCAAAGACGTCTGCACAGGATCGCTATTTGGCATTAAGCGCACGACGGCATAGGCTGACAACGGCTCCTCAACTTGCTAGTGACCTTGTGGCTGCGTCTGGAATAAGAATTTCCAGACAAAAAGTATACAGACGTCTAGCAGAGAGGGCTTTTTATGCCCGGCGACCAGTTAAGCGCGTCCATTTGACTGCATCTAACTGAAAAGCCCGGTTGTTGTGATGCCTAACATATCAATCTTGGGCCCAGCAAGAATGGGGGCGTCTTCTTTTCAGTGATGAATCGAGATTTACCTCACAGAGTGACACTCGTCGATTCTTCATCTGGAGAGAGCGAGATGCTCGCTATCATCCCTCCTACGTAAAAGAAATCAACAGATTTGGTGGCAGAAGAATCCTTATCTGGGGTGGCATAGTGTTGGACAGTCGTACAACACTGCACGTCTTCGATGCGGGTACTGTCAATGCACATCGCTATAGGGATGAGATCCTTGAAGCCTATGTAAAGTTGTTCAGGGGGGCTTTTGGCCCAGACTTCATGTTTATGGACGATAGCGCGCGTCCACATATAGCCCAGATCGTTGATGATTTTCTTGAGGAAGAGGATATTCGACAAATGGATTGGCCCTCAATGTCTCCGGATATCAATCCTATTGAACATGTTTGGAATGGTCTCGGAAGAGCCATTGCTCAGCGTAACCCCCTCCTAATACCCTCCAAGAGTAAAAAGCCGCACTTTTGGAAGAATGGGATTTGTTGCTCCAAGCATTTATTGACACTTTCATAAACAGTATAAAGCTCGTTCTGAAGTCAGTATAGCAGTGCACGGTGGTCAAATTCCATATTCGACAGCCTTTTCCCGAGATAAATGCTTTATATCTGATTCATAATGTAACACTTTTTGATATATCCTGTTTCTAAATTCCGAATTAAAATCTTTTCCATGTTGTTATGTGTCTATGTTCTTTCTTCCATTGTAGTGTACTTCTGTGCCAAATTTCGTGGGAACACCGTGAATAGTTTTTCATTTTTCGCAGATTTTATGTTTGTGACCTTAATTTTGGAAATGAGTGTATATATATATATATATATATATATATATATATATATATATATATATATATATATATATAACTAAACTATTCTTCTAATATAACCGTGATATTGCAAAACACGTTTTATGGCTTTAATTCAGAACAGTTCAAAAACAGTTTTTTTTCTAAATAATATGTTGCCACAGCTATAGAAATGTTACAAACTTGAAAATAACAACATCAGAAAAAGCAACTACCTGAAATAGTTTATATCGCCCCAGACTTTAACATGTAATGCATAGAGATATAATTATATCTCTCTAAACGTATTCTAAATATATTAATGTAATATCTAAATTATGTCGTGAATTATGTCAACGATTTCAATCATTCTGATATATTTAATTAATTGTTTAAAACTTTTTTTTGTAAACATACATCAAGATAGCGAATGGAATACGTCAATCTTATGTTAAGAGATCTACAAATAAAATTATTTAGTTCCCTGCAACTAATATATTTTATTAGTATGATTTTATTTTCCTTTACGATTTATAATCAAAGAAATCGTATAGATGATGATTTTAAAAGATATTCATTAATACCATATAAAAAGTGAACTTTAAGATATTGATCTTATTTGTGATTATTATGAAAAAAATGAACAAGAAACATAAAGGAAAAGCTGTACTTATTAGTAGTATTGTTACGGAAATTTATGTAAATCCGTCGCACGGATGTATGCAATAAAACACCCCAACCTTCTCAACAACAAATAGCGACGCTTTTTTTTCTATAAGACTACAGTAACAAGAAATAGTCGAAATGTGAACAAGAACAACACTCGCAGTAAGAAGCATCACGTAATTTGAAATCAGTAATTAACAATCGTATCAGTAAAGGACTAAAACTGATCTTAAAAGAGGTAGGTTTCGATCAATTATTATCGTCTCTCGACTTGTCTGCTACTTTCCACTGATTTAGTAGTCTCAGTCTTTTTTCTCGGTTTTTTTTTTTTTTTTTTTTTTTTTTTTTTTTTTTTTTTTTTTTTTACGTTTTCTATGACATGGTACATGAACTTCAAGAGTAAATGGCATATTTGAATCCAAATGGAGCTATCAGCAAAATTCTTGTAGTCTCTGGAATCTTCGATTTTATTGAAAAATATTTGTCAACATTGGTGCCAAGGCAGTGGATCATTGACTCAATATTTATCAGAGGTATCTGTAAAATAAATTTCCTTACCTGGAGACTTACTGCATTGGGATTCATTATTAAAAATTCTTAACAGTATAATTAAATTTAGCAAAATATTAATTGTTTATATAGTAATAAATATTTTTTTCAGAAATTTAATATAATTTTGTAGAGAATTCAGTATAATTTTGTGATTTTAAATATTTCACAATTTAAGATGATTATGTCTGCTTACTTTATTTTTGAACAGCTTTAAATAATATTTATTTCTAGATTAGAACAATTTAAAATTAAATAACATTTGGCAAATATAAAACAAATCAAAAATATTTTCAATCAGAAGCATACGAACGCTGTCTAATTTCTACATATAAGGAGCATTTCTTTAAAAAAGAATTCTATTTTTAATTCCATCTTTTTTTTTCTTTCTCAAAACCTGTAACACGGTTCCCCAGTCGAGATGAATTTCTGCATCTTCTTTCTTTGTCAGATCATTTATTATACATGCATGAGTTTCGCCCAGTTTATGCAAATTAACGAATTCATACAAGTCAAAGAAACTTGAGTAATGAAACTAATAACAAAAACGAACAGCGTGAAATTCAAAAATAACTCATCACCTCGCTAGAACTGGGAACAGGAGGATGCGGATACGGTTATCGGTCAATAAATCTTGGTTCGCTGGAAGATTTATAAGCTAAAAAAAAATCACTTTAAAATCACCAAAAATATTTGCCACGACAAACTTGAGAACTTATACTGAAAATAAATCTGTTAAAGTATAAAAAAAATGATGTTTGAAAATGTTCTCCACCAATATTTTATTCTACAATTTGTTTTCTAATGACGAAGAACATCCTTCCTGGGTTAAAAACCAATTAAAGTGTATTTAGAGCATTCCGTTTTTCACTCATTTAGTCATGTTCTTATTTTTGGATTCAATAATTTTTCATAAAAGAGATAATTTAAAATATAGTCCTAGAATTTTTAATGCATATGAAATACAGTTTTTATATAATCTTTTATTTCTTTATATTACCTTAATGGAATGAGGTGCATACAATTTCATGTCTGTAATTACAGTTGTTTTGAAGTTATTATAATCCATTTATCCGTAATTTTCAATATTTTAGATTGATAAGATGAAAAGTCTTGAAAGTATAAGACACTCAAAGTAACACGGAATACTTATTGCATAAATGCATTTATCATTATAATAAGTAAATGTACTTATATTGAAACACCGGATGGAAGATTGAAGGCAGAATATAATTGCTCAACTATTCACTAATAAAGATAAGAAATATTCAATTTTAAATATTAAATCTAGAACAAAATCTGGCAAGTATAAGAAAGGATGCTCATGTCACACATAGGAAGCTAAGCACTGAAAAGCACCACGAAATGATTTTAGAAGTGAGACCATATAAGTTTTATCAAATGAATTAATCTAATTAAAATTATATGTTACTTTTAAAACTTGATATTTCAGTTTGTGTAATGATAAGAAAGATTATCAATTATTAGAAATTCAAGAAACTAATGGCAGTAAATCTTTTTACTTTTGCTTAAATAATATCATGTTGTTTTCATCTAGTTACTATTACACATTGACAACATAATGAGTCACGATTATTATGTTATTAATTGTATTTTTAGAAATTTCAGATTATCTTAATTATATATAGATTAAATCAATTTCCAGAAGAATGCAAATATAATATAGAAAATGCGAATATAGCAGATTCTAGTACATTTTATCCTTATTATTATGCTAAGAAAGTTAACATTTAATAATGCAAGTAACAGTAAACCAGAATTTCCTCATAAAAATGTTTAATTATTATTAAAAATTAATAAAATTGCCCTAAGTTTATATTTCTATTTTTCAAGGTACATATGGGTAAAATTTAAAAGTTCAAGGTCTAACGATGTGACCAATGGATGACCAACAAGGGAACATAGGGAAAAAAAGAGTGACATATTTTCTTTTATCATTAGTATGTACAAATGAAATAAATTAGATGCTAATAAAAATTTAAATTGTGAGGTTTTAGGTGTCATTATGAATTAAAAGTCATTATGACATAAATATACGGAGTAACAGAATATAAAAGTAAGAACATTTAGGTATCATGTTATGAGAGCGTAATAGTTTTTCTTTAATTATTAGTTAATCCTGATTTTATTTAGATGGGTTTCAATGATATAAATTATAATATACAGTAATAAAATTTCTGAAATGCTTTTATTTTCACAGGAGTGTTACAAAAATACACTTTGGCAAAAGATATCATATTTGGATTTATTTAAGCCATAATATGTTAATTAAATACAGAACATTGCATGATGAACAATAGCGTAACATTAATCACTAATCATTAGTTAATCATGATTTTATTAAAATCAGTTTATATAATATAAATTACAATGTAAATTAATATTACAATTTCAGAAATTCTTTGAAGGAATGTGACAAAAATAATTTTTTTACCAAAATACATCAGTATTAAATTTATTTACTCTAGGATATATTATCTCAACCAAATTTTTATTCCAAAAAAATTCTATATACACACACACACAAAAAAAAAATATTCGAATTCATATCAAACTTCCACACTCATCACCAAACTCTTCAAAGCATTTGGAAGAAAATAAAATAAAAATAAAAACGTCTGATGCGTGGAAAATATATTAAAAAAAGGTCTCCAATCCGCAGCAGTATCATGTGCAAGCCTCTTTAAAAAGTAAATAATTCACAGGAGTGAAGTAACGAAAATAAACTGCTTAAAGGAGGCTATTTGGCATGCAATAAATCAATAGTGTTAAAAAGAGCTATCAGCCCTGACTCCCTGGCGTGGCTGACAAGCCTGAAATATTGATGCTCAGTAGCGAATGGAAAAGGGTCTCGAGAGAAAATTATGTATTTAGGTCGAGAACACGCTGCTCTTGGCCTAAGAGAGCGGCAATAGCTCTTAAAGTGTAATTGGAGCTCCTGATTTAGTAGAAAAATGATGTTTACGGGGTGCAAATTTCATGGTCAATTTCTGGAGGTATTCATTGTGTTAAATATGGGCAAAGCAATTTTCTGTTCAGGTTGGAATGCATTAGCTGATGGTTGCTAAGCGATTCTTGATAGCATTATGTAGCGTTTTAGACCAGTCATTAAATCTTTTCCTAGAGATTATTTCAAGTACACGTCTTGGAATAAAATTTACTTAAGGTTTAAAAATTTGAGTTTCAGTTCTAGGGATGAAATTTCTATTCATAAGAAAATTATAATTATGTTTGATTAGTAAGTATTCATTTACAGAAAAAAAAATTAACTATTGATTTTCATTTTTCATTTCAAGACGAATGGGGCCAGCGTTAAAATTTCCGAGTCGGCCTAATTGTGTAACTTTTAATGGACAATGTATCATGTTTGACTTTGTTATGTCTCAGATAACATTATAAAATCTCTGGTAAAATGACATGAATGTTTTCAAATAATATTTAATTTTGAAAAAAAAATTGAAGATTGATAAATGATTTTAAAAAATAGTTCAGAAAACTTTTTTTGTTATTTAGACTTAATCAAGTTAATTAAAAAATATCGCCATACAGGCTTTCTAGGAAGTATTCTATCTTTTGCCAGGAAAATTATATTACTTACGTGACGAAATCGGGAGCCTAATCACCTTCAAAGTAAGTCTCTTTCGCCTTAACACACTTAGTCAACCATTCCTTCTATTGCTGAAAGCACTCCTGAAGGGATCCTTTTGAAATGGTGTTCATCTCCGTTGTCGCGTTCTGCATTTTCTCTTCTGTATTCTCAAAACGGGATCCTTTGAAAGGCATCTACAATTTCGTAAACAACCAGAAGTCGCAGAGAACCATATCTGGAGAATAGGGAGGTTGGGAAATGATTGGAATTCCGCGTTTCGCAAAGGCAGTCTTGATCACGTGTGACGAATGAGCTGGGCATTGTTGCAACTGCTGGCGTTTCGTCTTCCGGAGGTCAGATCTTCTGCTCCGAACTGCTTTTATGAGTCTGTGTAGAACTTGTTGATAGTACTCTTTTGTCATTATTTTTTAAAGAATTGTCAGGCTTTTGACGAAATTTGATGCATATCTTTGTTCAACTCATTCATCATCTTGAGAGAAATCAAAAATCCGATGAGCACTTATAACAGCACCTTCCTCAGCAGCCAGCAACTAACCCACTTGAAATGGATAAAACATGTCAGCGCTGTCATTAAATTACCTTCTTCTATTGTTCACAGTGGCACCGCTCTAGTATCATTACGGTATACAAAAAAAATCAAGAATGAATACTATTTAAACAGCTGAAGTATTGTAAGAAAATATAAAGGAAATAACAGGAGGAATAGATTTATGAAGCGTGCCAGCGACAATGAAAGATGTATGATAATGAGATGAATGCTAGAGGCTAAAATATAGACAACCAAATAAGGTGTGCCAAATGCCGAACTGATTTCCAAAATTTTCGAATTCTACAAAAGAAAATGGTTTCTCCACTCGCTAAATAACTCAGTGTATGTAAAGTGATTCCAACCTAATAAAAGAAGTATAAAACTTTCTATCTGAATATGGTTAGAAAAAAATTATTTAGATTAATAGCTCAGATTTTACATTAACATGTGAGAAATTTTTCTTTTGGAGTATAAATTTCAATCACTGAATCAAACTGAAATTTCAAAATATATTGAAATTTCAACTCTGAATTCACTCTAAATCATTCGAATACATGAAATGCATTCTTAAATCGGAACATATGAAATATTTTGAAAAAAAAGTATATTGATCCTCATGCATTAATATTTGTGCAGAAGTACTTTTAATAATATATTTAGAATTAAAGGTAGTTAGTATCAATTCAGAATCTGTATTCAAATATTTTAAATTCGGATTTTTTTTATATATTTAATATTTTCGATGGTTCCCATTCCTATTATCTATATTCTTCAATGCCGCACGTCCTTTATATCTGAAGAATGTTTTTCAATATCGTAAAATCCATTACCAATAGAGATCAAGGTCACATTCAATATAAGATATAGATATTGAGAGATCTGATTCAGATTCCAAATGTAAAAGTCTTAAATTCGAAATTCTTACGTTGCTATTTTAAAACCAATCCATACTGATATTTGACTGGTATGACCTAAATATCTGCATGGATTTTTTTTTATTCTAATTTCTTTCGTTAGTTTTTTTTTTTTTTTTTTCCTTTTTTTTATTTCTATCAACAGCCTCAATGGATCCATTTTTTTTTTTTCATTTTTTGACTTCATTTTTTCTTTTAGCATCTCGCTGCATATCTTTACTTTCAGGCCGTTTCCTGCACTTTCCATGTTCTTTTCGTTGATTTTGATATATTCAGTTTATAAACTTTTACAGTTTATTACATTTATACTGTTACGAAAAAAATTTAATTTAAAAAAATAATTTGGTTTATTTTACTAAGTAAGATATTCCCAGGGAGGCATCTTAAATGTGAGGAGAAGTTTTCGGAATGGTGGCTGATTCTCAGCCCCTCTGTGGATGCAAAAATGAAGTGGAGTGACTACAGCCTGCCTCTTACAGAATGTGGTTCCTACGTAGGAGTTATACTATGTTGTATATTTAGTGATGTTGTTGATCCTTGGACTCAATTATAGCCCCCATAAATGCTGTTTCCAGATTTTTCCGTCTACGTTTGAGCGTGTTGGAGTAGTCAGCAATGATTTACCACATAAGATGAAGATAAAACGATGTGAAACGATCACAATCTCGCTTCAATGATAAAGATAAAAATTAAAACATAATCAAAAGAACTAAAGCACGTGCATAATAGATAAAAAAAATTTGACATTTCCCATTCCGCTCTTTATCTATTGGTAATTGATATTTATATTTTCAGTATAATCACTTCTTCATAGGTATAGACGCAGATATATATGAATTAATCGCAGATTATGGTAATTTGGTTATGATGCAATCAAATTATTTCATTTTATGCCTTCTAGCACTATTCCTTGAGGAATCATTGTAAATATAAGATAAAATTGTTCGTATTCAACGAGTTTAATCTAAAATTGGATTTAAATTTCATAATGAGTTTAATTATTCATTTTTTTTACTGAAAATATTTACCTCAAAGCAGCCGAATATTGACACTACCTATTTAAAGTATATCAATAGCATATAATTACATATAACACATAAATAGCTCATGGATAGACATAATGCACATGGACACATGGGGAAGCATCAGAAATTCATACAAGCAGAGAAACAAAAGCCACAAGCAACTATTTCTTTATTATTTCATGAAAGGTACTCAAATATTAATTATTCTTGCTCACTACCTTTAAATACAAGACAAAATAGTTCTTACTCCGTCTTTTAATCAATGACATGACTTACAATTTTCATAACAGGTTTCATTACAATTTTCTTTTTTATTGACTGACAAATGATTAATTTTTGACTGATTTGGTCATTATGATAATAGGGAATTCAACATTTCCTGTTTAATGGATATGAGTAATAATTTATTTTGCTAACTGCAATTGAAATTAGCTCTCATCATCTACATTTATGAGCATTTTCTATCATTATAACACATGGGATCGCAACATAAATTCATGTAGGTAGAGAATCAATAGCCAAGGGCAACTATTTCGCTGTTAGATTCCAAGATGCATTCGTATATGAATGTATACATTAAAACAACCCTGGAGCACGTAAGGCGGGCTGTGGCAATTGCGGCGTTTAAATGGGAGAATTCTGTGTAGAAGCTTTCATATCTATTTGAGTGTTTGAATAATTAAAATAATGAATGACCAATTTGTTGTATGCATTCGGCAGGTTCAACATTTTAGTCAAAAGAATCAAGTATTAGTGCACAGCGTTTCACATAACTATTAATTCAATGCTGAATGGGAGAAATTTATTTGTGAAATGTATTGTATTTTATCCCATGAAATAACAATTCTAGTTTGATACAAAATAAAATATGCATTACAAAATGAAACTAAACCTAAATCCTTATTATAGGATAAAGTCAATAAAATCAAAAACAACGATGATGACTTTTTTTTTATTCAGGTATATGTAAAATGTTACCAGACACCTAATTTATAGATTTTGTCATATCAAGATCGATACAATTCTATTTTAGCCCTACTGTACTTGTTGTAGCAATATGACTGCACATTTTTATTTCAATTTATAAGTTTTACATGACTGTTCCAATGGGTAACAATGAATGCTTAGGATTTTGTTTTTAAATTCTTTTTTCACAAATATTTGTAGAAAAAAAATAACCGGTAGATGATAATAGCGGTACTAAATAAGATTTAAACTGGTAAATAGGAAGAACATCAAATGGCTGATGTATGAATAGTTCTACCATTAAAAATGCAATTATTTTTTTTCTTCCTAAAAAATATATTGGTATAAAGGGATTTTTATTTTTGATGCAGAATTGTTATAATGTGTAATTTGTGCCAATAAAATAATGTCTAATCTATAATGTAACCATTTGGCATGTTTCAGTTTTTTTTTAATTTCACAAAAAACTAATTTAAATATTTTAAAAATATTTTTTGTTTTACATACAGCTATTTAGAAAACATATGTTTTCTTTGTAAAAAAATAAAATAAAATAAAATTCATGTTCTGTAGGGTTAACAAAATTATAAAGAAAAAAATTTTAAAAATGTTATTTTTATGAGGGAAATTTTAATTTATTGAAAAAAAAATATTAAATAATTTATTTCTATGATTTCTTTAGTATTTTAAAATGATTAAGAATGCAATATCGGTTGCAGCGATAACTAATTATATAAAGTCTAGCTGACAGTGAATTTTTTGTATACCTACGCCTCGAAAGTTAAAAGGTGAAAAAGAAAATATATGTCAAAATATGTCTTAAAATGTGGTGCCCATGGGAAATATCAATTTAAAAAATAAACCTTGAAAAATGATGAAATTTTAACCACTTCTTAAAATTTAAAAATGCATTTAATAATCTAATATTGATGATGGATAAAATGGAATTAATAATTAATATATGAAATATTAAATATTATAACTGAATTATGATATGAATTTATAAATATTAAGAAATAAATCTATAATAATAAATGTGGACCAATATTTCATAATAGAAATACATGTATATATTTGATTTTAATAATTTAATACTGGTGAAAAGATTAATTTAGGTTAAAGAAAGCCTTCTAATTTATTCTTCGCACATTAGGAATTTTATTTCCAAACATTTTAAATGATATAAATATAAAATTATTTATGAAATATGCATATTCTTCCTTGTCAAACATGACACATGTTCGAAACTATTACAAATTCAGGAATAGGATTAGTAGTCCCTCTGGACATATTCCGCTACAAAAATGTCATAGTATATAACTTATTAATCAAACTTTTTTTTGCATATCGGTTTATTTTCTTAATTTGAATAAATAAATATTATGCTGACATTCTCAGATATTAAATTTTATTGAAAACTAAGGATTTGTTAAATTTATTTCAATTGCTGACACATCATTGAATTCATTTTCGCTGTTTTCAGAAGAAAAAAAAAAAAAAAAAAAAAAAAACTAAATAAATTTACGAAATAACTCAACCACTATATTCTTCAATTTCTATTTCAACCATTTATAATGCTGAATACGAAGTATTTTCAAACATTTTTACAAATTCAATTTATTTATTTTTTTCAATTTTCTGCAATTTTGTAAATAATTTCCTATTATTTTAGTTGCTTCTGAAAACTATCACCACGTTGTTGTTACAACAGTTTAGTTTTGCAATTTATGCAGCAGAAGGGAGAAAAAAAATTTCCGTTTCATTACTTCCGAGGCAGTAACTGTAATATATCATCCTTATTTCAATTTAAAACACATGGCCCTCTTTTTCATTGCATAGGAGAGGCACTACTTCCTTCTCGTAAAACTTCTATTGCTTCTTCTAAAAAGTTGAAAGAGACCGTATGCACGCTCTCGCTAGGGGTATTCAAAATTTGTAATTTAAAAGTTCACTGTTTTCGTTCTAGAAGAATATGGCGCACAGATAGGTTGGAAACCATCCAAAGAAACGTTGTGATAAACTTTATCACAGTAGCGAAATCTTCTAAGCCTTCAGCCCCCTTGGCACATCGTTCTACAATTTCACTTTTATTTTGCTCTAGAACAAAAGATTCTTTTTTATTTATTTGTTTGAATACTTTTTTTCTCTTCAAGTTATCGCTGCTAGATTGTAATCGCACACATGACTGATGCTCGAATGAAGGGGGAAGAGGGAGGGTGGGAGGGTTGGTAATTTTTCTTTTGTTCTTAAAGTTTCATCTGAGACTTTTTTCTTTGATTGTTCCCAGAGATCTCCGAGTCGTGTTCCATGTTTCTTTTTTTATATTCGCAAATGTTCTAGAGCTTGATTCTCATTCGTCGAAATTTATATAGTTTTTCTTACTATTATTTTTCATGTTTCTTTTATGTTTTTTTTTTCCTTCTTTCTTTTCTTTTTTCTCATGATTTGCGGTTTCGTATTCTTTTGAAGGTTTTGAAAGAAAACATGAGATAAAATATGTTCCGATTTTTAAAGATCTGGAAAGGGCATTTCCTCTAGTCGGTGACTTTTTGATGGAATAAATTAATACGATTTTTCCGAAGGATGCTTTTGTTATTCGCAACATGATATGTTTCACACTTAGCACTTTTCTTTAAAAAACATTCATTTATTCTTCTTCTTATTATTATTTTTGAAAATATATAAGCTGTCTCAAAGAAAATATCTGCGATGAATACACTGCTCGAGTTTTTGACGAATAACTATCTTTCAGAATTTACTGAGCCGAATTTAAAAAAAAAAAAAAAATTATATTAAAAAGTCCCCTTTAATAAATTATATTTATTTGTTTATCTTTAAGCATAATAACTTATAAGCGCCTTGAACTAGGCGGAAGAAATTTATCATATTGTTTTAGTACTAAATTCGTAAATGTGTACCAATTTTAAAAGAAATCCATTCAGATAAATCTGCTAGTCCTACTACCTGAATACAGAATTAACATGGTAACTGCCAAACAAACAGAGCGAGAATAAAATATTTGAACCTAATCTGTTAAAGAATTGATCGATTGTCGGTCAATACTCTCGCAAGCATGTAAGTCATATCACTGACTCCCCGACCTGCCCGAAAGCACACGGATAATAAATACTGAATGACCGGACTGCAGCAACAGTAACATTGGCGGGAACTGTGGTTGAATTCTAAGGGCCATCACCGGCCACGGTTCAACTCTTCCCTAAGGAAGTACGTCCCGTCATCGATGGAAAGAGCCAACCCCTCACCTTTTCGCGTAGAGTGGCGAGATCCAACCACTATCCACCTCATTTCGAGGTGCCCTTCGGGGGGTTCGTAAGCATGTAAGCGTGATAATTCAAAAGAATATCGAATTAATTATATCAAATATATATGTGATTGTGGTATATATGTAGAATGTGCTTTTGTGACTGCAAATGTCATTCTGAGTCCGATTTTGTTTGCAATCGATTGGAGAAAACAACGATCAAAATACATTTTCAATTTTCTGGAACTAACGTATTAACTATTCCAATGATTAATTCAATTAACTAATCCAATGATTATGATTCCATTAGCATACGATTAAAAATGCATCGGTATATTTATTAGCCCGCATACAAGAAATTTTAAAGGCCAGTCCCACTGGTTTGTTTGTCTTTCTACTTTACATTTAATGACTCAAACCACATAAAATTCAGTTTTTTACTTCATTTAAAGCCTGTTTTCGATTGAATCATATGTCATTCTCTAATCATTGAAAATAAGCTCTTCAGTCATAATTAAATACATATAATTTAAAAGATTTGGTTTTTAATTTATTTCTTGACAATGGAGTTAGGTATCTTCATATTCGATTAAAAAGTTTTCCCGAAAGGTATTTCTAAAGAAAACACTTGATTTAAATTTTGATGGTTCTTTAATATTAAAATATTATTTTTAAAAATGCATTTAAAGTATAAATATGAAAATGTTTGATAATTATATTCCAAGGATTTGTTCAATGTGAAAATCAAAAATAAACCAAGTCGTTAAAACCCACGCATTTCTAAATATAGCATTTAATATATTTTATAAAGAAGCGGGGGAGTATGTATTGAAATCATATAATACGGAAGTTCAAAAAAAAGTTTAAGAAATAAAAATAATTTAGTATTTTTTTTCAATTAAACTGAATATCGAAATGGCAGAATCCAAAAAAGACGTTGAAGTCGTATTTTAATGACTTATCATTTTACAAATTAATTACTTATTTTTATCATAAGTACGCTAATACAAAATTATATTTATTGAAGATAATAACTCTATGCATTAAATTACAATTTAGTGTCGATTGCTTCTCTTAAAATAAAAAAAAAAATGCAAAAGTTATAATTATTATTCGGTTTGTTTATTTATCAGGATAGGATATTTCACTTTTAATTTTCAGATTTTTATTTTTCAGCGAAAATAATATAATTTCTTGTAGATAGTAGATTTATTATAAAATTGAACCAAAAGAAAATGATATAAGACACGTTTAGAATGTGCATGCATGGTAATTATAAGTATGCAAACTTAATTACCACTGCATGGTAATTATGTTTGAATAAGCATACGTAAGATTTTTAAGATTTGTAATACATCTAATACATATATGGTAAATGCCATAGTTTCCAGCCGCCCGCAGAAATGATGTTTTTTAACATCATATCACTAGCATTTCAAATCATTTATTTTACCTAGCAACAAATTTTAATAATATTTTGAGTTTCCAATTTAACGTTTTACTGTGAACTATGATTGAATTTGCTAGCTAGAAATATATATATATATATATATATATATATATATATATATATATATATATATAGACAATAAGAAAAAAACTATTCAAAATTCAATAAGAAAAACATTAAAAAGGAAAATTTCTAATAATGCCAAAAAAGAAAAAAATATATATAAAATGAAAATAGTCTATAAAAGGTATAATAAATTTATAAAGACAAATGCAACAAATAACATTGTAGTAAACTGCAAATCTGGGTAGTTGTGGAAATAAGTGAAAATGCAGAATAATTCACAAGGGAATGAAATTAATGCCAATCTGAGAAAAGTAATATAAAACGAAAGAAAATCCCGCCAGTGAACTAAGTGGTAAAATGAAGTGCAATAGGCACCCTTCGGATAACTGCAATATGCTGCAGTTCTAAGAAATATATGATATACTGATATTAAATGAAGAATAGCATTGAAAATGAATGAATATAATAAATGATAGCAAATGAAAATTTTGCGAGGTATATAATTCTGTTAAAATAATAATTCTGCAATTTTTTTACGCCCCCTTCCAACCGCTATAATCTTTTTTTTCAATCCACTAAATAAACAACACGATCATTGAAAACTAAAATGCTATCAAAGACAGGCATTGTAGGATCTCATTGTGACCGAGGAAGAAAATGTGAATGAACGCCTTAAATCAGCGATTCTCAACCTGTGGGGCGAGCCCCCCTAAGGGGGCGCGAGTACACTAGAAGGGGGGCTTGAGAATATCCAAGAGAAAATATTATGACTGAAAGGAAAGCACACATACACATAGAAAACAAAATACATTTCGACATATTTAATAACTTATTGAAGTAAAACAACTTACTTAATCAAAACATACTAAATTAAAAACAAATTTAATAATTATTAGTGACTTCCTTGGGCCTGTCTTGCAGAGCAAAGTTTTTCGAAGGAAGGCTTAATATTAGAAATAGCCAGTCTCAGTTCTCAAATATGTCGACCAAGTACTTCAATTTCATCACAAATAAACTATCACGAAAATTCTCGGCCTCCTGACTGTTTTCTTCTAGGAAATGGCGGTTTCTTCTCTTAATTCATAAACACGCCGCAAAAATTTCCCACGTGATGACCAGCTTGCCTCGCAATAAAATAGTAACGTTGAATGTACTGAACTCATGTCTTCACAAAGTGCGGAAAAGATTCTCGATTTCAGGGGTCTCATTTTTATATAATTTACTACGGTTACAACTGTAGTTAACACAATATTCAAACCAGGACTCATTTCTTTCGAAGCCAACGTTTCTGTGGATTATGCAATGTGTGCACTGAGGCGATTTTTGTTTTAAAAGTGCTTGTATATCTTGGAATCGTACGGACATTGAACGAGCACCATCGGTACATATTCCGACGCAATTTTTCCATTCTATGTTTGCCTCGTTCATAAAATCATTTAAAATAGCAAATATTGCGAGTGCTGATGTTTTGAGTTCTATTGGTTTGCAGAAAAGTAGTTCTACTACTGATATATTACCACAAATTCGAACATGGCAATTAAATGAGCATTTTTATTACTATCTGTTGCTTCGTCAAGCTGTATTGAAAACAATTTGTCACGCAAATTGTTATGATTGTTATTGCTTGTTATATGATTTTAATTTTAATTCGGAGAATTCTCTGGGTTTGTTGATGTACTCACTATGAAGCGTTTTCGAATGTGGTTTAAGTTTATTAGGTTTCATGCTATCTGCGGCCAACAATTTCGAGCAAATGATACACAGGGGCCTTTTTTTCTACATTTACTTCAGTACTGGTAAACCCAAAATTTGAAATACTGAAAGGTTGAGAAACGCTGCCTTAAATAAATTCATTTCAACAACGACCAAATGATCAATATATATCAGACTAGATTGAAAGGACTTTGGGATTTGTAGAATGTGTCCAAGACAACATTCAAGACAAGTTACAATTCAATATCGGTAACCCTGACTATGGACAATAACGGACGGTGAAGATATTATTAATGTCAGCGATAACCTTGAGATGACAAAGAAGATCAAGCGGAAACGATTATGCTAGAAAATGTTCCTCCACTGAGGAAGCATTTCAATGTCTTAAATAGGCAATGAGGTTATTGAAAAAAAAAATACAAGAACAATGTGATACTGTCTATTTAAATGACCCATGAAATTTAGCACAAAACATACCCACATTTCAACTTTAAACGAAGATAAAATTTTGAATTTCTTTTCCTAAGTAATAGACTTATTTTAATGATACTCTCGTTGCTTTGAATGACCTACGTTGTAATGTACACAGATAGTTTCCCTCTCTCAAACACACATGGACATGGAGTTTAGTTATTTCTATGTATGTATTTTTATATAAGTATTAAAAGTGTTTCGTTTTGCAAAGGAGCAATTTAATAGCAGTATTTCAGTAAAATTATGAAGCACAGGTTAACTGCTTCTGTATTATCAAAACTGAAATAACTCGGTCAAAAATTTCACTAGAGTAAAAAAATATGTAGTTTGATTCAGTTATCTGCAGTGTTCCCGATAAATGTATCTTCAATATATTTTATTAAAATGATGCATATAGTTAGACAGATTTTATATTTATATTAGATGGAAAACAATGTTTAATTCATTCATATGTTCCAATAAAAGATTTTTCCAATAAAAATGTCAAATATAATAATAAATAAAATTGTTTTATACTTAAAATTTTAAAAAAAAATCTTTAATTTATTTTTTTGTACAAAAGAAAAATTGTTTCAGTCAATTAAAGAATATAATAAATACTGAAATACTTTTTTTTTTCAAATGATCTGATAAGAAAGACAGATAAGAAAAGAATTGTTCATTTTGAAGTGAAATAAAAAGGGCGTCCTCTGTAATTTGATTGACAAACTCTTTCTTAGAAATACATCTTCTTTATCCTCTAGACAAAGAAGAAATGGTTTATAGAAAAGCCTTGAAAAAATATACCATAACCTCTCCAAAGAAATATGACAGTTTCATCTATAAATGTGTGTTTTAAAGGTAAACACTTCAGCCTCGAGCGCGATCTAAAAAGATGAAGCTTCAATTTTCCGCTACAATACCCATTTCGTTCCGAAAGATTATAAATGTGAGAAATGCTTTTCTATTCACTGTTTCTCCTCTTTTGTTTTCAAAAAAATTTTGACTTCAAAAATTTCTTTGACTGAAAATATATCAGTTTTATATCATTGCTTTAAAAATAAATGCGCACTTGTTTAAACATAAAACTCATTTAATACGATTTTGTATAGTTTTAATATTAAATAAGATAAAGAAAATTGCTTATCCAAATATAAAAAAACCCATCAAATGTATTAAATAAATAAAGAATGCAATATAAATAACTTTAAAAATCTGCAAAAATATTTATGTCTTTTCCAAAGGCTTAAAATTACAACTTAAGGAAATTCATATTTCCTTTCAAAACTATAGCGTAAAGAAAATTCTTCTATTTAGTTAAGTTAAAAAAAAGAGAAAAAAAATGAAACTTACCAATCAGTTTTACTGATTTAAAGACATATTAAAATGTTTTTAAAAAATGAATGCAATTTTGATCTGCTCAGGATAGTTATAATGAAAATGTTTTCATAAAAATATTTCGTATTTGGAAATAATTGAAAAAAAAATAATCTCAGATATTTTCTTGTGTTTATTCCTTCGTTTCGTATGAAATGGTCCTGTTATTTCTTCTTCCAAAGGTTTTCAATAATATTTTCGTTTTACTTTTCATCATTCATGCTAGTACCTCGAACACATTTCATAGCATATGCAATATATACTGTTCTTAGATGAAACAGCAACTAAATATTTTATTTAATGCAAAGAAAAATTATGCAGTTTCTGCCTTCTTTAACATTAAGAAACATCATGTCTTTCAAATGCTGTTATTTTTCACATCACTTAGAAACCGAGAAATTTCGCAAAGCATGAAAATATTTACTTCAAAAGGCTTCATTTCATGGAAAATTCTTTCAAAATATGGAGAGTAAGAGGTTTTATTAAAAATAAAAATTCTGTAAAACTGTTCGTTACGCAAAAAATCATGAAACGGGAGATATGTAACTGATGATTCTAATGTATTTTATTGAAAAAATTACACTTTGTAGAAATACGTTTTTACATGCTTAGGTATAATAAAGTTATTCTTAAATATAACTGTGGAGATTTCAACTTGCAAGCTGATTTATTTCAGCTTCAATTATAATATTGACACTTTTAATGTATCCAAGGGAAAACATAAATCTTATAAGAGCTTCAGGTATCCGACTAGGTAAAAAAAATAATTTGGTTGAAGATACTTATTTTTATTTTTATTTTATTTTTGTAATTTCAAAAAGCAGGTACGTTTCTGTTTCCGATTATATTTTTATTTTGCTTCTATATCAGTTTGAAGTCAAATTACAGCAAACTATTGACGCGTAAATGATGCTTATTTATAAGCATCTAAAAACTTTAAAAGCATTTTCTGATGAACATATCTTTTTTTTTATTTATTTATTTTACTATATCAGTATCGTAATATCTCAAAAAATAATCAAAATATCTTAATGAAATTTATACTTAATGCTCTTTATGTTATGCAGAATGTAATGAGTTTTGTATTTGCTTTTGAATAGTATAGAAGATGATTTCTGATTGTTTAATGAAAATTCCAAATTTTATAATTGATTTCATTTATTAAGCCTAGAAATTTTGTTTTTGAATATAAATCTTAAATAATAGGCAATAATAGATTAGGTAATTCTACACTTTAAGATATGTTGTGCATGTAATGTTACAGAGAAAAATTAAAAACTATATTTTTTTTTTCTCTAGGGAACTCTTAGTTTTTTAAATAAATGCTAAAATTTACATCAAAATACGCTTTTTCTTCAAAAGACATACATATTTAAATAATTTCACTTTAATTTATTATTTTATTCTTATATTAGTAAAGAAGCGTCATATAAACGTTTTTTTTTTTGAAAAATTTTCGCCGAGTCATGTCAAATTCCTTAAAGAAAACACGTGAAAACAATCATGATCAAAGGAACATATTTAAAGGAACGTAAACTGCATCGGTAAGTATACAAACTTTTTTCTTACTTTTTTACTGTTGGAAAATTATGTAAAATCATTTGCAATTTTACATACTACGATAATTTATGCTATTATTATGCGTATAAATTATCTCATGAATTTTAAGCACATCAACTGTTTATCAACAATTTTTACAAACAGGAATTTTAAATGAATTATAACCTTTAAAATACTGATAAAAATGTTAACTTTTTAAATAATATCTCGTCTATTCCTAACAACTTCCAACAATACGTGTATTGTTATTTTGATACACGTTACAATTTGATTTCAAGCACTGTTAAAATATCTGCTCCAAAATTTTCCAATTTTGTTAGAGAAAAATATTTCAGAATTATTGTTTTTTCAAATCACATTAGCTATCTCTTACCAATGAAGTTTTTATAATATATATATGTTATGATGAATGTGATTAATCCGGTAATTAAGTATAATTACCGGATTCATAACCCAATTATTAATAATCGCCATTAAACTTATTAGGGATTAAGAATAATAACCGGTAATTTTACATATCACCAGTTTATTGCATTTACCGTAACATAATATATGCATATAATATAGTTTTAAAATATGCATAGTCATAGTATATATAAACAAAAAAAAAAGAAAGGAAATATTTATATGTTTTATATTAGTTACGGTTAATGTTAAATTTTCTATATCTGGAAATAATTTGTATCTTTTTTTGTAAATTTAAGAAAAAATTGTTGTCGAATATGCTCATGATATTGAAATACATATACAATTTTTGAAAACAAATGACCACAGTTAAATATATAATATCGAAATAAATGTTCTGACATCCTATTATTTTCAGATCTAGTTTATAAGCCAATCTACAAAATAGTTAAAAAATTAATCGAAATCATCCCAAAAACCTTGATTGAATTATTTTATTTATAGCTGTAGCATGCATAGAGAATTATAAATTAAGAAATATTACATTTATATTCTTATAAGTTCTTGAATTTATTTATGGGACAATTAAAGGTATTTTATGTGGTCAGACAATTCTATTTTAGCTGCAACTGAATTTATCTTTGCTGAACTATGGAATGAACCATGGATAACTGACTTATAATAGTTCAGATGCTAATGCACTGTATAAAATTATTTCTTATAAAAATAATTCAATGATCTTCAGTGAATGCTGAATTTGTGTTCGAAAACACAGTATGCCAAAAATGCTCTTAAGCTTTAATAAATCTTTCATATTTTAACAAATCATTTCCACGAAAAAAAAGAGAGAGGGAAAAAAACTCTTATAAGTATTGAGCTTTTGCCAAATGTAGTATTAACTGATTACTTAATATCCTACTCACTGACGGAAGTGAAGAAAAACATTTTTCCAATCTTATCGATAACAATTTTTTTTCTCCTCCAACGATCCCGGGGGCATCATATACCAAATGACAATAATTCCTAATTGTATCTAACAAAACACGGTTAATTGCCTCCTCATTAAAAACTCTCCTCCGCTTTGCTGGGCGAAAAGTCATTAAACAACTCTGTACTGCAGAGATTGTATCGCAGGTTTTAAACTGTTAATGGTATGCTCCTCGTTTGAATAGAGCATCCCATTTGTCAAGGATTGTATTCATTGATGGCCACTCAAAAGAAGCTCCCTTCTAAAAAGTATTCATTTAGTTTCAATTGAGAATCTTTTTAGTCGATTATCGACCCACGTGGGGAGGCAAGGATTTAACAAGACTTCCTGAGGCGCAGCGTGAGTAAGAGCGAAAGGTTAAGATTTGCTAATGAAGTGAGCTTTATAAATAATTGAATATTTTCTATTACAAGAGGCATGGCAAGAACGCCATTTGCTGGATCTATTTTTTTCAGATTGTATCAAGATAATAGGCTTTGTAAATGCATGTCGTCGAAAATAAACTAAAGCGTGGAAAAATTTTGAAATTTTGACGAAATGAAAATCTAAATTGAGTATAAAGAGTGACCTCATTATAATTATATGACACCTTAATCCAACATTAATTTTTATAATTGGTTTGGTTTGGTTTGGTTTGATGGAGTTTATTGACGTCAGAACCATTTTTGATTAAACATATGATGAGAGTAGATCTTAATTTGAAAGTTTGTTTGTAAATTGCGTCATTTTCTAGGACCTGTCAAATTGTAAAGTCTATTAAAAGTATTATCATGGTAAAACACAATCTAAAAGTTTTTTAAGAATCATATCAAAAAGTAAAAGCCAATCATTTTTAAGAAGGTAAAAAGACTGAAATGAGGAACTTTATGAAGAGCGCCTTTTAATTTGATGTGTGGAGAATGAAAGTAGCAAATGTGTTCATTGCTAAATTGTGGAACCATTGATAAATTAAAATGTGAAGAACCGTCATAGGACGCTGACATAGGGTACATAAGGGGGGGGGGCGTGTTCAATCAACAGCACATTTTTATGTATGAGCCGGTGTAATTTGTAAGTGATCTTACTTTTTAAAATATAAATACTAATATATGATATTTAACCCTTAAATGTGTATTATTGCAAATTATCTACATCTAGTTCCACTTAATTACATTCAAAACCCTAAGTGTGTTCATTTCGGAAAGCACATTCATAATCATAGACAATAAACCATGCATGGAAGAAACTAGTTGGCATTACTTTAGGAAGATAAATTAGGTTGTTTTTTTAAAAACATTTGTATGTGGTAGATGATGAAATTCAGTGTGTTACTTCCCATCTACTGTCAGGTAAGCTATCAATGTTTGATATTGTATTTGAAAATTATATTAGATACAAGCTAGATTTTTGGGAAATAATGTATGTTCCAAAAATCAACATGCGACTTATTCAAAATAAATATACCATATTATTACCTTTATTTTTTATCTAACCTATGATTATTTTCCTACAGCAAACGATTTTTTTCATTCAAAACAAATAATCATGTATTTAACGGTAAAGCAAACTTTATTTTATATAAAAGTATTATTATATCGCTTATAACTGTATGCTGCACTAATTATATATCATAAAGGAATGAAACCTTAAATACCCTTTTAAAATGGTGGTTATGAATAACTATTAATTAACTTTCTAAAATTTATATAATTTGCATTATAAGTAGTCAAATTCCATTATTCCGTCATAACTTTATACCTTACCGTTATGTCTTGCATATTATGTCAAGAGAAACTGAACTTTTAAACGTCTCTTTAAAAGGAAGCCTTCAGCTAATTTTATCTTTTAAGTAAATTAATATTTGTGATATAAATAGTACGTAAACAAATTTTATAAACCTAGATTTAGTGTATGTTTAAATAATTTATTATTTTTTCATAGCGAAAATCTTATATTAATCGAGAATAAATGTTTAAATATCATTCTAAGTCAACGATTAAGATTAATCAAAAGAAAATTTCGTTATTTAGAAAATATATATATATATTTTTTTCATTCACATTTATTCAGCTGAACTCTTATAATATTTATATAAAAATATAGTATATATATAATAATGCAGTAATTATATTTTCGTCTTAAGGCAAAGTTAAAGTCCACAGTCAATGATAATGATACAATATATAGCACACAGTATATAGCTTACAATATATAATTATATAACATGCTTGGTCAATGGCGTTAAGCAATAGAGAATTAGATAGAAAATAATCAATGATACTGATTCATATTTTTGAGTAAAAAAGTAATGAAATGTATTAGTAAAGATACAATGTTAAAAGTAATTAAATTACTAAAAAGCATTGAATTATATATAACAATTTTATTACTTATCCAATGATTATTAATTAGAAATTATTCTAATAGAAAAAAATTTCAAATGCCACAAACTATCCATTTTAATTATAAATATATATTATATGTAATTACTGTTAACGCCATTTAAATAAAGCAGCATACAAATATTTTAACATTTCTAGCAAATACTCATCTGTATTTAAAGGATAAATGAGGTATAAACGAATTAAATGTAATTATATAGGGTTTAAAATGTTAGGTGAAAATAGTTGTTTAATTCTAAATATAAGTATACCCTTACAAAAATAATAATTTGTACTGCTTTCAGAATTTCTAGAAAACGTTGCTAACATATTTAGATATCAAAAAATTAAAGATATATTTTTAATGCATTATTTCAGAAGCTTATCAGTCTAGACTCTATTTATAAACATATATGATTGCATTATGACTAAATACATTACCTTTTTCAGAAATTGCGAAATGCTCCACATAAAAATTGATATATAAATCTTAAGTGAATTGCTTCTACCCACTTATATTACTTTCTAAATCTTTAAAATATCCAAAATATTCGGTTTAAAAAAAACGATGAAGAGCATCGTCAGTCTACTGAAAATTGCAACAATAGCATACCATTCGTATCTTGTTTCATCTGCATTAGCATCAGTCTACTGATGGATGTTATAATGGCATATAATAGCAGAGCATCATTTCTTCATATACAATGGTATGATATTGAAACAGCTTTTACGGAAATAATTTGATACGGTATTAGGCATGCAGTTCATGAAATATCAAAAATAATAGAAGATCATCATGTCTCCATATCCGAAATTCGTCTTTATCATTTTAAAATATAAAAAGTATTTCCATTTTCCGGCTATATATTTGAACACTTATGAAAGAAGCTTTTAAAAATAAAGCGTACCCATGTACAGTTATATACCAGATATTTGAAAAGCATCAGAGTAGAATATACAGGCGTAAATGCATGTTATAGAAACATATTTTTAATAAGAAATGCCTGTTCTTAAAAAATTTGTTTATGAAGAATCATACAGATTTTTTTTGAAGCAAGTATATATGATATTGTATTATTTTTGAAAAATCCCTTTCTCATTTCTATACATTTCAACAGTCTTTCTTAGAATATGATTCAAGTTTCAACATTTCATGCTGTTGAATGAAAAGATTTTATCGCTCTATTTCCGTCAGTTTTAAAACCAATATATAGTATGAAGGTTTTTTTGTTTTTTTTTGTAGGTGCAGACGTTTTAAAACCATTAAACTGTTTCATCTGTTACATACTATGCTTTGATAAAGGATAGAATCTTTAAAGTTTTTTCCCCATTTTTTTGTAATGACTAAAAATATTTTGGATTAAAATTTATGAAATCAGTGTACTGAAAAAATTTATTAGCTTAAATAGTTAACATATTTAAGAAAATCAATATTGCTTTATGAGTTCCATCTTTATGGGTTTTATAACATTATAAATTGTCTTGGGAATTCCAAATATAAACTTTTAGATGATTAATGTAAAAAGCTTCTAACATTAACTAGCAATTCAAAAGATGTATTTCAAGAAACGGAAAGAAATACATGTGGAAATAGGTGGTTTTCTCCTTCAAGATTTAAAAGGACAGAAAATACTATATCCAATATATTTTTCAGTGTCCCACAAAACAACTGCAGTTAAAGGTAATGATTAATCTTTCTGGTGACCTTATATCCTCTGCCTTTTTGGCAAATAGGACATAGAACTTTTCCATCGATTCGTAGCTGCGCTTGACAATTATAAATAATGGAGACAAGGCTTTGCCTACAAGTCGATGGAATTCTCCATTTTCTTATAGCTTTTCCATAACATGTGCTACCAACGAAAATGTAATTTTAAGGTTTTTCCAGGAATGTAATCCTAATGTTTGAATATATTGTCATTTTTGTCAGAAATGCGTATCTTGATGACTAATGAGGTCCCCGGTTTATTTATATTATCATGAGAAGTGTTGTTAATTCTTATTTATTAGAAACATAGAATTGAATAATAGATGAAAAAAGTAATCAATTATAAATTGGATCTTAAGAAAGTTCAATTATATCAAATATAAATCGCATTTTCCGAAAGTTCAATTATATTTATGTCTCATTATTAGCATGCGATATGCACATTATTTGCATGCGACGATTATCACCTTAAGAAAACTTCCAGTTCTTGCTCAATGTGCAGAGGTGAAAACAAGAATCTCTGTAATTTTTAAAGTATTAATCGTCACTGGATAATAATCTTACATTCGTGATATTTCTTTTTTAGTCTATCTTGCGGTAAGTTTATTTTATCTCTTGAAAACAAAACCTTTCTTTTCTGCCTTTATAAAGAAGTTTTATAGTGTCTTGCATTTTATAACATACACAAAGAGCATTAACGTGACACACCCTTAATCCTCTGAGTTTTAAACTTAACATACTTTAAAGTCAATAAAAATTTCACTTTATCTACAATTAAATGCTATTTTGCATTTAATTTAAATATTGAACTAAAAGTAGTAAATTTAAAGTTTTTAAAATGTGTACATATGCATAATCGTTGCATAAAATAATTATAAGATATGAACCACATTTTCTTATATGGCGGTGCATTGTCCCATCGGAGGGCACATCACATATAATAATAAGAAGTTTCAGGTTTGATGTTTAACTCTTGTGGCATAGAAATGAAATTGACTATTTCTCATCAATGATAAGATGTATCGCTTATGGGAGGAGCTGCATTGTGGCCAGCGATGGCCTTAGGATTCAACAATTGTTCCCACCTAACTGTCGTAGCGTTTCGATCATTTAGTTTTTCTGAATGCCTTAAGATGGGGTGGAGTAGTCACTTTTCGTTGGTAAAACAATTTTTCTTTGTATTGATAAATTATAAAAATTTTTGGTGTTTATATAAGTCTCCAAATAACAGAATAATTCAGCCTAGAAATAGCTTTTTTATGATAAATTAACTTTCAAAGATGATTTTCCCCCATTTAAGAGAATTGACAAACCATTTTAAATATTTTTACACGCAATTGTAATTTAGCATGCATAACATTATGAGTTATATGTTATTGAGCTGACATGAAATATGAATATGTGTGTAATAACTAAACAAAAAAGTTTTATTCTGATTTAGTGTCTTCTATACTTTTATAAATTTCATATTATAATAAATTTTCAACAACGTGTTTGTTAAATAGTGGAAAATGCGAATATAAAAACGATCACTTGTATTTTAAGACAAACAAATCTTAAAATGTTAGGAACAGTTATCCGTCTTAGAATCTCAAGAAATATTGAGATAGTTCTACTCAAAAATTATTTAAAAATATTATATCTTATTAAGCAATAAGCTTAATAAAAAATGGAGTCCAATTACTCCATGGCTAGGATAAAGAAAAACATATTGGCTTTGTTCCAAAATATTAAGAAATATATTTGCTCGTCTAATCTTACAAACGGTAGCTGCTTTGCAATTAACATTTTTTTTACTTGACTTTACAGAAAGTATTTTAATAATTGTGAAAAATATTGAATTGGGAAAATGTCATCGAAAAAATACTTAAGACTTATAAAATGTTTAACTGAATGAAAAAACTATATTTGTGAGTCTTCTCTTATTTATTTATTTTTTTGGTTTTGTTTTAGGCATATTTCTGTACATTTCTGCAGTCTGATAAAGATTTCTTCTACTTTACTGGTTCTTATTACTAGTATTACTTATATATTCTCGGCGATTTGGGTATATAAATACCTTAAAACTGAATCTAAATCACACATATATTTTTAATATATATATACGATCTTGCAAATTGACATAATTGATTATATTGATCTTGTAAATTGATTATATTGATAATTGTAATATCAGACATAAAATGTGAATTATTAATACGTTTTAGAATATTTTTAGAATATTTATTGAAATTATTAAGATAGTTTATTGTATTTGAAGATAAAAACAAGGTATATAGGCAGAAATATGTACTACACAAATATTTAGAGTTCATGATATTTAAAGAATGAATACTTATTATTTAAAATATACCTTTAAAATAATTATTTTTACTTCGTATGAGAAGTAACTTGCATTTTAGAATTAAATAAAAGAATAATGCCCAATTCTATTTTGTATGATTATTTATCAAATACTCATTAAATTCGAATGGATAAAGAAGACGTATTGAATGCTAAAGATTCCAAAATTGATTCAAATCCAATTATACGTAAATTCAATGTATATCATTATTCCTCAAGAACGGATATAATCCATAGATTAATTGCTGGAACGCTAGATATTGGTATGGGATCATTTAGCTATTCTAAGCAGATCTTTTGTCACAGATCCTTTATTAATTCTCCTCTAATTGGTTATCTAAGCTGACCATTCGTGAAGTTTCACAATTGGAGCGTTTATCATATTTAATTATTTTCCAACTGTATGGAATCATGTATTTAATCATGATTCTTCCCGATCCAAATCCTACTACAATGCATGAATTGAATAGGAAGATGAACTATAACTTTAGACATACTTAATTGAGTTTTCTATAATTAATTCCTAATTTGTCTTTCTAGGAAACATTTAAAATCGCCCTTGTGCATTTTAATTACTGAATTTCTTTAACACAACGAATACATATAATGACTTTTCGACAGCATCACTTATATTTTGCTAAAAACAGATTCTAGAAAATTGACAAATTTTTTGTAATTTCCAATACTCTCATGGTTTATCTAAATGTAGGAGGTTAGCAAATGTAAAATATATAGGAGTTTCATTTAAAAAATGTTTTAGGGAAATATTTTCAACATGCTATATGAAGGTAATCCGGATTCGGTACTCAAATTTTGCGTATGCAGTAAACTTTATATTTTTGCATGAAACATACTTCATCTATCCATGGGTTGAATTTGAAAAATTTCAAAAGATTGAGTAACCTGTAAAGATGCTTGTATTGTATTTACTGTACATTTGCTTATTGTATTTACTGTACATAAAAACAGTAAATACAATAAACAATATGTAGCGGAACACGTATGCATAATCTGTATTTCCAATAAACAAGATATCGGAACATAAAAGAAAAGTTTCGCTCAACTACTTACTTCATCTGAACTCAACATACATACTTCAACTCAGTCTCTCAGATTTCTCATATATATATATATATATATATATATATATATATATATATATATATATATGGGATGTGATATCTTCATTTCTAATCGAGCTATTAACAAATGTCCAGTTTTACTGGAACTTTCATTTTTATTGCCGATGTCACCAAATGAGCAAATGAGTATGAACCATCTGCAAAACTCTTTTCCTTATTATAAGACAAATTTCACAAGATAGCAATATTACACATTCGAAATAATATTATCAATCTTCATTCGTAAACAAATGCAATATATATATTATTAAAATTTCTTTACGAAACGAAGAGTAGAAAATAAGTATTGAACATGAAAAAAATAAACTGTCAGTGCCTCATTTTGGATTGATTTTATTTTGTAGTATTAAAAGCAAACACAAAAAAAGTTAATATTTTTCTTATAGAGTTGATATTGCCAAGATTTGCTATATCATAAATATTTAAAATAACTCATAAAAATCATTTAATTTTAAACGTCAGTTAAGATTTAACAGAAAATATTCATTTTTAAATATTATTAGGGATTTTATCAAAACTGTAATATATTATGTAGACATTGTTGTGAAACTTCCAGCGAAATTAATGACTATAAAGTTGAGAAATGACAAATGTAACCATCATTAGAAATGTGCATCCATTTAAATATGTATATACATTAATAAAGCATTATATATTATAGTTAGAGTGACATATTATACGCATCTTATTTTTAAAATAGGAAAAGCATAATATGCCCTATCATAATATTATGGCATTAAATTTCCAGAAAGCATTTGCCATTTTTCCTTTTACAATAAATTTTTAATCTGGTGAAATTGCAGTGATGATTTTTAACGTATAAAATCTTAGGAATCCCAAAAATCTTCAAAACGGAAATAATTTATAATGTTTTTCTGATTTTTTCCCCTTTTTATTCGCAGTAGAATTCATTTGAAGAGCAATTGCGTTTGAGAATTTAAAAGGAAATTGGAATATCTTTATAGATTCATACCTTTTGTCAATTGGTATTTGTTTGGAATTTTTTTGTGTTTTATATTCCTTTTTATTTTTTTTTATAATTACTTTTTATGCGTAGTACAGAAAGAATACATACTAATCATGAAATAATTTATTTAGAAGATGAAATTCATGTACTCGTATATTGATTTAGATATTCACTACCATATAAACGATTTATGATTTTGAAACGTTTGCAATTAGGTAGTCATGGTTTCAACACTAATGTATATAACGGCTATATATATATATATATATATATATATATATATATATATATATATATATATATATATATATATATATATATATATATATATATATTTAAGTAACCAATCAAAAGTAAGAAATATTTTGAAAACGAAACGAAATAGTGAAATAGTTTCGGAATCGCAACTAAAAATTATTTCTGATTCAAACTTAAAAAAGGAACAGGAAAAACTTCATAGTATTTAGGTTTATTTGATTTTTCTATTAACTTGATTTTAATACTTTTGTTATATATATATATATATATATATATATATATATATATATATATATATATATATATATATATATATATATATATATATATATATATATATATATATAACAGATAGATAGATTCAAAAGATATGAATTTCTCCTTATGATTTTTTTAAGTTTTTCTGAGAATTACTATTAAAAAATTTCCATGATTTATTTTAATACAAGCAAGGTTGAAATATGTCTTTAAATTCGTGTGATAACCACACATAATTGAGAAATTATGAAAATATAATATATTTCATATGCAGAATTGTAAAGAATATTAAACCATATTTTTTTTGCATGAAATGAAATTGATTGCATTATTATTGATGCCCTAAGAATAAGGATAATTTTCCTTTCGTTCTAAACCTCATCCTACGCTTTATTACATGATCATACTAAGTTAAGCATAATAAATGCCAATCTATTTATTTAGATTATATTGGATTACTATAAAATAAAAAGTAAGCCAAAATAATTTTGATTCTGAAGTAAGCCCGTTTTGCAACAGAGAATGGGTTCCGAAATCATAGCAGTGTCATTTTTGCTAGTAGATTACAAATCGATTGAGTAAGCGTACTCCTGTAGCGCATTTATTCATGCATACTGAATACATAGCGAGTGTTTAATAAACAACGAATTAACAATAGTGTAACAGCAGTGTTCCCTATCAGCGAAATTACTAACAGTAATCCATATGACATATACATTAGATAATATGACACAATATAGGCAATAAAGCTATAGAACACTTAAAGTAAATGTTGAAAGGACTAGCTGTTGAAATCTGTTTGCATGTGGCGATGTTCACTTTCACATTGCCAGGTATACCAATATTTCCAAGTCGCCAAAATAGCCTACTCAATAAGTCAAAAAAGGGATTCAAAAATGTACAGTAGGAAAAAAACACCAATTCCATGAGCTTATTATGATTTTTTTTTTGTTTCATGTACTTATATTAGTTTGGTCATCAATTTGTCAGTAAATTAAGATGAACATAAAAGTAGATTTCATTTCGGCCTACCAATTGAAGCTATATAAATTTCTCAAGCTGAAGTTCATGTGACTGTTATTTTGCTGTAGTGTATTATTCTATAGTATATGAGTAGTATAGCTTTATTTCCCTATAGTGCATTGCATTTATAGTACTTTGCATTTATATTCCTATTTTCTATTGCATAAATAGTTTGCCTTTGTATATCTACCCTTAAAGTTTGACTAATAATTTTAGAATATTCTTCTATTTTGATTAGGCATTTTGTATATTGAATTTGATTGATTTTGTATATTGATTTTGTATTTGATTGTATTTTGAAATGTGCTTTAAACCAATAATATTGGTGCAATTAAATACCAAATGAATAACTTGATTTCAATAATACATTTAGAAAAACACTTTTAAATGTCAAATTTTAATAGATATTAAATCCTCATTGTGTTAGTAATCTTATAGCTGATCTGTTTAAAACATAAATAAGCATTCTTAATGAAGTCATAAACTTACATTATAATAAAATATTAATAATATGTTAATGATAATGTTAATAGTATGTTAAATAAAACCTGATGTATTTTAAATTGCAAGTTAGACTTTACAGTAATATAAACTTAATTTCTAATTCAGTAAGAAAAATTCTACTTATCATTCCTTACAAATATTATGCAAAATTTTTCTTACTTAATTTCCAACAATGGGAGAAATTCATGCAATTTTATACTTGATAAGGCATTTAAAGACTTGCCTATTTCAGTGAAACAATAGTTGAAGATTATGAAAAAAGAATGTTTTAAAATATTGTCGAATTCCAGGACAAATTTCCATAAAACTTAAGTTCATATCATTTGAAAGGCAATTTTTCAAATTTTAAAATGGAGATGAAATTTTTTTGTACAATAGTATTTTCGAAAAACATCAATAATATTGTGGAAAGTAACAAAAACTTAGTTATATAATTTTTAATTAAAATTCTAATTAAACTTTGAAAAAGTGATTAATCCTAAATATACACTTCCATTTCCAAAATATACGACCAATCTAAAGCTATAAATTATTTGGCCAAATTTGGTAGATATATATTAAATAATCAAGCCTGGAAAGGCCAAACATATTTACGCAAAGGCATAAGCTCTAGATTACTTTTATTAAATATTTCAACTATGTTTATTAAGAATTTCATTTGAATATCTCTATTTTTAAATAAAAAAGTATAAATGAAGAGCAGTTTTTTTTTTTTTTTTCAGGTTCTCAAATTTCTAAATGAACTTCGCTTCATTAAGCAATTCTTTCAAAATAATTCTTAGACAAATATTTTATTTATGAAAATCTATCACTTTTAATATAAATATTTTAAGTTAAAAAGAAATAATTAATAATTCACAAACATGATAAATTTAAAGAATAGAACACCGAAACGAATAAAAGAATTTCCATTGCTCAGCAAGCCTTTTTTCATCTTTCAGAAGTCTTAAATTAATGAAAATCCTGTTACGAACCGATGCAAATAAAACACACAAAGTAAAAATATTATTTGTTTTGTAAATCTCCGCACGGGCAATTTCCAATTGGGAGAAAGACGGCTCAGCAAAATCAGCATCTAATTGAAAAAGGAAATAAATTTTTCATGCATTTTTCTGAATTAAATGAAATCCGTAATTCATTGCCGTCTACAGACTGGAGCCTTGCGCTTTATTCAAATCATTGATTTGCATATAAACTCAGAAGAGGTATTTTTATTTAAATGACAGTGAACGTCAACATGTGAAAGGACCTCAAAGTCCAGACTCGTTAAAGTTTCAATAATTCATACGTTTTAAGTAACTACTCAACGTATTTCCAAATCTCTATGGATCTTCATATTTAATGCATTTTATCGCAAGAAAACGTCACTTGTCAAAGCCCTCTTTTGGAAAAACCTTTAATGAATTCAGATGGCTTTTAATTATATTGATGGCTTCAAAAGTGCTCGATTAATGCGAAAAAAACTAAGACGTTGAGACAGACTATTACATATTTTAAGCGTGAACTTGGCAAATTTAAAAGTTTTTATCGCATGAATTTAATTTTTATTATTCAATTTTAAAAACTTTATCATTGTGTCTACCAAACAAATCCGTTATTTGTATTGACTTCTATTTTAATGGTTATTTTCTTTATAAAAAGAAATATTTACATTCTATTTGTTTTATGCTTAAAACTAAATTATAAAAATTAGATAAAATATCAAAAAAGGATGAAAAGTAAATACATACATTATAAACTATTTTAAATAAAATTGTGGAATTGTAAATACTCGTGTTTATTTCCTTTATAAATAGAAACGAAATTGCCATAATAAAAAGCATTGTTGAATCTATTGTTTTTATATAGTAAATGGATGCACAAACAAATATAAAAACAGATGAATTTATTTAATTACAAATTAATAAAAATGTATGAATTAAGTAACAATGTAATAAATATTTATTGTATAATTTCTACAGAACCACCACTTTTAGAACATCTTTTGAAACAGTAAAAAGTTAAATATAATATTATGCTGTTATGTGTTCTCTTCTCTTCCAGTTTTTAGTCGTTTAGATAGAAATAGATTAACAACTCAAAGAAAAAAACGAAAAATTATTTTTTTATACAGTAAATACTTACACTAGCAAACACAAACATAGAGAATATATTTAATTACGTATCAGAAAAAAGAATAAATTGTGTAACTATGAAATACATTATTTTTAAAAACAATTTCTACTATGGAATAATAAATAATTTCTTTGCTTTTAAAAGTGGAAAGTTAATTTATTAAAATGCAATAAAATATACGTAAGTATTACTACGTTGTACGTTTTCGTCTCTTTCAATTTTCAGATTTTTGCAGAATGGTTTTTCTTATGCTTCTTGCTGTTTACATTACGACACCCAGTTCAAAATAGAAAAAAAAAATCAATGTGAAATTATAATGACACCAACCATAAAAGTCTTGAATAACCATGACGTCATTAAAGGATTGAACAGAAAAAAAAATATATTAATTTTCGTGAATTCGAAATACAAAAAAAGAGAACATAATTTATAAATGATGAAAACAGAAATCCGTTTTGAATTGTATATAAAATTGGTAAATTGCATATAAAATAGATTTAATATGAATAAATGATTTGTATTATTAAAAATATAATTGTATGAACATTACAACTTTAATGTTTCATATAGTATAAAGAGCATTTATAAGATCGGAGCTAATTTTCTACCTATGACAGATATACAAATTAAAAGAATGCTTTAAACTGCATCAAAACTATGTTTCCCCAGCGGTGAATTAAAGAATGTTGGAAGCTACAGAGGATTGCATACCCAGTCTGCTATGATCATTTCTTTTATAATAAATATTCATTTGATATAAATTTCATGAATATAGACAACGCATTCCATATTATGAATAATATACAAATTTTTACTTTGTAAATTGTTTCCATTTTCTTTACTTTCTCGCCATTTACTCATCTTGTCCCTCTATTTTTATATTACATTGCTCATGCAATGTCCACTTTCTCGCTATTTATAACATTGTTTCTAAATGTGCAGAAACTGAGTAATAAGTATGTGTAGAACTGTTTATAAGACTTTTGAATCAAAAGGTGTAATTTAAATTTAAAAAAATATTAGTCTCATATAATATATTAAAATTATGAATCCGATTATTAATAGATTTATAACTGCATAGATGTAACAATTTCTTGTTGGAGTATAAATAAAGTGAAACTGCAAATAAGCATTGTTATATGCCTAGCAATATTTTTTTCAAAAATTATAATCATTATAAGAAAAATATATCAAATAATAAAGAAGAAAAAAAAAAACCATTGTTACATATTCCTAAATTGAGTGTTAATTTTAAAATTCTCATCAAAAATATTTTCCTCGTATGAGATTCGTAAGAACAATTAGTTCATCTTAAAAAAATATCCTTTTAAGAACATTTAGTAGTTAATCTATCTCAATACTAATATAAATTAAATTATATATTAATTTTATATTAAATTCCAAAAACCCAAGAATAAGACTAATTTTAAACAATGTATTTTTCTATATATTTAAATTAATCCTGAGTAATTAAAGAAATCCTATAACTCCTCCATTTTTATCAGGATTTCAAATAACTACAAAAGTTAATGCGCTATAAAAATTGCTTTTCTTGTCATAATAACATATAAAATATACATATATAAGTCATTCGTAATTATTTTGGTTTCTAAAATTTTTATCGACTACTTCAAAATATAATCAATAGGAATTAATATCCTTTCGGCAAATCCGCCTATTAATATACTTATTTTATTAGGAAAAATAAAATTTATGATAATATGCGAGGTACTTATGAGTAAAAGAAAAAAAAATGTGCTGGAAGAGAATTTATTTTACGACTTTATTTATTTTATACTTGTTGAACATAAAAAGACAAATCAAATTTCAAAAGTTTCAAAATGGACTAATTACTATTTAACTTAATGCGAAATCAAAAAATACATGCAATTAGATTATTTTGATAATTCTATGCTTGCTTTTCACAAAACTGTTTCTATCGATATCGGTAATGATTAGAAACTTATATTATAAAATAAATATTTATTATTTAAAAATATTTATTTGTCTGGAAAAATAAAAATAAAATTCATTGGAAGTTTCATGATTTTTGTAAATAATCTCTATTTTATACATTTTTTTTTATTTCTTTTCAATTATTCCTCCAAATCAATGTCAACCTTAATTTTACCTTTACATCATTAAATATCACTCCAAAATGCATAACAAATAATTATTTGAAAATTTTCCCGTTTAATATGTTACATACTTTGAGACATAATTACAATACAATGATTGAAAGTTTTATGATCAAGAGAATGTTAGAGAAGATCGTGACCATGGAAAAAAAATTCTTTTACTTTATTATTACGGAATAAATTTTTAGATTTTCTTTTCTATCATATAGCATTCCGAAAGTTTTCTTAAACAAATTGTGCTGATAATATTTTCTTTATTAGTGTTTTAAACTAACTAAAGTGCACATAATACTTTTCAATCAGATTTCTACAAAAAAATGCATGTTATAATTAATACAGAATCATAAAATGGAAAAATTATAAAATACTTATTTTTATTATTGAAAATAAGGAAAAAGTATAAAAGGTTTTTTCAAGTCTCATTAATTAGTTTCCATATATTTATATGATGATAATTTTGATGAATAATTCATTAATAATTTAATTAAATTTTTCGAAATATTCTCATAGAATTTATTATTTAACTACCACTGCAGCAAAGCCTGCGAAATATCAATCTCATTTTTTATTGTTGCTTTGTAAACAGTAGAATGCTTTGCAAAAAAGGAATATATATAAAAATATTAAGACATTTACAAAAAAAATTGAAAAATTATAAATAAATACTTACTATAAGCAAACAGTTATTTATAGAAGACATAAGTGTACATCACATCTTGAATTCCAAAAATATTTCTGATAATTTGACTCGTTGAATAATAAATTTAAGAAACAATATAAAAGAGAGATCCACGTTCCCCCGCTGCACATTTTTCAAAATAAGAAAGAAAACTTTAATGGATTCCAAATATTTTTTTAGATTCACAAATTTGCTCTTAAAAAAGATTTAAAACATTGTTAAAATTTTGAAAATTAACAACTATAGAATTAATTATAACGAATTATTAGTGCATATATAACTTAATAACTTTATAATTCTGATAAATCTTTCATATATGCAAAATATGTTTGATTGTCTCGCATATTATAAATGCAAAATACATGAAGAAGTTTTATTAAGTGAATTATAAAAAAATCCAAATAAAAGGAACACATCAATGTGCACAAATTTATTATCTTTATAGTTGATGTGGTATTTTTTAAATTTATTTATTAAAGACGTTTTTAGGCAAATTCGAAACTATACCTGAAAAATGTATAAAAACAATTTCAAAGAAGTGAATATGATGGAATTCTAAAAAGACTTCTACGCAAATACATTAAAAGAATCAAAATCTTAATTTATTAATTTTTTATTTTCATTTATAGGTTTATTTTGAAATAATTTTATCTTGATTCAGTAAATATTTGAAACCAAAAAATTAGAGTGAACTCCTATACCTTAATCAGAAAATTTAACACACATTCTGTTTTGAATCGAAGCTAACGTAAATTATAATTAGAAAAAAAAAATATTTTTTTCTGAAATTATTGAAAACTAATTTAGAAAATGATAGAAATTATATCATGATAAAAATCATTAATTCATTTGCAAAACAAGTTTCCCTCATTTGCGAAAAAAAAATCCAATTTTTTCGAAAATGAGTTCTTAGATCTCTCTTTTTTTAATTCTTGTATATTTAAAAAAATAAATGGACTGAAATTAATTATTTATTGAATTCATTTTGAAACATACAAATTTCAAAGATAATTTACTCATTCCTCTTTCAATAAAGAATTAAACCAGTTTTGATAACATTTTCACATATTAATTAGATTTATTTTAAACTTTTATTGAAATTCTATTTATTTTAGTAAGATTTGAGAAAATTGCTTTGAGGATTAATCAAAAGGCAAAATGGATAATATAATTTCGTTCAATCGAATTTCTTTCTTATTTTTAAAGAAAAAGAATAAAACTTCAAATTTTCATTTTTCATCTCACAAACAAATTTATAAATATTTATTGTTATTATATTTTTCCTCTACAAAGGATAATTTTTTATGAAAAAAATGTTTTTATTAATTGCTAATATGCATTTTATTTAGGCCTTCTTTATCAAAAATGAATTTAATGTAAATATTTTAAAGAATATTTTTATTTATTCCAAAAATTATTATCAGAAATGGATAAATTAATAACATGAGTTATTTTATTTTGGCGAACTAAAATATTTTACTCTTTCGTAGAATGTATCTTTTTATCTTTGTCTCAAGAACAATAAAGAAAAAAAAAATCGAATTTTTGCTGAAAGAAATCGATCTTAAGAAATTTTCTAATTTATGATATTTTGACTGGCGATGTTATCAACCATTTCATAACCAGTGTTGACAGTTTAGTGATGATAATTTACAATTAATAGAGAACTTTTAGAAGAATTGCCAAAATCAGACCACCAATCCCTTTATACATAAATATGTTTTATCAATATTTATTAAAATATGTGTAAAATTATATTTACTGGTTTCCTTTCAATTTTGAATAAAAGATTATACTGACATTAATAAAATTATTCTTTTAGCAAATCTTATTGTATATAAAGCCATCATTTTTACTGTCATTAAAACCCTCATTTTTTAAAATAATTAATTCTAATAAAGCAAGCAATTTTCTCAAACTCAAATAATGAATAAAATTCTTTGACAAATATTTATATCTTGATTAAATTTTTGTTTTAAAAACTAATTAAAATCTCCTTTAAAAAAAACTACATACATTTGTACGTACCATTACCATTTTAGAGAGAATCGAGCATTTAGGAGTATCCTTAAAAAGATGTTAATGATTCGGTAATTGAATTGGGATTCAAGTTTAGTTTAGAACAAAGTATAAATTCGTAAATGTAAAGTGTTGTAGGCGTTAAACATTTCGTATTTAATACTACTTACTACCAGTGTAATAGAGGTACTTTTGAATACTTTGCTTTTCAAGAAAAAATATTTCCTTAATCTTTTTCTTGTATCCAATAAAATTGAGATAACATAATTATTATATTTTTAGAATTTTTTCGATTTTATTATTACGTTTTTGGATTAAAGTTGAAACAATTGTTTTATGCATTTTAAACAAAATGCAAGTACTTCTTATAACATAAGCGACTAGATTTTAATATGAAAGTCTATGCATTTTAGAATTTGCTCTAACTTTATTAATCTTCACAAAGTACAGTATTTAACTAATTAAATGCATTCGGCGTATGCATGCACTGACTAAAATCTTCATTTTGGTGTGGTTGATGTATTATTTTCATCCAATAAAAGTAAAATCTTATTTGCAATATCATTTTTTTGGAAAATTTACAATGCAACCAGTTGTATTACTTTCATCATGTATATTCGTGGCCTCTTGACTTTAAAGTATAACGGACTCGAAGGATTTTTGAATATAAATTCTCCAGTTAACTGGTTAAGAATATTTTTTCCACATTGGGACCAAAATTATTACATGAAAATGTAGCACAGTATAGTCTTTTAAAGATACCCAACACAAGAAACGCGCAGCTATTAATTGTATAATATCGAAAAAATTTTTGTATACTGCAACTCAATTGTAAGTAAAATATTAACCCCCTACTTGCCGAGGATAACTTGCGAAATTCAGCCCCCACTGCTACGTATATAGTTGCGAGATGTATATATACGCCAGAGGCAGTTAACACATTTACTTAGGGAGACATATATATATATATACGTCCGCGGCAGGCAAGGGGTTAATTAACTTTCAAATTATTATTGTAATGTTCATGTCAAATAATATTATCATAATTTAAAAAATGATATTGGTAAAATAAATGAACCTCATTGTTACACTTTTTAAATATTTTAGAAGCGCTTAGTATTATTTTCAAAAAAATTGATTCAACATTTCAGTGTCATAAAATTGAACTTTTAGGCTGTTGCTATCAAAATATGTATCAGAAACTCAAAAAACTAAATGATTGTTTTTCACATAATTGTACATAGAAGAAAAATCAATTATCTTTACAACAAGCATTTTTTATCCAAGTTGCATCAATTCAAATACCTTAATTAAAAATAAAATAACTAAATATGATAGAAAGCTTACCACTTGCTGGTGCATATATATTCAAGTACAAACAATCTTCACTTTGGTTGGTGAGGAAAGGTAAGAGTCTCTTCAAGTAATCGAGTCTTCCAGCAGGCATTCTTTTTAGGGCTTCTGTCTCGTTGGAAATATTTGGTAACTTTTGGGGACAAACTGGACCCAAATGATCTGCCGATCTTACACCTTTCCAATGAGGTGGCGTTACCGGTGGCATAAATCTCAATGAACCAGTGGGTACTCCAGCATATGGGACACCAAGGAATTTTTCAACTGGTTGCAAATGCCTATTGGACAAAGTTACAATAACTCCTCTTAATGATCCATATTTGGTTGAAACAACTCTACTACTTGGTCGTTGAGTCTCAGTCACAGCACCTAATAATCCTTTGGAAAACAATATTCCAAAAAACACAAATAATAACACCGGCTTCAGAAGGAATCTTGAATTACTGAAGTTATCCATGATTACAAATATTTTACTGCTCATTAAAATGTATAAAATATTTTTTTACTGTTTTTTTTCTTAGCACACACAACTCTCCAAATTATTTATTTGGAAATATTAACGAAATAACTGAATGGCAATATTCTTATGACGAATGCAAATTCAGCTTCCAATTATATTTAAAAGCATTTGAATATCAGATTGATTCGAAGTTTATTATGAGGAACTTCATATCGATTTTTAACGAATTTATTTTTCAGATTCAAAAAAACAATGAATTAATAAATCATTACCGGATGCTGCTTTTTAATGTTTTACAATTTTAATAATACGAACAACAACAACAATTAACAGTTTTCTTCCAAAATTAGTTTTTTAATGAAATTCTAAAATTATTTTTTTTAAATCATATTTATTCAGCAGTAAATTCTTCATTTGTTGCTATACATACGATTCGGCATTGTTTCAACCATCAAGATATACTTGAGAAAAAGAAATCGAGATAAATTACATCACATCATCACAAACCAAATTCTAATATAAGCACGTAACAATCAAATGTCAGTAATTCCAATTAACTTCCAAAAACTAAAATTTCAGATTTGAAATTTTAACTTCTAGCAAGACATGAAGCAAACAAGTGAAATACACTGAACGAAAAAAAATGATCTGTGCATCAGTGCTGTAAATTTCTGTCACACCATCGATGACAGAATGGTAAGAATCGATATCGAAACATGTTGAATAAAAATTTCCATTGCTAGGACACAATCCAGAAAAGCTGTAAAACGAAGTGGCAGAGTTGACTACTGTTGGCTTCCCTCGGAATCATCTGAGGCATGTGCTCGCCTCCTACAGTCTCCCTCCTCAAGTTCCCTCTGCGCAGTCTCGGATGAGGATGGGAGAAAAAGAGAACTGCCGAGTTGGGAGTTTTCCACGAATGATCAGGTTTGTGGAGACTGGATCAGACCGCGCCCCCTATCAGGAAATTTTAGCTTTCGGACGATCTCAACTTGACTGTCCATAGAGCATCGATTTCAATGGGTGGAGAAAGGGGTTAATGTTTCTTTTTGATTTTTATAGCTTTTGCTTCGTTATGCATTTGTTTTTTTTACTATAATGAAAGAAAAAGAATGCATGCAGCGCAGATTAAATAAAGCAGTAGAAAATCTGATTTTAGAATCGAAACTAATAAAGTTTTTGCCTCATAATAAGTTGAAATATATAATTTTTAACTTGTTGGAATTTACCAACAACATATTAAATGAAATTTCCGATGTTAAAAAAATTCTATTTGTTTACCAATTGACAAATTATTTTATGTCCTTTACATTACTGACAAACAATATTTTTTTGAATATAAATCACCGAATTCAAAACTGTTTAGGTCTTTAGACGTATGGGGATTTTACTTGATTTTTAACAGTTAATTTTGGAAAATTAAAACTTAAGTTTCGACATATTTGAGTTTAAATATTTTGTCACATCCATAAGCTTTTATTTTGTATTTGAGGCATCGAATAACAATGAAAAATTTTGTTTACCAGCACTAATGAATGAAAAAAAATTTTTTCTTCCATTTTTACATAAAATGAATAGTTTTTTTAAGATTTATATAATATAGAAAGATATTATGTTATTGAATTTAATAGTTATCATATCCAGTTTTATTGCATAAATTGTAAATGAATTGTAAAATCTTTTAGAACATGAGATGAAAGGATATCTCAAATATCTAAATTATTTGCTATGTTTAGAGGGAGTCACATTTCTGATTGCTATATTATATTATTATACTTTGATTTTAAAACTCTAACGTGTACATTCATTTTTTAATGATACCCAAATTATAATAGAATTATTATAATTTTCTTAATTTTTGAGACCTGAAAAACAACTAACAGACTTAATAAATCCTTCGGCTAGAAATCGAAGTCTGTTAGAATATTTCAAAACGTCTAAACAGAATCAGGAAGTTTAGTTCTGTCAAATTACCAAAAAATATGTAAAACCTAAGTATCTCTGGTCTCAGTGGAAGCCAGTAATAAAACACAGAACTCAAATTATTGATTATTCACCTCTGAGAATTATTATTTACTATCTCCAAATGAGTAAGCGAAAGTATCCAGACTTATTACTACAGCTCGGTAGCATGCAAACGTTTGCTATTGTGTATTTACCTTGAGTTATACACATATGAGAAAAATAACAGACAAAGGGAAAAATTATTGCATTTCATATATAGTTGAACCCACTTTAAAGTTCCTTAAATATGAACCCAGCGAAATTTTTATTCCTAAGGCACTTAATAAAATTATTTTTTATTCTGTAATAATTGGAGGAATTACTTTTGCATCTTTTATATACAAATGAATATGTGAAGAAAATAAATAATTATATGAGAAATGTATCATAATCGAAAAATAATCAAGTTATTACTTTTTCAGTTAAGTCGCTTTTAAGTACTTAACGTATTAATCTGTAATGTCTTGAAGACAAAAATATTACCTGCTGAGCATTTACTTTAAATATTTATTAATTAAATCTCAATATATGCTACGTATTTCTTCAATGATTTTATTACATTTCCAAGAATAAAATTCCATTTTTGCTTGTTTATACAGAGTCTGAAAATAATTTTAATAATTCCGGCAGATTTTTTTTTACCTTTAATTTGTCCCTTTTATTTTAAATAAAATAGTTAACAAAGGCCTACGTTCAAAAAATATCTCCATTCGACCTTCTGAAGTAACTACTTTATGTAATAAACTCAGCATGACTATGTATAATGTTAAATAAAAGAGTATTAGAAGACGATAGCATATGTATTGTCAAAAAACATAACAAAACAAAAATATTCTTTAAATTAGCTTTAAAAAAAAATATATCTCAACATGGAAAGAAACCAAAATGATAATAACATTTAAATTACAGCGACATCTATCTGAAAGAAATATAACTATCCGAACTCTTTAAAAAAAAAAAAAAAAACTTTAGAATTCGTATATTGTAAAATATACTATACATATTGTTACAAAATACTTTAGGACATACAAGAACTATATAGTTTAAGTTATATATATATACATACATATATAAAGAGACAGAGAGGGAGTATTTTAAAATAGTAATATTGTTTACTGAGACAAAGGCAAAGTTTAATGAAAGCATGAAAATATTAAATAAAATTAAAATATTTAATATTTTTTAGTCTTACGCAGATAACAGTACCAATATTGTTCTCTGACACAGTATATAATAATGGTACAAGGACAGTTAAGGAAAGATGAAAAACTTCTGCATAATATAATATCTATCATAAAATATATCAAAACTGAATAACCTAATATACTCCGACAAAGTCGCTTCCTAATAAATATATCTTTGAAGTGAGTGCAAAATATCGTGCTGAACGAAATTAAATATGAGTTATTTTGATCTTTTTTTAGGAAAAAACGGATAATTTAACTCAAAATCCGTACACATGCTCTCCTGAGTATGCTCTTCTGATTTTCGAAGTATAGCTTTACTTTATATTTTATCCTCTTGAGGAGAAAGTCCCAGTGTGGATCAGTCAATTTACCTATTTACTAACATGCGCAACATCTTCTTTCTACACAAAGAGTTGTGAAGCATTGCTTCTTCAAAAGAAGAGTTCATCATGAAACTTTTAGTAGATCAGTTGTTACTTTTAAAACTGTTTTATAAATGAAAAATGCAATACTTCTGCTGCATTTAAAAATATCTACAGGTAAAGTATTGATTCATTACAATTACATATTTCGGAAACTGGTGTTGTATTGTGAAGTGATACGTATATCCGCTCTTAAACAGAAACTATATCTCAAATCAAATCATCTGCAAAAGATTGAAGAAGTTACAGATAACAAATACGCATATTTGAAGAAAATATATGTTTTATATTCTGTATGTTGACATTCTGTATACAGCATTGTGAAGAGTTGTGAGTAATGCCCTGAAAAATTATCCTTTTAAGTTAACCTGCAGTAGAAAATAGTTTATGATGATAATTAAGGGCAGGAAACATTTGCTTTGATGTTCATTGCTCGAACGACAGTGGATGTTGAATGGCCTTTGCATATACTGTGAATGCATTGTATTTCCACTTGAAGAATTTTGCAAGCACGAGTAACCGCCGTAGTTGGTTTGCACAAATCTTCACACTCATTAACAAATTCCGTTGCATGTTTCTAGCATTTCATGCAAAATAAGAGCAATTTTTATGAACCTCGCAATTTTGAATTGAGATCAGATGAAAATGTCAACTTCTGAACTTGATACCACGCTCACCAAGTTTTGACAATGCATCATCAGGTAGGTGTCTGCAAAATAATCCTTGAAACCAAATTTTTAGCTTCAGAGGGCCGCATACTCACCAGATTGAACTTACATACAAATCAGATTTCTGTTCTGAAAGCCTCCGCTACCTAAGTCTACACAATATCTGAATGATACCATTGTCATCTTCGAAAAAAGAAACACAAAACAGCAACCCCGCCTTTTGAAATAATTGGAATAATTGCTGAAACAGTTCTAGCATTACAGAAAAAAAAACCTACCCTTGTATCCATACATATTCTGGTCACTGAAGAGTTTGATATACTTGTCAAGGGATTTCAATAAACACCACTATATTTACATATGATAAAGCAGAAATAAATACAAAATTTAAAAAAAAATTATAAAAATATAAAAATGATAATAATATGAAGCAGTTTATTACTGTTTTCTAATTTGAAATAGTATAATAAAATTAGATTGTGTAATAATATGCAGAATATTATGATTTTAAAAACAACAACAACACATGAGTTTTATGATTATAGCACTTATTATTATAATATGACAATGCAGACAAAAACAATCTAATATGAAATGATTTGGTTAATGGTTACAAGGAAATTCGCCATTAAAAAGATATTTATGGATACATATAAATGTAAAGAAATATAACTATGGGCCTGTTTGTTTCCATCTTGGTCCTCGAGAGTGATCAAGAGAATTAGAATTATTTTATCATTTACTAAATAAAACTATAGACATTGGATAAAATAATAAAATGTTAATAAACGCATCATGTAATGATTAGAACAGACATATTGCTTAATAAAACTGGAAGAAATACTTCGAAATTTTAAGATTAAAAAATATTTTTACAATTATTAAGAAATTAGTTCTATTTTTCGTATGACAATTTCTGTCTCTTTGTCAATTTATTTATAGTCTTTCATTAAGTCAAAAGTTTTATATGCTGGACTTGTACAATCTCTCACAACGTTTTACTAACGACATAGCTAGAAAACATTTTTCAAAAGCAGCACTCTAAATTTTGCTGTAAATAATCGAATATATATATGCGCAAATCAAACAACACATTATTCTCGACGTTTTTGCAGCAAAACATACATGTTTTCCTCTTGTAGGTGTTATTTAATTCAATGCAAGTCTAGGACGTGTATTTCTTAAATTGGTTGTCTAGACGTTGATTAACGATTGGAATGAACTTTAAAACAAGCTGAACTACTCACGTCAAAAACGGATTTGAGACAGTGAATTTGTAAACTAAATTTATGCTTTTCGTTCATTTCAATTGTAATCAACTTTTGTCAATCAAAATGCACCCATATGGAATCTTTAAGCATTTCAGCATTAATTGGGATTTATTAGCATATTCCCATTATTTTAATAGTCGGAATAAGTAATAGTAAATATATCTATTACAAACTAATGTTCGAGAATTATATGCTTTCTAAATCCATACAGACCATTAAGATTATATTTTGTCCCATGTTTATTATTAGCAAAATACTTATCGTACAATGAATTTGTAAAATCTTTTCATGCTTTAGATTTAAATTATTATTTAGTCAATAGCAATTAATGAATTAAATTAAAATATTTAAAATAATAGGAATTAATTTAAATCATTTTATTATTTAATGTGTGGTTCACCATTAAGCTCTTAAGTTTGCTGATGGAAAGCACATACAATTTAATTTTTCTAGAATTTGAAAGTTTGCTACTGGAATTGAATTTCCAATTTCCAAGATAATTTTTGATATGCACATTGATTGTAGTAAGAATTGAGTTCTCGTTATCAACATTTTAAGACAAGAGGTCCTGTGAGCACAATATGCTATAATAAATATGTCTACAGTGATGTATCATATTCTGAATTCAAGATAATATTATGAATGCATCGGTGCCATGTTGTCAGGTATTTTGTCTAATGAAGATTTCTGTAGATTTTAGAGAATAAATTGAAAATAACATTTAAATTTTGTAAGGTATTAGTAATATTTAAGCTTCAATTTATTTTAAAATTTTCTTTTTATCTATTAAAAATTGTATTAGAAAAAAATAGAATTATATTTTGCCAATTTTATATCACCTCTTATTTTAATAATTACAAAAAATAATAAAATTTAAGCTTCCAATTTTTTATTCATATAAATTATCTGTATATTCATAAATATAATCATATTACAATGTAGGGTTCTCATTTATGTATAATTTTATTATTTCTGCATTCATAGATACGGTGTGGCAACTGCAATTTGTTGTTATTAGTTTCGCAACTTGTAATTGATATCGCATAAGAAATGTTCTCAACCTTTAATATTAATTAAATATTTATTCTGTAAACTGCGCCTTTTAATTCTTAAGATAATCCTCATACAATATTGCCACCTCTTTAACATTTTATAAACATCAATAAGGTATTCAAAAAATATTTTTATGTTCTTATAAAATATGAGACAAAAAAAACGTTTTTCATTCTTTAATGGAATAAACACATTTCAAAATTAAAGTTTCAAAACTATTTTAAAGATCAAAATAAACATTGGAAGTTCATTTTTAATGTAAATGATTACAATTGTCTTTTCTACAAAAGGATGTTTTACAATAAAGAACAACTTGTTTACTTAACGCGATAAAATATCAAAAAAATTATTAAAAAATCGAAATTTTTTTTTATGGATTTGTATGATAAATTTCTGAATTTGTCTGTAAAAGTTTAGAGCTTTACCTGCATTTTTTATTAAGCTATTGAAAGATTTTTAATCAAGAGAGGAGAGAAAACAATATTGCAACACTCACTTTTTAGATCGTCGGCTAAAACAGAGCTAGATAAAAAAAAATGAAATATTACATTTTTCTATCACTCTCAATCTCATATAGTTAAACAGAAATGAAATAGGCACTTAGTTTTGTCTGCATTCCATTTTCCTTATAAGAATAAAAAATTTAAATTAGAAGTCCTTTTTTAGTTTCAAATCGTTTACAATTTTGACTCACTAAGGCTTCTAAAACATTGAAAATAAAAGTATTCCTATTTTATGTATGTTGTTAATTTTTGTTTGTAGGAGAAACATTCATTTAATCGACTCTGAGATATGCATTTATTTGTTAAATGGTTACATTTAAGATTTTTGATATTTCAATCATTCGCAGGTTTTTTCTTTACATTTTCATCAAACAGGTAGAATATTTCATGCCAAAACTGTTTTTAACTTTTTTATTTGAAATAATTCAAAATGAATTACTTAACTTCTTGAAAAAGTTATAAGCAAATTGTATGGTTTTATTTCATGGTATAGATGAATGAAATTTTAAATTCATTTTTCTCTTCGTTGTATTTTTGCTTGAGTACTATTTTTAAAAATTGAATTAGCGGTATGAAATTTTTTGCAAATATTTTAAAATATATTCTTTATAAATTTGCTACAGAATTACTCTAAGGTGTGTAATACTTTTTAATATATACAAAGTAAAAATTAATACATTTTTCAGAATTTTTTAGTATTTTATTACAAAAAAATATAAAAACTTACATATATTTAACAGGAGGAAATCCATAGCAAATCTTTTGTATAATATTATTATCTACCTGGATAACAATTTTGTAGAAATATCTGCATTTTTATAAAGGCCTTTGGAATTTAACAAAAAAATATTTGGTTTTTAAATTTGTTTTACAAATGTGTTAGAAATAATTCAACATTTCTTTGTTTGAAACCATTATAGAATACTATTCTACATAAAATACAATTAAAATGTAATTTCAAACATTGAAATTAAAAGAAAAATATTTATATGGTACTGAGCTACCGTAAGAAACATCATTTTAACTTAAAGAGTTTTTTGAATTTCCATTAATGATCGAATAAAACGGAATTAAAATAACAAATAAAATTACAGTTTTTCTAATATTCAAATATAGAAAAATTGCAAAAGCCTACTACGGCAGATACAGCAAAATATACATAGTATTAAAACAGAGGAAAGAATAAAAAATAACGAGCAATAAAAATTTTTAATATTTTTTTTGAAAAATTAGAAACATATATAATTTTTTCTCCAAAAATCTCCAGTTTCTAGTAAAATGTATAGAAAAATTCATTATTTGTTAAAAATCACTATTTTCTGATCTAGGAAAAAATCACTATTTGTTAATTAAATTATTCGTTTGCTTCAAAATTTTGAATAATACTTGTTAGGTAACGATGATTATTTATGAAATAATTCAAATATGCAAAACTGCTAATAATAATTTTTAAATTAAAAAAAAAAATAGTTACAGCTGAGATAAAGCGAAATAATTCCCAACATTCATTAATTTAGAAATATTATTTTTGTTTCTAATTAACTCAGACGTATTAATATTTACTCTATATAATAAAATGCAATTAAAAGAGTCTGCGTGAATAGTAACAGGTTATTTCCAGATCAAATGTTCCTTTCCTTTATATGTATGACACGAAAGCTGCAGGCTAATATGAAAATGTTAGAGATAAAATCTGTACGAAGTTAGGTTGTAGAAATCCTTCATTTTTGACAAGAATATATGACCTTTACCTATTTCAAACTTTCTGAATTGTTGTGGCATTTCAACATTACTCTTAAATGTAAATACATTCGTGCACTGTTAGTAAAATCTAAATAAATCAGGAAATAAAATTCTAACTATGCTCAAAATTAGTAATAGCAATTTCTAAAATATAAGCAATATGCATAAAAATTATTAATATGAAGCTTTAATTATTTTTATACTATCTATATAATTATTAACAAAACATCTTTTGTTAACTATTCAGTCTTAATTTAGATGCTTTAATGCCTGATATCTAATCAATATTTATAAAAAAATTATTATGAGGTACCATAATTAAAAGCAAATATACTAAATATATTAACATTTCATCATTAATTAAAATATTCCATGATATCCTGTTGAATCGTAAATTTTAAGAACCGATAAAAAATTTTAATTGACACTGAAATTGAATTTTTCTTAAATCTTTTTCCAATAAATAGTCTATTGAAAAAATATACTCTAATTACCTTAATTTATCGCTAGATTAATTAACTTTTACTACAATTTGAAATATTATCATTTTAATGATTATAAATGATTAAGAAGGGTTATAATTTTTAAATAGTGTCAAATATCGTAGTTCAACGTTCAAAGACAAAATTGTATCAAAAACTTATTTTTAGAAGATACTTATTTTTAGACACTGTTTTAAGACTTATTTTTAGAACTTTTTTTTGTACTTTTTTTAAACTTATTTTTTATATGTGAATGATTAAAGCGATACATATTCAATACAAAATCTTAGTATATGGTTTTGTGCTTTAAAGGCAAAGATCAAGCAATATAAATGTAAAAGTTACATCTCATTAAAAAATAAATATTAAAGAGTTTTTCGAGAAGGTATAAATTAAGAAATTAGGGGAATTTTTTGTTCCTTCAACTTCATCATCTTAAAAACTTTTGGAAGTTTCATTTAAATACCAATGAATATAAAAATTGAAATATTAAGAAACTACCAAATTCTGAGAGAAAAGGAGAAATTCATTGGAAATTATTAAATCAAATAATTTCTGCAGCAGAATTGTTATATACAGAGTTAATATTGAAAACTATGCATTTATTATCGTGTTACTAGGAAAAAATCCTGAAATAGTTTCATAGGAATTTTGTCAAGGTCATTCATTTTAGGTATGAAATGGCGGATATTCATATTTCATCTGAAATTGGCAATGTTGCATCTGAACAATGTGCAAAAATTCAGTATGATGCTTCGAGATTCAAAATGAATCAACCCTCAATTTTTTTATATATACTCAGATGTATATCATGTCGAAATAGGATTTATTTCTTTACTAAAAAAATGTGAATCAAAAGAATTTTAACCGTTTCACTTTAACATGCAGCTTTTTGTAATATATTCTCTTAGTATTTACAAAATATGACATTTAAATCAGTTTAGTAGAAAATTTCAGATGATTTATGGCAGCTATCTCTTACTTTAATGTACTTTTACAGCTTTCACTTTTATGTGTATGAAGTATACAAAGTATAGTTCTTCTAATTTTCTTTTCGTTCTTGTTACTATTGCACTACTAGGGTACGCTAAGATTGGGATTATTATTTAACCGTAATCTTTAAATTATTAGTAATTATTTATGATTGGTTGGTTAGATATACTATCTTAATTTTCACTTTGGCCATTTGAAATAGATGATTATTGTATACTTAGCAGGACTGTGTTTATGAGACTTTTAATGAAACTAGCGTGGAATGATTGTGAAAGATCAGCTTAGATATATATCTGAAAAGAATGATCTCGAATGCAATCATTACAGTGGCGTTATTAGAAGTAATTGCGAATGACTGGTTTTTAATATAAAATTTGGAGTCACTTGATCGTAGTTTGCCCCTTTTGTTCAAGGAACTTGAGTTCTTCAACACTATCTTGTGTGAATGGTCCATACCACAGAAGGTGGTGGTGGTGGGGACTTCAGATATGAGGATGAGAATTTGCTATTTAAGTAAGCAAGTTCTTATTTCCTCGGTGGGTATAAAAATGGTATGGTTTTGAATTGTTTCCATGTCAATGACGAGTCGGTCCCCATCATGGATGGAAGACGAATGGGCTTCACTGTAATGGGGGGACGCCGATTTGTATTTATCTCACAGCATGACTATATTGTAGTGGCGGCCTGATTATCATTTTTTTGTCCGATGCCAAGACATGCTGAGAATATGATTATGCTAATAGTCAATTTCCATTATGGTTTTTTATTGCTTTAATTCTTATAGGATACGCTGGGTCGGGTAGAGATTTGTAATGTGCTAGCAGAGTATATTAGAGTAGCTAATAGAGTAGTATTAGTAGTGTAGTATATAGTGTAGTATATGATAATTGACGTAGGCATATCTCCTCGCCTTTTATCCCATTAAAAAGTATTATTTAATAACTTAAAATAATAAATTGAAATTTCATAGAAAAGAAAGTATGCATCCTTTGATACTCAAAAGCATGCACTAAAGAATACTATTTCTTAGTTTAAATCTTTATCCGTAAGGGGGAGGGAGACATAAAATACTTTTTTTATTCTTACATATTTTCCTCAAAACTCTTTCTTTTAAATAAACAAATCCTCATAATTGTGAGAATACTTTATTTGTTATCATCCGAAGCTGTAGTGCGAATTTCTTCTTTCCAGCAGCCAGCAATTAACTCCGAGCATTATGTTCAAAATTCTAGAGGAAGCATATTTATCAGTTTATTATTGACATAATCACGATCCCAAACATTCCTAAAAATATTTCAATAACATTTAAACGATTGAACGCTCGGCCAGTTTTAGTACAGCCTCCCATTGTGCCAAAATATCTACTCGATCGTAAACTCCCTCTAAACCTCCTCTCATTCGAATATGCTTAGGAAAGCGTATTTGTTTATTTATCTATTTTAACTCATAAATCCCCACACATTTGCGGTTTGGGATCGATTACGCTTAAGTGAAAGTCAAAGCATTAGAAAGGAGGATGAATTCACAATGGATTCGAATGATTTATAGGATTAATTTGGGGGGAGGCTCTGTGTTCGTATGCTTATCATGCAAGGGAGAGATGGCTACTGTAGAAAGACTGCCACGCTTTCAAGTGAACCACATGCTGTTAATGAGAATTTATTTGCTTTTCAAATGAAAGCTAATTTGTACTTTGGAAAATTCCAAAATATACTAAGCGAAATTAAATGGCTCCCCGACACGAAATGAGCTTTATTTGTAAATTGACAATGTAAGCATTATAGAGCAATAAAGACAAGTTGAATTTTGGGACATAATCACCATATAGAATGCAGTTATTTGTTTGGTTAAAAGTCATTTATATGAATCCATATTTCCATTTTCCATGCTTCATTTAAAAATATTGGAATTATTGATTTTCTTTACCATAAAACATTACAAAAAATAGAACAGTTTATAGAAAACCGAATGTAAGTGTTTGGTATGTTTTTAGTTTATCGAATGCGATGGATAGAATAGAATACAGGAAGCAGGTAATCCGCAAAACAAATAAAGATAAAAAATAAATCTTGTTTTAAATTTCATTGGGGTGAAAAAAATTTTTGTGAACACAGAACTTGAAAATACGTTCCCTCACTCATCCGTCTGATGTATTATTTCATTCAATTCATTGTAATTTCATTCAATAATGAATAATCTGGGTAAATAGTTTTAGTTTTAAAATTATAGATATATTGAATCATTAATCCAACTAAACCGGATAATATTTTGGTTGTCTTTCTTTTTATCTATTTGTGTGCATATCAGTGCGTGTTAGATAAATATAATTTGGCAGGTGGTATTGGCGAAAATATTGTAGATTTTTATCAAAGTTTGTGCTAAATCGATCAAAGAATATAACAGAGAATAATCTTTTTCAATTATTATATTAGCTAGTTATACAAGAAATGCTTTATTTTATGAAATTATTAAACAAAAATATGGACGGAGAATAATTCTTCTGATTTTAAAATGTCAAGTAGACGTAAACTAAAATGCAAAAAATAAAATGGTGGCATCAAATTTTCGAGAAAAATAAATCAGATATTTATTTATCAACCTGAAAAACCCAACATATGCCTTTCCAAATTAATTTTTAAACAGACATTAAGTCAAACACGCTATTAAATGTAATGCGATAGAAAAATTTGTATTAAGTTTGAGAAAAATTTATTATCTATCTAAAATAATAAATATTGGTTGCTAAATAAATAAATTGGAGTTAATTAAAAAATATATTTTCTCAATACTTTTTTAATACGTTTTTTTCTGAGATATACTTGTGATTTCTTTTTAACTTACACAGCTATTTATGTTATGAATAAAAGTTTAGCATAATTTTCAGTTTAAATTTCATACAAAAAATAATTATATTATTCATTTTTATTAAATTCTTTATCAAAAATTTATGTTGTTCACTGTCTGAAATATAGTATCTGAAAGAAATATACAAGTATTGCGATTAATTATTTAAGAAATATTCAATATATCAAAATTCAGATAAGAATGAGTAAAAATAAATAGTCCAGGCATGGACTTCCGCATGCATTTGAAGAAAACATTTTAATGCAATTAAAACTTTTATTGAAAAAATAAAGTTACCAGCTTTTCATTATATTTGGGAATATATATTACGTTATATTTTAATTTAAAGTTATTGTCTTTTTAAGGATATTATATATACAGAACTTCAAGGTAAAATTGGCATTTTGGTGTTAAAAATTCATTTATTTCATATTGTATGTATTAAATTTTTAATTAACTATTCTGTTTTTTTTGTCGAATACGTTATGTCCTGGTGATAAAAATTGTAGATATTTTATACGTAAGATATACAGCAATATTCTGAAAAATTAACAGAATGTTGCTTTCACCACTATGTTGTTCGTCAGGCTATATTATTTTTAAATACGTGATGACGTCGGTTGAATTTTTTGAAAAGTCTTATAAAACAGTTATAAATTTGAAATTTTTCATAAAATAGTTTAAGAAAAACAAATGTAATATACAACAGTTAAATGACAAAACAAAATTAAAAAATAGGGAAAAATTGGAGTTTTTTGATCAAGATCAAAAAAGATCAAAAACCTTCCACCTTATAAGCAATTTGAAAAATATAACGTACATATCCTCAAAGACTTGTTCATTCCCGCCAGTTGGTATTGTCTTCTTAATATATTCTACGTAAGCCAAACTAAAATGATAAAGAAATACAATAGAGTCGATCCATTGATTGAATTAAAATTGAAAACAATTATACAAGAAAATTCTTAGAACATACGATATTTTTAATATACTTTTCTTCATATACACTATCGAGCAAAAGATTTAACTGCATTCCTACAACATTTCTGAATTGCTCAACATATCTGGACGAAATTATGAGTGTCAGTGGTAGATGTTTGAGAAACCTATGTTTATCTATTTGAACTTATTGCGGAGATTCTAATTATTTTTAAATATAAAATATTCCACCTATTTGTCAAGGCTATTGTGAAATATAGATAGGAAATTAGATGGAAACTGATTTAAACTGTGACTGAATCAGAATGGAGATGACAAATGCCATAAAACAAAGAAAAATTCTTTAATAGGTATTTTATATTCAACGAATAGTAGTAACAAATGGATCCGTAATATCTTAGGCTTTGAAATAATTTACAAGTTACGCAACTTCATGAAAGCTGACAAATTAGTAGAAACACTCGTACAATTTTCTCTATGTAAACTGATCAAAATAACCTTATTTTAAAACTGCTTTGTTTTAATATCTAAATCAAATTTTTAATGCCATATTCAAATAACGCAGTTTTATGGATTAGACTGAATATCACTTAATGTAAGTCCAATGCTCCGTAAAACATTTTGGTGTATAATAGGAAGTACAGCCTGTTATTTTGCCATGCCTCTTTGCTTATTGTCAATGCTATTTCTATTCTTATATATATAACTACATAGTAATCCTGAATTTTCAAGGGGCAGAAAGCAAATTTTCAAATTATTTAATTCAAAAAATTAACTGGAATGGTATAATGAATCTTCAGATACTGACATAATGATCAAAACTTTTATGAAGTTGGCTGTTGCTAGTGATGAAGGAAGTAATAGTTTATGGTTTCCGATTTTAGATATGAGACCATTTACGTGGGCCTCGGTAGGCTACTGATTAGGTCTCGGCTTCTAAACCAGAGGTTTCAGGCTCGAGAGCATATTCCACCGAAGAACCGTTGCATAAGTGGGTCTTTTACCCGTTAAATCCGTTGGGGCCAAATGTCCTCCCACTCGCGTGGCGTTGAAGTTAGGAGAGGGCCCAAAATTACGAGGACCATCCCAAAATATCCCTAGTGCTGCTTTGAAAACGGGAAGTTAATATGAGTAAACTAAACCAAAATTGAGACCAATTGATCCACACTTATATAGTATTTTTAGTAGACTTTTAATTTTCAAAAATACTCCCTTCTTTCCTATTTATTACGGAAGAGAATGGAAAAATATTTATCAGATATAACTCTATTCAGAATGGAAATGTAATGCATAATATAAGCAACTAAAATTTAACGTTGATCAATTATAAAAAAAAAAAGTTTATGAATCAATGTATTTTTTCCGAGTCATCATTGCAGTTTTACAACTCACATCCAAGAACTATCAATGATTATTTTACCCATTCTAACTACTCTTTTTACTGTACTATTCTTACCTACTCTTTTAAATCATTCAATTAAATTTGTTAAAAAAGAAACAATTCAATAATTTTGTTAAAAAATAATAAGGCAATATCCCACAAATAAGAAGAAATAACAGTTTTCATGCTATTCATACATAATATGTTATTTCAATAAGTTCTATTAATATGATCAAACATTTTGAATAATACTGAAGAAAAAATGATTTTCTGAGTTTTAAAAAAAAAACACTTTTCATAGCATTTATACATCTTAAGTTGTTTAAATAAGTACTGTTAATCTGATCAAACATTTTGAATAATATTGAGTAATTTTGAATAATATTGAGAAAAAAAATTTGTTCCTTATTATTATTCAAAAAACATTTTTCTTTGTAATAAGATTTTTCATATAATTGATGCAGTAAAAAATATTCAAATAAATATTATTAATATGATCACACATTTTGAATAATACTAAGTAAAAAATTATATTCAGAGTTTTAGAAAACCTTTTTTATGGCAGTTATACGTCTTAAGTTGTTTAACTAAGCACTGTTAATATGATCAAACATTTTCATAATACTAAGAAAAAAAATTATTTCCTGAATATTATTTATAAAACATTTTTTTACTGTAGTAACTTTTTTCATAGTATTGATACATATAAAATTATTAAAATAAGTACCAATAATATGATCAAGCGTTTTAAATAATACTGAGGAAAAAAAATATTTTCTGAGTTTTAGAAAATACAAAATTTACAATTATGGATTAAAATTAAGTTTATTTTTCGAGAAAAAAAGAAAAATGTAAAGAAAAAACTAATTATTTATATAATTTTACAGAAATGAATATTTACAAACATTTTGATCCTTCTAATTGATTACTAAATCCCTGAACAAAAAAGGAATCAATTTAAGCTTTTTGTTTGACATGCAATCAACATTTCCTACATTTTAATCGAAAGCTTTTAATGCATTTTTAAAATCTTAATCCGCCATCCCCTTAAGAACTTCCAACATGATACTAAGTCAAAAATGTCCCTCCGCAAAGCGACAAGTTTATCATCATTAATTCTTCAGTAATTCTGTTGAGAATTTATCTAGTGATGTTAACGTCATTATTGGTTAATAAATCATACCTTATGAATAACAAGTTGTCTCTTTTGCAAATCTGGAAAATAAATCATGAGGCACTTTTCAAGGATGGGAAGTTAGTTTCTAAATCAACTTATTATTATTATAATGATGATGACGACAATCGCATTAAGTGCCTTGAGTCTATCAGATGCGATTAATATGAAGCTGGGGATGATAAAAGAAGCGTCACTGAGACAATGGTTTAAGACATTGACATTGTTTTAAAACTGCTGTTAAATTCAATATACAATTATAAACGAATTGACGTAAGTGAAGTTTCTTAGGGAATTGAACATTTAACTGCAATCCATTGGATTTTGATTCGTATTTCTGCTTATAGTAGAGAAATAATTCTGCTTCTCAAGATAACATGGGTATGTTAATTATACTAAAAATGGAAGGTTTGATAAAAATTTATTCTTTTATTTCTTTTTACTTATTCGTACGCAATAACATAACAATCTATGTATTTCAAATAATAAGGAAAATTAATGTACTAGTCATCCAATCCCAACAATTCGTTCGATTAATTCATCTGAAAGCTCATGACCTCTATAATTGGTTGACATTAAGGAACGACAGGCTTCGTTAACTCTCCAGTTGTGAAAGAAATATAAAAGGTAATACAATGCTTTATAATGCGATCTCTATGGGAAAGTCTTCCAACAGAATTCGCCAAATCTACGGGAAAAGTACGTTCCAAAACTGCGGAACCGATTTCGGTATTTTTATTTTCAAATGAATGCGCATGACTCCTAGATATATCATGAACGTTTCTTTACTTTCTAAAATCTCTATAATTGGAAAAAAAATACCACATATTTTTTATGCATTTTCCACAGTTCGCAGCCTTAATTACTGGAAGGATTACATTTTTTTTTCCTTGTCATGATCCATCGAAGCGAAATCAATTGCCATCTTCACCGCTTCCCTCCATTTCGAAAGATTTTGAAAAATAAAAATTTGATATAATAATTAACCTTAACAACTGGGGGAAAAAACATCAATCTTCGCCGCCAACTTGCATGTAAGAAATATCTCATAAGCTCTGTACACATTTATTATTTTATACTTCTTATATTTTAGTATGGAATGTCCCTTAAGGATTTAATTGTCTTACTTCTTGTCTAATACAACCAAAATAACTAAGCATAAGATAAATTGGGACTATAACTAGGAGAATTAATTCATTTTTATACAGGGATGATAACTTGTTTCATTCTGTGCCAAAAAAAAAAAAAAAATTCCGGTAACAGTAAATATGCATATTTCATCTAAGGGCTTTATTAACTAACACGTCTTTGAATATGCCTTATTTTTATTTTTGTTTACATTTCAAAAATGATGTTTTGTTTTTCTTTCTTAAGCTTAGCATTGCTCTCTTATCACTTTTAGTATTAACAAAATATGTATTACGGGATACCAAATAATTACAAAAATCATACAAACTTTCAACGAGTGATGTAATAAAAATGGTTAAATGTTTTCTTATGTATGATAGAAATGCATTTGCTGCATGTTAGTGCCAAAAAATAATTCTAGATTGCCCCTAGTTTTTCAAACAAAAGAAATAATCATTTACAATATTTAATTAGTATCAAATCTGTGTCCCTCTGAACTAAATAAAAATCTGTGATATTGAATGGAACATATTTTTTTTTCATATGTGATATTATATATGACCTTACAAAGCAGTACTTATTTGAAAAATCCTACAATATTCGGTGAAAAAAGGCAGTTTTTTTTCCTATTGTTTTCTGCATCGTGATATCTTAAATGCAATCACAAGCATGATGCGTGTATTTATGATATTTTTTTTTATCGGCATCCTTTTTATCAGGAAATAAGAAATGTATTGCGAAACGTATTACATGAAATGAAAAATGTGTTGCAGAACTTGCCATCATGAAATGCAACACATATTGCAAAATTCATTTTCCACCAAAAGGGGAAATATTGCAGATCCTTCTATTTTTCTCTGCATTCTATACTTATTTTTTTTTTAATTTCAATGACGGAGATATTACATAATTTTTCATCTTCCCATGACATAACATTAACATAAAACTATGAACGTTTTTTTTCTCCTTATTTAGAAGGATTTTACAATTATAAACATGCATAAAATTTAATAAATGATTAAAAATAAATGGATGAATAATTTAATATAAATTATAATAAAGGTTTTTGTTATTTCTGTAATCATATGTATTACGGGTTAATAATATTTATATCCAATACAAGTAATTATCCATTCTCTATTCCAAAATTATCAATTTTTAATAGATTAATAATTTAATTTAATTAATTTAATTATTAATAATTTAATTTAATTAATTTAATTATTAATAATTTAATTTAATTAATTTAATTATTAATAATTTAATTTAATTAATTTAATTATTAATAATTTAATTTAATTAATTTAATTATTAATAATTTAATTTAATTAATTTAATTATTAATAATTTAATTTAATTAATTTAATTATTAATAATTTAATTTAATTAATGTAATTATTAATACTTTAATTTAATTAATTTAATTATTAATACTTTAATTTAATTAATTTAATTATTAAGAATTTAATTTAATTAATTTAATTATTAAGAATTTAATTTAATTATTAAGAATTTAATTTAATTATTGATAATTTAATTATTAAGAATTTAATTTAATTATTGATAATTTAATTATTAAGAATTTAATTTAATTATTGATAATTTAATGATTAATAATTTAATTTAATTTATTTAATTATTAATAATTTAATTCATTAGCTATAATCTTCAGAAAATGTAACACATTTCCTAATCAGATGTTCTGTGTGTTTGAAATGGATAGCGTTATTAATATCAATTATTAAATGATTCAGTTACAGATTTTGCTAGATATTAATTGAATATAAACGGAATAATTAAACTTATGCATTCAACAAATATTTATTGAAATACAAATATACAACTTATTAAACGATAATATGAAGAATCGTGAATAGAGACAATCAATGTACACCCCATTGATTTGAGGGAGGTCTATTTTCTGCTACATCTGGAGATTATCGAAGGCAATTATGTTAATATTTTACTATCGCAGATTTATTTAATCATATTTTTTTTTCGGCTAGCACATGCCTACAATTTTTTTCATTTGAATAATATCTAAATTGGCTTACAAACTTTGATATTTCTGTAAACTAAACAGTGATTTAAAAATATCAGCAGTGAGAAGGTTAAGATTAAACTAAAATATATATATACTCAGAGAGTCCCTTGTTATAAGTCTTCTATTGCTTTATCAGTAGTTTATCGAGAAATTTAAAAATTAATTCCGTTTATATTCAATAACTTATCGAATTGATCTAACTAAGAATTAATTTTAAAGAGTGATAGTATTTTCCATGAGAAAATGAAAATTTTGTTAAAGCTATTTTTAATCAGTTTAAATTGCTAACATATTTTTTAATTATATTATGACAAGAAAAATAACAAAGATATTCCGAAATATATATATTGATTATTAATATATATTTTGAGAAAACTAATATTCTATTCTTATTATTGTAACATTTTTGAATATAAGTGCAAAAAAATAAGATTGTCGGCATTTTTCCTGGGCATTTTTTTATATCCTTTTATATCATAGACTGGTCATGAACATTATTAATCAATATAATACTAATATTCTACATATATGTTTGGATAACTTTTGTTATTTTAAATAATATTGTAGAAATCGACTAAAGAAGCGCCACTTAAACCATTCTAAAGTATTTAAAATTAGGTATTGCACGATGAAACTTCAAAATAGAATAATTAAAAAAATCCAGAATTCAAATTGAAATTTCTTTATCACTGGTGATAAGAACATCGATTCTTTTTCACGGGATATTTCGTTTAGATTCATTTCATGATATTTCCCCAATTTTAAATCCCCCCTTTAAAACATAATATTAAAATTACTGGAAAAGCAGATGATTCCTCTTTTCGGAAATATTTAATCTAATTTAAAATTATTTTGAATAAATCATGTTCAATTGGAATTTTTTTAAAGAAGCAGTAATGCTTTGTATTTTTACAATATGAACTAGATGTAACTGATCCTACTTACATATTAACTGAAATTCCCTCCTTTTTTGATAATATTTATTCATTTATTACTTGAAAATTGTTTGTTTATATAAATAAATACCTATGTTTTGAATTAGTTTTTTCTGTGTATTAACTTAATTATTTCATTTTATTCGGTTATTTTATCAAGTAACAGTTTTCTATCTTTGTACAGTCTCTGAAATAGAAATAAGGATGCAATAGCAAAATCAAAGTTTATTAATTTAACCGTAATACATAATAACTAAAAAAAAGGAAGCCTAATTTTTTGTCAATGCGAAGAGAATATTTTACTGTCCATTACAATTATTTCATTTTATTTGGCTGTTTTATCAAGTAACAGTTTTCTATCTTTGTACATTCTCTGAAATAGAAATAAGAATGCAATAACAAAATCAAAGTTTATTAATTTAACCGTAATACATAATAACTAAAAAAAAAGAAGCCTAATTTTTTGTCAATGCGAAGAGAATATTTTACTGTCCATTACAATTGAATAATTGTGAATAACGCCAAAAATAATTTTATTAAATCATTTGTGAGATTCTAAAACTGCGCGGAAATATATATCGAAAAAGAGGCAGCTAAAAATAAGATGAAAAGTTATTTTTCTACACTAGTGAAAATTACAACATTCAATATATTGCGCAGTAGGTAATTTTGGTGCCATTCATTCACATCATAAATCTACCGATTATAAAATACCTCTACAGTATTTATTTTTGGTTTTTTTCAAGTTTTTATCATTTAATTACTATCATAGAAACAATTAAAAAAGTAAAAAGGATGAGCGTTTCGAATGCGTCCTGATTTCAAGTTATCTTATTATCCAGCTAAAATCCGGAATGATGCAATTACATATCCGATCATTACTCTCTTTTGTTTGGAGGAATAAATTCGCATCCGGCCATCAAATTGCTGTTAACTGCCTAGGAGGCAGTCGGATTCAAGGAACCTCTTGGGAGGCTGTTAATGAAGAAACCAAACAGATGTGGGAAAACAATAGGACCTAATGAAGTAATGTCCAGTCGGCGGTCATTCCATCCACCCCAAGGGCATTTCAGGAAGGTCATTGGAGATTGGCCGGACACGAGGATTCTGTCACAGCCAATCCTCTTAGCAGTGATAGGGGTTGGGGATTAACGGTGGCAGTTTCATGCTCTTGTGACGCGGTCAGCGTTTAGGAAAGTCTCCCAAGAACAATTTGTTATGTTTGGCGATGTTTTGTTATGCATGTGTCATAATATGTTGGATGACAAAGTAGGAAGGGAAGAAAATGTATGTGTCTGGAGTGATCTTTTTTTGCCGCTGAATAAAATTAGATAGATAATACTGCAGAGAAAGTTATATCCTGATTCCCCAAATTGTTAGAATTCTTTACTTAATAATCTATCATGGATTCAATTAGTAAAATATTGATATTATATATAACTAGCTGGATTTTTTACTGCTGATTTTTTTTATACAAAAAGGCTATATATTTATTTTTCTATTGTTATGCATTGAAATAACAATTTATGAATATTATTTCATTAATATAGAAGAAGAGACATAGGTAAATTAATAATTAATAAATAAATGACTATTGAATAAAATAAATTAAACATTTCAACAAACATTCTTACTTAGAAACTTCTTTAATTGTTGTTATCCAACATACCTTAAAAATTAATACAAGAATCTACTGATTTATATAATAAGCTAATGTTAGACATTCCGTTCCACCGGTATTTGTTAACAGCAACATGTTAAATCCTTTTATGAATATTTCAATTCATTGCGGTTGTTGTTGGTAATTGTTAACTGTTTTTTTAAATATATTTCATAAAGTAATTATATTGAGTATCATTTCTTCTGTACTTTTATATAAAAAAATATTTCTATTTTTATGAATCCTATTTCCACTGTGTTCTGTTAGAGGAAGAATACAGATTTAGCATATTCCCAACAGATTAAAATATCATTTCAACTGTACATAAATAATTTTTTATACTTCAAACTCATTTATGAATCTTGCATTATCGTAGATTTTACTCTTTTTCTACAATTCTCAATCCACAACAATAAGATGAAATAAATAATTTCTGAAACACCTTTTCTATTAATATTACCGAATTTTATGATTTTTATAATTTAAAATAGAGATTTTTTTAATGGTTTCGAAAATGGTTCAAGTTTTCAATTCGAAATTTTAAAATTAATAAAAAATAAAGATATAGCATCAATGTTGCGAATGAAATGGAAATCTGCATGAAAAATACAGAAGTTCATCCTTTCTGCCAAAATATGTTCTTCGAATGATATCTTGAAGAAAAATATATTTCGAAAGTTATTCCCTAGATTCAAAAAGAGATAAATTTGAATTTTTGATGTTCGTTGAAGAAATTTCAAGGAAAAAAAAGACAAAGGATACTGCTTTGATAATTTGAAATTAAAAAGTTGATGCATTAAAACTGTGAAATAGAAATATTTTTTTTTATATTTTATGAAATGCACTTTTTTTTAACAAAATATTGAAATCCATAATTTTCAAAGCGAAACACTATCCAATATATTTTCTTACAACAATGGACTCCTTAAAGAGGAAAGATAATGCCGATTCACTGTTTGCACAAAATATTTGACTTCTCACAAACTTGAATAGTAACAATATATTGTTTTTATCAAGAATTTTTTTTGTCAAAATTACAAAAAAAAAAAAAATCGGAATGCAAGTTTTTGATTTTTCTCTCTCTGAATGAATGAACTCAGTTGCCGTGTTGAAAAAATATTTCTCAACCAAAATATTTCTTCATTTTTTTGCTATTCCTTTTTTCCTCGAAAGGAGCTTGAACTTTTATATCCCCTATAAGATTTGGAACATATTGCATTTTTCATTTTTTGATTTCATTCACTGCCGCTGTCTGTAAAATGGTTGTTCGTTCCTTCTCGGATTACTATACATTTTTGCTTCGATCCAGTCAGGAAAGAGGAGAAAGGAGCGAAATTTTTCTGATCCCTGTTCACCCATGATACATGATTTCAATTTATGCTAAAGCTGATGCAATTGGCTTTTCAGATGAGAAAAACGATTTTGATTTCATTTTTTGTTTTTGTTTTGATGGAGATACGTAAAATCTAATTAAATTCAAATAATAATCCTTACAAAGACTTCAGTCTTTATGAAGTAAATACCAATTCGTAAATGTTTTATTAAATAATTTTTAAAGGAATTGGAACAGTTTGTATCGCGGAGAAAAATAAGTTTTTCAATAAGACTTTCATAAAAAATGGGGCTTTTCATTAAATAATTCGCTTCCGAAATAAATAATTCGCTTGGATTAGAGAACCTGAACACTTCTGAATCAGTTTTCAAAAGGTAGTTAGTTGACAGTAGACTATATGATAGCCAATAACAATAATTTCCCGTTTTCTCAAAATATTCTATTCTTTTTAATTTCGTTGCGGACAATTATAGTTATTGCAATCTTTTTAAAGATTACAGTATCTTGTACATCATAACTATGCATTTGTTATATCTATGGTTTTATTATTTTCGTGGAGTAATATATTAAACAGGTTTTATACAAAAAAAAAACATAAACTATATTTTAGTATTTTAAATCACATAGTATTCAGTTTTATCAATTTTTAAGTATAATATGTATAATTAAGTATAATTTAATAGTATAAATTTGATATAATTTGTCTTTAATTGTTAAAAATGTACTCAAATATTTTCTAATTTTGGAATAATATTATTTTGAATTCTTTTATCTACCGATTTGTAGTTATCTGCTTTAATCAGCATGGCTTATTTTTTTATTTTGTTTTAAAAAAAACAAATACATTAAGCAAAAAACTTTTCATTATACCTTAGAAGAGAATATATTAAATTTATTAATATTAAACTAAACTTATTATCGAAAACATTATTCAAATGCAAAATATATTATCTTTACTTAATTCAAATTTCGAACGAAATGACATGTAGGAAACGTCCTATTCCCTTGAAATTATATATTTATCTCATGTAGCGTTTGTTTCTTACTTGTTAAATAAAATCAAAATTGGATAAAGTATTGGTAGACGTTTAAATATAATATGTGGATTTTTTTTTTGGTAATTTTAAGCTGTTTTATGAATGTTTGCATACGGCTTGATCATGCCTTATATCAGTAAAGACAATCAATCAGCTTTAAGGAAATTCTAACACAAACTGGTCAAATTCTGTCCTCAGACAATTGGAAAAAAAACGATAGTTAAAAATAATATATATTACCAATAATTAATAAAAAATATTAAATATATTTAACTTTTATTGTTAAAAACTAAAAATAATAATTCAAACTTTCTTTCTAATAGATTCTATTTTTAATAGCATTTTTTGGTGATATATCTACTGTGACATGCGTGATTATCATGATACATTATTATTTTTTGAATCCATATTGCTCTTGTTAGGTGATGTAATTAAATTTTACTATTATATTTTACTTTTCAGGAAATAATATGTTTATGTTCAATATGCATTCATTTCCTTAGTTTTAAACAACAACTGGCTGAGAGTTTTAAGAATTGTATGACGTAAAAATTTTAAAACATTTTTTTTTAATTGGAAGCTTGGGAGACCTCACCTGAGTTTTATACAAATATAGCAGAAAATATATTTCAAGAAATTTATATTGCTGAATATTAATTGCAAGAATTAAAAGACATTTCTAGATATTAATTAAACAGATACAAAATTAATTATATGTTCCCTTTAAAAATCATAAAATTGAAATATATTACAGTTCAAAACTGCAAAATAATAATAATAATAATCTTGCGTAACAAGACGTAGAAGTTCATGCCTAAAAACTTTCAAATGTTAATTAATTACATAATTGTAGTATTTCCATGACTTCACGGAAACGGATTATTATTTTTTTTTCTCTAAGAAATGTGGAACAAATTGTGCACAATATGAATTTTTATTTTGCAAGAGTAAAGTGAAAATTATTAATTCTTTCTAATCCATACTTACTTCTGAAAGTTTCATAGTGTTTTAATTTATGCTGAAACTCATTTGAAGGAAGATATCTATTGCTTTCATTTTCTCTTTGCTTAAAAAAAACTTAAATTAATGGATTTAAGTATATGTTCGGAACTTAAGTGCAAATATCAATAATATCCAAATATCAATAATATATAAAATTGTAAATAAATTATACTTTCATAGATAATAGATATATAAAATATATGTATATTTAATATAGAGAAGATAATTAATGTTTAATTTCTTTCTTCTTCCTAATAGACTTCGGTCTGAATTTAAGAACTTAAAAGGATTCCGTTGATCATCTTGCATAATGAGCCCCTTTCCTTCCATAGATTTTAGTCTATTTAATTTAATTTTATTGACTTTAGGCTTAAATTTTAGATTAAGGTAACTTTCAGATAAAGTTTTGTTTGCTCTTATCTTCTTGCTTTTGTGACATGTAATTGTGTTTTGAAAACATAGGATGAGTGTTTTGTCATAAATTCTTTTTGTTTTAGAAGTTGTTTCTTGAAATATGCTTCAGAAAATGCTGAACAATGCAACAATCCTTCAAGCCATTTTAAAAATGAATCCTGTTTGTATTATACTGTCTCTATTTTTGATTCATAATAAAAATATGTCTAACTGATCAAAATATACAAACTTCCATTTAGAAGTGATGAAATAAAAAAAAGATATATAAAGCCTGATATTGGAACTACCAAACAGAAAACACTACCGAAAATGAAAATCTTCCATCATGAAATAATACGGTTCTTTGTAATATTGAAATTCATGTTTCTCCATTTGGAACAGACTTTATAATACATTCTGTCACAATAACGAATTCTCTCGCAGAGGAGGAAGGAAAAAAATAAAGTTGATGCGATGATGGCATGTTTATTTGACTTCTCGAAACCTTGAGTTCGAATACTAGGTTGTTTTCATCAGTTCCTTTCACGAATGTGAAGAGAAATGAAAACGAAAATGAATGCAAATTTTTGATTTCCATCGCTTCGCACTGAACGAACTTAGCTTCCGCACTGTGAAAATATTTCTCGACCACTTCTTACAATTCTTTCTTTCTTTTTTCCATTTTTTTTATTGTCTCCGTGTCTTCAAGAAACAAGTTTGAACTTTTATTCCCCCTTTTCAAAATGCGGAACATATTACATTTTTTTATTTTGTTTTATTTTATCCACTGCCGTTGTCTGTAGGTGTTTGTTCGTTCTTTCCTCGAATAGTACAACTTTTTACTTATATTTCGTGAAAAGAATGAAAAAAAAAATGCCGACAGTTTTATTCTTGATTCGAGCTCATCCCATGGGATTTGATTGTTCAATTCACTTGATGCAGAAACTAATTTGATTGTTGTGAATTTAAAAAAAAAGACTATATATATTGGATTTGCTTGTTGCTTCATAAACATTCATTTATAAAATTTATTTTAATTGACATTTTTAAGGGATAACATTAACTTGCTTGAGAAAATTTTAAATAACTGTATCGAGTATAATAGTATAAATCAAAATAATTTCTTATGTCATAACAATTTTTGCTTTAAAAATTTAGTATGAAGATTCACAATGATTTTTTTATATTACTATAACCAAATAAATAAATATTCTTCTTAATATGTAAGTTTTATATTCTTTTTTCTTCTTTTTTTACGTTATTCATGCCTTTAAGAAACACGTTTAAATTTTTATTTCGCCTTCTCTAAAGGAAAATATTACATTTTTTTATAGTTTATTTCATTTTATTCATTACTGTTGTCTATAAGGTGTTCCTCGAATACTACAACTTTTTATTTATATTTCGTGGAAAGAATGAAAAAAAGGTCAACGATTTTATTCTTGATTCGGGCTCATCCCATGGGATTTGATTGCTCCATTCACTTGATGCAGAAACTGATTTAATTGTGAATTTTAAAGAAAATATGTATTGGATCTGCTTGTAGCTTCATAAGCATTTATTTTTAAAATTAACTGACATTTAAATGAAAATATTAACTTCCTTTAGAGAATTTTAAATAACTGTATCAATAATAAATAAATGAATACTATTTATTTTCTTATGTCAAAATGTTTTTTGTTAAAATAATAAATAAATAAATATTTTTCTTAATATGTAACTTAATAAATAAATATTCTTCTTAATATATAACTTAATAAATAAATATTCTTCTTAATATATAACTTAATTCACTTTTAAAATTTACAAATCAATATAGGTTTAATATAAGGTTTTAACTTGCTATTACCTAAACTTCTTTAAAACATATCGCACTTATTTGTTAGAATTATTTTAAATTAATCTTATCATTTCTAAAGTATATTTAAATATTGGGAGAATGCATGATTTTTAGATTGAAATAATCTACCAAGATTCCTTTTATTTATTTATTTTTTTAATTAAGTGTAATTCATAAAACTTTAATTCCTATAAAATATTACCAATGTTTTATTGTTTAAAAATAATTGACCTGATTAGATGTTTTTGTTACTTTAAAGTATACTGCCTACTCTTTTTCAATATAATGTGCACAAACAAACATTCTTTTTTCTCTTGAAATCTGCAACGAAGTCTATTAAATGTTTAAATGCGCTGTGAAGTTCATTTTTCACTTCTAAATTTGAAGAACTAATTACATTAAAACAAGAATATAGTGCTTTTGTTGAAGTATTAAATTATATTTCTGTATGAAACTAACTTGAAATCCTTTGGCTCTTATTTTAGATTGCATCACCTTTCATTTACTACTAACCTTGAAGTAACCTTGAATTCCGATTGAGCATTGATTTCTTAGTTTTATATAATCTTAACTCTAGTCTATTATCTCTTAAATGCGTTTTATCTCTTAATTTTAAGTAATAACTACATAAGCAGCATTAAAAAGACAAAGAACCTTTCATTCATTTTTTTTTTACTTTATGCAGTTTAGTTTATACAAGAAAAGAATCTGATATTGACTTAAGTTAACATTCAATTAAAATCACCTTGAAATTAATAAACAGTGGATATACTTTAATAGATAATAAGATTAGATATATTTTAATTATTGTATCTTGTAGAAATTTAAAATTTAAGAATAAATACTTTTTTTTATATACCCTTCTAATTTTTGTAAATAGGCATATTTTTACTTTAACTGTATTTATAGATTCATTGAAATATAAAACACATGAGCTTAGATGTATTTAATATTAAAAGTAATATATGGTTTTTAATGTTATGTAAAGAGGACAATCAGAAAATGTAGCGATATCTAATTTTATATCTTACGTGAGGAAAAAAATTAAATTACAGGATTCTTATTGCATGCACAATTTTATCATGTACAGACACGCAAAAAATTCAAAATTCTATCTTAAATACGGAAAATAGCGTTAGTATTTGCAGAAAAAGCCATTTATGATTGATGTGTGCGAAAGTAGTTTCTTTTCTATCATAAATTAATAAATACGCAAACAGCCTCTAAAATATTAAATGTACAAGTTTGAAAGTTTGACACAAGAAAATCGATGAATAAAAGCAAAATAATGAGCTTATAACATGAAAATGCGTATTTTGGGTCATTTTTTAGTACTATAATTGGGTCAAAGATACATTTTAAGTGTATATATTAGGTTTCTCAGAAGTTTTAGAACGAGATAATGAATGTGTCAATGATCATAAAAATATACTTTTTTAATAAATAAGATGTAAAAAAAAACAAATAAAGTCTGTTTAACTTTAATTCTAAACTGTGATATTTTTTTATTTGCAAATATAACAAATGTTAAATATTTCCTACTCCGAAATTAGTCATTATTATTTCTTTTTGACCTTCTGATTTGCTAATGTAACAACAATAATTCTTCCAAATGTTAGATGAAAAGAACTAGATCATCTCATTACCTTCTTTATGAGACTGAAGCCTCGTACGAAACTATTCTCTATGTACGGTAATTGATGCAATATTTCTTCATAAATATTCTTTCATCTTCGATGAACCGTGCAAATGTATTTTCACGAATATTTCCTAGAGATTTTGTCATTTCTATTTTTTTCATTTCCATAAGCCTTCTTTTTCATTTTTGCAGATCTGAAAGTTTGGGATTTTGTTCTGGTTTGCGTTGCAAAACGGTCTCAGAATTTCTTTTTGAAAGAAGTGGTGAAATTAAATTTGTTTTTTGTTTTTCTTATTCTATATTTCTTTTTTGTTATGAAAATTTCTTTGGGAAATATATCTGTTGAATTCTTGACTGAAACAGTTACTCAGTTCTCTCTATTTTGCCATCAGGGTTCTTTTTTATAGGTTTGGAAAAAAATGCTTTTGCATATTTTTTCCAAAATATTCATATGCTTTTACAATGAATGCTCTCATTAATTTACAAATCATTCACTAAAATCTTTCTCTTACCCTTCCTTCACTAAATTCCGTCACTTGAAAACAGCGAAATGTTTCCGCGAACACTTGGGTACAATATTAAACATTACTATACTTAAGGCCAGTAACAGTGCAAATAATTGAGTTATAAATCTGTCTTGAAAACGGTTCCAGATCAAGGTGATTTGTCAATGACAAATCACCTTGAGTTGAAGAATGCTAAGAACGAAATTTACAAAGTCATTTTCTTGGAGACGATTATCAATACCCGTATGCCAGGAAAGCATTAGAAATAAAACAGAAAAATTAATTGATAACAAATATTTGCATTTTCGATGTTCGAAATGCTCTTTATTTGTTCTGCCATCGTTTCGAAATTTATTGTTCAAAAGATGAATTTTGAACAATAAACTTCATAAAAAATATGTTGGGATTTTTTTTATGTCACAAGATTAGGAAATTATGATCAACCAATGCGTATTTTACACATTTTTGTTCTTAGCATGATTGCGCTCAAGATATTTTTTAATACCAAACTTAAAACATTTTACAATTTTATTGGACTGGTTTCAAAGTAACTCAGTTATTTTCCGCGATATGCCCTATAATTCATTCCATTCTGCAGAGCATAGTCAGTTTAATACAGCTAGAGAAATTTTGTGGCAATAGTTGTCTCTATTCTTAAACTAAAATGGAGTAAATGATTGTAGTAGACATTCCGTATATACAGGGTTTTCACTAACATCGCGGCGTAATACCAAATATTTAAATGTCTGAAATATGTATATACTTCCAGTTGGGAAAAGAAAAGATTTCAAGGGTAGAAATAACTGTATTTTATGTTACTTAAGTTCATAAATATAATAATTTAAAAGGCAAGAAATCTTTTTTTTGTTACTGATTTTCGATTCTATTAATCATATTAAGTATGATAGTTTTGGCACGCAATTATTTTAAATTAAAACAATTTCACTATTCTGAAAATAATCCATAACCACTAGATTTCATTATTTTAGACCAATTAATTGCCGGATCATGGAAAAAAAATATTTAATGTAATGATGTTCTTTAAAGGGAACAATGAAATGATCAAACAAAAATTATCTAAAATAGTGACATTCAAAGCAGAATAGCTTAGTTGTTTTATTTCCAATACACTTTTGGCATAAAATTTTAATATGCAAAGAATATTTTACACAATGACTGTATAAAATTTAGAAATTTTTTCAGCTATGAATTTATTAACTGCAGCATCTTAAAAGTAATCATTTACGTCACGTGAAACTTTTTTTAAATGGATTATTTGATCTCTTAAGGAATAGAAATTGATTATTTGTCCATAATTAAAATGAATAAATTGTATAAAAAAGCAAGGATTGATAGGCATTTTTTTTTATTTTAGATAATCAATGGAATTTAATTTTTTGATAATTACTAAAATTCATTTTATTCTGATAATTATTTTTATTACCGTATTGTATCACTTTACATTAAAAGCAATTACCTTATGCAGTAAACGTGTCGGATAATTAGATTTTTCAAAAAAAAAAAAAAAACTGTGTATTCTAAGGGGAAAAATTGCTAAAAAACATGCATTAAAAATTTTTTTCCAAAAGGTATGAACCTAATATACCATAAAATAAATCTGCCATAATTTTCAAATATCTGCTTTAATTTCCTTTCTGAATAAAAATGAAGCACATAATTTGAAATAATATCTTCTATTTCGAAATAATTGACAAGGAAATAATTCAGAAATTGCAGGAATAAAACTTTCAGCGTTATTAAGCAAAATTTCAAGCAAAGTCTTCTTTAAATAAAACATTATGCTAATAGAAATATTATTTGCTTATATGTCTTTCAAAATCCTTTATACAATTTAGCATTTATTAAAACATTGCAAGAAAAGAACAATGGAAATTTCATTTCTGGATTTCAAATAAAAATGATTAATTTTGTTTGGTGAAGCAAAAATGCACAGGAATAAAAAATGGTTCCTGCTCAAAGAAGATCTTTAGTGACATTGATAATCGATCATTTTTTATGTATTTGAGTAATAAATATGGGTTGAAAAACATCAGAAAATAAAAAAAGAAGATCCGTTTTTAAAGCAGGGAAATAATAATAGGAGATTTTGTAATCAAGGATATATAAGAAAAAAGAAATTAATTGACGTCCATTCAACACATTATGCATAAAAAAAAACCTGCAACCCCGCTCTTTAAGATTCAGTATCATAAAAGCACTCTTGGGAACAAAAAAATGTCCATTAATAAAACAAACATTGGTGGCTGATGTATAACATAACCTCCACAGCCATTTTCGCAAATTGTACTTGCATACTATTCATTATCTCTGCGATTCAGAGCACTAATAATCTTTTTTTTAAAATAAAAATGAAAAAAAAATCTAGTGTTCATCTTATAAGATAAATTACATTGATTAAAAGTACTTATCCCTTACCTTAGCTGAATACTCAACAAATAAAAAAAAAGGGTGCCGAATTAAAATCTTAAAAAGAGTAAAAAGAGCCAAGTAAAAGGAATTTTCTTGATGATAAATCGCTCCACTGGCCAGGATTGGCGATTCCTTGGCGGTAATCTTTTCTAACGTAATTAACCAACTGATGAGCCTATTAGGGTCCCTAGAAGGTTCATTTTAAGGCGCTTTATCTTCAGCACCCTACCTAATGATCCGTTAGATGACTTGGCATTGACACCTCCGACGCTGAGAGCAAAGCTAAATGAGTATATGAAGTATGAATTAGGATGTACCGATGTATATAATTTAAACCTAAGGAAAACAGGTAATCCATTTTGTGAGATAACACCGAACTAATAAATGTGTCAAAAGATCAAGTGATGACAACATGATATATGGTATTATATTATTTCTTGTGTCGATAAAAGCACGTTTGTTTTGACATGACTAATGCAATGAAAACAATGTTTTCTAGAATCACGATAATTATAATGATGGACACTTAAGTACATAAATTAAGCCTAAAGAAATCATGTAATTCATTTCGGAAGTTAGGTGTGAACTGTCCAAGATTTTTTTTTTAAATCAAAATCTCCAAAAATAAATGTTTATAAAAAGACTTGTAACGCACAACATTATGCTTTTATGGTTTATATCTAAATTTTATCAAATAAATATATTTAATATCTCATTTATAATGTTTGATATTGGTAATTCAAATATTATTTTATAGACATTATGGTAATATATTTTAAGTAATTTCAAAATTTATCAATTAAATTATATTAATTGTAAATATGAAACATTATGGAAACATTTTTAAGAGATAATGATGATCAATCTTTATACAAACATAAATTAGATTTTCTCAGCATTTTTAAGGCATAAAATTAATGTACAAATCTTAATGCTCTCTATATTTTTAATATACATTAAATTAGTGTATAATGCTCTCTATATTTTTTCAAATATTTCATTTTATAATTTTTTTATCCAAAAGTTAATTTTTATAGAATTTGGAAATTTCTTTTTAATTATTTCTATCAAAAGATTATAAAAAAATGTCATCTTTCAATTTCTTTTCAGAAGAAATTAAATCATTTGAAATATGCTAGATACAACAGTTCTCTATCTTTCTATATTTTGAGAATCTTTACATTCGAATGAATATGGATATATATATATATTTCATATATTTTTCTATAAGTTTTTATCTAGAACTAATGTTTATATAAAACGTCAATAGTAATAATAGTTTTATAATTCAATTAATGCAATATATGTATTAAATCATTCAAGTTGATATGGATTTTGTTGTCAGAAATATTAAAACCCTTTCTATGAATTCTAAATATTTTTTTAGTGTTAAAAGCAAAATTTTAATAATTGAACTAAAGCTTCTGCAATCGTTTTTAATAGATTCAATCTATAGATTTGAATATTCATAAAATATTGAGACATGATTATTTTACTTTTTATTGCACAGAGTAAATAACTTTATGAAAAAAAATCTACACAATTCAGTTTTTCTTCTTTGATAATAAAATTTAAAAATTATTACTACCTAATTTATTAAACTTGGTAGTAATAAGTTTTAAATTTTAATGAAATACTTTGTTTCATCCATTTTTAAAACTCCCATCCATTAAATTTAATTTCATATGATTTCGCATTTTAATAAATTTGTACAGCATACAATATTTCTTTCTAGTATAGAATTACTTTTCATTTCAAAGCAGATTGATATAGGACGTTTATAGAAATATTAATGATTTACTTATAATTAGTTGAAGAAGATGTCAAAGAATATATTATTCATTGGGTTAATGAGATTTTTTTTATAATTGAAATTAAAAGTTATTAAAAAATTGTTTTATCTAAAGAAAACATTCAGTTTAGTTTTAAATACACTTTAAGACTATATTTGTCTTTTATAGGCAGAAAAGTGGAGAATTTAAGGAACTATAGAAAATTCAATAAAATGATTAGTATCATTTTATTATACGCGCATCTTGCTCGTGATATATAATTTAAATTTTGTTTTCTTCCTTTATTAATTGTTTTTCAATTATTAATTGTTTTATGCATTGGAAGTTTTCTATGATTGATTTCTTTGTGCAATTAATGGAAAATTCCATTAATTGCAATCATAACATTTTAAATTATTTTTAATTCAAATTTCAAATATTTTAAAATTGCATTTGCTTTTAATACACAAAGAAATTCTCTGAACTATTTTAATTCCATAGAAATAACATAATAATGTTTAAGTGTTGATGTCCTTTTAGTAATGTAATTTTAAATATTTAATAGAAGGAAACATTCTTCATCTATTTGCCTAAATGGGAAACATCCAATTATTAACTGTTTTATGGATTTTAAAATTTCAATTATTAATTGTTTTATGCAGTGGATGTTTTCGGTTATCGATTGTTTTATACATTGGAAACTTTCAACTTAACAGAAATTGCAAATATTTTAAAACTGCATTAGCTATTAATAAGCTAAGAAATTTACTGAGCTGTAAGAAATTCAAAAAAAAAATAAAAAATGACAGATTTGTTTTAGTATTGGTATCCTGTTAGTAATTTAATTTTAAATATTTCGAATATTTAATAGTGGAAAACATTCTTCATCTCTTTCAAGCTGAAATATATATGAAACATTCAATTTTTAAGGATTAAACAGAACAGTTTTAAGGATTAAGAACTTTCATTTATTAATTGCTTATGCAATTCAGGTTACGGCTAATAATTATTTTATGTAGTGGAAGCTTTCAATTTAATTCAAATTGCAAATATTTTAAAACTGCATTTGCTTTTAATATGCTAAAAAATGTATTGAAATATAGAATAATTTCACAGATATATAATTATAAGTTTTAAGTTAATTTTGTTTTTAATATGCTAAGAAATTTATTGAAATACAGAATAATTTCACAGATATATCATAATAAATTTTAAGTAATTTTATTAAGTAATTATTAAGTAATTTTAAATATTTTGAATACTAAATAATGGGAAACATTCTTCATCTATTTGGTAGGCAAAAGTTTCTTCAAATACTTCTTGTCATCATACCAGGTACCACTTTGAAGAAGCAATATTGCTATATCAAATATATACCACAAGAAAAGCAAGCTGAATTTGTAAGGAATACCCTGGATTTGGGATAGGTATCCTATTTCGGTGTTCGTGCATTTGAAATTGGTAGTATTACTGATGTTATTCACATTTCACTCTCCCTATGGAGCGTTCAAAATGCAACAAGCTTGAAGCCTCCTGGCCAATTCATATTCCGAGTTTGCATAATCTTGTCTAGGATTTCACACTGGGTTTTCTGGAGCATAAGGTATCGTGAGAGTTAAAGGATTTTCGGATTTTGCAACTGTAAATTTATGGGTACATTATGATAAGATCTGTTCCAGGAACCAGTGCTGAATTTTTGAATTATGTATAAATTTATTCCTCCAAAATATTCTGGGGCAGCTATGCATGGGATACATTTCTTCGCTTTAAAGCATAGATTGAAATTTTCAATTTTCAAAACATAAATTTTGTATAATATTTTATTTATTAATTTAAAGTTTCGGAATAATCTAATTTTTTAAGTATTTAAAATTCTTACTAATAGCTAGGCTAAATTTTTTTCTATTTGAATCGGTCTGGAGATTTTAAAAACTTATAAAATAAATGAATTTGAAAAAAAATCGCATTCTTTTTACAATTAAGAAATAAAAAAAATATTTAAATAAATGTTTAAAATGTCATTAATTTATTCTTTTACATATAAATATCGAAATTAAGTAAAATTGATAGCTGAATTGACAATTTTATCATATTTTATTCCTACTGTATTTTCAATTCCGACGTATTTCTATATATTTACTGAAGAAAACATTGAACTATTTTCAAATTAACAAGTAATAATTAGATAAAGTTAAACAATCTATATGGAATAAATCTTAAATCCATTCTCTTATAAAATAAAACGGCCAGACTTTTTAAAAATAACTTAATGAATAGGAATTTTATATACAGAAATTAATTTAATATACATAAATTAATTTAAATAACAGAAATTTAATATTTATCGTAGGATAAAAACTTTTTTTCACCAGATCATTTTATAAGTAATTAAAAAAATAAACATTTTCTAATTTTGAATATTAAATTAAGAATTTTTATTCTTTTCATTTTTAACTAAACTGTGCATTTCAAGAATTGATAAGTAAAATTAGATGATTTTTAGCAACTGGAATAAGAAATTTGAAGATAAACGACAGCAATGAAACAATGTTATTTTATGTTTCTTATTCTGTCTTATCTTATTCATAAATTGAACTTAAAAATTGGCTTTTGCTCCAAACTATTTCTTCTTCTCCAGAAAATCGTAAATCAAAATATTAATTTTGCTACAATATTTATTTGGTTCCTGAAATTTTTATTTCAATCTTTATTATAGTTGGAAATTTTAGAGCTTGCACATGGTTTATAAAATCTTTATACAAAACATCTTAAGCCTTTTAGCAGAAATTTATAAATTTGTATTTTATTCTGACGGTTTTTTTTTTTTTATAAATGGATAGAAATAATACATTTAAAAATAATAATATCAAAAATAATTGCAAATAATTTTGAATGGTCCAATCCCAATGGACCATTGCGACTGTATTCAGAGATAAAAATCTTTTTCGATAACTAAAAAAAAATGTTGAGAAAAAATTTTCTAAATTAGGATTCGATTTCATGATTGGTATGGTATTTAATTGGCACTCGGATTTTTTTGACATACTGGCTTAATTTAACCCGCGAGCACTCGCACCGGGTATGACATGCCCGATCCATTTTCATTCAGCGTTTTTGTTACTTCCTGTTTTTCGGATTTGGCCAGAATTTTATGTAGCTGTATCCAAGACCACATTCTTTAAGTAGGTGAAAAACCAGTTCTGTTCTAAAAATAGATTTTGAGAAAGAGGGGTTGGGGGCATGTCATACCCCTCGTGTTCGTCAAACGTTTCCATTTCCGTCTTTTAGTTTAGTGCAGTCTGACGAGCTATATGAATTGCGAGGAAGAAAGTGAATATTTGCGACACCTTATAGAAACTGTTTCTAGTGACGATGAACCGTTATCTGACGATAGTGTTTTCTCTGAGGATGAAGAATACTGCAGCGATCACGATTCTTCTACTGAAATTGAGACAGAAATAGAAGATGAATGTTCACTGTCAACAACAGATTGTTATATAGGTAAAGATAAAGTAACAAAATGGGAAAAGACAAAATATCGGCAAAATGTTAGGAAGAATTCAAGGAATATAATTAGCAAGCTTCCAGGTAATACACCTTATTCACGAAATGTCGCTTCTCCCGTAGATGACTGGAGTATTCTCTTCGATAGCAATATGCTAAATATGATGGTGCAGTGCACAAACATTTATATCGAATCCATTCAAGGACGTTTTACTCGAGAGCGAGATGCAAAGAAGACAGATGAAATAGAAATAAAAGCATTTCTTGGACTACTATACTTATGTGGAACTCACAAATAATCGCACACTAATTTGAAAGATTTATATGCCACTGATGGAACCGGGATCGACTTATTTCCTAAAACCATGAGTCGCAATCGATTCCTCTTTTTGATGAGATGTTTACGCTTTGACAATATCAATGGTTGTCAAAGTAGAAGAGAGATAGATAAATTGGCTCCCATCAGGAATTTTTTTGAAACATTTGTAATAAATTGTAAAAATGCGTATTCTGTTGGAGAATCTGTCACTATTGATGAAAAACTTGAACCTTTTCGGGGGAGGTGTGGATTCAGGCAATATATGCCCAAAAAACCTGCTAAGTACGGCATCAAGATATTTGCATTGGTAGATTCTAGAGTTTTTTATACCTGGAATATGGAGATCTATGCTAGTAAGCAACCTGAAGGACTCTTCAAAATAGACTGTAGTTCGAAAGCCATTGTGATGCGGTTGATGAAACCGCTTTTCAATTCTGGACGTAACGTAACAACTGATAACTGGTATACGGGATATGAGCTAGCACAAGAACTTTTGAAAAGCAAAATTACAATTGTTGGAACACTTAGACAAAATAAAAGAGAAATACCGCCTGAATTTTTGGTTAGAAAGGAGTTGTACTCCTCAGTCTTTGGGTTTCAAAAAGAAACTACAATTGTTTCGTAATCTGCAAAAAAGAACAAGGATGTAGTTATATTGTCCACAATGCATACTGATGATAAAATAGACGAAACTACCATGGAATTGAAGAAACCAGATATTATCACGTTTTATAATCTTACGAAAGGTGCTGTGGATGTTGTCGATGAAATGGCTGCAGCATACACTACTGCAAGAGTATCAAATCGCTGGGCAATAGTTATTCTGTTTTCAATTTTGAATGTTGTCGGTATTAATTCTAGGATTTTGTTGATGCCCACGAAAAATCCTCCCACACAGTTCAAAAACAGACGTTTCTTTTTGAAAATACTGGGACTCGCTCTTTCAGAACAACACAGAAACCGTAAGCCTCAAGGAATAATAACAAATCCAAATTGGGATTTACTAATAGTGAACCGCCTGCAAAAAAGCTCAAAGGAAACTATAAACGATGTGCATTTTGTCCATGTAATAAAGACAAAAAATCAAGGTTTAAGTGCCAAAAATGTGAAAGGAGTCTCTGTGTAGAGCATCAGTATGTAATTTGTAAAAATTGTCTCTAAACATGTAAGTAATTATTGTTAAATTCACTTAAATTCTTAAATGCACTGTTTTGTAATATTTAATTACCTAAGGTTTGCTTATAAACAGTATTAATTAATATTTAAATAGCAGAAAGGAATTAGGGTATGAGATACCCGGCGCGAATTCTCGTGTTCGAAAATGGGTGCTAGTGCTCGCGGGTTAATAATTCATTATCTAAATAAATAAATTGTATTTATATACTTTCAAAGTCAAATTCATATTACAATAAACACAATATACGATTACCCTAGTAAAAATAATGAACTTTATAATATGCAAATGCTTTCATTGACCTGTCACAGAAAAAAAAAAAGAAACAAGAACATGCAAAAATGCAAATTTTTTCGCTTTTTAGATTTACTGTAAAAATGAATTATGAAATATTTTATAGAATATCATCAGCATTACTATCTTATTATTTCTGTTATGTTTTTTTTTTCTTTTCGAAATTTAACTTTACTTCTTTAAAATATATCTCCATTGAATGGCATGCTTTTAAAACAAGTGAAGTATTTCGTATTTAAGTTCGTATTTCAAGTATTAGTCTTTTGTGTTTGTAATTCAAGTGTAGTATTATGTCAAAAGGCAGATTTCTGTTTGTTATTTTTTTAAAGATATTCTTTACAATGCAAAGATATAAATCGATAGAGGTATTTTTTTTTATAACATTATATAAGATCAGTTTACAAGCACCTCACCGTGATTGATAAACAACGCAATTAATTGGGCAAAAATAGTATTAAGTCAAAAAAAATCCTATTTTATTTTATTTTTTATTTTAATATAAATTTATCATATTCAATATTCTAAGGAAAATTATCTAGAATGGTTTATGATTTTGATTTTTACTTTTTTCCAATATTATTTTTAAAATGATATCCTCCAAAATAAATGTCATCTTTAAATACCCTGCTTCTTCTGCTTTTATTTTAAGTGCTTTCTGTCAAAAACCCATTTTCAACTTTTTCCAAATTCATTCCTTGCAACATAAAAGTAAAAACACATCGAAGCTCTTTTGGATTTCTCGATCTTGAACTAATTACTTATCTTTTCAAATAGTTTAAAATTAATTAACTGTATGTTTACTTCAAGAACAATATTTTTCTTGCTTTGTTCTTCATTAATTCCAACGTCTCAGTTTTCATGCCCTTCATTGAATTTATTTACATTCTGAGGATTCTACTGTCGTATTTTTCTTTTGCTATACTCAATATGTTTACACAAAATACAGCTGAAGTGGCAAACATTAGACATTTGCTTTAACATAATGTTTGCTTTGTCATTTTCTGTTGAAAGAAATATTTCTTGTGTTGAAGATACTCTAAAATTGCAAAGGTTTATCAGTATATTTTATGAGTGGCAACTACAGATAATCATTTTTTACTGAGATTCTTTTCCAGTGCTTTTTGTTTAACGGTGTTTCTAAATTAATTCATTAAAGAATCTCCTTTTATTGAATTTGTTTTCATATTTTCTATTTATAAAATTAAGTCTCTAATTATTTCGATCTTACGTATCTAAAAGTCCAAAATTCATGCGTAGTATCGAATATAATTATGACATTTTCAATTACTCAAAATCCCTATGTACTACAACTAACTACATGCTATCATATGTTCTACAGCTAAGGCATAAGTGGGCATTAGCTCTATTACATGCAGCTAAGTTTGTGACCTGGAGAAATGTCAAGGAACTCAAATATATACTTGTATTTCACTGGTAGGAAAGCCAGAAAAATCATCAACACGATCGTTAGCAGTGTTAGTTTCTAAATTGAACATTAGGTTATCAGGTTTCAAAGAAGTGTTTAATGTATGAAACCATAAGGCCTTCTTTTATTTCAAGTTTCACAGTTATGAATTGGCTTATTGATGTATTATGTATTGCACATTTATGTACTAGGAAATTTATTGATAATATTATGCAAAAATAGAAACGTATAATGAAATTACGGCCATTAATCTCTTTCGAAGACAGGACATTAACGAAAGCACTGGAAATTGATTTAACGCTTTCCAAATAATTAGAACATAGAATCAATGACCTTATTTGAGCATTTTATTGTCGTTTTCTTGTCAGTTTATAATTTTATTTCTAATTAATCAAGCTTGTCTTGATATAATTCAGCAAAAGAATGTATAAATATTATAAGATTATCTAGAGTTTCATAGTGCAATTATAATGGTTTTAATATATGTGCAGAAACAGATACATGTGTTTCGTTTTCTCAAGCCTCTATAGACTATAACAAAACAATAATAGAAAAAAAAATGATTTCTTCACTAAACGAAAGAAGCAGAGACATAAATGTAACATATTTCTGATGAAGGTTCTATCAGTTGTTATGCATGTATACTAGAATTTCGATCCCTTCTTGGAAGAATTTTTCTGCGGACGAGGTGAAATAGATCTTAAAGCTCCTTTAAAGAACCTCATTTGTCAGGATCTATTTATGTTTCCAATAAGGACAGAAACCTGGACCTACCATTATGATAAATATCGACGAATAATAGTGGTAAACAATCCTAAATGAAAGGAATTTAGAAATTGTTCAATTAATAAAATTAATGTCATTCATAAGAAAATACTGAATGTTAGGATAAGCTTGCAAAATAATCTTTTTTTAGAAGGATAACTGGATAGATATATACCCCTTTGTTGCCCGACAAAGTCATAAATAAGTAAAGCATTTAATATGCAAATATTTATAGATAAAAATAAACACATTTAGATGAAAATATTTATTATGAAGAATCAAAAATAGAAAAACAATGACACACATCTATATTAGATTGCACCGGCTATTTTTGAAAATATTTGTCACTTTGCAAAAAATGTAGGAAGCACTATCAAAATATTTGATGAAATTCAGTAAATATGCCTTTAATTAATCAGTAATGCTACTCTCTTTAATGTATCTTACAGGTAATTATTATCAAGTAGAAAACTACAAGCATAAACATTGTTTATTTTCTCAGATTTTTCTCGCAATACATTTTACAGACAATAACTAAACATAAAATCAGTTTACAGCATTTAATATTTAGAATTTCAGCATATTTTGTTGCACTTTGATGATAATAACTTGCTTTTGTGGAGTAGTCAAATGCTTATTTTTTGGCAAAACAGCCAAATTCAATAATGCTGAGACTATGGTTACAGCAATACTGGTAACAATCCTTCTTCAGTTTTTTGAATGAACTGCTCGAAATGTATTTTCGTCAACTGCTCGAAATTTATTTTCGTCATGAATTTAAATGAATTGCAGGCCATGTTCTCAGATATATATAATTTTCAGATTAACTTAATAATAGATGAGAATTTTCTTCTTATAATTAGTCTCACCATGTTCATAGAGCTGTATGATATTGGAATAAATAACAAATATGTTTATACTTGAATTCTTTTATGCAGTTATTTGAATTTATTATATGTTTTAAGGATAAAATTATATTTTACTGTGCAAATGGGAGATTGAAATGAGCGAGGATAGAACCTGGGACCTTGCGTTTCGCAAACCAGTAACATGACCACGATTCAAAAGCAATTTCTCGGATAGCGTAGCTGTTAACTGGCTTATAATCTTTCACCACATTGTCCTAATCTGAAACCAGAAGACATTGTATAAATAACTTTTTCTCATATACTTTTTAATAAAGATATTATCTATTGTCCCTCTCATAAAATTGTAGGACTTGGGCAAGGCTGTGATTGTTCAGAGTTTTATTTTCCACATGATGGTCATGTGTTTCGTAATATAAAAAAGGAAACATACATTTGAGTATTTATAGCCTTAGATTGGCGAGAAATAGTTATGAGAGTCTGACTTTTGAAGTGAATCTAGTGATTTATCTTAATCATTGACAAGTAGTTAATAAGCAAGTGCCGTAAAATTGAATCTATATTTTGGATTTCTTTTTTTTTTTCTTTTTGACCGACTACAGCTAATTTTTGACATTTGTAGGCAGAAGATGCCAGTCTATAATTTTATATATTTAAAGCATTGCATGTTTGAATTATTGTTTTATGCATGTAGACAGTTTCATGTACAGACCTACAGACGGTTATCTCCTGGAAACATTTGGTTCAAAACTTGATTAAAATCTGCATTTAGATGCTAAACATTTGTACCAAAATTTATTTTTCTAGTTCTTTGAGCTCCTTTCTGAGTTACAGTGAGTTATTTTCTCAATTTATTTGTATTCAAATAGAAGAACAGATAGATTTCCTTTAATTTTTTTCCAAAATTTAACAGAAATCTACAAATTTGATATTAAGTTTATATAATAAACTTTATTTATTTAGCTCAAACTGTATTTTCTGTTATCTTATTTACAAACAAATATAATCCCACAAATGCATTTTTCGGATTCGTGAAGGACAAAAACGCTCAGATTCGTCACTGTATGCAGTTAATTATGGTATTAAGTTTATATCATAAACTTTATTCATTTAGCTCGAACTGTATTTTCTGTTATCGTATTTACGAAAAAACATAATACCCCAAATGCATTTTTCGGACTCGGGGAAGACAAAAACGCTGAGATTCGTCACTGTGTGCAGTTAATTATGGTATTAAGTTTATATAATAAACTTTGTTTATTTAGCTCAAACTGTATTTTCTGTTATCCTATTTACAAACAAAATAATCCCGCAAATGCATTTTTCGGACTCAGGAAAGACTAAACTCTGAGATTCGTCACTGTGTGCAGTTAATTATAGTATTAAGTTTATATAGTAAACTTTGTTTATTTAGCTCAAACTGTATTTTCTGTTATCTTATTTACAAACAAATATAATCCCACAAATGCATTTTTCGGACTCAGGAAAGACTAAAACGCTCAGATTCGTCAATGCATGCAGTTAGATTGGTTTGACTATAACAATATTTTTTCTTTGCATACGTCACACATAAAAAAGTGAAAAAATCATATGTTTGAGAAAATCAATACCCTCTAAACTTCAGTAAGAAAATTTAAGCAAAAAGAATTCCTCATTCTATCTGATATCTTACGCACTTATTTAATGTTAAACAGCTTTATCGGACATCACTGAGTATCTGCAACTAGAGAGGACTTGTTACGCTAAGTATGTCTAAAACAGTTAATCAAGCTTACAAATTTGGGATTGTTACCTGATACTCTAAACATCCTTTACTAAGTCCTCGAATGCATCAACTGAACAACACTAACATTTAACGCCACCTAAATGCAGCTGCTTAATATATATTCAACTCCAATCCGGGGAAAGAGAATCATTTGATTCACTGATGCATTTGATCCTTCTATTCAACAGTCTGTGCAGTTGTAGGAAAACAAAGTTTAACTAGTTTCATAAATCTTAAGATGTAAAAGAATGTAGCTTTATTTTGTCCCATAAGTAACGAAAATTTGAGAGTGGTTTGAAAAATGTACAATATTTTAGCAGAAAATATTTATCATCCTTATTTTACTTCAAACATTTTATAAATTAATTTGTAATAAAAATATTTAAGAGATTTTTCGAAACGAATTAATCTAGTGTAAATGCATAAATTTCGTATTTGCAATCTAAAGCTTCACGTTTATGAATAAGTAATAAATCTTATTGCATAAAATGATACTATTATAGTTATAAAAATAATTTTGAGTTAAATTTCTCAAGCCCATACATTTAAAACACTTTTTTTTTTATCTGAAAGTGCACTTTCTTCTTTAAATAGAAAAATATAAATAAAAATAAACTGTGATATAAAGGTTTGTTGATTGAATTGAAATAAGGTTTGGTTACTTAACAATAGTGCTTCCTAAAATTTATTAATCATTAAATTATCACATAAAAAATATCAATGGTAAATTAATACTTGTTGTAATAAAACTTAATAATGTTTAAACAGATATAGATGTTACGTTTACAAAAGATACCTTTAGATATCAAAACTAAAAGAAAATCATTATTAATTAGAATTAATTTGAAAGAAATTTATTTCAGATTTATAAATAATTTTTCCCATTTTTTCTTTCAAAATTCAAAAATAATATGTGTATATTATAAGACTTATTATTTTGCAAACATATATTTATATTTTAGTGTGTAAAAGTTTTGATGGATGGATTAGACTTATATTGTCAAAATTTTCACAGCATATTGGTTTGGAGTAAATTGAGAAACTTCCAAGAAAGATAGCGAAAATAATATGGGCATCAAAGTAAGTAAAAAGAAAAATAATTTAAATGTAAAATATCATGCTTAGTTAGATTATTTGTACCGGCATGTTAACGGAATGCAATATGATAGAATGCCTAAAATAGATGACAGAACGAATTAACATTTTGGTGAGAGATATAAAGTATATGAAAGATAAATTTTAAATTTCATAAATTGATTTGAACATACTATTTCTTACTATTGAAGGAAGTATAATTAAATGTACAGAAATGATGTACAGAAATGTAATGAAGTAATGATGTAAATGTACAGAAGTACAGAAATGATGAAAATTGCATTAAAAATTATTTTTATACATGTTTATAAATGAAATATTTGCATTTATTAATGAACAAAATGTTTATCTTAATGTTTCAAAATGTTCGAAGATATGTCGATGAAATATTTTTTTCTACAAATAGGTATTTCCTTTATATATTATTAATAATCCATACTTTTTTAAAGAAATTTGTTCTCCTAAACATATAGTTATTTAGTTCTAGTTCTTTTTTTAATTCCATGGTGATGTTTCGTTTCGCCATTTAACATATTAAACAGTTTATTATTTCATCAGAAAATGTAAATAATCAAATTACTTTATTTTGAATTACAATGAGAGAAAATGCTTTCCGTAATGTTTGTATTTACTAAGAAGAAATAGCTAATTAATTTAACTCTAAATATGTCATTGCTTCTTTATTTATATTAGCGCCCCTATATCAAGTAATACAAGAGCTTTTTCGGTACTTAGCTCTTAACTTTAAACATCGGTTATATGATCATGACGTTTAATTAAGTATTTCTCTCAGTAACAAACTAATTTGGCTTCAACCAGAACATAGTTCAGTCTTATAACATCAATTATGTAATATATTTCTCTGTTTCAATAATTATTCTGGCGTTATTTCATTTCACCAATTGCCGATGAAATATTTATAGTATATTATTAGTATATTATATAATATAGTATATTATATTTTATAGTATATTATATTATATAGTATATTATATTATATAGTATATTATATTATATAGTATATTATATTTTATAGTATATTATATTTTATAGTATATTATATTTTATAGTATATTATAAACCAATTTATGCTAATGTGCCTCCTGCCTATAAAAAAGAAAAAGTGTTGCAGGAATTCGCTGATTCATAGATGTAAGAAATATTTGAGATCATGAAATGCAAACAATATATTTTCACATAAGGACAATTGTTTTATATTTTCTTTTATAACAAAAATGCATTACATTACAATTTTTTTTTTCAAAAATACATTGTATTTTTATTTCAATTTGTTGGTTTTAAAAGTAATTTATAATAATAAACTTGCAGACCCTTGACAAAAAAACTTGTCAATTATGGTAAGTATCGGTTACTCAGGCATTAGTTGTTCCTAGCAATTTTTCTATTGACTTAACAAAATCATTTTCTGTCCTTCCTTTTTCCAACTGCACACCATATTTCATTGCTCCCTTTCCTGATTTATTTTGATTTTTGTTCTTTCAGTTTCATGACAATTACAATGATTTATATTTTACAACTTTCATTGCTAGTTTTATTTCTGCTTTCAAGTTAATTCCTTTCTACTTTCCTTGATAATTGTTATTTTATTCATGAGTTAAGTTCTTAACTCAATTCAGTATGCAGTTGTCTTTTATTTATGAGTTCGTTTGACGGCTTTATTCTTTCAGATCGATTGGTGGGTTTCGTAGTTCCTCCTTTCTCTTAATAGATTGGTACGGATACGCCAGTGAATTTTGTGAAAAGGCCATGTTTGAAGACACTTTCCTTGTTTCTACAACTGAAACTTTCTTTTAAATTAAGAAAGTTCAACTTCTGAGACAATGAATTCCTCTTGTTAACAGGCGTGGTTGCAGTTGTATGATGGTCGAATTTCGGTTTCGCTATTCCGAAGCCGTTTTTATCGACTATCTGCTACGGATGTGAATAAATAAATGTCATTTTATTTATTTATGGTCAGAATGTCCTAGTACGTTTGTGATGTAAAATTGAGGAAAGTCAAAGATTGTCCAGACTCAGTAAATAAATTTTCTTGCTATCTACAAATTACAATACCCATTAATATAATAAATCGAATCCACTAACAAAACTACGTGCAGTATCATTCTGCTGAAAAATTAATATTCATGTTTCTTAATCTAGTCCAGAAGAGTTAACTGTTAAGATAATAACAACTTTCTTCAGGACATATTTAGAAATATATATGCAATATGCGCCATAGTATTGGGATAAAATTAAATATGTATATGTGTGTGTGTGTGTGTAAATTGTAAAGTTAATTTTTAAAGCAGAGGATTAAAGAGAGAAAAGGAGGTATTCATTTTTAAACACTTTTATTCTATCCCGGAAGGCATGATTTATGTACAAGTTGTATGATGGCCGAATGGCAGAACGACTCAAGGGCGAAACGAGAAAAGAGAGAAAGAAATATTTATTCCCATGACTATATATTGTGAGATTCTCATGTGGATTCATTGACTCGTGTCGAATTAGTTAATAGTGGAAAGGATATGTAATGAGAATATAAAGGGGAAATAGGCATTTTTAAAAGCATTTGTTTAGGTTGGCAGATTTTCATCACTTCACTCGGTGTGTGGGAACTAGCCCATTTCAGCAATATTAGAGTTCTCGTAACAATAATTAAATAAAAAATGGTGGAATGGATCAGGAAATAAGAGGTCATATTAGAATTATGTTTATTAGGTTAAATCAAAATATGAAATTAATTAAGTTTAAATTGAAATATCATTACACACACACACACACACACACACACACACACACACACACACACACACACACATATATATATATATGCTTGACAAAATGTTGTGGAATAATGGCTCATTATTTAAAGGTTTGTAAGATTGTTTCTTCTGAACAGATCCAGATGAATCTTCATATATTTATTACTTGGACCATGGGACCAAAGATTCCGTCAGGAAAAAATAGTCGAGTTGAGAGCATAAATAAAATAATAATGAAATATTTTGTTTATTTATACATCTGTGTCATATATATGCATTCTTTGATGATCAATAATATGCTTAAGATGTACCTCCGTGCTATCAACAGTCATAATCAAAATTTCAATATGATTAAAACAGATATTTCAAATAACACGGCTTTTCAAATCAATTTTAATAACTACACATTCTTTATAAACTCGAATTTTGAGAAAACCCAAGGATTCAAGTCTGTTACCGTTCTGCCCAAGCAAGTGGGGAAGCACATGAGATGACTATTCATCGGTGAATTGAGCTCAGATCATGTTCTTTACATGTCTTGCTGTATGAGGAGTTTTATAGTTTTGCATTAACATTGCTGTAAGACCATACGGCGTTTTTGCCTTAATACAGGACAGCATAAACCTCCGGCAGTCTGCCGTATCACTCACTCATGGTTATACATTTAATAATTCCGTTCACCATGATTTCCTTAAAGAAATATGGGGCACCATTGAAATTCTCCATGAACCCACATTCTGCAGTGACATATGGGAATTGTAGTTGTTGCTGTTGCTCGGCGTGAGGATTGGTGTAATCCCATAAACGGCATTTCTATGTATTCACAGCACCGTTCAAATAAAATTGAGCCTTGCTCTCCATAAAATATGCAAAAACCAATATTCATTCACTGGAATTCACGCTGGAAAATGCATATCAAAATCTAGATGTGAAAAGTATTTTTTTCTGTTTCAATTGTTGCATGGACAGCATCTTGAAAGAGTGCAACCTCAAAATTTTGGGTAAAATCACGGAATAATAAAATAAATACAAACATTTGGGTAAATATGCACGGTTTCTCACGGAATGTCCAGTACTCTTGTTAGATAGCGGTCACTCGCATTGGCATTTGAAGAACTCGCAGATATTTCAGCTGCTTCAGCCTCAATTTCCACAATTGCTGCCTCCGTTTCACGTTGTCCTCTTCCCATTGCAACAGCCGGTTTCTTCACATTTACGCATATTCTCTTTAATTTGATTCACAGACATTCTTAAGATTTTCATCTGACTGTAAACACAGAGTGTTGCTGAAGTATTGCTCACAATCTGATAAAAGTGGTTTATGATCAATGATCAGTTCATGCTCGTTGAGGGCTAATGATTTCTTCGAACAGTACATTACTTTTAGAGCGAAATCAAATCAGCTATTCATTATCATATGGTTGTAAGCAGTACAGTACCATCAATTGGCAAAGTTTAAAGATATTTTTCTGAGGGAAACCTCAAACCCAAGGTCTAAGTAACAAATATATGAAATGCCATTCATATGCTCAGAAGAAACGAAATTACGACTGTCTAAGAGCTGTCACTTTAATTTCAAATACCATGTACATTAAAATGAATATAATTAAAACTTTAAAATAAATATAAGTCAAAATTTCAAAAAGAACTTAAACAAAACAATTATTTAAACGAAAGAAAATTAACTACAGGCAAGAAAATGTGTCTAACAACAACTTTCTTAAAATAGAGCACTTATCCTGATTGAAACTATATCGATTTCAGAAGTTGTATCTAACCAGATACGGTTTCTAGATTAAGAATATCTACAAAGTGCTGGTGTTTGAGTAAAGTGTTGATGTTTTGGTGGTGGTACAAAAAAAAGTACCTGCTGGCGTCATCCTGACATTAACCACAGATTCTTCCCCTTTGTTTTCTTTCTTCTTACAGTTTTTGTGATTTTTTTTGGCTTAGTAGAATAAAGCCTTTTAAAGGAACAACATTAATTGCGCCTCTCATTTTAATAGTTTGGTTAAAAAGTATTTGCCCTGAAAGTTTTAAAATTTAAAAAGAAAGTACATTTTTTTTGTGTTCAATCCTTTTTTCGTACAAAAAAGTATTTTTTTTTATTTTACTTTCTTTTCTAATATTTTTTCAAACCTTTTTTTATTTATTTATAAAAGTTTATTATCAATAAGATAAAAATGCTACTGTATAGGTGTCCTTTCTTACTAAAACTTCTAAGATTATTAATTAAAAAAAACATTTCTTCCAAATTATGCAAAATATGACACTGATTTCCTTTGACTCGATTTGCTCTGGTTGTAGAAAGAAGCAGAACTGGCTCTTGGGAAATTTAAATAGTTCTATGAATTCCTATTAAAATGTTTGTCTATTCTAATCGAAGAGTTATTTAAAAAATTATTAGTTATTTATATTTATCAAAAAAGAAATTCTTCGAAATAATTCAGATTATGAATACAAGGTTTTATTGACATTCGTCGGATATATATTTTATCCATATTTCGAAAAGAAGTTTTCTAGGTTAAGTTTGCAACAAAAGTTAGCGTAAACGTAAAACCGGTCGGTTAATTTTTAATTAACTAAAATAATTAATTTCGGTTAATTTTTAATTAATTAAAATAATTAATAATGTCCCAAAGTGTATATTACAATCTTCCAACGTATGTATGTTCCAAGTACCGTAACTCAAGATCAAGTGTTCTTACTTACTGAGCATCAACACAAACACACTCAAACACTAACACACATTCATTTTTATAGCAAGTAAAAAAAAAGATAATAAATTTTTTAAAGTATGCTAAATTATGTTTTTCAAAAGATGCTCTTAATTGATAATTCAAATATCTTTGTCAAAATTTAAATTGTAAATAAGTTGTGTCTTTTTATCGAAATCTTTTCAAGTTACTTTCAATAAAAATATAATTTTTTTTCTAAGCTCTATTAATAAATTTTCTAAGAGCATTTAAACTAAATATTTATACGTTTTAAATTTAAGAATAAGCTAAATTTTAAAAGAAAATAAATATATTTCATTTATTTAGTTTCATGTAATAATATTATTAGATATTTATTTAAAAAATATAAACGTTGAAAGGACGTCGGAACAATGACTCCTAGCATTGTCAACAATTCGGTCACGAAATTGAAAACCCCTTAATGTACGAGAAACTTAGCGATAGATACTGAATGACTCGATTTCCGACGTTTGTTCTAGAACATTTGATATCTAGTCATGTCTGTAAAAACTCGATAGATGGCAAAGTCAGTAATGGAGAGTCAGTGATTGAGTTGAGTTTAAGTGTAGTTCAGGGAAGTCTCCGACATGTTCTTTATGAATGCTTTGTGCTGTTGCCATGTTTAATTTCCTATTGTGTACTTCTCTGTTCATTATATCCGATACATGTGTGTATGTTTCGGCTAGGTTTTACTAATCTGAAGTTTGTGCCGGTACAGAATAAAGCGTCTTATTAAGCTAATTGACTGTTTTACCATGCATTAACACAGAACGTTTTTATTTTTCCGTTGCAATATGCTTATAAAATTAAATTTCTCCTACATTATGATATATTAATACTTTGATATCGCCACCTCATTTATATTCACTGAACAAATAATCTTTTGAAAAAAATATCTTGATTACTCTTAAATTATTTTTGTATTTTATCTGTTTGACCCCCCCCCCCATTTCTTTTGCTGCTTCACGTTTGTAAGAAATTAATAAGTGCTGGATCTATATTTAATACACTTTGTCTTTCTTCCGCTGGATTTTACTTAAGAGAACTTAAGAAACTAAACTTAAGACTAACTCAAGAAAACTATCCTCAACTATTAAGCTTAGACTAGACCTTTGGTAAACATTTAAGTAGAAAATAAAAGACTTACGTAACCACTTTTAGAGAGAAAAGGAAAAAAAAATTACTTTTGCATTTTATCTGTTTTCGCTTTTTAGCTGAAGGGTTTTTTTTTTCTTTTTAAATTTCTTTTGTTGCTACACGGTTGTAAGAAATTAATAAGCACTGGATTGTGCTTTATTGCACTTTGTCTTTCTTTCGATGAATTTACCTTAAGATAACTTAAGAAACCTAAGTTAAGACTAAGTCAAGAAAATTACCCTTTAACTATTAAGCTTTGACTAGACCTTTGGTAAGCATTTTAGTAGAAAATAAAAAAAAAACTTGCGATATTACTTTTAGTGACATCATTATTTTCAAAATTGTATTAAATACTTATCAAATATATTTTAAATTTTCGAACTTTAAAACTTTAAAATTAATGAAATTAACTCGCCTTGATAAATCATGATGGCTATTTTTAGATATATTTGAGAATAAAATCCATTGTCTAGTAATATATTTATTAGACATCCTCTCTATGTATCTATATGAGCAATAGGACATTTGACTTTCGATATCGATTTTAACATATACCAGACACCAAATGCATGTCGATGACTGGTACAATTAGTTTTCGAGATTTCAGCCCGTTGATCCATAAAACCTAGCTATGCCACCAGGATAGCATTGATCAAAGATCCTTAGAGTGGAGCCTTATTAGAAGAAAACAAATAATTACAGAACCATCTCTGTTATACATTTGTATTGAAACAAGAAATAATAAAAGTTTAAGAAATAATTTGAATCACATTATCATATGATATGCATACTTTAAAAGTTTACGAGTAATATTAGGGTGATTCATCCTTGACCCGATGAGGTAAATTTTCTATGTTATGCTCACAATGCAAATTATATTAGTGTCTTTAAAGTTGGGTAAATTCTAATAAAAAATTAGGTCATTAATATGAGAAAATAATAAATATTGTTATCAATTTTTAATGTTGTTTCCCAGTCACTATGTTTTCTAGTAAGGAATACACTTTTATAGATAGCACTAATGAGTGCTAAATTAGCTCAATCGAGTAAATTGAGGAATAGTAGACAAACGAGAATCATAAATAATGATGCGAAATCATATTTCTGCTGAGTTCTCTTTGTGCTGCTTTGCGTAATACTTTACTGTAAGTGTTGTTTTTGCAAAAGCTTCGGTTGTGTTTGTTGCGTTGATGTTGAAATAAATCATGATTTGTTATTGAGGGTGTCATATGGTTATACCGTGTAAATATCACACCAGACACTGATTTTCGGATTAAATATTCCATAACAATATATATTATCAAAATTCCAGTTTATGTTTTTAAATTTAAAACTCATTATTAAGAATATGATCATTATAGAATTTAATCTAATAAATTGAAAGATAAATAACTCAAGGTATATTATTTTGCGTTATTTTAGTTGATAGTACATAATTATTTCATTACACTCATTAGAGGAGACAAGATAAATAACATATTTAACCATTGTTTGAAAAGAACAAAAATAATTCCAGATTTATTAACTATCGATTTTTTATCAAATGATTCTAAATATGAAAATAAAAACGAAACAAAAAAAAACATAGATGGTATCTGAAAAAAATTGAATGATTTTAGGATACAATAGTGCATGGCAATTTTAGCATAAACATCTAAAGAAAATAAATATGAGGAACGAAGAATAAAATGAATCTGTAGAATTCAATATCAGTTATTTTTTTATTACTGTGTTGATTAATGAAACATTCTTTATCGCATCCATAAATTTTATCTGGAACTTTTTCCAAACAAATTAACTGCAAAATATTGACAAGCTGTCTATCGGGTGAAGCTCATTTGTTCAAATTATGGTATTTCTCGATTTCTTATGCCACATAAAATATAACATCTCGGTAATTTCTTGGCTTTCCAGACCTGGTTTCTGACGAAAACATGTATTACTTTTTAGTGGGCCATAAAACGATGCCAAAATCTTTTACGGTATTTTTAATGAATTGCTTTCGTCAAATATTAAAAGTAAGATAATATTTAATTAAGTAAAATATTTTACAAACTGTTATCAACTATGTCTAACATGATAAAATATGTTATTTTGAAGTTTACCGAATAATAAATTTAAGGGTTATTTAGAAAAATTAAGCATAATATATGATCATATTTTTAATAAATTACAGAAATCTAAAGCGTACAAAAATTGGTATTATTTAAGTAAAAGAGCTCCATGTAGAAATAGCATTAATATGTTTCAGAATATTTATTTTCAGCAACTGATTCACTTATATTTTGAAGAAAATTTCCTTTAAAAAATGACTAATGTTATTGCAAAATAACTACTTTATTATGTTTTGAAATCCGTTAGGCTGATGTATGGTTACGCAGTTGTGTACGCAGTTGCTTCAAAATTACCATTTACTTGCAAATGTTTATTAGAAATAAGTATATTATTTTTGATAAATTTAAAATGAATTGCGTAGTGTGCAAATAATTTGTCCATTTCATAACTTTATATCAGCATTCTTTAACTTCCAATATTCTTGTAAATGCATGCTTACACACCTTTCAAGGATATTTGCCAAAATTACATGGTCAATTCTTAGTTTGATGCAAAATATTTCTCATTTATTTTGCTGCTAAGGGCAAAAAAATCCTACTAAACTGCAAATGATTCTAAACACAAAGAGCTTTTAGGTTATTTGTAATAGTTTAAAAAAAAGAAGCCATTTGTAAATTGAAACGGGATGCATTAATGGAAATTACGAGACTATAATTAATTATATTTTATCTGTTTTCTTCTAACACATTTCTTAGTTAGAATTTGCTTTGTTTAAATCGAGGAAATCTTTTAGAAAGCTTTTTGAGATTCTAAGCAGTGCAGTTCAATTTATTTGTATTTTATTATAGTTTTCTGATATTTAACAATAAAACTATTGTTGAATTTAACATCTACTTTAAGCATTTTATTAATTTTATTACTCTGCATATATTGCATTTTTGGCAATTGTGTACATTGTAAATTTATAAAAATAGTCATCTATAAATATATTTTACTTAAATATACTTTATTAGAATTATAATAAATTAAATTAAATTATAATAATTAAAATTTAATTATAAATATATTTTATTAAAAACCTAAGAATTACTTCTGCCATAATACGTAATTAAATGCACACACACACACACACACACACACACACACACACACACACACACACACACACACACACACACACACACACACACACACACACACACACACACACACACACACATATATATATATATATTGCACTTAGATTTATTTCCCTTCTCTTATATCCCGAAGCAAGCAATTCCTTTATATGTATAAATTTATTTCCTGTTCCTCAAAAACGGCTCTAACGGTTAGATCAAAATTTTTAATTAGATAAGATTTTCTCTTTATTTATATAGATTTCTTTCCTGAAAGAAACACGATTTTACACACACACATACAAAGCTTCTTTTATAATTAACTATTAGAGCTTTTTTCTATCCGCTCGCATGCTGTCAATGCCATATAGAGCCATCTCGTAAGTTTTTATGATTTTTGTATTGTTCCTATGTGATGATAACCTTTTGCACCTCAATATTTTTTGAGATGGCGCTGATGTACGCGAGACAGCATAAGATTGAAAAATATTAATTGCAATCAGTATACTATTCGAATGCAAATATTTTCTTCGAGAAGAACATGTTTTATATAATAATAATAATCTAGATGGAATAAAGGAAAATTCAATCAGTATTTTTAAGCAGCATATTGATTGAGAATAAAAAAAATATAATTGTTCAAACCAGTTATTAGCTTCTTCCTGATTATTCGAAAGCATTTTCCTGTTTTATTTTTTTATATATTTTGCTTCTTGTTATCCTGGAAAAAAAAGTAAAACTTCTTTTAGTTACCTAAATGTGTTGCCAATAAAATGAACACAAAAATTAATTTCAAAACTTTCTATTTCATCTCGGATTTTTTTGAAAATCACAAATCTTAAAAACAGATGGGATTCTGAATTATTAAATTGTAGATTTTATAAATTTGATCGATTTTTTTTTAATTTTATAAAGTTGGGGATATATCAAGATCTTATATTAAAAAGAGTTTTTCAGAAATCAAGAGGAAAAATTTTTCTTATTTCAAATTATTGATAAATAATTGTTTGTTCCCAATATATATATATATATATATATATATATATATATATATATATATATATATATATATATATATATATATATATATATATAATTTTTATTATATTTCAAATTTCTCTATTGGTTTTTAAACCATGAATCGTGTAAAATTTACTTTATATAAACATACATACTCTTAATGAAAGAAAAAAATATCCATTAGTAGAGTTTTTGCATCACTCATAAAAATATGATGCGTATTTAAAAACTCAACTTCATTGTTAAATTCATTCTACTAAATTACATATCTAAAGCAGTATTACTTTTTCAGTTATGCTTTTAGAAAGCTCTCTTTCGTGGAATACCGCATCTTAAAACAATCGCTTTCAGTTTAAATAGTCATAAAATTTATAAAAACAGGAATGATTGTATTGAAAGAATCGAATTTACATATAAAGTTTGACCAGAAAGTAATATGACCATGACTTAAATAAAAAAAAGGCTTTTATTATTCCAAAAACAATTCTGAAAAGCCTTTGTTATATTATTACATGACTACACGACACTACTATCAACCAACCTATGCCTGAACTGCTATAAGAAGGATTACACAAACGCCTTTACCCACGTGCAATGTACTCACCACTACATCTTTTATTTAAAATTGATGTATCAGAGTTTCAAAAGCAATCAAATACTTTTTCTAATATATGATCGTAAAAAAAAAAAGTTTGATACCCGCAATTTAATGTTAACATTGATGATGAAAGAATCATCATTATGTTAACATTGATGATCATCATAAAGTTAACAATGATAACGAAGGAATCGTGACGTTAACTTTCAAACCATTTCTTCTTTCGATCATTTCTTCTGCACCAACGGTAGGATCATCGCCATTTGATTAGTCCTGATCTAAAAATGTCCACCCTCTCATCCTTCATTCCTTTGTCGGATCCTCTTCCGCGCATACCATAAAATTCCCTGCTGCATTATCCTATCCTCAAACATACCGCCAGATTCAGGTGCTTGTTTTAAATGCACTTAAATCCCTTTTAATCACAGTAGGACACAGATAAAAGCTCTCGTATTCTCTCAAGAGTTGTTCATCGGTTCAAAATCGTTTCAAATCCTATTCAGTTGTTTTTACCACCCGATGCCTCATTGTATCCTATCAAAAAGAGACAATGATCAGTCCTTGTGGGATAAACTAGCAGCCTTTTCGTTATTGCTAGCTCAGTCTTAAGCTGGCAGGTGGTTTAGTGAACCGAAGAGGAACCCCGACTGAGTGGTAATAATGCTCTCTGGGGTTCTTCTGTGTTGCTGGAAAATCGGCGTTATTGTCGCTTCATTAGTGTTGCTCTACGGATGTGTATAATAAGAAGGCAGTTCCGAATGAATTGGTGTAATTATTTTAAGAAGCAGTTACTTTTTATGTCTTTCAGTGTTTAGTTATGATAAAGAAAATTGTGTATTTGCTTGCGTATCAGTCTTTTGATCTTCTTGAAGAAAAACCGAATAACCCACTTCATTGTGCCTCTTTTACGTTCAAAAAGTACAGTTTTATATCTGTTATGCATTCATCTACTTCTATAACTACACATTTTTTTTTATTTTGCAATAAATCAATGTTTATTTAGGGTGGAACATAATTTAATATCATAAATAATAATCCATTTTGTATCAACATATAATAAAAATATTAAATAAAATAACTGTCTAAAGCATATTTGCTTCACATAATTTTTATAAATTGTTATCTGTCTAACAAAATTATTTTGTAATCATGCTGCATTGAAGGAATAAAACTTTATAGAGGTTAATAATATTGTGTCATGGAAACAAAATACTTTTTTTTGTTATTTTGTAAAAGCATAAGATAATTTTGTAACGATCTTTGTTCATTTTGCGGACAAAAAATGTTTGCAAAAAAGAAAGAATTATCAGGCTTACTAAATATTTTATTTTAAAAGAAAAGATAAAACATTATTAAAATCATTTCAACTTTTTATCAATTCTCTGTGATATCTTAATCCCTTTCTTTTTTTCAAAAATTCCTTAATGAATGAATTTCAAAATCGGTGCATCTAATTCATGGTTTATCTTGTTACATTTGATTTTAAACTCTAATAAATTATTGAATATTTCATACTAGGCACAAATATGCTAAATTTGTATGATTAAAGAAGCTTCAGAAATAAATAATAAAGGCTCACAAAGGTTATAAGTATGTAATAATTTCACTTTGCAATGAATGATAATAGAATTATTATATATATGTAAATGGTAGTGATTTTATATGTCTATTTAATTGAATTTTAATGACTATTTTGGTTTCCTTTTCCTTTAGATTAATTCCTTCAATTTTATTTAGAAACTTTTAAACTTATTTTTTTATGTACTACAATAAAGAATAAAATTAGTATTTTTCAAATTAGTTATAGATGCAAAGTATAGGTGCATAAATAGATAAATTATATTCTCATAGCTAATAAAGTATTTTTCATCAATTGAATAAATGAGATATTCAATGGATTAGAAATAAACTATAGATATTTTACAGTAAATTGTTCTAGAAAATTCTCATTTCCTGCACACACACACACACACACACACACACACACACACACACACACACACACACACACACACACACACACACACACACATATATATATATATATATATATATATATATATTCATTCAAAGGAAATGATTTTATTTAATAGTAAAGTGAATTAATTTAGTTGTAAAAATTAAGGTATCCAGCAATAAATACTTAATGTAATATAATTCAAAATAATGCTTGGCATGATGCAAGATTATTTTATCGAAATATTTAATCATCTTTCGTAGAAAATCATGATGCTATGTAAGTTAAGAAATTCAGAGTAATATACATGTAAATAAATGATATTTAATACATTTTTTCGATAAAAAATAACAATAATTATTGATACATAATAGTTTTCTTCCATTCTAAATTATTGATGCTATTTACTATTATTTGTAAGACCATTTTCATATTATCAGGAAAGACTGTTGCAACTGCTTCTACATATGTGCAGTTTTGATATCAAGTTACACAAAATTACATTCCCAATGTTTGTACTAATAATTTCAATATTGTGATAAATTTCACTGCTATGTATTATGCATCCCAATTTAAATGTCGATTATACAGAAGGGGTTTTGCGAATTTTAAATCAATTGAATAATTGAATTGTATAATTGAATACAGAATCAATTATACGATAATTCAATAATTCGAATATTTAAGTTTGGAAACATCAATTTGTGGAATGCCACCAATTATTATAGTTATTATCATTTGTCTTGGAGATCAGTTGAAAATCCATCTCGCTACAATGCCACTGTTTTTTAATCAACTGTAATTTTATTCAACTGAGACTTTTATATAATTTATTCAATATATTTGGTTTTCAAATTATGAAAAAATAAGATGTCATATATTCCACACGTATGCAGTTAAAAATTAACTGCGGCATCTTCTCATATTGTTTTATACTTCAGAATACTATAGAATCAAAATTTAATAAAACTATTATGGTATATTACAATGTATTTTGTAAGTTTACTTTAATAATTCTGTTCAATACTAAACATGTTATAAGCAAAAAAAGCATAAGGAAAAAATCCAATTAAAATACCTACAAAGGGCTTATAGGATATATGTGTTATTAGCACATGAAATCTTCTAAATGTTACATAAAAAAACAAAATATTGATGATAGCTTCAAAATGTTACCAGCTTTCTGTAAAATTGTTTGAACTGAAATACTTTTCTTTCTTTTCAATTTCAGTCTGGTCTCATAAATACCCTCGAGACCTGATCTTCTCTGAAAAGTGTGAGTTTGCTATTTTCTTTACACGAGGGAAATTCAAAGGCAATTCTTACAATCTTTTGTTAAAAATTCAAAAGAATGTGAAACTGTTATTTTTTGGGCATATAATGTATATTGTATATAAAAGTGCATATAAAGTCTAAAGAGTCTAAGTAGAAAAAAAATGCAAAACTCACACAATATCATGATAAATAAAGTTTTTCGTCATCAAATTTTTATATGAAGAATAATCTCATCATGTAGTATGTGCAAACATATTGCAATATGAGAATTGCAAAGCAGAGTTTTATTTAATATAATATATCAGTAAATCAGTATATATTTAATTTATTTACACTTCCAGTGCTTAACTTCTTTTCAGAAATGTTAGTAATAATTTTTTTCATCTTTTTCGAAAATATATATACTATAATAAGAAAGTCGAAAATCATTTTTTTTTCTAAAGCTGCAATTGTCTACAAAATTAAATGGCTTTCAAAAGTAAAAGGAAATTACAATATCTGGTATTTGAAATTAGCTATTTACACAGAAACTTTATAAATCATTTAAATTTATATATTTTTCATCTCAATGTAAAACCAATAAAAGAAACTAAATAATTTTTACATTTTCTATGCATTTATTTCTAAATTTCCCAAAATTTTCCATTCCATATCTTCAAAAATTCCAAATGTCAAATCCAGAATCACACAATTAATGCATTCTTTTGAAATGGAAGAAAAAAGAAAGCTCTAATGCTGATATCTTACCATTGTACAACAAAAATAAATCATCTGCTTTCACTAGAAAAAAATGAATATTCTTTCGTCCTATAATAAATGCTTATGAATATATTCTCCAGTTGCTGGAAACAGCTGCTAAGGAAGCTCTTTTAAAGCTTTTCCCTTTCTTCATACCAAATACATAGAAAAAAAAATGAACTCGTCCATTGTATGCAGAGAGGGAGGTCAAGAGCCATGTAAGTGTTAGGATGTGTGAGAAAAGCAGCAGCAGCAGCACTTTTTCATTTTGTCCATCTGACCTCTTTTTTCACAGAATGGAATCTTCTGTTCCAGATCACAAGAGTGGATAGAGCTGAAAATGGTCCCTGATGGTGACGATGATGACAGGTGTCACATCCGCAGGAAGTTCTCTCGTTTCCCCTCCCTTGAATCATATTGGATATTCAGGCACCTATTGACAAGCAGAAGACAGATGGGGGTATAAGGAAATATATCACACTACCGTAAGGTGTATGTTCTAGTAGAGTGGAAAACGTGGCATACTAATTGTAAGATTGATGCAATGAGACAGACGTGAGGAAAGAAATAATGCAATTATTATTTGATAACAAAGACGGTAAATGTTTAAATAATTACAAATAAATATATTTTTTTTTTCATGAGGAATGTAAGGAAAAAAAAAATAATGATGAATGAAAAGTGATGTGATCTTGATGCTTACATTTATCTAATGAAACATCACTTAGTTTTCATTTCCTAACGCTATTTTTAATATTAAATTTATTATTATTTATTCATTGTTTCAAAAATTCGAAGGCGTTAATTCTAAAGAAAGATCAAAGTACACTAATATTTTACGCTTAAGATAGTAGAATACATTGTTATTTCATTACGTAAATTAATGTAAATTTATCTAATAATTTGTAAATAGCTTTATCATGTAAAGCAATTTATTAGTTAACTTTATTTGTTCTATGATGTATCGAAAGTCATGAAATAATAGTCTACTTAATTTATTATTGAGTTAAACTATGTCTTCTATAAAAGAAGAAGCAAGTGGGCATTTATATTAATTATATCGTATTAGTTTGTTTAATGCACCAAAAATGATTAATTTATGATTAATTATGATCATTTTATCGCTATATGTTATTTAGAATAAAATTTATACAATTTAGATACAATACATCTTAGAAGGAAACTAATCGCGTTGTTAAAAATGTATTTGCTAAAATTTAATTTGTCGAATCATCTTAACATAAGAGCTAAATATATTAATTAAAACTACATTGAATAATTTCGTTTTAAGGAATATTTTTTGTTTCTCATAGTTTATTTGTTTAAAAGATTTACTTTTACCCATTGATATATTATAAAACTTTTCTGTTGGGATTTTACACAATGCCACATCAGTTAAGAAAAGTTTAATATGTTGCCTCCCTCATCAAACATCTATAAATGTATGGAATTGGTAACTTAATTTCTGGGTATACTTCATTCCTATTCGTATATGATTTGTGTCTGAAGCCACTGCCGAATCTATGAATTGCATAAGAAATTTGTTCTTTAGACTAAATTCTACAAAATATAACTGTTTCATTCATAAATATGTCAATTTATTGTTTTAACACGAAAAAAATTAGTGGTTTAATTATCAATTTAGAATTTATTTGTGCAATTATAATTTTTTCCCATCCGAAATAAACTGTAAGGTATTTAGTTTGAGTAGCATAGATTTGGAATATTAAAAAATAATAATAAACATTTTGAAAATGTAAGATCCATTATTCTTACTTAAATACTACTTTTTATGAAGTATTGTTTCAGAATGTCATATTTCATATATTTCATTTCAAACCAATAAGAGGTAAAAAAAAAAATCAATTCAGTCAGACAGACGCAAAAGCTTCAAAAGTTCAATAATTCATACTGATATTTTGGATCGCACTATAATTTTATTAATAATACTTTTTTGCCAACATCAAATGTTTTCCCTCTTGAAATTTTGTAATCAATAAAAGTTTTATCATGATTCTTAAAGTAATCTATAAGCACTTCAATGCTTATATTAAAATTCCTGCTTTTTTGAAATGAGATATGTGTTTCAAAAGTAATTTATTCCTTAAGAATGGTTCCGCCACAGTATATTTCACGCATTAAACTGAAAAGAAGTCTTTAACGAAATATGTTGGAGCCTTTGAAATAGAAAATAATTTAATACATTTGAGTTCCAAAAGTTTTTCTTTCATTTTTGTGTTTACATTTCATAAATGTGTATCGATTGATAAATAGCCTCGAGCTTCAAAATAATGATGTTCCCGTTTGAACAAATATGTAGCAAGTGTAAACATAACAAAGAGATCATAAAATGATTTGAATTTGATCAATTGAAAATATTTCGAGCATTAAAAAAGAATTCTACAACTTAATAAGTATACTTTGTTTCTTCTATAGGCTATGAAGCTACTTTTCGATTCTCAAAGAGTTTTAATCAAGTGCTGCATGTACTACGAGCTCGAGAAAATAAATAACGTAGAATAAAAGCTCACTTTAGGCTTTCAAAAATTTTCAGAATATTTTCATGAAATAAAATAAATATTTTTAGGATTGTATTTTTAAAACCTGTAGAATTCTTTTCCAAACATCGAAGTTTAAACCTGTGAAATATTAGGAATTACTATTAAATTCGTTTATTTTTTTAATAAAATATGTCCTAGAGCAGTTACCTTTTTAATGCTAATTTGTTTTTAGTTACAGATTCCACTTTTATATTTTTTATCTTAAACTATCAAATTAGAGAATATAATATTTCTCGTCTAAGTGAATAATATTCTTACTAATTATTCCTTAATTATGAAAAATTCATAAACATGATACTGTTTAATGGCTGGCGTATTGATTATAAACTGTCATTTCAATGACTAAAACCGTTCTAATAGATTTATAGGGTAAATTATTCGACCTAGAGATAGCAAATTTGGCAGTTAATTACTTTTTGATAATAGGAATTTATTATTACAAAAAAATATATACTTTTATTATTAAATTTGTATTTTGAAATAGAAATAGAAATTTGAAATTGAAAATTATTATGAAATAGAAATACAATTTGAAATATATTTCAATTAAATTCAATAAATAAATATTTTAAAGTTTTCTTTCATAACATATATATATATATATATATATTCCATAAAATATATTATTGTAAGAAATTTATTTTTTAAACTAAAAAATAACCTTTGATTCCAGATGCATTTATTTATCTAATTTTAATAAATTTTTAGAATATATTCATAAAAAAATTTACTAATTCAAATTTTTTTAAAAAATCTAAATTTATGTTTCCGAGAGTAGCAATAGTATTAAATTTGTTTTTTAAAGTCTTTGCTGTTGCAAAATAACAAATATAATTAGAAAATTTAGCTAAACGAATCAACCCTAAACATTTTACAAACGTGATATTTTGAATTGAAAATTCGAAATCCAATGAATTTTATTTCTTGAATTTTTAACTCTATTGGTTTTATTAATAATCAGACCATATAAAGATTATATCGTTTTTTTTAATATGGAATTATTTTTTTTTCTGTTCTTCAAGTTAAATGCATTTCACAATGATGACAGGTTTCATTGCCAACCCGTCTTTAGCAAATAAAAATGAATTCAATCGTGAAATATTGCTTTTGCCATTGTATGCTTTATTCTTCATTTCAGTTCAAACCCATTACCGTTGTAAATATATTAATTTATTTTTGATACATCGTTTTTCATATTCAGTGAAAAGCTATTTTTAATTCCTGAATTCACACCATGTAGTTGGATTTCTTTGACTATGTATTCTTTTCAACGCCCATCAAGAGTGAATCAGTAAATAGTGAGTAGTAATATTTCTATAAAGTATGCTCAACGTCATTTGTTACTTTTTTAGCAAAATGTTGGACCGAGAAGGAATTCCTGAGGAACAAATATATTTTCCAGAATTTCCATTTATAATACTTTGTATACCAACACCATTCATTTATGGCGATAATACACAAAGTCAAAAGAGATTGTTTACTTTGTTATACCTTAATTGAAAGAAAGAATTTGTAGATAATTTTCATAAATAGTTACACGTACTGAAAATAGCAGTTGGAAAAAATAATGGAGATTTTGTATCAATAGGAAATGCAATCGTTCCATATTGGTTAGCTTATTTTCTTGATCCAGAAAATAGCGGGACATATCTCCCTGAAACTTTCGCGAATATTCTGTAATAAAAGTCTCAGCCGTCCTTCTCTCGGCATAAAATGGCGGGCTAGTATTAAGCCGTCGAATAATGTTTTCACTATACCAGTTTTCATAAATAATGAAATTAATTATTATTTAACCTCATAACTTATATTAAGAATATTTTTTTTTTTATTGTGATACTCAAAATGACACATGAATAAATAAAAGAGTACAATAATTTGTATCCTTTATTCAAGTTTAAATTTAAAATGAAGTCATTCGAAATTGAAGGCAGTATTACTTTATACATCAAGTGCATCAATAAATGATTTAACTATTTATTACTATTAACTATTTAAATAGAATTCCCGTTCTTCTACTGTGTATTAGCTTTCTTGAATTCCATTATCTTTATATTTCATTTATTTCAATCTCTCCATATTCCTTGCAACTCAAAATGCTACAGAAAATTATGTACGAGATATTTATTCTGAATAATGAGCTGGTCAAGTACTCACTATCATACCATTATCTCTGCAAAAGCAGCGGCGATGTTTTTGGCAAAATAATTGTAATCGGCTAAACTACAATAAAGAGTAGCAATCTAGTAATTTCAGTGTTATTCGCTTTGAAGATATTACGAATATTAATCAATATTTACTGATTATAAAAAATTTAGTTAAAATGACCAATTAGAATATTAGCATTTCGATCAGATTACAGAGTATTCAGAGATTTTATTAATCCATAATCACGCCATTTGGATGCACGAGATTTCAAAATGGCCGCAGAGAAGGTCATCTTATAAAAATAAATATTATTTGAAATTTAACATTGAACAAGACTATAATCATTTGGTGCCAGTTAAAAAATCGATATGTTCGAATTTTATAAGTTGTGAAAAAAATATATCACTTTCCCGATGGACTAGAAACGGTCAGCAGTGATATTAATATCTAAATAAATAATTTCGATTTTGAATTTCATAGCTTACATATGAGTTCATTTATCATCTCTGAAAAAAAACATTTACATAATATCATAAATGCAACTCCTATGAATGATGTTTTATTATTTCAATAATTCTATCTGTTTAATTTAAGTTGATTTTATATGTTGTCCATTTATAACGAAACAACACAATTAAACTACGTTTGATTACTTTCTTAGATAAATTGTTTGTAAGGGAAAAAAATCTACAACAGAGAAATTGATGTTCAAACAACCATTAGAAATTGTTTAAAAATTCGCCAAATGATATAGAAAAACTTTAAAATCAACCCATCGGTTTCAGTGCCAAAAGAATTTTATTTTCAGTTTAATTCCAATAATCTCTGTCGCTTTCTTGCCTCCAGCATGAAAAGAACGATTTATTTTGCTTCATTGAGCAAGAGACATTCCTTCGGGAATCTTACAAATAATATTCCTTTTTTATAGATTATTTTTATAATCAATATGGATATGAAGGATTGCAAAATTTGTGAAATATTATAATTTTGTTTCAATGAACTTGAGCCGTTTCTGTAGAATAGTTTATGTCAGAAAATATATGCTGTATGACAATAAATATTACATCATTAATGTTTTAATTTCTCTTTTAAGGGGAAGGAAACTTTTATAAATAGAATATTCTTATTGTTAAAATTTCAAAATATCTTACATTATCTAATTTATTAGGAAATATGTTTATATCTAATATGAGAAAATCCTAATGAAGTTATGATTGCTGTCAATGCAGGATAAGTCGATATGAATTTCATAATAAAAATAAAATTGCATACGATGACTAACTGAATGCTTTGCTATCCTTTATATATTTTCATTGTATTATATAAATATCATATTATATAAATCTGTATTATATAATATAAGATTGTATAATGTTTTATATAAATCTGCTATCTATTATCTAATATATTAATATTATTATTATTGTATTATATAAATCTGCAACTTTTAAATTTATATATAATGGCATTTAGAATTCATTGACAATTTGGATTAAAGATGGGTTTTTAATTTTGTAACCTTAGTCAATCATTTCTCTACCTCGTAACCAACCGTAAGTGTGTATTTCGCCATTCTAAAATTTAGAAAATATTACAACAGTTCTTTTAATCCCTGGTGTATTCTGCTATTTAACAACATTTATAGACTAATTTCACAATTATTGAAAAAAATAATTAAAATTTTTATAAAATTTTATAAATTTATAAAATTTTATGTGAGAATATCACTAACCTCTACTACATAAGTTGATTTATAAAATTACCTTTCAATTATTTGCAATGAGGCAAACATTTAGTATGGAATAGTTTCCAATTGTTGGGAAAGTGCATACTTGCGAGGTCAATTTGCTGAACTCACCTGCGATATATCACTTCACAATATATGATGTCTTGTGTGCTTCAGCTTATTGAGGCACACCAAATCATCTAGTCTAAATATGTTTTATACGACTTAATATATTACTAGTGGCTTTTCTATCTTTTTACCGTGAAAAAAATTTCTGTTCCTTTAAAACTATTGACAATATTTACATTTGGAAATTATTACAATTTTTACATTCAAAATATTTCAATATGTGTGTTTCATGGTATTTTTTCCTCCACTGTTTATTAATTGTTATCGTTATTTTAGATATTTTCAGTTGGCTCGCAATGAAAAAATCACTTAATCTGGTACATTTTTTTTTCACTTATTATATGTGATTGATAGAAGGAAACTTGACCATGTTATATAATTATGTTTGGTATCACTGAATATATCACCAATATTTTTTCACTATTACAAATTTTGATTCACCTGTGACTATTGCCAATATTTGCAATTAGTATTATGCCAAATAATATCCATCAATAAGTATTTCCTGACGTTTTTCCAGTAATATTTATTATCTGTTGTCACTTTTTAATTCCATTTTCTGGTGTGGTTTTCTTATTTTTTCCCTCTCTTTTCTACGTTGCATACATTTAGAATCAGTCAATTTTTAAACCTCTAACAACTTCAATTAAGTGTGGTTGTTTCATGTACAAAATGTATGATGTACGAAATATATCTTAATTTATCGTATTTAATCATTAAGTATTTTATTGAATAGTTACGGCAAAATATGGCTTATATACCGCTTAAAACTTGGAAGTGCTGAGCGATGGATGTCAAATTCTAGATTTGACACTTTTTACAAACATTTAGAAAATAAAAATAAAGTAATACTAGCAATTCCTTGTTGATGTCAACGCATCGGTGCATTATAAGGCTTTAAGTATATTTCATGCACCATTATTTCCTTTTTAAAATATTTCTTTTAGTTATTCCGCAATGCCAACTTACACATAAAAAATGTATTTTATATGATCACTAGAATTATGGAAAGAACTGTCGAAACATATATTTAAAAATTTATTAGAGAAAAATTGCATGGTTACAAAATTACTTTTGTAATTCATATTTTGAATTTTAAAGGTCATGAAAGTGATTTTTATGCAATAAAATAATTTGAGATAACAAAGACAATATGTTTATTATTTTAATTATTATTCTTCACAGTTTTTAGAGAGCACCTGGTAAGGTGCTGTTTATAACATTAGGTGCTTCTATATACATTCGTAAGATAACTCTAAAACCTCAGAATAACGTTTTTAAAAATAAACGCCTTCATGTCCTTGTCCAATATTCCAATCTATAAACATTACTTTGTTAAAGCATTTCTGTCCATTCTATAGTTTATCACGAATTCCACGTATTATTATCTAGTTTCTCAAGTCCCGTTATCTAGTTGTCACTTATCGTCTTTCATCACTTATGCTTTAGCACTCTTTTGGCGAAGAAATATGAAATAAAATAAAATTTAAATCTCCACTTTATAAATTTACATATCAGTTTTTATTGTAACTATAAAATTACACTCATTATAATGTTTATATCAAATACTGTCTCAAATTGGAAGCAATACCATTTTTCTTTTTTACGAATAACTCTTCTCATTTTAGTAAGATTATATAGTATTTATGAAAAAAAAAAAATTAGTTATACAGAAATGAGTTCACATTTAAACACTAAGGAAACAGAGTTATTTTTACAACTAATAATATTCATTTATTTATTTTACATTATTATTTATTTAAATAAGTTCTGTCTGTAGGTGTACATTATATTATTTAATAAATATTTGAGCTATTTTAATTCAAAAAATATTTCTTATATACTTAAATTTAAACTACAAAATACATGCGGATTCCACAAATAGTTAAAGTCTATAATTTAGAAAAAAAAAATGTTTTGCCTCTAACGTATTACTTTATATTTCTTTTCCAACGGATAGATCGAAATTCTAAAGAAATTCGTTCTCGCTTTTTAATGTATGGTCGTAAAAACAAGCTTGATTCTAGATAAAAGCGCTTTAACGCCAGCATTACGATTCTTCGGCATCCAGCTACTCAATCCTTTCTCACTTTTCGTGGAATCGGCGCCGTTCGATTAGTCATCCTCAAAGAAAGTCCACCCTCTCTTACCCCGTACACTTTTAAGACCCTCTTCCGCACAGACCATAAAATTCTCTGCTGCATTGGACCGCCATCGCATCTCTCTCTGGGTCTTTGGGTTTGTTTTAAGGACACTCCTAAATCCATTTTAATCACTCAGTGACACAAATAAAATCTCCTGTGTTCTCTCAGGCGTTGCTCACCGGGTCTCATTCGTTTTAAATCCGATTCAATTGTTTCTACCGGCTGATGTCTCATACTCTCTTTTAAGAAAGAAACAATAGCCTCTCCTTAAGGGATAAACTAGCGCCATTTTCGTTATTGCTTCCTCTGTTTCAGACTGACAGGTTGTTTGTCGAACCGAAGTGGAACCCCGACTGAGTGTTAATAACGCTCTCTAGGGGTCTTCTCTGTTGCTGAAAGAACAGTGTAATTGACGCACCCAGCTAATGTCTAACAGATGTGTTTAATAAGAAGACATTTCGAAATGGATGGACGTAATTGCTTTAAGTAGCAGTTATCTATTATGTTTCTTTTAGTGGATTTTAGAAAATGTAAAATAAATAGGTATGTAAGCAAAATGTGACTATTTTCTTCTATTTTCTCTTGTGCACAGAATACAAAGTGAAAAAAAAATAATTTACGTGAAAAATTTTGACACTTTTATTTTTATGCTTTGCTTCCTTTTTGACCCTCTGTAGATTTGGTTATTTCATTTTAATATTTTTTTTTAATTTGGGATTATTTTCATGTAATTGTTTATAAACATAGCAATTTTTGAGGTGTCAGTAATTAAGAACAGTATCGTTTCACTTGCAAAGTTATATTTCAAAATGATGAATTTTACTTTATTCAAATGGAACTTTTTCCACGACAAGATTCTTCTTCAAAGCCGATTTCTTAAACTTCTATGTAAATCATTTTTTTTTCTCGTCTCTTTCGGCCTAAATTAGCCTTACTATGTATATCCACACTTTACGGACTTTCATTCATATTTTTTTCCCACAAAAGTATACCAATTCCTTTACTTTTTTTTTTATGTATTTGTATGTGTTTAAATGTTTTCAATTTTTTTTACTCCTTTATTTTTTAGTTTTAATGTTCTTTTTATATTCTTCCGTTTATTCCTTTTATATGTTTTCCCCTTCAGCGTTTTTATTATTGTATTATTTTTTTTCATATCTTCTGATTATTTCGACCCTTATAATACTTTCAACTGATTTAAATCTTTCTATCAAATTCGTTTAACATGATGACGAGTTAATCAAGCATCAGTAAAGTTAAAGCTTGAATCAGAAAGCATTTCACCATGATAGTTTAAGTAAAATTAAATCATTCTTTAAATTATTGGATATATACGACGTAACTTCGTAAATATGCTATTTTATTTTTTTCCCTCATTATATCTCCTTTCGTTTTACACTATTCAAAACTTTTCGCTTTATAAATAGAATTTCATCTAATTTTACAGAATGTCATTATTTGTCTATACATTAAGATTGTTTTTGTCATCTGTTGTTTATGCAGTTGCTTGTGTTTTGATATTTGTCGTTACCAGTTCACCTTTGTAACGCACAGAAGCATTTCATTCTAATGAGCTTGCTCTTATTTAAAATTCTTTAAATTTCTTAAGTTAAAGTATTGAATTTCGGTTTTGGTAGTATGGTGAAGACTAAGAGAGTTCATTAATTTCAGAAGGTGTCTTCCACATTATGTTTGTGACACTGCTTAAATAACTCTAAAAGTTACAATTGCAAGGACATGGAGTGCTGCTATTTTATGCGAGTTCAATAACATTTGAATAAAAAGAGCTATAAAATCGAAATTAATCCCGGTTTTTTAGCTTAATATATTTTAAATTTAATAAGTTCATAATTATGATTATATGAGGTCAGTTAAAAAGTTATTTGTCATTGCTTTAGAAAAGAGAATAGGATATAAATTTTACAATAATTTTTATTTTTATATAAAAGATCCATTCAAAATCTACTTTTCAATGTAATTTTCTCCGTTATTTAAGCATTTGTTCGATTCACATTTAAAGGATTATAATTTACTAATAATTGCTGAAACTCAAAATCATCAAAGAGTTAAAAATGGAATGTTGTATATGCCTTTGCATATGACTAATCAGCATTATAGATTCTTGTCAAATGTAAATTCGGTTGGTTTTTTCTTTTTTTTTCAAATTTTGTCGTAAATTCGTTTTTTTTAAATTAATTTAATTTGAAAGTTCAAACCATTCCATACTCTACAAATATTGCAAAAAACCTCAGGAAGTAAATACCTTCCCAGATTAATTTCATCTTTTCCTCGACAAATTATATAATCATTAAACAATATATATGATGAATCATAAATATTTCTTGAAAAAGGTAATTTTTAATAATTATAGGAAATAATTCGCAAATTTTGAATTCCTTATGGAATAGATTTTATTATTTTTCTCTTATCTCTATAGCATCCGTACTTTTTTCTTATATATGCAAATCGTATGCAAAAGTGTAATGGCTATAAAAGTTTAACTTTTTAGAGGGCTGTGGAATAGCCTCTGTCTCATTCTTTTTGGGAGAAGTTTAATTAATTCTTGTCATTTTATCACAAAATTTGTTCTAATAAACATGTAGATTAATGTTGTATTTTAAAATAAATTTCAGTATTATTTAAAATGAAATAGAATGTATTAGAATAATTTTAAATTCATACCGTTTACTTTTTTTTAATTGCCTTTTGAATATTGAGCAACATTTTCTTGTATATATTTATTGCAAAAAACAATGTTAAGATTTCAAATAATGTGACCAAAACAAATTCATCCTACGAAAATACAATATCCTTATGAATTATTGGAATTCAAAAGTGTGGGATGTCCCACAGTGCAGTAGACAACAGCACTTGAATTTGAGGATCATTTGCGTTTACTTTTAGTTAAATTTATGTATTTTTTATTGAATTTTATATAAATATATTGTTAAATGTTTTTTGCCTTCTGGCTCTTGAAAGTATTCAAAACCTCAGTACAATAGTATATGGATGTTGGTGTGTACATGACGTGGTGCATTCGTTCTCTTCTGCACCTCTTCACTAACACCATGATTGAAGGGAAAGCTACAATGAGTACCAGTTGAACTTCAACAGGCGACAGGCTACGAAATTCCTTTAGGATATGAAAAGATGATCAAAAGAATGGGAGCAAAAAGAGAAGAACACAATAGAAATATCATTAAGAATTCATAATTTCATTGCTGAATACGCTCGGCATAAGTGAAAATATTTTTTTTTTACAGTGTAAAAGACTTCTATTGTAACAAAATCAATTTGGAATTTTTCCTATGTAATATTACCCCTTCTTATGATACAAATTATTCTTAAATAGATTATCATTACCGGACTTAAATTTTCTTCTTTTGGAGATTCAGGAATATTTGTTAAATACAATTAGAGAATATGGTAACAAGAAACAGAACGACACTTCAGTAATTGATTTGGAGGTGTAATATTATTAACAATGCAAAAATATTAAAGAGCTCACATCACATAGAGGTGATTATGCTTCTATATGAGAAAACACACATTTTTTTTAATCAGAGGCAAAAATAGAAGGAATTGGATTTTTGATAAATGTACGATTTTGTATGTAAATCAGCTATAATTAAGCAGACTTTTTCCTGTCATATGAAAAGAAATGAACTGAAAAATTTAAATAGCTATAAGTAATTAAAACGTTTAACAAATATTGAATATAATGGATTGCAATTATTGAATGCAATATCTGATTAATAATTTTATAAATTACATTTAATTATCGCTGATTCTAGAATAATAGAAATCAGCTACTAATTGAATTTCAACAAGTATTTTCTAAATATCTTATTATCTAGTAAAGATGTCTTTCCTTATTTGATAAAAAATATTATAAAATAAAGTAAGTTATGTATTACTAAAGAGTTTTCTTCGGTGGATATTATCATGCATTTTTAGAAATATATTTTTAAATGCTTACGGGAAACTACTTTAATCGAAGCATTCCTTTTTTTTTTAAAAAAAATTTCCTTTTGGTTAGCATAAATAGTGAAGATTATTTGTTTTTTCACTTACATTTATTTTTCTACCTATTTAATCAAATCCTTAAAATTTTAAGGAATGTTCCCGAAAGTTTCATTAAAAAATTCTTTGAAAGGTTAAGAAAGTTTTCAAGTTTATCAAAATTTTTAATATTTTAATATCAAGAGCTTTGTTTAAAAACTTAATAATTAATTAATTAATTAAATTGTTAATGGTATCATATCACTTAAACATGCTTTACAGTAAAATTCTTCATCCCTCAGAATGTTAATTTAATGTCTCGTATTGAACGAATGTTGGGATTATAGGGAACAAATTATAGGAAGCGCAAATTCTTAAACAATCATTAATAAAAAATATTTTTTTAAGATACACTTACATTAGTGAAATAAAATGAAAGAACATTTGATTTTAATTATTTCTTACTGATTATACTTAATTTCAGATGCATTATTATGAAATTTGAAACTAATGGAGTGCCTCACGTATGGAATTGGAGTTTAATTTAATATACTAATTAATAATTAAAATAAGAAATAATTGAAAACAATGTTTTATAGAAGTGCATGAAATTTAAAAATTTTATAATATATTACTAATAACACTTACCCCAACATCTTAGATTTTTTTATAAATTTATTTATTAATTTAAATACTGAATACCTCAATTTAGCTCCATCACCTAAAAATTATATATTTAAGTAAAATATTTTATGGCTTATTTTCTGAAGGAAAGATTAATCCAGATTAGAAGAAATATTGTATATGCTTTAACATAACAAATGATAATTGTCTTCAATATAAAATTTTCAACATATACACCCTTTTTGAATGAATTTTTTCCAAATTTAAAATTATGTTGAGTATTATTGCATTTTATTATCAATGCATGGGTTAATTAATCAGAAAAGCATACATGTCTAAGGTAAGTGCAAATCTTTTTTTTTTTTGAAACCGCCCCACTAGTACAGAATTTATCCAGGGAGGTTGGGAGGGCTAGTAGTCAGTGGTTTAATCGTTTTTCTATATATTGCGTTAAGTAGTACTTTAAAATGAATATAGGTACTTTAATGAAAAAAAATATGTATTTTATTAGAGCAATAAATAAATAAAAGTATTTTACAAAAAAAAAAGTCTTCAAAAGCGCAGACGTATTTATAAGAAAAAAATGCGCATATGAAACTATTTCATTCGGACTGATCAGTTCTATTCTTATTTCATATAATTTCACAGTACAACAAAAACATGTTATTAGCTTTTTTTTTCTATCCTTTTTGTATAAAATGTAATGCGATATTTTCAGAATGCTCAAATTCTTATTGCAATTATACTATTTCTTGCCACGTTTTAAAATTTATTTCTTGTTTCCTTAGGATATTCGGTTTTGTACAATAGTTGTGGAATGAGGAATGCATTGAAAGATTAGTCCATGTTAATTTTTTGTAGAGCAATTAACAAAAGAGTTAAGAGATTTTTTTTCATTGAAAATTTTCATGAATTTAGTGTCCATTAATAGGATTTTATATTTGATTTCTTTGATGGAACTGAAACATTAGAAACATAACTACTGGCAAAGAATCTATCCTTCTAAAAAAATTGGAATTGGCAAACTTTTGCAGATTAACTGCTAATGGGCAGTTATGCCCTTAATATTTCAAACAGAAAAAATCTATCTCATTATCTTACAATATAATAAAATAGTGTCGTATTTCAGAGCTGATTGTGGGAATATCTTTATATTATTATCATAGCTATACATACATTTCAGATATTCGATGAAAATGGCCTAATAAATCAATTTTATGCTACATTAGTAAATGAGGAGTAGCAAATGTTGGCTCGAGTCGTGGAGAGAAGATAGGACATGCATTATTAGAGGCTGCAGGACATGAATTATCCCGTATGTTTGTGAGGAAATACTGGAATGAAAAATTCTTTAGTTATAAACTAGTTTATTACAAGGAAATTGGTACAGTTTCATCTATGTTATTTTTAAGGCGGAGAGAATTTTACTATAATGCCTCTCAAAAGGTTAAAACCATTCATTGGACATTAGATGCTGATACACCATGTATAATCAGTTCAAGAAGTAAAAGTTATTCAGAAGATAAACGATTTGTAATGCCTTTCAGTACAAAAAATTGTACCTGCTCTTTATTTCCATATCTGAACAATTAAACAAATGCTAGCAGCAAATTTACAAAATAAAATAAATATAAATTTCAGTCGAATTTCTTAGATAACAATAAAATATAAAATCGGGAGAATACTTTATAGCAAATTTAATAATTACTTTTTCCATAAATATTTCCTTTTTTAAAATTATAAATTAAAATATAGGGTGTTTATGATTATAGTTCCAATTCGAAATGACCATAAAAGAAAATCTACTAGACCAAATGTTATCAAACTTGGTAATAGTTTAAAGGGGGTCACAAAAATTTCTTTTTTTCCAAAAAAAAAAAAAAAAAAAAAAAAAAAAAGTTTAAAAATTTTCCACCAGGGTTTCCACCATGATGACATCGGTTTATTTAAAATATATTTAATCGTTTCTGAAACGTGTTACAAAGAATTTTCAATGTGGCGTCCACCATTTTTTGAAGGCAAGTTTATTCCCATTACTGCATTCTCAACAGTAGCTTTTAACATATCAGGAGGAAAGAAACGTAAGGGTCGCTGTATCTCATCTTTCAGTTTCACCAAATTGTTCAGATCATCACCACAAAAACTGCTTCTCAGATTATCCCATAGCCAGAAGTGTTAGGGGTTTAGAACATTGTCGATTCGTACCAATGAGAATTCTGACAAACATGCTTACTTTTATCTGGAAAATCAAACGACGTGTAAAGCGCATCTGCATAAATCATTTGCTTCTTCTATCTAAATCCAATGACAAAGCATTGTTAATTTGCATAACCCCACAAACAGTTTTATTTCAGAAAAGATTGAATTCATTTTAAACTGGCGTCTTCATGTCTTATTTTGCTTAATAATATTGCATACAGCGCCATTTTAACCCTAGTGGTGATTTTTTAAACTTTTTTTTTTGTTGTTGAAAAAGAAATTTCTCTGACCACCTTTAAGCTATTACCAAATTTGATAACAATTAGTCCAGTAGTTTTTCTTTTTTGACCATTTCAAAGTGGAACTTTAATTTTAACCACCCTGTATAATCTAAAATGTTCTTCATTGTAAAACAGTGCATTTTTAATATTTATTGCTTGATAAAGATCTATGAAATTAACTGTAATTAACTCTCAATTATTAAAAGAATCCAATAAAGGATTAACTTCGGAAAATGAGCTGATGGCACTTGTTTATTTATGCGCAACTTTTTTTTTCTTTTACGTTAATTTGTAAAAATGCATTTATTCCTCAAATAGGTAAAAAAAAATGGTAAATTAATTTCGAAAATAATCTCTTTATTGATATTGATTTTTTATGCATTATACATATTAGATAATTTTTTTAATGATTAATAAACGCACTTTTTTTTAAAAAAAGGAAAACAATTTTCTGTAATTGAGATTATTAAAAAAACATAGCATTTTAAAAAATTTCCACGCATATTGCATGTTTTCTTCCAGTTGATTTCGTTGTCAGCGGGAATATTTAATACGATAACTATTAAAAAAGAAATAATTAAAATTCAATTAATACATATTCTTCTCTATAAAAACTATTAGTTTATTTAGTGCATAAAACAGTATAATCACATAGTAAACAAAACACCAGAGCTATAATTAAAGAACATGTATTGAATATTAACATGTAATCAATGCAAAAAAAGTTCATATTTTTAAGGGTCTTAAGAAGCAGTTTTCTTGTGTTTTTTATAAATTTTCTTATCCTATTTGCAAAAAGAACTTTCGGTTAAGGAAAGTTATAAAAAAATTTAAGATTCGTTAATGATATCGTATCATTAAAGTGTAACTATCTTGTGTGCAATGTAGAACGGTAAACAAAGTATTTTTTTCTTAGTATTCTATTCTTGTGGTTTCATAGTTTCTTAGATATTTTTCTTCAAGATAAAAGAAGAGTAATGATGTGAGGCTTTAATTGAATTTTTTTTTCACTGAACCTTTTAAAAACTAAGAAAAATATTATCCCTTTTTCGAAAAATTATTAATTTTTCATTCAAAAAATGGAACGATTCAGTTTTATTTAGCGCCATTTTTTTTTTTTTTTTTTTTTTGTAAATATACACTTCCGGAAATCACGAACTATGAGACTTTAATTTGAAAATTTTACCTAGACTAATGGGCAAACCTTTGATTAGGGTTGCAGAGGAGGTCAGACAATTTCTTCTCTTTTCCGAATTATAGCAGCATGAGTTAATCAGATGTATAGAAGGTGGGTATATGTATCGTCGTTAAATCTGGAATATCAGATATTCCATTGGGCCTTCAGGCGTGCAAACCAATCAAGGATACATTCTCTTTTTTGTAACAAATGATTCAATGATATTTGAAATTTATTTTAATTTGACCCTCTTTTCGTAAATTAGATCTTCGAGGTGCATACTAGTCGATAAGATATTTTTATATTTTGTAACAATTGGTATATTTAAATTCAAAATTTATTTTAAATTGGCCCTATCTTTTCAAATTAGATCTTTCATTATTATTTCCATGTTTTTATTATTCATTATTTCCAAAAGAATGTTTTTTTTTTTTTTTTTAATTTTTGTTTTCAAGTATACGAAAAATCAGAGCTCTAAACATCAAAAAATCAGAGCTCTAGAATTTGATGAATTTCCATACTTAGTATATATACTGTAACTTAGAGTTCGGAAGTTACATTACTGACATTACACTTAACTGTGAATATAATAACTCAAAAACGCTTTGAGTTAGACGGATAAAATTTGGTAAATGGATTTCTGTCATATTTTGAATGAAATTTCTGAAAAGTAAATCTGTCTGTATAGCTGTTCAAATGCAAGTGAACTCGAGATAGATATATGGAATTTAAGATATAAGATATATAAATATAATAGATAGATATATAAAATTCGTTACACATTTTTATCATTTAAAATGTACATTCTTATAAAAGTTTGTACTAAATCTGTCAAAATGTTGTCCATGTTTTGGTCTGTACTTTTGCCTTCTTATAAACGCGATAGTACTTAAATGTAATATCTTAAATCGGCATGTGAGCTTGTAACTACAATTCTAATTAAATGACAATATGTTTGGAAAAAGGCTTCCAAAATACATATTCGCTCGATTAATTCAGTAAAATTAGTAGACAGTCGCAGCTAGAGAGACACACCGAGTTAATTATATGTGAGGGATAAGATTTGTATTGATGGGAGTCTCGTTTTGTGTTTGTCAATCATTTTACGCTTTTTAGTGATCCATTACTTACATTTTTGTTTATTATCTACGAAGAATTTTAATAAATGATTATTTAATACTAAAATACTTTATAAAATATCTCACATAATTACTAGATTATCCTTCACTGCTTTATGGCCATATCTTTTTTTAATTACCATCTACACCAGTCAGGTCATTACTAATCATTCAGTTGGTTCTTTTATTATGTATTTCTAAATGTTTAATGCGTGCAATTGATAACTTCAGAGAATTGTTTTCGCAATTTATCGTTAAAGAGTAATTATGAAAAAAATACAATAAAGGCTATACTTCTCATAACATGATTAATATCTTAGAGAAAACATAAAATGCCATATATTTTCCAATAAATGTTTTATTTTCATAATTTTATACATTTATATCAACGAATAAAAAAAGGAAAATGCATGTGTGTATACAGTCGATTTATAAGTCAAATAATTTGACTTACAATTATCAAACTGGAGGATAGAAATTTAAATCTCAGAGCATTTTTTTAACTTTTCAATAAGGATTTTATTTAAATAAAAAGTAAACAATATTTCAGAGTTCTTCATAATGACTTTTGAAAGTATTTGAACACAAAAATAAATTTCACACCAACTTACAATTTTTAAAAAAGCATTTTCTTTTCTGCTACACCGGTATTTTTGTCGTATAAGTTATTATTATTTTTTAATTAATTTTGAAAATTTTTTAAGCTTATTTTACAATATACGCCTTTGTTGAAATAACACTGAACACCTTTTTTAATGTTTCTAGTAATATTTCAATCTGAACGTTTTTCCAGTTTTTGAAGAAGTATATATGAAAGTTACAGTTTATTTTTCTCATGACTACTTTTAGATTTAATATGGAGTATGAATTTTCATTTAATAATGAATATATATTTAACAAAGAGTGCAATTTTATATTTATATTATGTGCGTTTAATATATATATATATATATATATATATATATATATATATTAAATCATGGCATTTAGAATTATTGTTGAACTTCACAAGTAGGTAGTAACGGAATATTTTTATAGAGCGCCTAGTTTGAGTTATTTAACGTAATATAAGTGCTCGTAAAAAATTACATTATCCTTTCATTACTTGAAGATTTCATTCTTATTTCATTGCATTGAATTTTTTATTCAATCAGAGTAATTTTTTGAGTAGTATTTTGAGATATTAAAAAATTATGAAAAAATCTATAGTCCAAAGCTAAAGGATTCTACTTTCAGTTCTCATATTTTAGCTGCAAAGTTTTCTTATTGCAATTATCTTATTGATTACCCTATTGTAATTACCTTACTCTAACACTTTTAAATCTGTTCGCTGTTTTATTAAGTTTAAAATAATAGGCATCTATTCAGATATCAGTATAATTTTTACACTAACGAAATATTTCTGATTAATATTCATTGATTAAATTATATATTCTATAGGTAATAACTTTAGCTGTATTTGAATCAGATACATTCTCAAGAATATTTTGTCCCTGAATTATATCAGTTATTTTTTAATTAGAATATTTTAACAAAATAGCTTTATAACTAATCTGTATCTTTCTTTAAAAAGATCGGAAAAAATGTTCCACATTATTAAACTTAAATTAATATCGAAGGGATATTTTGAAATGTATACATATTTTTTTTTTAAGTAACGCATTCCTTTGCTATTTCGCAATTAATAATTTAAAAAAAAAGGTTTACTGTCACTTAATCCTTCTTTTAAAACTGCCAAATCGGAACTCCAAAGCGAGTCGATTTCGTTTTTTAATGCATGGTCGTAAAAACAAGTTTGATACTCGATAAAAGCATTTTAACGCCAGTATTACGCTTCTTACTCGTCCAGCTACTCAATTCTTTTTCACTTTCCCTGGGATCGGCGCCGTTCGATTAATTCTGCTCTAAGAATATCCGCCCTCCCGTCCTCCGTACCATTTTAAGACCTTTTTCTGCACAGACCATAAAATTCCTTGCTGCACTAGGGGACCCGCACACCTCTCTCAAGGTCCTTGCGTTTGTTTTAAGGGTGCTCCTAAATCCATTTTAATCACTCAATGACACAAATAAAATCTCCTGTGTTCTCTCAGGCGTTGCTCACTGGGTCTCATTCGTTTTAAATCCGATTCAATTGTTTCTACCGGCTAATGTCTCACAGTATCTTCTCAGAGAGACACAATGGCCGCTCCTCTCGGGACAAACTAACGCCATTTTCGTTATTGCTTGTTCTGCCTCAGGTTGGCAGGTTGTTTGTCGAACAGAAATGGAACCCCTACTGAATGGTAATAACGCTCTCTAGGAATCTTTTCTGTTGTTGAAAGAACCAAATAATTGAGCTCCTGACTAATGTATTGGAAATATGTATAATAAGAAGACATTTGGAAACAGAGTAGAATAATTTTAAGTAGCAGTTATAGTTTACTCTTGTGCCTTTTCCCCTCTTCTATATAGAATTCAAAGCTCCAATAGTGTACCATGAATAATTTTGACTTTTTAATTTTTGCGAATTTTTCTGTTTTGATCCCTATTTTTGGGATCAAATTTACCAATTTTGATCAATTCTTGGGGTCCCTGTTCTTGGGACGTTATTTGTTTTCTTTTATAGTGGATTACATTGTATTATTATCATCATTAAGATGTAAAAAAACTGCAAAACATTTTCTGTTTTTTTTTATACACTTACTTTGCAAAGTATACCTCTAGCAAAGTTTGAACGGAATCCATTAAAATTTAAGCCTTATTAGAAAGTCCGTCAGCACGCATGTAACCATAAATACTAAAAAAACTTTTATATTCTAAATAATTGATATGGTATTGATTTTTATCACCGAATTTCAAATTCGTTAAAAGATTTATTATTATTATTATTATCCAAAATAATTGTGGTTTTGAATTCAAAATCCTTAACAAGCTATACAAATTAAAAATTTGTGAAAGATTTTGACATAAATATAATAAGTCTATGACAAATTGATTATTTTTTATAATTTATAGAATTTATAATCCAAGATCCTCCAAAATACTTTATACAAATAATCCATATTACATATTTATACGTTACGACTCAGTTTGGGAATAATCTCATTTTTTTTTATAGTTTGGAAGATGTTTTAATATTAATAGATTTTCACTTCAATTCCGTAACTATTCATCGCCATGCACAAGGGGTAATTTTAGCTAAAAATAGAATCAGAACAAATGAATGAAAAAACTACATATCTGACTAGGATTTCAAACAGTGAATACAACATTTCCTTGTTGTTTTAGAAAACTCTTTCCATTAAATTGTTAGTTACCTATCCATAATTTAAAGACAAAAATTGCTGAAATGAAATAATCATAAATTGACTACTCCGACCAGCCCTAAGGCACACGAAAAAAATGAAATAGTCAGACCACTGAGACCTCAACACTGGTGGGAAGTGTGGTTGAATCCAGAGGGCCATCACCAAATGCACTGCAATTCTTCCCCTAGGAAGTACGACCAATCATCATTTGAAGGTAGCCAACACATACCTTTTATGTATCCACGTGGATGGCGAAAACAAACTGACATATCGAAAGCATCTCACCCTCATTTTTCAGTTGTCCTTCAGTAGAAAGCTCGGATGAAATAAAAAATACACAACCTTTCTTAATTGGACAGTTTATTTTATATTTAAATATCAGATAGACATACACTTGTAAAACGAAAATATTGGCAAAAATAGTAGAAAGGTGTAATAATGCTTTCTAAGACTGTTAAGAAAAAATGCATCACTAGATCTAAAAAAATATTATTTTCAACCTCTTTTAATTTTTCTATTTTGTCTACTGATACCAGGCAAGTAATATAACAAGTAATGTAATACAACAGACAAGTAATGTAAAACAGACATTACATATAACATAGATTAGCTATGGGAGGAGAGTGAAATCTTATTGATATTGCTAAGAAAGTCCGTCTGTTCTGTTTCATGACAAGAAGTCGAACAAGATCGATAATGGCACACTTTTCCACAAGAAAGAAAACAACACATGTAGCAAGACTCAGACAAAACGTGCATAAAGACAGAACATAAAGAATCAACAGCACATTAGCAGAGAGCAATTCACATAGCTAAAGAAAAAATAGAGAACTCGCATTGCTATTAACAGGCCAAATAGAGAATTCAATCAACTAACTCTCTAATTCATTCGTTTGAATAATTACTCTTTCGAATTTTCTATGACAGTGTATAGCATTTCTTCAAAGACTCTACAAGTTTCGAATTCAATACAAATATCATTAACATTCTTGTACTTCTAGGAACTTATATTGGGAACCCAAAAGTGTCTATTAATATTCAAATTAATTTGTCACCAAATTATCAAAAGTTCATCTTTAAGGCCAGAGGATCATGCATCCATTCAACATATATGCTATATTTGTAAATTCTTCATCCTTGCTATAATGTTAGCTATGTAGTCGAACAATTTTAATAATATAGATTCGCAATATGATAATAGTTTTATCAGTCAGTCCCCAAAAATTATCAGTACTGATAAATTATTTGTATAGCTAATAAGAAAAAAAATTAAAGAACAGAAAAATTGTGAATGTCAATCAGAACAGATAAAGTAGAACCTATTATTTTTTTCTAGATTTGAAAACCTAATTTTTGAAAAAAACGTTTGGAAATAAAGTGAATAATGAATTGATTTTGTGAAATTATAATAAGAAATCATTATGATTTTTTCATTTAACTTCTTAAATTTACCAATCAGAAAGGTAAATATTAATTTTTATTAATTATTTAAAATCATTAAAATATACATAATTCTATTGAATAATTAAAACGTTTTCCCATTGCTGGCTCAAAACGAATAATTTCAACATTTATCTTAGTAGAAATATTCAATAAACAATAAAATATAATAAAGAAAAAAGTTTTTTAATAATTTTAATAAACACCTCTTTTTTTAAGTCATCAAATGTTTTAGCATTATTATGAAGCAAAATACATCATTCTAATATTTTAGTCAAAGCAAATTACCACTGTTTTTTTTAAAATATTAATGACTTTATAACGACGAAAACATCAATTATTATTAAAACAATTCAGAAAGAAATCAGCTTCTAATTGAACTGATAGTATTTTTCCTTTTTTTTTTTTTTTTTTTTTACTATTTAAAAAAAATATTTATATATTTTTCTAGCATAATCATTCGTCGAAAAATTTTAATTCATTGGATAGGTAAAAACATGCCATTTTTTCATGACAAAAATCCTATTAATAATAGGAAAATTTTATGTTTTTTTCAATAAGGCATAAATTTTTTAAAAGCTTGATTAATGTATTTTCAAAGATAAATATATATATTTTTTGTAAAAGAGAATATTATGAATATATTGAGGTACAATTATTTTTTTATCATATTACAAGTTCTTCTAAGGTTCTTTTCCATGATCCGCTTGATTATCGAATTCCATAGCATTTAGAAAAAGAAATAATTAAAAATCTAATAATACATATTCTTCTCTGGAAAAACTGTTGGATAAATATTATTCAACAAGTGGTTAGAAAAACTACTTATTTATTTATCGTAAACTTATATACATCGTTTATCATGTATAAAAATGTATAATTACATAGAAAACAAAATTGTTAATTTTGCATGTAAAGAACACGCATCGATATATACTATGAAAAAAAATTCATTATTGTAAGGATCTAAAGATTTTTTTTTTCTCTTGAAAACTTCTATCGATCATTATCATATCTGTAGGAAAAGATTTCGTCTAAAAAAAATATTTAAAAAAAATGGTTGTTAATGATTTTGTATCATGCACAGATTTCTTTTTTTAAATATAAAATAAACATTTTTTTTTTTTTTTTTGCTAACTATTCTATACATTCAGTTTCACATTTTTTATACATTTATAGTGAAGGGTAGATGAAACAAATGATGAAAAAGAAGCTTTCATTTGATTTTTCTTTTGAATATTTTTTAAATAGAAAAATATTATGTCATTTTAGAAATTTCAGTGTTAATTCGCTAATAAAATGGAAAGACTTAGCGCTTTTTATTTAATAATGTAAATTTCTTAATAATTTTTGTCTTCCCGAATGTATCTTGTGAGAGTACAATTCCTGAGTTATTCCAAGGCTATTCGCTATATGTTGGCTTGAAGTGCGGTGGGTAGGGAGGAATACTAGCTGTAGAAAACGATTGGGACACTAGTTATAGTGATATTTCAGGTGGGTAGAAAGGAATACTAAATGTAGAAGGCGAGTGGGGGGTACTAGCTGCAATGATATTTTTATATAGTTTCAGAACTATTATACTGAAATTCAAATACATATTAAAATCGATATTTCGTTATAATTAGATTGACGATTGAGGCTTTCTAATCACTAATTCATATTTCTTCGTTAATCTGTAAATTGGCTGTTTAGTGAATGCATGCTCGGTGAAGTAGTGTAAAATCACGCGTTTTTATAAAATAATGATATATTTTCACAACACAGTCAATTTTAGTAGCAAAAGTAGAGCAATTTGTTATTTAAAATGCATTTGGTTTTAATAAGCATATTTAATTTTTGGATAGTTATTCTTAATTGCTTTCAAATTATTAAGGCATAAAAATAGAAAAATAAAAATAAATTGAAAACTGATAGAAACTTCAGTAGGAGAAAATGATTACAACTTCTTTGGAAAAAGAAAATAAGTGTCTATAAAAGGAGAAATATTGATAAAAAAAAAGCAGATCTACACAATCTATTTTATTTTAAAAGATTTTCTTGCAACTTCAAATAATTTTTGATATTATCTATAAAAAATCTCAACGAGTTTCAATTTATAAATGCACAATTACATACATGTAAAACATGTAATTTCTTTATTAATTTTCATGCATTTATTATCACATCTTAAAAAAAATATTTACCCGATTTCTAATTTCGAAAATTAGAAAATGTCAAATCCAGAACCGTATAAGTAATGCATATTTTTTATGAGACAACGAAATATTGAAACATTGGAACTAGTCCATTGTACATTAGTCCTTCTTAAAAAAAATGAATATTCTTTCTGATCGAAATGAATGTTTTATGAATATATTCTCTGGTTGCTAAAATTAGCAGCAAAAGTAAATCTTCATCAGCTATTTTTATAGTTTTTTTTTCTTATTTTCATGCCAAACAAACAGGAAAAAAAAGCAAGCAATTCATTTCATATAGAGACTGAGGTCAAGTGGAGATAGGGGCAGGTGTGTTAGCAGTAACAATTTTTCGCTTTGTTCTTTTGTCATCTTTTTTCAACAAATGGTTTCTACTATTCCAGATTTGCAAAGAAGAATAACTTTGAAAAATAAAAGGTCTCTGATGGTGACAACCAGGCTTCACATCCTTAAGAAGTATTGTCGTTCTCCTCGGCTTCGAATTTTAATAAATATTCAGGCACCTTCTGACAAGTTATGGACGACTGACGTTATGAAGAAATTCTTTGTAAAACTTATTTACTGTGCAGTATTTCATTGCCTGATGTAAAATATGTGAAGATGATATACTAAAAGAAGGTATAATGTACTCAATTGTATTTCATATGGTTGAAACATCATTTTTATTACTTTATTGAAACAAAGTAAAATTAGGTTTTCAATTAAATTTTCGATGTGATCTTGTGATTAACTCTGGATTTCAAGTCCAGAGGTTACAATTTCAAAACCGATTTCATTAAAATATACCGAGTGTGAGTAAAATCTAATGTTATATGCTCTAAAATCCCGCTGTTACGATTTCGATATTTGGAAGAGCAGCGGGCTATTTCCTCAAGTGCCGGCATCTGATTTAAATTCAGAATTATGAAGTCCGAGTAAAACTAACGCTTGAACTGCTTCAAAATGTGTTAATGAATTTTTTTAAACTAATATCTATGCACTAATTTTAAAAAAAAATCAGATAGTCGAATTTATTTTCTAAAGATAAAACTTTCATTATATATTTGTTTAAACCAAATTTATTATTTCAAACAACCTAATCTTTGCTCAATTTAGATTAAAAAAGGTACATTTTAATCTACTCAAAAGCTTAGAACAATTATATTTTTCTTTCAATCATTTTATTCAACAAATGAATAGGTCTTCGTAACGGAAATCTTCAATCAGATCCATTCGCTTCTCAAAAGAAAACAGCACTTTTTGTAAAATGTGCAAAAATATTGTTTAAATTTCATTAAGAAATCTGACTAAATTCTGTACATTGTAATGGATTTTTTTTTCATTAATAAATATTTGAGTTCCAGTAACAATGCGGACGAATCGTTTCAAATTTTAAACACGTTAATCTTTAAAAATATTCGCAATAATTTTTTTAGAAAAATTTACTAAATCACAAAATATTTTTGTTCGTTAGAAACATTTAAAATAATCTTTAACCCTTATGTTCATTTTGTATAGTATACCACACATACAACTTTATATAAATATACTACCACTATAAAATAAAAATATATATAAAATGTACAAAATATAAAATATTAAAATATATATATATATATATATAAAATATAAAATAAGCTACATATATACATTTTTTTTTTTTTTTGCTTTTCTTCAAAACAGCAGTCTTGCCACGATAAGGGTTTTAAAAAGTTTTCTTTTTAATTGATTTATACAAGGATGAAACAAATATATCCCAAAGCCGTCATAAAAAAATTCAAATTAGTTAAGAAAAAGAAAACAAAAACATTAAATAGTTATTCAATTTTTTCAGCAATTGTTAGATAGAAATTTGTGTAACAGGGATTCTTTTGATTTTGATTATAAATTTTTGATGATAAAATAACACCTTTATTCACTTATGTGCTGCTGGGACTAATGTTTTCCTTTTGCAGACAAGCTTATTTCCTAAATTTTTCTACATTGCTTTTATTTTAATCCCAGAAATAAATATTCTTAAAATTTGTTCTTGCTTTACTTAAAGAATTCTAACGACTGTACACATTAAACCCTGGAGAAATTGGCGATACAATGTAACTTTAAGAAAACAAGTATTCCTTAAAGTATTCTTTAATTACTTCAAATGTGTGTTCCTTATCGCTAACGATATTTTAATTATCTAAATAATCTCCGCAGTTCATTCTATACGTGTTTCGAATATACGAGACTGAAATCAGTTTTTGTAAAGTTCTATAAGCATTTATGGAAATGTATAAACATAATAAAAAATTAAATTAGAATTGTACTTTTAACATGATAAAAGGTAAAAGAAATGAAAATCAAAATATTATTTTAAACTTTTATAATTTTTTTTTTCATTCTAAATCTGAATATTTTCTAGCATGTAGTCCTACTTATTTTTGTCTGTCTAATTTTATATAATTTGCTTTCCTCTAATTCTGTCTTTAAATATATGAACGGAGTTGAAGGTCTGTAAGCATGTAGGGGATATAATTTCCAGCTATCTATAATAGAAAACATAAATTTTATAAAATATAGTATGTATATTGCTTTACGAATATAAAAAAATGCATATCAGAAATACTTTTTTTTTTTTGAAATTTTCTATGATAAAAAATTAAACCAAATTTTTACTTCCTATCACATTGCCTTCCAAACACACTATTGGACAAAAAAATAATTTTTATACCACTCATCTATACAAAAAAAATGATTTCCTAGTGTAAGTTTAAAGGCTGGGCATTGTTTTACTAAATTGCGCAGTTAAAAAAAATCTTAAAAATTGTCAATTATAGATTCCATTGAAGCAATGTAATTCAAACAATTTTTTATCATTTCTTCAAACATTTGTTCCTGTGGTATCTCTCAAAGTTGAAAGTTAAGGGAGAATGGTTCTATTACTGTCTGCACAGTTTACATCTGAAATAAGATAGGGACGTTCTCTTTCTGCAAGAACAAGCATGCAATTCGAAGACAGATTAATCTAATTATTGAAGTCGGGGAAAATATGATGATTTTGTTAAGTATTCTCATATTCATATTAAAAAGAGTAGGGTGAGGCTATTAAACTGAAAATATTACTGCCTTAATTCATGCATGTTATATACCTTTCTTTTGGAAATATGAATACCGATTCCTTTCCATCAGATATTATTTGAAATCAAATACAAATAATTCCAGATTACTGCCAAAAGCTGTTATTCATGAGATAAATCTAAATTCTTGAAATATTTATCCCTTGTTATTCTAACAAAACATTCTTGTTATTATCTATATATACCAAGATGTATTAAAATTATCTATTTATTATAAATACTTTCTTTTCACTTTTTTGTCTTACTTCAAAACTAAAATTAATTTACTGTTGCAGTAATTTAAAATGGTAAACAGGATGGGAATGGAATCAAAGCTATAAAAACGAAGGTAAATTTAAAATCTTCATTTAATTGAAAAATAGAAGCAGTCCCAATGAATTTTGAATTTTTCGAAATGATTTGAATATAAAATATTCTTAAAGTTTTTGACAAAAATACTCTCAAAATTCCTTAGCAAAAATGAGTCTTAATTTACAATACTTGCATCAGCACGCTTACTGATTTAGTCATGTATTGTCCCGATTTATATTAGTTTCAAATTCAAAAGCTTAAATGACTATTCATAGACATTAAAAAGATAAAATTGAATAAAAAGCAGAAACTTCATAGAATCCATTATCATTTCAATAGCGATGGCATCTTAGTGGGATATAAAACACAAAACATTTCGAAATTTGATTTTGCCATATAGTTAAAAATTGGGAAAAATAAAAGAATAAGTTGTTACAAATAAGCGTTAATGAATTCTAGTATCCTTCATGATTTCATCACGCTTATCAGGGAAATGAATAATAATACCCGAAATTATATTTAATAATAAAATAAAAATCTTTCAAAATTTTCAACTACATTTAATTAGAAAATCAAAAAAATTATATGCCTCCACACTAGTAATAAGAATATATATAGCTGAACTTTTTAATGAAGGACTAGCAATCAAAGTTAATATTTGTTCTAGAATCAAATGTCTACAATAGAAGAAATTGTATTGTATTCATAGGTACAAACAATAGAATTTCTTCAGTAATTTTCTGTGGAAAAAATTTCAAAAAAAAGGAAAAAAAAAGTTTTTTTTTTTTTTTTCAATGCAGGCGGGAAGAAAAATTTTGCTTCATTTTAAATTAGTAAGGGTTTATTTTAAAGACAATAAACTCGGTATCGAAGAGAAACTAAAGAAGCTAAACTAAGGCAATATCGGGAAACAAATACTCATCCTGATCCGGGATCGATGAAATCCGGGAAGATCCTTCCATATTTCCACCCACCCACCCCTTACCAAATACCCCCTCCCATTTTCTCATCCAATAACAAAAATGTTCCACTTCCTCCCACCCATTCCCATTCGAAAACCTTTTCATTATTTCTGTCCCCACCCCAATAAGAGGGATGCTGAATCGTTTTGCCACCAGCGCAATATAATACCGAGTGAACACCGATTTTGAAAAGCATTGGGAAAATTCGTTCTAGTTATTGATAAAAATGTCAAGAGCTGGTCATTATACGTGAAGAGGATCGGAAATTAACGAGAATTTAATGAAGGATGTATTTGGTCGGTGGGTCCTTTAATGCATTGGCGCCCCCTTTTTGCTCTATGAAAGAGAAGGGGCTCCCTAACACATTCATCCACCCGTTCAGAAAGGGAGAATGGTAACCGAAAGAATCGAATCAAAAGGGAATTGTAATCGGCAAGAGAACCTAAAACGCTTGATGAATGAACGCAGTCGTCTTCTGGCTACATTAAAGATTCCTCCTTAATTGCCTTCTGAGATTGTGCGTGTAAAGGTTTGTAGGACAAGGCTTTGGATTCATGTACTTGAAGACATGCCGTGTCTAGAAGAGAGAGATTCATTAAATTTTCCACTTTTATCGTTCGTTTTACAGTTGGCTGCCTCAAGATTACAATTCCTTTGATTTTGCCTTCTTTTCCCACCGATTTGCACATCCTTGTGTGTTTTTCTTTCCATTTCGAACAGCAGCCTTCAAGCATCGATCGAAAGAGGAGTGAGTTTCTGTCTTGTTGGAGAGAAGGCGCTACTTCTTTCGTTTAGGATTTGTATGTAGTTTATTTTTGGATGACAGATCCTGAAAAGGGATTTTTTTTTTATATATTTATATTTAAGCAAGACTTTCATTTTTTTTCACTTTCTTAGAGGCTTCTTTTGTATCGGAAGTGAAATCTTGGACAAAGTAGATAATGCTGTATATATCTGGCAGTTGAGATGGATTATGATCCGCATTGGGGAAAGATAAATATGCTGCAACAAAAGAATTCATGGATAGAGGGAAGCTTAGTGATCTCTGTTATTGAAATTCAGTTAATACTCTGCTACAGGTATTTTGGCTCGCTTAAGAATAGAAAGATTCTTGCATTTTTTTTTTTGTATTTTTAATATTCTCTTGCACATGACAAAAGGTATTTTAAATGACATACAATAAGAGAAAAACATATTTTTTGTTTGCCGATGAAATCAAGCAAGATTAAGTAACGGGTTTTCATTTCTAACTTCAGACATGACAAAAACGCTGCAGCTATGAATTTTTATTTAGCAAAGTGAAATATAAATAAAATTTTGGAGTATAATTCCCCATTTTCAGTATGTGTTAGTAAGAATTAATTGTCGTTAAAATATTAATTTACATTTTCCATTTTAAGACAATCTGTAGATTTTAAAAATTCTATTCACAGATCATCTAAACCATTTAGAGGACCTATCCCGCATTCCTTCAAGCGAAACACAAATAAAGGCCAACTTCTTCCAAAACATTCAAAAAGATAACGAATTGAATAAAATTGATAACTGAATATCCATTAATAGAAGCATTATGAGCCTGTACATTAGTCTGGCTTTCATATCAGGAACGGTTTAATATCTTCTAAATCACTCTAGAGAACATATGCAATACTTTCCCTCTTTTAAGTTTCAATTACTCATAGACAAGCCTAGACGCAAGTTTGAAAAGGTGGGATTGAAGCTTAAGAGTAAAGATAAGATTATCCACACAGAATTTCAAAAGCACCACAATAAATCTCAAAGTGGAGAATGATATTTCAGTGGCAATTAATTCCTATTTGGAGCACTGAATTAAATATCAGGATCCATATATTTACATTTCACTTTGCTAAGTAAAAGTACAGTGATGCAGCAATTTTACTATGTATACATAGAATGAAAGTCCTCTAAATCTATAACCCTATCGAAGTTACTACAGCCTTGCTTATGTTAAGATATTCTACCCCCGTGCAACACATTGTTGTAACAGCACGGAGGTAAAAGCAAAAGCTGTAACCGTCATCAGAGGAGATAACTTGACAAATCTTTAATATAAACTACTTCCTGAGAACAAATCCCCTCATTCATATATTCGAGATTTTACGGCCGAAGGTAAGAATCGGGAAGTTAATTTTTTATTACATAAAATCATACATGCTCGTCAGTAAAAATGTTCATAATGCAGGATTTATATTGTTTATGAAAAAAAAAGAGCAATAAACTCTTTAAACGCTAAAATATTACATCCTTGAATATAATAATTTTATCCTTAATCATTTCCATTATATTTAAATAATGATAAATGCAGCACAATAAATTATGTAATTAACGATTGCTGGATGTAGTAATAATGATAATACTGAAATACTGATAGTTTCGGATTGATCACGTACAATTTAGGATGACCGTATTGATTTCGTATAATATAATTGGATTGTTTCTGTTTAAGTGAGTATAGTTAGAAAGTATTTTTACAAGGATAAAATAATATATTGCACTGAAGAAATCCATGTTTTTTAATGAAAGAAAAAATAAATCCTCTCCTTTCCTACCATATATAAAAAAAGGATTATGAATACTTTGGATAAATTTCTTTTCAAATAACAGTATTAATCTATGATTCATTACACATTTTTTTTTCTAAATGAATATGCATTAGTTTTCTGGGGAAATGGTTCTTACAGTTTCGTTGAGAAAGCAAACTCAATTTCTCATAAAACCCATTAGAAAGCAAAAGATATGCCTAAGAAAAGATCTGTGATCCTTTCATTCCATTAAAAATGCATCAACAGTGAATATCTTCTCGGTTTTATTGGTTTCGAAGCAAGAGATGAATGCGGATCGGTTGTAATGAAAGAATAGATCACTTTTCAAAACTGGCGAAAAATTCGATTCAAACCTTATTGTAAATATGTAGTATCTCGTGTAACCTCAGTTTGTTTTTCAATCTGAATCGATAGTAAAAATCCCTTTCTTCTTATATTTTTTACTTATAAAAATGATTTTTTTTCTGAAGTAATATAATGATCTATAGACTGTTCATGCAATAAAACTAAAAAAATAAAAAAAAAAATAGAAAGAATAGAAAGAATAATTACAATGAACATGCTATAGTTACTACAAATAATAATAAGAGGAAATCTTATTAAAAAAAAATAGAATGCAATATCTAATTTTTAAAAAAAAATGTAAATTGTTTTATAATAATAAAAAAAACATCTTTATTGACTACTTTCTGCCCTGTGTTTAATAGTTTTTTGATGATTTAAATAACTTATGTAGTTTGGTCATAATGACTTCTTCAGCAAAATATATCTAACTTTATATTTTGAAATGCATATTAGTTTTACTATTTTGAAAGACTTTTTCCGTTCAGTCCGGTTTCTATACATTTCTTTAATTATGTTCTATATATTAACACGTATCACAAAAAGGAGTAACAATGGGTTTACTTCAAAAACATTCATCATTGTTTCATTCTGAAAATAAACCGTAATTGTGACATTGCACAAAAATATCAAAAATTATATTAAAAACATATTTTTTAGCATATTTTCTCTTCAACATTAAAAAAATAATAATATTAGTATTTCTAATTTTTATATCTTGAAAAATGGAAAAAAAGCTGGGATGGAATAATAAGAAGAAACAATGAAAACGGTTTTAGTGTGAAAACAATGAGGTATATTATTATAAATTACGCTTAAAAAGCTTTTTAAAAATAAAAATATATCATACGGTCCCAGAATTTATATTATTGAAAAGAAACGTTAAAATTTGACTAATATGAATTAATTTGACTAATATGAATTAATTAAAATTTTCAAAAAACACTTCTTTTCAGCCGTAATTTTCAGCCTTCAAAAATGTATTGCTTAATTGTTGCTCTTTTAAACACTTTTTGCTCAAAATTGCTTAATTTCAGTTTCTGATACACAAACACACACATACATATATGTCCGATAAATATGTTAAATTTGGTATCCTAAATCAAATGATCTGGCATTAGAGTACCAATACACACATACACGCGCCAGACGCTTTCATTTTTATTAATAGTAAAAATGTAATTGACCATCACTTATTTGGCTTAATCTGGCATGTAGGAAAAGTCGTACAATGAAACAGTCGGATAGTTCTGAGTATTTTAAATTTTAAATTTCTCATCCATCCAATTGAAATAAAGCTTTCCATGAAAGCAAGCGTTTCTATGCCGAAGCCCATTATTATTATTGAAAAACGTTTATAACGAAATGTCCTTTTACAACCCCCAGCCAAATTAAATTATTCTTCATTTTACTTAAAGTTTACCATATAATTTAATAATTAGACTATGTATCTGCTAACCGGATAATTGATAATTTATGTATTCTTTTATAATCTCTGCATTTTGGATAATTGATATTAAATTTTATAATCTCTATATACTTCAACAATGTTATCTGTTCCTTATTAACTCTCATATTTAAAAATATCATTTGAATCTCAAAAATACCATTGTACGATATGAATGATCAAATTCTCATAACAGAATTCCCCTGCCACAATCATGATTTTCCGATTTCGCTAATTTTTACTTCAAAAAAAAAAGTTCTTAATGTCTAAATCTATCATCGAGTTCTTTCTCTCTGTCTGCCATTTTCAGAAGACACCGTAAAATTTGGCATAGCCCTAGTCCCAATAACTAAACCAAATTCGCCAATTAAATTTAACAATTATTTTCGATATAGTTATCAACTTAAAATTATATATGTTCTACGTACGATATTGAAGTGCGATTTGAGGAATTATTTTCGTTCGGGTGATAAGATGGAATTCATCATATTTGGTTGTTATTATATATTTCTAATATTCATATGGTAGAAGAGCAACTGTAACTTGAAGATATCTAGTAAATTTTATTTAATAATCAAATCAATGATAATGAATCAAAAGAATATCTCTCTATTATTTTATATAGTTCTTAGTGCATAACATGCATAGTTAATTTATATATAATACATAACTCATTTTAACGAATGTATGTAATCTAAAATCAACAGCTGAATTCTCACTTCTAATTCTTCTATACTGTTTTTCCATTTTTTTACCTGTGATAAATTCATACATTATTCCGGCATAAACTTGTAATTCAAAATACAATTTCTCATTTTGAAAACTTATAAATCAGTCATTCCGGCATGAAATAAATAAAGTGGAAGCTTATGTTTCTTATTCTTTCTGTCTAGGCTTAGTTAAAATAGAACATTGTTCGTTTAGAACATTGTTCGTTTAGAGATTTGAGTTAAATTTCAAATAATATACTAATAATCTTAAAATTATACTTGAAATGTTTTAACCAAATAACTGTCTGATATTATCATGAAATTCATTAAATTACATCCTTCAGATGAGTATTTGATCTGCTTCAAAACATGCATTTTTGGAATCTATACGCTGTAAGGCAGACTTTAATAAAATATCCCATAAAAACAAATACTCTTTTACATAAAGAGACTCTAATACATAAGACACTAATACAAAGACTCTAATACATAAAAAATAATATTTGAGTAAGATATAATAGAATAAAATATTTATACCCCATCTGAGCGTGCATAAAATATTTTCATTCAATTATAAGATATATTAAACGTAAACATTAAAGGCAAGCTTATTTACTTTTCCAAAATTCATTCATTACATTTAATGACATTAATCCGTGGCTAAAGAACATTGGCTTCTAAGAAAAATCATTATGTTTTATGCATGTCTTAGCTTCCTGTATAATGTGCGTTATAAATAACAGTTGTATTTTAAATCCGGCGATAAAAGAGCATTTAAAACAACGTGTTTTAACATGCGCCTCAACTTTCATTCGAGACAAAAAAAATGGGATTATAAATTTGGCTTTGACATAAAAGATAGGTTCATAAGCTGTTTTTAAGAGGTACTTAAAAGAATGAATGAGATTTTTAAAAATATTTGCTTGTACCTATCTATGTTGAAATGGATTAAAGAAGCTTCGTAATTTTTCTTTTTGAAATTTAACACGATCGGCGTAAATCTTTCTAGAACAATATTACAGCGTAAATATATTGTGGCTCTTTTTTCAAAAGAATCAAACACATCTCTTTAATGAAATGTTTCACATGCACTTAATCCAGAGTCTATTGATGACATAATTAATTTAAACAAAAACTGCTGACATCTGTTTACATACTTTGTAGTAAAAATTTTATAAAATGTTTTCTTTAGAAATTCGGTGGTTTGATCTAGATAATTAAACAATCTATAACGAGTTTACAATAATTTACTTAATATAAATTACATGATCATTATCTGTTTCCTTTTAATGATTTACATAGTACGTTATATTTAAATGTGTTGTATTCAAAACGTTTGTTATTAGATAATTACATGGCCTTAAAACAGAAAGAACTTTACAAATTTTAAAATTATATATTTGTTACAAAGGACCTAAATGAAATGTTTATCTAATTTGAATTATCTACAAGAATGAATAATTTATTTCAATGAAAATGCAAATAAATTCAAGGTAAAAGACATTTCGGTTAATCCAAAGTTCTGTGGTGTCATTTTATAGAGTTTTCTAAGCATTTGAGCATAATAAAAACCATTTATTTTTCTATTAATTTATGAATCTAAAGCCTATTTGTATTCCGGTATTTAATATTTTTGTCTGGCTAACAATTTTATGATTCATATTATCTAAAAGGCAATTTATCAAAAGGCCTTTTAATTCATTTAAATTAAAATTGAAATTCTATAAATCACAAATATATTGATTCCCTTTCATGGATTTGCGATTCTGTTTTTATTGTAATTATTTGTGTCACCATCCATTATATAATGTGAGTTATTTTACCCTTATAAAGATTTAAATAATATGTAAAATAGTAAAAAAGCTATTTAACTTTAGCTTTAGAAGTTTTAAGTGACATCATATTGTGATATGATTAGAAAGACTATTCGCTTTCTTCCCTTTATATTATACGTAATTTTTAAAGAAGATTGAACAATAAGGAATCAAATTAAAGCATTCTTGTCGAAGCAAACATAAGACAAAAGGTTGCATGAATTTATTAATCAGCGAATTCAAAAACATAATAATTTAAAAAAAATGAGATTCAATTTCTTTTAAATTTTCATTAATTAAAATTGGTCTAAAATATCAAAAATAAAAAAAGTGAGATCACTGTAAGAAAAAAGACTTCAGGACACATTTTTTTTTTTTTTTTAACGATAGAAATTTTCATTACGACTGCTTCAAAGCGCTTGACATTTTAAGACCAGTTTTCATAATATAATGATGCTAAATATTATTTTTATATTAAAACTTATGAAAATACTGGGCGAAAAGGGTGCAAATTATTTTGCAAGACATTTTTTAGAAAAGGATTAGATACCGCCAATAAAGCGTCTTAATAAGTCTTGAATGTCATTATATCAGGAAATTATAATCAGCTACTTGATGCCTATTTTTTCTTTAATGAGATTCACATGTCCTAAATTAGGAATGAATTTTTCAAGAAGGCTCAGGTTTTGAAATTGACTATTTGTAGAGTTCCAACCCACACACCTTCATTTTTATTATTATTGTGTGTGTGCTTAAATGTATTGCATTTAGTGATTTATTGTAGAATTGCAATCATGAATTCTGATTAACTTATGTACCATTATTTCGTTATTTATCGCTTAAGGATTAAAGACAATAAATAATTCACAATATAAAATACATTCACAACAAATGCCATTAAATTGTTAAGGAAAAAATAATGAGGTATATCAATAAACACTACATGTTATTTTGAACACAATAATAAAATAGGCAATATGAAACAGAAATAACGAATAAAAATATAAAACAGAGATGAAAGCATTACTTATTTATTATTTTTCGACATAACTACCAATCTTTGAAGCATTTGTTCTAGCAATGGATCAGTTTGAAACTTATATTCTCATAGAATGACACCGCTATTAGAAAATATGTTGTTACAAGAGTTATCTTGTCTGAGAATCTGCTGTTACATGTTTGAGAGCCAAACTTTTGATAGTGAGTAAGATAGACATCGACCCAAACAGATGAAAATATGAATTAAATCAATATTGTAAAGCGGGTGCTTCATATTTTCCAACTGAGTCCTTATGGTTTGAAACGAAAAGAAGAGCTAATTGCAAGGGCTATACTGAGTTACCTTTGGGACCTCCTTCCCCCTTACACCCCGACTTGGACCATTGAATTATATCATGTATAGAACCACGAGGCTGTTTTTCAGAAGAAATTCATTTTAATAAAACCAGAAATTTGATTTTAATGACGACACCCATGGGCACTCGATGAGACTTGGATTTTCAAGCGGATTCAGCACTGGAATAAATGCCTCAAAATGTCAATTATGTTGATAATCAATAAATCGTTAATATTTTCATTTCCATTTAATGATGTAATGCATTGCATTTTTATTATTGCGTTAAAAACAATGTGTTTTACTTATTGATATGTCCTGATATTATTTTTAGGAAACATTTACTTGGATAATGACATCTGTTTGAATCCAAATGATCCAAGCAAACGTAAGCAATTATATTAAAATACGTTTCCCGTTATAGAAATAACTCTTTTATATCGACTATTTCTCATTCTGATTGGTTTTAGATATTATCCGTGCACCCTGCTTTGAAATTCCTGAGGATGCAATATCCTGTCTTTGAAATCATTTTATTCAAGGAAGGCATTTTCTAGTAATTCCGCTTGTTTAGAGTAATGAGCCGACAAAACTTTCCAATTGATCGCTCCATAAAATTAAAAGGCTCGATTTAATACATACCTTAAATCCTTTTCCCACTTCCGCAGAATAGAGCAAGCTGCCCTCGGCGGCGTTAAGCCGATCCATCATTTCCTACCCCAGCCATGAAATTCCTCCGGACTCACATGCAAGTCCAAGCTCCAGGATATAGGGTAATACTTATTAAAAAGCAGAACAATCTCCGGTGAAATTTCTCGACGATCCTGGCGTGGCATTTGGGATAGTGTCAAAAGGAAATCTGCAAAATGTGAAAGGATTTGTCTCCATTTATTGTGTTCGTGATTAATTATTCTGCCGGATATGAAGTCTCCGGTAGCATAAAGTTCTGTGAATCGGAAAGCATAATTGCACGTAAGATGAAATATTTTACTTACGTTTCGTGATTTTGATAGTAACTCACAATACTGTCCGTGATTCAAATTCATTTTAGTAAGAAAAAGAGTTTCATTAAAAAAAAAAAAAGTGCAAAAATTATTCGTTTAGATCGCAGATTTTTTAAAAAATATTATAGATTAGATTAAATATATTAAATATTTAATATCTGACAAGACGTTTATTTACCTCGCAATATGGTTCATGATTCAAAGTTGTTTTAGTAAGAAAAAAAGTCCCATTAAAAAAGAAGTGTGAAGAGTATTTGAAAATCGTAATTTTTTAAAAAATAATTATAAATGAGATTAAATGTATTAAATATTAATATCTTACAAGAAGTTTCTTTATCTCACAATCTGGTATATTTCGCAATAAGGTTCATGATTCGAAGGTCTTTTAAAAAGAAAAGGAGTTTAAATATATATATATATATATATATATATATATATATATATATATATATATATATATATATATATATATATACGAAAGTTATTCGAAGCTGGTAATTTTTTAAAAATTATTACAGAGTAGATAAAATATCTTAAATATTAATAACTAACGCAAAGTTTCTTTTAATATGAAAATCATGATTACGAATCCTAGTATAATTCATAGTCATAATTAAATACAAATTTATCTAATTAAATAATTAAATTCTCTGAATTAAGTATTTTAATTTGATAATTATGTAATTAACTAATGTAATTTAATTTCATTTATTTATTATAATTTAACAATTTCATTAATTAATTTAAATAAAAATATCAAATAATTTTAAATAATCAGTTGCAACATTTACATTTGCATTAAATTAAAAATCTAGAATTATTTGAAAAATTACGATGATTAACTTATTAATGAATAAATCCCAATTTCAGGTATCTCCAAAATTAGATCTTTGCTTTTATTACAATATTCTTCTATGTCAGCAGCTAAAATACTCCTTGATTATTTATATGAATTGGTCATAAATGCGTTGAGATAGAGGCTGGTGCCATATCTATCCCACTAAAGGCCGTTTGTCGGAGGAAGAATGAACGAAGGGATCTATTTTTGTATACAAAAGCAGTTTAGTTTGCGACTGGGAACTGTATATATCCAATTTTAAATATTTTTATTTATGACCAACCTACATAACAGCATATAGAGTTTAGTAAAATTTCATTGTTTATTTTTTAGAATTCTCAAAGAAATCAAATTGAGAGGAAAGAACATAATATAAAAATTCACAAAAGAAATTTTTAGCCTTTGAACTGAATTTGAAACAAGATATGAAGTCATTAGATGACAAATTTTATTTTCTTAGATTTTCTCTATAGATGTAGAATCAATGGCTAACCATATTCAGTTTGAAGTATTAAATATTCAATGCTTGTCAGAACTAAAGACCAATTCGAATGAAATTGAGTTGGAAATATTTTACAAAAATTTACTAACAGACCAGAAACACTCGATTACTGCATATGAAATTACTTCCATATTGTAATAATCATCGATTCAAATATTATTTTCATTTTATGGAAAATATCTCCTAAAAGATCTTAAATTACACACATTCTCCTTTATCATTGTGAACAAAGCATACTTTAAATGGCTTATAGATAATAGATGATTAATAAAAAAATATTAATTTTTTCTTTGTTCTTGTTAATCTTAAAATATGCTCTCAAATTAAAATATTTATTTGTTTACCTTTTCGCATTAATATTAATCCTTTTGTATTTTATACATTATATTAAGCATTTTATACATTATATTAAAATTCTAAATTATTAGCCCTATGGATCTTAAATAATTGTTTAATAATTCAAATTTTCCTTACTCATATTTGATTTAAGATTTAAATACAATTTTATCTCGAATATTTCATCGGTTTTAGTAATATTAATTAACGATCCGAAATATCTTCTTTTTGAAAAAATCTCTCTTCCCCAATATATATATATGCAAAAAGTAATTAACCATATCTTGATTTGTTCAATCAATCATTTATTAGTTACATCTTAAGTCTATGCCATAATCATTAAACTCATTGATAGATATATCAAAGGGAATGAAAATGTGAACGAAAGCGAAATTATTACACAGCAACTTGTTTTCCATGCTTCGGAATGATTTCATTCCCCTTTGATGAGCAACTCGATATTAATCATGGAATAATTTTGATGAGCTGAATTAAAATTTGCATATATCTTCGAAACGAACGCTTTTCACGTGCTGCATGTATACCTCACTTACTAATGAGATCTCAAAGCTATTCCGAAAAGCGTCTAAAAGCTTTATTGCTGAAGCTACCTGAATAGGATGGACTGGCGCAAATTATCTCCGCAAACAGAGCTTCTCCCAAGGGGTGGAGCTTACTGGCATCGAATGTCAATCACCAAAGGCCTCTCAGCACCTCATTGGCTACGCTGATCACATTAGCGTTGGTAGCAGTAAACTTGCCAGAGAATTTATATACAGCACTTCAACATTCAAACCATCTCATGCAAATGGGATTGTATTTGATTTCCTCGGCGGTCGAGAGGGGACGCTAGTGTCGCAATGAAAGTGACATATATACAATATCAAGCTACCAGGGAGTAACATCCGAATTCAATCCCATCTGTGCATTGATATCAGTCTTTAGCGATTTATTCTGGTAAGAGAGATGACACCCTTTATGACATGAGAGGAATGAGATGTAGTGTCCCATGTAATTGCCATTTGAGAATGTAGAGTGGCAGGAAGGAGACCAAAATAAAGTGATTTTAGCAAGCCAGTGCTATTGAGTGCCCTGATTTTGAGCAAACGTAATCTCTAATGTCAATGTATCAGTTAACTTCAGTGCATGTACTTGTTGATAACCAGTTGTTTTCTCTAAAAATAGGGATTCATTTGTGCTATTGGCGTGAAATATTAACATATAAAAGTTAGTACCTGATCTGGTTATGTATATATATTTTTTTTTTAATTTCTGGCGCTGAAATAAATTTAGAGGTGTCGTTCTACTACCAGTTAGCTATCTTATCAATTAACTTCAGTGCATTTACTTGTAGGTAACCAGTTGCTTACTCTAAAAATAAGGATTCAGTTTGCTTTAATTTAATCTGGCTTGTGTTATTGGTGCGCAGTGTTAACATTTAAAAGTTAGTACCTGCTGCTCGTTATGCATATATTTTTAAAATTTATGAGGCTGAAATTAATTTAAAGGGAAGATTCTACTACTTCCATGTCTCGGTTATTATATAGGCAAAGTAAGGAGTTGCCAAAGTGCACTGCGATTAAAGAGACCTCAAAGCTTCTGGGTGTTTATTTTTTTCAATAATCGGAAAATTATTTTCTTTTGTGCTTTCTTTAATTATAAAAGTTATGCAATCAAGCTTATTCCAAAATTAATATCAAATATCATTTAATTGTGGAATTGTGGAATTAATTCAGTTACATTTCCAATCAATTATCACTTCCAGATTTTTATTATGTTACAATTCAAAAATAAAAGGAGTTTTATACTTTTAAGGATAATGCATGCCGCTATTATTAAGTATTATTTTCCTTCATTTACTATTTTTTAACAATTATTTTAAGATATCAGCTGTGTATTTTTTTAAAAATAAGCTGAAAAAAATTATTAAAATTACTGACAGAGAAAATATCTACCATATTTTATCTAAAGCTAAATGCATATATTTTTTTCATGTAAAAGCCACATAGAGTATTTCATCAATCTCAATCATTCGTTGTCGATTTATTGTGCACACTTACAAAGACTAAATTTGAAAAATGATTTTTCTTTAAGCACGGGGAATTCTAAAGCAATGAGAAAATTAAAATTGTGAAGTTATATATTTTAATTACTTTTATACTTTTTATTTGTAAAGCATGAAAATAAAATTTTCAATTTTTTTTTTCTCTTCAAAAATTGTGTATTTAAAAAAAATGTATAAAAAATAAGTGCACGTTTTCAATTTAACGTTAAAAAAAAATGTTTATATTACCAAACAGTGAGCAAAAAAATTGATCGGTCAAGTTAATATCTGAAACTGCAAAATATTTTTATTTGAGATTAAAAAATAATTTTAGAAAATATCTGTCTGGTAGTGAGGAGCTGGAGGTGGTCTAGAGTATTGGCATGCCTTTGATAGCATCTAAAGTGCAAAGCTTATATCAACTTTTATCATCAAATATGAAGAGGGAAGAAAACACTCTTATGCTCTACGAAAGCTATTTAAATTACTAAATAACTAATCAAATTTACGGGGAAAATAATATTTTGGCTTGGACTGTATATATTTTCATCCCATCATTGTTTTTGTCGTGGATTTTTTTTGCTAATATATTTTATAATAGAATAAGAAAGATATTATAAATTTTTCTCCATTTCAGATATTATTGCAACAAGAATAGTAAAATCCAGCATGGGAAAAATATAGTTATGAATTTTTTGTTATCTAAAAAAAATTATTGATATTCAAGGATATTTTTATTCCTGAATTCCATGTGTGATGTTTGGCGACGATGATAAAAAATAACAAGTAACTTTGATGATGGTTTTTAGGTATTTTTTTTATATTATTTAAATGAGAGAGCTCATTTTATAAAATGTATAACCTTAAAAGATAATTCATAAATGGTGCGTCATATATATATATATATATATATATATATATATATATATATATATATATATATATATATATATATATATATATATATATATATATATATATATATATATTCAAAGAATTTCTTTTAAATGTTACAGAATGCATCGTTTAATTTTCTTCGATTTTTTATTTTGTGTTTATTAGAGTAAGATGAGGTAACATTACTAAGTCATTTTCTTAGCTGTGAGGTATATCTGATTAGCTATGGCGATCACCTCATGCAACGGCAATATTTATTATATTTAATTTCAGTTAAATTGCTTGCTATAACGTCATGTTTATTATTTCCTCAAACTGTCAATAAAAAATATGCATTATTTTAATCTATTTCATACGCTCTATTCATAGTATGCATTTATCGTTCCAATTCTAATTCTGAAATTATAGTTAGACAAAATTGTTTTATATTGCAGACTTTAGCGCAGATATTTATTTTTTCAAAGTTGCTGGTTTAAATGTAGCAGAATTAATCATTGAATTTTCATATATTTTTATATTGCCTTTGTTAGTGTGATGTCACGTGTAATTGAGAGAGATCAAGTCGACTTTGGCACCCAGATGTTTCTCTAGGAACAGTAATTACATTAATTAAAAAAAATGTGTAGACATTACTTCATGTCCATGATCCCACTCACTATGTATATGAACCTTTTTGATGGATATCAATCCCATGGCATCATAACATTATTATTATTTTTTATCCGTCTCATAATCTGCTTAGATATTAAGCAAGATCCTTCTTCTTCAGCTTACAATAATGAAAAAAAATCATGTAATCATATAGTTGATGAAACGATGAAAACAATTTGAATTTCAGATCAACAATATAATCTATTGTTATAAATTAATACAAAAAATAATTTTAAATTCTCCAAAATTTAGAAAAAATTCGTACAATTATTAAAATGATAAAGGAAATGATTTACACACACACACACACTTAGGGTCCGATATATAAAGAAGTGTGATACTTGACTTTAATTGTAACTGAATAGAAGCAGTAAAGAGCTTAAATTACTATCTGAATTAATATCATATGTTTAAGATTCTCTTGAGATATATTCATATTTTCTAAATTACATTAGCACGAGAATACACGGGATACCAAATATTTAAAAGTCATTAGATTGGCATGCATTCTAGAGACTGGTGGACATATTCTCAAGCCATGATCTATTAAATCATATACCCAAGATTCAATCACTAAGGCATGTATTTTCATTTTAGATGCATGGATATTTGAACGAAATCAAATGGCTTTAAAATCTATGATAGATACAAAATAACAGTACATAAAAATATAACTTGTGAAGCATTAATAAGATGCAACACTATCACTCTAAAAATATTTTCATTATATCATCTTCATATTCCCTGTATGAGTAGCGTATCTAAATTTATCTGGAAACATTTGGTAAAAAAAGATTATGAAAATTGAACGTTAGTTGAATTATTTTTAATTATTTATCTAGCTACACTTTTATCTAGCTGTTACTTTTATATCTAGCTTTTACTTTATTACTTTTTCTAGCTACAATTCATTTTACAAATTGCGGAATTATCACACAAGATTCAAATAATGTTTAGTAAAGTAAAAAAATGTTTTGTAAATGTAAAGTAAAAACGATGTTTTTGACTTCTTTGAAGAATTAACTTGATTGGACAGCTTCAAGATATTACACTCTAATTTGTTACCTAACAATTTATATAGACGAGGCTCATTCCCTTCTTGAAGTAAAAACACATGGGACATGATAGCATACAAAGACTCGACTTAGAGTAGAAATCAATAAAAAAATATGTACTTGCCTATGTAAGCAACATGATCAATGGATGTACGAACTCATGTTTGGCTTCTGCATCGAATTATCGAACTTTTCGAACGGAAGACTTCCATCAAGTAAAGAACATAAAAACGAAATTTATATTCTTTTTCCCTCGAATTTTCATCCAAAATCGTTGATTAATTGTTCTATATGTATAGTAGAATGCATCATCATATTAGATAGAAATTAATCTTGTGTTTCATTGATTATTAGGATTAATTTTGATTTTAGTTCCATGAAGTTTATTAGAGAAAAGGCCACGTAAAGTTAAAATGGAGAAAGATAAATAAAAGCAGAGTTAAATAGATCGCAATTATCTAATTACAGAGAAAATATATTATCCCAAGGAATTTCAGCGATAAAAAATTATCACCACTAACCTGATTCTTCAAATCCTCCTATTCCTCCTATCTTGCGAATACAAAACAAATTCATAACGAACTAAAAATTGTATAGGTAAACAAAACAGAAATTTTGAAATTTAGAAACAATTATTAAGATTTTACTAAGATATAAAAACAAATAAACATACTAGTGATTTTTATTTACCATAAGTCGCTTTTGACACAAAGCTGATACACAAGGATGTTGGTTATATTTAAATTCAGTTAAATCTCTGACACATAATTTTAAGTCCATGAATTCATCATATTGTTCAGTCATATGTTATTTTATGTATATTATATTATGGTGATACCATAGTATTATTAAAAATGTCTTTGTCTGATTTACCTCTCTTCTAAATTTCGTGGTATTAGAAATTCACTTTTTAATAGTTTATAAACTAAATATTCAATAAAATTCAGAATTCAATAATAATAATCCAATTGTCAGAAATTGAATTATTAAAATAATAATAATAATAATTGAATTTTCAGAAATATTTACAAAATCTTTCTTACTTTGCTTTTATCAATAATAGAAAACCCCTTGATTAAATATTTAATAAAACTATGGAAACTATTTGAATTTCATGTCCTCATTGTAATTTATTGTTGATAATTAGGTAAATCATATTTAAAAAACAAAACAAATATCAGAAAATAATATGCGTGACTGTAAAATTTGTAGCATTAAAAAGATAAAAAGTAAAAAATTTAATTTTCGAAATGATCCAAAAATCAGTATTATGAAATAACATTTTCTGTTGGTAATATAGATAAAACATCACGCCTACTTTTTGATAAATTGTATAATATTTGGATTAGTTAGAATGTGAACTAAAATTATATATATATATATGTAATGATATTTTAATTCTAATTTCAATTTAATTAATTTCCAAGATTTTATCTTAATTTAGCCCATAGTAACTTCATTCTAAAATATTCTCTTATTTCGTGATCCAATTCCACTTTCAGTTTAATTTATCCCTTTGTAAAAATAATGCGCCATCAAGAACTACGTTTCACATGAGAGTGATACTTCGGTACCCTTGAACAGGTGTCAAAGGTCATTCCCTCGGCGCATGGCCGGAAATCCTATGTTATATAAGGCAAGTCATCATCTGTTCTTCCTTTTTTTCCCTTTTCCTACTTCTGTGTGTGGCGCGCTGCGTTTTCTTGTATATAATCATGCCTGCCACTCGGAATAGAATAAAACGTAATTACGAATACCAAGTCTCTTCACTGTTTCGAACCTGCATTCTACTTCAATCAAAATATGTTACATATTATTTAGCCGACAGGATTCGAAAAACATTATATATATATATATATATCGAACAATTTTACCTTCCAAAGTGTATACGTATGTCAGATGATCTGGCCTATTGATCGTCAATATATACACAGAAACACAAGTATACACATTTCATCTTTATTATTAATGAAGATAAAAATTCGAAAAATAATGATAGACAAAGCAATTCATTAACTATAAACTAAATATTCTTTCTAACTACGAGAGTTCAAGTTCTTTTTTAATAAAACTCTCATAAATATATGAAATACACAGGAAAATTTACATGTAACCAGAATAAAGAATGAACCGACTAATATAAATCTAAAATTTTCCAGCTATAATCCTATTTATTCTGCGGCAACAAACATGCTATATCTGTTTCATTCAGTTTCGCTAAACAAATGTCAAGTACCGAATAAAATATTTATGAAAACAAAATCAAAAACAAGCGACAACTCTCCTGAGGTAGTGATATTTAATATGAGACGGGTAGAAATCGATGTCCCTTAGGGCTTTAAAAATTTTAATATTTTGCAAACCAGACGGATAAAGTTAAGGGAAACTTATTTACGCAGTTAATAACCTTGTTGTTTACATGGTAAATTTAATAATTCCAAAAGTCCCGTTTCCCCTATAAATAATCATTATTCCCTTACCGCGCCACAGAATTCATTAGACCGAAGCAGCCCCAATGCCATCGAATAAATGACAACTCAACCTTTAAAGTTGATTGTTTGATCAAAGCAGTTAAAAATAGGAAGTAACTCTTGCTTAAAAATTGCGAAAGTGAATCCATCATTCATAGAACCGAGGAAATTGAGTTCTTCCTTATAATTATATTTAAATCCAGTGTGAGATGTGACCTCTATGAAGACATATGACGAAAATTCCTTAGTTTTTGAGGAAGGAATTAGAGGAAAATATAAATCTTTGTAGCTGGTTCATTAGATATGCTGATTTAATAATGGATTTCTTTCACAGGTAGTTAATATCCAAATTAATCTTTAAATATTTCGAAGGAATTTCTATTTGCAAGCTGGGGATAGCTAATTAAATAAAAAGCACAAAATCGATGAAAATGTTAAATTTTGTTAATTATTCTTCAAGTGGACATACACGTTCAGGAAAGTGGACAAAAATACATTCATTTTGAAGCATTTTAAATAAATGGAAAACAAATTAACAAAAAATATAAAATAAATAATGAAATTTATTTTTGGGAAGCATTTTAACCTAATATTGGAAAAACGTTTATATTTTTTTAAGAAAATTTTTTTCAAATTTTGCTTGTATAGAAAAATGAATATTGGATAAAAAATAAATTTAATTATGAGGAGAAATAAATTTGATTAATCGAGAGGCATTATTTTTTTATTATTAAAGATTTATTTGTTAAAAACTAAAATTTAAAATAGAAATAGTTTATTAATGATTTTTTACACTATTCGAAATTATAGTCAAAGTTGGTAAAAATGTTTTTGATGCAAAGCGAATATCAACGCATTGTAAAATTAACATGCCGACCCTTAAAAATTTGCTGATATATTTTTAAAATATTTGATTTAATCAATTAGGAGCAACGCAGGTTTATTAATAATATTAGATACTTGTCTGTAATATTATAAACAGGGTTATTTATAATTTTACAGACTTATAAATAATTTATTTTTTACAACTAGGAATAAGTTTTGAAATAATTACTGAATCGAATTAATACTGCATAAATTATAAATTCTAAAATTAAACCTTCACTAAGGATAAAGATTAGTTTTCTTACGCATTAAATAAATCGGTAATAAAGTTGTGTCATTAAAATTAATTTTTTTCTTAAATTAATTGCATTCCTTTATTTAGCATTTTTCTCCTACGTCATAAATATATCTGAAAATTGCATTACCTAACCGTGTTGTATATCAGAATAATAAATTAAAAATAAACCTAATAATACCAGTGTTTTATCTTCATTTCAGAATTTAAAATTTTGTAAAAGATATTGAATATTCTATTTAATTGAAGTTTGTTTAACTTAAAAATCATAAATGACAAATCTGTTATTAAATTCCTAATTATTCTATATTTTAAAATTCCCTGAATTTTTTTTACAATAATTGTGTCTGAAATGAAATCAATTAAGTTGTAAATGAGTTTCCCATAGAAATGATTTACTCTAAAATATGTACAAAATAAATCAATGCATTTTTTAACTCATAATATTATGAGATTGGAAAAAAAAGCGAATACTATGGAAAGTTGATTGCTTTGGTAATTCGCATATTATATAAAATCAAAGAATTAATTTTTACAATTTATATAATTAGTTTTTTAAATTTATTTAAATCAATGCAATAGCGAAAAATAATTTCCGAAAGAGTTTAAAAAACTTCTATGATGAAATGAATATTTATTTTTCTAAGTGAATGGAAATAAAAAAGTTATTAAATGAGTGGAATGGCTTCAAGAGCAAAAATTAAAATTTTCTCTTAAGAAATCGCTTTATAGAATATATCTAAATATTTCCTGATAATATCATTCATATTTTAATATTTATTTCAGTGCATTCCACGAAAAAAATTCTAAAGATTAAAAGAAATGTCTCAGACGAATATTGAAATATTGATGAACTATATTAAAACTTAGTGTACATACCACAAACATCAACTATACAGTGCGGAAATCAAAGAATAACATTATACTGGAAAGTATAACAAATCCCTATA